>NC_059386.1:13935191-15135191 GCF_019703515.2 Myxocyprinus asiaticus
CAAGCTAACATCACATCTGGGATGGCATGAGGGTGAGTAATGATGGAAAGAATTGTAATGTTTGGATGAACAATCCCTTTAAAGGCTTCAGAAGACTCAAATCATATGGACAACCTTTATTATACTTTCATGGTGCTTTTTGTCATTTTTGGAGCTTGGTAGCATCCATCCCCATTTACTTTCAAAGAATGGAAAAGAGTAGCTTGACCATACTCTCCCTCTGAGTTCAACAGAAAAAGTCATATGGGTTTGGAATGACATAGGGTGAGTAAATTACATTTTTAGGTGAACTATTCTTTTAAATAGACCAAATCGATAAGTTTTGTGGTGTGTTTAAAGAAACGACTTGTTGATGGTACTCACTTATTGGCAGTACTACGAAAAAAGGCAGCCAGCAGAGCACGAAACAGCCCACCACGATCCCCAGAGTCTTGGCTGCCTTCTTCTCCTGGGAAAACTTCAGCAGACGCATGAAAGTAAAATGTGACTGCCTTGATCGCATGGCTCCTTCCTTCCCAGCAGCATCCTGAGCATTGCGACAGTGGATCCGCAGTGTCTCCCCATGCTCCGTTAACCCATTAGTCTGCCTGCCCTTACTCATAGAGCGAGTCTTGTGCCGGGCCACCACGTACACCCTACAGTACATTGCCAAAATCACCGCCAACGGCACGTAGAAGGAGCACGCAGCGGAGAAGATTGCGTACCCCGGTTCCTCATTGACTCTGCACACTGATTCATCCTCCGGCATGGGCTCTCTCCATCCAAACAGTGGGCCGACAGATATGGCAGTCGAAAGGGCCCAGAGAGCCGTGACTGCGGCCAGTGCCCTCTGTCCTGTGGCCAGGGAAGTGTACCTCAGCGGGTAACTGACCGCCACACAACGATCCACAGAGATAACGCAAAGGCTAAGGATTGAGGCCGTGCTGCACAGTACGTCAAGTGCAGTCCAGGCATTACATAAAGTACGCCCGAACACCCAACGGTCCAAGGCTTCAGAGGTAGCAGAGAAAGGTACCACCACAGAGCTCAGAAGCAGGTCTGCCACAGCAAGATTGGTGATAAAGTAATGCGTTACAGAGCGAAGGTGGCGATGGCACACCACGGAGAGGATGACCAGGATGTTGCCCATCACACCGAATATTATAAAGACCATCAGCACCAAGCCTAAGGCTAGTGTCTTTGTGACACCTATATCAAAAGAAGATATCACACTGCAATTTGGACAGTTCTCAGGAAAAAAGGATGAAGTTAAGTTATCTTCTGCTGGAAGCACTTTGGTCATGATTTGAAAGTTTCTAGTTGCAAGTTATGAAGTTAGGTTTGTGTACCTGCTTAATGTCATATTTCTGTCAGAATTGTAGTCATATAGCAGACAAGTTGTCCAGGTCACAGTCATCCATGGATTTTAGTATGTTTGTGGTGACAGGAATCATGTATTCATCTCAATGTAAATAGACTGTTCAGCCAAGACACAATGTTTCAAAATCAACATGCTTCAGTATCCAGTAGTTCAAAGCAAAAAAGTTTTGAAGGAAACTTTGAGTAACATTTCATCTTCTTGATTGATACCAGTCATCGTTCTATTTTGTATATAATCTTGCAACCTTGAAAAGGGAAAACACAATAAAACAAAACTGAAATCGTTATTCAGTGATAATTAAAATTACCAAATTTTTTCAAAATCTCATTGGTTCACACATGTTTAGTAACCTAAGGCGTTGAATTTAGGATTTATAAATTCTGGATGCGAATGTGGGCTTTATAAAAAATAAATAAATAAAAAAGTTCAAGCCATTCCTAACAGTAAGTCAAAATAATAGTACGAGATGGCGAAAGCTTAAGAAATAGTATGATTTGGCTTGTAAAAAAGTGATCAACATTTACTGCTATAGAGAAAAATAAAATGAACCAACGAATGATGTTATTATGTTTTTCCTAAGTTTAACCCCTAACTCAAACCCTTAACATAACCGTGATTGTAATAGGAAATTAACTTTTGTGCACCGAAGAAAGAAAACATCGGGCCAATGCATACATTCAATATCTTGCGATTTCACCATCTCATACAAATCATTATGAGTTGTCATGAGACTATGTTGCTTCAGAAGTTTCAGAATACAGTGCACAAATTGTATGGATTACTTTTACGATTCATTTATAGTGCTTTTTGTACTTTTAAGAGTTTTTTTAGGAGTTTCAAAGTAACTTGTTTTTCACAGACAGCTATTTTATGACATGAATTACAGCACACAAATCATATGGAGGGCTTTTATGACACTTTTATAGTGTTTGTGTGTGTATGTGTGTGTGTGTGTGTGTGTGGGCAGGTTTAAGTTGTTTACAATAACTTTTTTTTTTAGGTTACAAATTGGTAATTACAAGGGGATTATGCTATAAATGTGGTTTATGAGGACATTTCTAGTGTCCCCATAATTCAAATCGCTTAAAAGCATACTAAACGATGTTTTATTGAAAATGTAAAAATGCAGAAAGTTTTTTGTGAGGGTTAGGTTTAGGGGTAGGGTTAGGGGATAGAATCTATAGTTTGTACAGTATAAAAATCATTATGTCTATGGAAAGTCCTCATAATTATAGCTGAACTAACATGTGTGTGTGTGTGTGTGTGTGTGTGTGTGTGTGTGTGTGTATGTGTGTGTGTGTGTGTGTGTGTGTGTGTGTGTGTGTGTGTGTGTGTGTGTTTTAAAGAGTTTCAAAGGCCCTGGTCAATGTGAACTGAACCGTTGCTGGATTTCTACTTTTGCCTTTGATGGACAAAATGCTTACAGGTTTGGAACGACATGAGGGTATAGCAGTTATGTCCTGTGCATGTTTAGGCATCTCAATTTGCAAAACCCTTAGGACTGATCTATTTGTCAGTTTGCTCTAGCCCTGCACACTATAGACAAAATATACACCTTTCACTGAACACAAGAAATCGCAAATGTTATGCTGCAATGAAGAAATCAAGCATGAAAATGCTGTCTGGTTGGTGAGCTGCCAAACAACCATATACAAAAGCTCTCAGGCTGATTGATTATACAAAGCTTTGGGAGATTTATGGGAACATATACCAAACCATGTCAATATGTTTGAAATATGCCTTGTGCTTAATGACAAGAGCAAGATACAAAGATTACAAGGATAAGGTGAATGATACAAATAAAGAAAGTGATCTTGTGTTAAGATTGCAGGATCAAAGAGTACCCAAAATGAGAGGGAATCTTGTAGACAATTAAAATGTTTCCTGCAGGTGTTTGACTTTGTTTTGAATCATAGGTATTTAAGCATTTGTCCTCAACATTAAATCATGCATTGGAGTGTTCATCAGCAGGGTTGAGGAGTAACGGAATACATGTAACGGGATTACGTATTTAAAATACAAAATATAAGTAACTGTATTCCACTACAGTTATAATTTAAATCATTGGTAATTAGAATACAGTTACATTCAAAAAGTATTTTGATTACTGAAGAGATTACTTTGCATTTTATTGTCATTTGTTTCATTTCATATTTAGTCCTTTCAGATGGAAAACATTTATACATATAAATGATGTGATCCAAAGTGCATTTGAACAGCGGTGAAACACTTTCTTATGATGTGTTACATTCATACGAGCAGACAGAGAAGAAAGTTTGAAGTAAGTTTGGAGCAGAAGAAATAGAAATAAACCTTGTGTAAATTGTCAGCTTTACGCTAAGCTAAAATGCTATTTCTAGCCATTTTACATGCACATGTTACCAGGCACGATCCTATTTTTTTATCAAGAATATTCACGTTACATCATAATTTCTTTTTTTCTAGTAAAACTTTTTATATTAGGGCAAAAATCATATTCTTGATATTGATTTTTGTAAAAATCTTTAAAACAAGATCAGTTTGATTGATCTTGTTTTAGAAACAACACTGTATAAGATATTTAGGTTTTCAGAGAATGTATTTTTAACATGTGTATTTTGTCTTACTGTACTGGAAGAGTTTTTATAGTCAAAACAAGTGAAAAAATCTACCAGTGCTGAAGAAGTAATCCAAAGTATTTAGAATATGTTACTGACCTTGAGTAATCTAACGGAATACGTTACAAATTACATTTTACAGCATGTATTCTGTAATCTGTAGTGGAATACATTTCAAAAGTAACCCTCCCAACCCTGTTCATTAGATATTAAATAGGCATTAAATATGCCATTTACTCAAGTCGTCACAATGCAAAACAACTGCCCTGTTTATAGCTCAATTGTTGCTGTTGTGTAGTTGCCCATTGATAAAACTCTTCCGAAATAAGCATCAATATCATCTACACTGTAAAAAGTGGTAGCCTGCAGTTGTTACCTTAACCCTTCAGATTTGTTTTGTTGGTGTAACCTAATGTAGTCATGTTGATTTTGTAGGGTTAAATAATATTTTTGATAAAAAGCTAATTTTTTAGGTTAAGATATTTGTTCAGTGTAGCTAAATATCTGCCTATTTTCCTTCTGAAATAAGGGACTATTTGTCTCTTGACTAATTTGTTTTCAAAGTAAATTTAATTTAGTAAACTTAATTTAGCTGCAAAAGTAAAATAAACCTTAATCGCCTGTTAATAATGGAATAAATATATTTAAATTGAGCAATTAAAGCAGTTCTTCATGCAGACATGCAGGTATAAATATGTGTTATTTGCAGCAAATTCATTGCAGACATCAATAATTCTGTCAAAAAAAAAAAAAAAAAAAAAGTGTATACGAAATTTGTATGTTCGTTTTATTTTCGAACAAACATTGTTTGTTTGTTCGTTAAGACTCAGACGCACGGAAATGAACGCGTTAGTAATAACCAAGCGCAGTCTGCATTCACAATTACAATCAAACAAACATTTTAAAATATTAGGAATTGTAATTATGGACGCATTTCATCATTTCAACTAAATATAGGCTACTTCTCAAAAATAAACGATTAAAACTTACCGTCGTCGTTCACTTCAACTCTCTGCTGACCTTGAGAAAACGAATACCACGCAGCTGATGGGATGCAAGTTGCAACAGTGTTTGTGCAAACATCCCATAAACATCCCATAGGCTACTCAGTGTTTTCTACCAGTCTCTCTCTCTCTCTCTCTCTCTCTCTCTCTCTCTCTCTCTCTCTCTCTCTCACACACACACACACGTTACGCATTTACATTTTAATACATCAGGACAACTTTGAGTAAGGAGGCTCTGCATTCCTTTCCTTTGTTCTCTTTCAGTAAATCATAGCAATGCTATCAATGTCTCTTATCAATTCCATTAGATTTAATTGCACAACAAAACATTTGGTGCTAGATTATCATATTGTTGGTTTTATATCTTCATCTCATTACAAACTTTCAGAGCACAGTTCATGGTTGCATGAACAGTCAGTGGGAAAAGGTGTATAAAGTCTCTGAATGTCAGCTTTGGTAATGAATGTGAATGTCACAGGCAAGAAACCCAGAGTGATTGATGTGGTTTTATGAATGGCATGTCCATCAATGGCTATGAATGTCGCACCCTATTTCTCTCTGTGTTTCTTGCTTTCTCTCGATAATTCATCATTATGATTTGTTTCATAATTCCACAATTATCCATGCCCTCTATCTATCTATCTATCTATCTATCTATCTATCTATCTATCTATCTATCTATCTATCTCAATATTACTGAGTTCACCTATACATTTGACTAATAGCATGAACACTAGAACTTTAATGCATGCAGGATTGATTGCATTGGCATTAGATATCTTGGCATTTGTCACCTCCCTTGTTGTCACTTGAAATATTTGAAGGGATATCTCACTCAAAAATTAAGATTCTCTCTCATTTACTCACCCTCATGCCATCCCAGATGTGTTTGACTTTCTTTCTTCTGTTGAACACAAAGATTTTTAGAAGAATATTTCAGCTCTGTAAGTCCTCACAATGCAAGTGAAAGGTGGCAAGAACTTTGAAGGTCCGAAAAGCACATAAAAGGCAGCAGAAAAGTTATACATACGACTTCAGTGGTTAAATTCATGTCTTCAGAAGTGATATGATAGGTGTGCGTGAGAAACAGATCAATATTTAAGTCCCCCTTTTTTTTTTCTTTTTTTTTTACAATTGATCTTCACTTTCACATTCACATTCTTCTTCTTTTGTTTTTGCCGATTTGCATTCTCTGTGCATATTGCCACCTACTGGGTAGGGAGGAAAATGTATAGTAAAAAATGACTTAGGCTGAGTTCAGAATGGCATACTACCATAAAACTCACTATTTCTGCCATAGACACATATGGGATGCCATTTTGAACTCAGCCTTACAAGGTTTTTTTACAATCATTTTCACACATTTCTCAATACTGTGAGCGCATTTTCAAAACTCTTCATACAATCAGCACAACATCAGTCTGTGGACTAAACAGTTTTCATTGCTTTTATGAAAAATCCATTCATCTCTATCAAAAATCATGAAATCTTTTGTCACTCACTCCCAACAACTAACAAAACTTTGTCAAAGCAGCATTTTTTTGCATTTGTTTCCAGACTGTTTACAATACTATTACAGTTTTTCTCAATCGCTTTGGCTCAATTCTCGAATGAGAATTATCTTTTTTAAAACAATAAGTTCAAATCTCTGAACAATTAGTTTCTTGTTTACACCAGATTTGAATTTCTTATTCATTTAAGCAAATTGCACGTGTTTTGGCACATTTGTGCAAGAGTAAGTACAATTGTCTACAATTTGCACAATAACTAAATGCACATGTCTTGCTGATCAAAACTGATGAGTTGATTCTCAGTGAAATCTTCACAACTTCTAAACATTCTTTCATCGTGTGAGCCATCACATGCAAAATGATCCATTCAGTTATCAAAATCTGTCAGACATACCTGTATATTCCATACATTCAGTGCATCTGGAAAGTATTCACAGCGCTTCACTTTTTCCACATTTTGTTATGTTACAGACTTATTCCAAAAATGGATTTAATTATTTTCCTCAAAATTCTACTAACAATACCCCATAATGACAACGTGAAAGAAGTTTGTTTGAAATCTTTGCAAATTTATTTAAAAAAAAAAAGAAAAAAAAAAAAATCACATGTACATAAGTATTCACAGCCTTTGCTCAATACTTTGTTGAAGCACCTTTGGCACCAATTACAGCCTCAAGTCTTTTTGAGTATGATGCTACAAGCTTGGCACACCTATTTTTGGGCAGTTTCTCCCATTCTTCTTTGCAGGACCTCTCAAGCTCCATCAGGTTGGATGGGGAGCGTCGGTGCACAGCCATTTTCAGATCTCTCCAGAGATGTTCAATCGGGTTCAAGTCTGGGCTCTGGCTGGGCCACTCAAGGACATTCACAGAGTTGTCCCGGAGCCACTCCTTTGTTATCTTGGCTGTGTGCTTAGGTTCATCTTCCAACAGGACAACGACCCTTCGCCCCTGTCTGAGGTCCAGAGCACTCTGGAGCAGGTTTTCATCAAGGATGTCTCTGTACATTGCTGGATTCATCTTTCCCTCCATCCTGACTAGTCTCCCAGTTCCTGCCGCTGAAAAACATCCCCACAGCATGATGCTGCCACCACCATGCTTCACTGTAGGGATGGTATTGGCCAGGTGATGAGCGGTGCCTGGTTTCCTCCAGATATGACGCTTGCCATTCAGGCTAAAGAATTCAATCTTTGTTTCTCATGGTCTGAGAGTCCTTCAGGTGCCTTTTGGCAAACTCCAGGCGGGCTTTCATGTGCCTTTTACTGAGGAGTGGCTTCCGTCTGGCCACACTGCCATACAGGCCTGATTGGTGGAGAGCTGCAGAGATGGTTGTTCTTCTGGAAGGTTCTCCTCTCTCCACAGAGAAATGCTGGAGCTCTGTCAGAGTGACCATCGGGTTCTTGGTCACCTCCCTGACTGAGGCCCTTCTCCCCCGATCGCTCAGTTTGGCCAGGTGGCCAGCTCTAGGAAGAGTCCTGGTGGTTCCAAACTTCTTCCATTTACGGATGATGAAGGCCACTGTGCTCATTGGGACCTTCAATGCTGCAGAAATTTTTCTGTACCCTTCCCCAGATCTGTGCCTCGATACAATCCTGTCTCGGAGGTCTACAGACAACTCCTTGGACTTCATGGCTTGGTTTGTGCTCTGACATGCACTGTTAACTGTGGTCCAATCAACTGAATTTACCACAGGTGGACTCCAATCAATTTGTAGAAACATCTCAAGGATGATCAGTGGAAACAGGATGCACCTGAGCTCAATTTTGAGTGTCATGGCAAAGGCTGTGAATACTTATGTACTTGTGATTTTTTTCATTTTTTATTTTTAATAAATTTAATAAAATGCAAAGATTTCAAACAAACTTCTTTCACGTTGTCATTATGGGGTATTGTTTGTAGAATTTCGAGGAAAATAATGAATTTAATCCATTTTGGAATAAGGCTGTAACATAACAAAATGTGGAAAAAGTGAAGCGCTGTGAATACTTTCCGGATGCACTGTATATATGAGATGGAATGTTTGTGATGTCTGCTAAATCTTTGGCCAGACCAACAAGAGCGACAGGGTGTCCACCAAGAAGATGGGAACTTGAAGTGTTACGTACTGTGAGGAGGTAAAATGTATTGTTTTTTACAGAACTACTGCAGGTTTTTTCATTGTTGTGTTTTTTTATTTATTTTTTATTTATTTTTTACATGGATGTAATTTTGTGGCAATTTTCTGTTCACTATATATGACTTTACATGTAAGAAATGTGTAAAAATGGACACTCAAATGTGAATTTTCTGTTTACAGGTAACACATTGCTACAAAAATAAATTTACTGTATACGTACAAATGTGCAGATCCTTTTTCTGTGTATTACAGTATTGTACAGTATTGACATTCCCCAGTAAACTTTTACCTACTGTTGAAATTGGTATCTAAAAAGCTCAGTGTGATATACAATAGCATTCAGCTAGACAAAACTGACATTCTTGTATAGTACAGTAAGCAGTCAGTGTCAACAAAAAAGTCGAACAAAAATGAAATTTGTATATAACAAACATTTTCAGGGTTGACTGCCATGGTGAAAAAAACATCTAAACATTTTGACCAGTACGGCTCACACGATGACAGAAAAACTTTTCATCAATTTACTGACACAATAACTAGGTTTTGAAGCATGAATTAAATGTTTTGGGTGAATTACTACATTTTGCATACATGCAATAGAGTTGTGATGTCCCATAAAACAGTTGTGACAATTGCACTTACAGTTTAGAGATTGTTAAGACTGTTTCAAAAAATGAGCCACAGCAATTGAGAAAAACTGTAAACTTCAGTTCAAAACCTCACCCAAAACTAAATTTGATAGAATTTGCTATATTTCTATTATAATTATAATAGTATACTGAAATACAGTATATCCACAATCAAAATAAGCAAATAAATAATAATAATAATAATAATAATAAAAACAGCAGATTTTTAGTTTTAGTTTTAGACCTAGTTTTTGTCGAAGACCTAGTGTTTCAATGCCATTACCATCTCTACAATTATTATTATTTTTTTTAAATGATTACTTTTGCAAGCATGGATCAACAAGTAGGTAACAGAGAAAGAGCAGTTGGCAGGAGAAGGAAAGGAGTACAAATGTGTGGTAGAAGACCAATGAGGGGAAGACCATAAACTGTAGTCTCTGATGAGATAAGGGCTACTATTACTGATGATGTGATAAACCATGGTCTATCTTTGAGAGAGGCTGGTCTGAGAGTGCAGCCAAATCTCCCACGATCAACAGTGCTATCCACTGTGTGAATATTTCATCAAACAAACAGGTAAGACATGCATTCATACTGTTAGTGTAGAATAGATTACATTCTACACAGTAAAGTGCCTCTCTTGCTTTGTAACAGAATACTGGTTTACATCAAGCATACCTTAAGCCAAAATTAAACATCTTGTAATGAATCCTGTTGTTTGTGTTTATTAGGTCATGTGTTTTTGATTTACAAAGTATTTCTATTGGGAGAAACAGTTTGCCAGTGTTTTGGTGAAATGAATTGATTCTGAGAGATGTATGAAGTGTTGTGATGGTTGTAGGGTGTTTTGGATGAAACATAAACTGTTGTGATAGTTTGTTGGTAGAGATGACTGCGTGAAGAGTTTTGAAAATGCATCAGTATTGAGAAATGTGTGAAAATGATTGTAAACAACTGTAAATATTGATCTCTTTTTCATCCAAAGCACTTGTATCACTTTCGGAGACATTAATCTAACCACTGGGGTCTTATGGATCATTTTTATGCTGCCTTTCTATGCTTTTTGGACCTTCAAAGTTCTGGCCACCATTCACTTGCATTGTATGGACCTACAGAGCTGAAATATGCTTATAAACATCTTGGTTTGTGTTCAGCAGAAGAAAGTAAATAATACATATCTGGGATGGCATGAGGGGTGAGTAAATGAGAGAATTTTCACTTTTGAGTAAACTATCCTTTTAAGCCATTCAAGCGCTTGTCCCAAAGCTGCAGTCTCAAGATGTGATGCGAATGTTAAAAGTCCTTCAGTGTTTTGTTTCAGGGTTGCTTTGGAAATCAGCCAATAGCAGCACTTGCACAAACAATAAAGTATATAGAAGTAAGAATCTCCACTGATTAGAAGCTGGCAGGCAACGGACAAGATGACGGAATAGGTTTTGCAATTGAAAAGTGTTTTGGCCTATAGAAAACACATCTAATCCAACTAATCCATTATGGAATATTAGAAATAAAAAAATGGCATACTTTCTCACTACTTACTGTATTAATAAAATAAAAAAATGAATTTTCTCTGGCCAGCATTGATGAAGATGTATTACTTGACATAGGTACACTGTCCATGCTTCCAAGGTATTTCAGAAGCTATTTATAACTAAAGTAAAAAAAAAAAAAAAAAAGTTACATTACAAGTTTCTCTGAAAATTATCAGACAATTAAAAAAGAACTTAAAAAAAAAACTTTGATTGAAAGAGTCTACCACCCCTAAGAAAGGGAACTCATTTCACTCTGAAATATTGTAACCAGCCAGGTATTTTTAAGTTATGCAGGGGAGGGAACAGCTGGTTTCTGTGAAATTACTGTCACTAATTGCCAATTTATTTAGCCGAGAGCTGGCGTTTGTGGATAACACGGGGACCTGCGCCCATTTTTAAAAGTTTATGAATTCCAATTAATTTCTCACATTAATCTGCATTTGTTCAGTGCTGTTCAGTGGAGAAGAGCTGGAAAGAGAGTGCTGAAAATTTTTGGTTTGAATAAGAGTTAAAAACACGTGCCACAAGAAACCTTGAAAAATGTGTTCTAACACTTTCTGTGTTCAACAGTCACTCATTTTACAGTAATGCAATCTAATCCAGTGTAGTGCACATTGTGACAACTAACAGGTCATAATTAAGTCATTTATTTATTTTATTCTGTCTTTCACTTTGTTTTGTTTTTTTCCCTTCTTACATGTCTTTGAAGTATGTTTATTCAACCCTCAGCATAAAAATCATACTGATTAATGTTTATTAATGTTTAATGTTTATTGTTGTTAATATTTATTTTTACTTGTTGTTCTGTGTTAATTAACTCATAATTACTGTGTTGATATCCAAATTCAATTAATATTAATTTTAATATGAATATTCATTTAATTTGTAAAACAAAATTTGTAATTTATTTATTTATTTATTTTGTCTTTCACTTTCCGCTCTTATTTCTTCTTACATGTTTCTATGGAGGACAAAACCTGCAAAAATATTAAATAAATAAACACAAATACGTATAAATAAACCTACACATTTGTGCATAAATATATACATAATTAAATGTGTGAGATATACAAATAAATAAATAAATGCACTTATTAATGCAAAAATAATACAATATAAAACAAATAAATGGTTAAGGAATGGTTCACGCAACATGCCTAATGAGAGGATGTCAACAATTGTTCAGGCATCACAGTCAAACTATCAAGTGTCTATCAGGTAGATATTCAGGTGCCTACTGATATTTGACTGACATCCTCTCATTAAAGGTGCACTCAGTAACTTGTCTTTGTGTCATCTTGGACTTGCACTGACACCTAGCGTGCTGGATGCAGCATCATTTAAAATCAATCGTTTTCAGTTTCAGATGTCATTGTAGAAATTTACTATTCACAGTCAGACATGATTACTTAATCAATGAGTAAAAGTGTCAAACAACAAGACGGTTATTGAGATTAAGTGAGTAGTATTAGGCTGGTCATGTGATTCTAACATGGCAGCCCCCATGTGCGGACCCTCTCCATGCAGAATAAAACAGCTTTTATTAGGTTACTGATATGACTGGAGTCTTCATTTTAATGTGAGTGTTCATGATTTCCTACATATATTACAAAATAACAATTAATGTCTTTAAAAGATAAACTTTATCAATGAGGATAAATTACTGAGTGCACCTTTAACATATTGCTCAAAGAAAAAAATAAATAGGGAACTACATACAGAAATAAATAAATGATTAAAGAAATATAGACATATTTAATTAAAAATCAACTTTCAATTTAGCATTTAATTTAACATTTTAGCATTTCCCCAAATATTATTTATGTTTTATTTTGTATTATTTTTGCAGTGATAGGTGCATTTATTTATGTATTTATTTTTTGTTTATTTGTACATCTCCTCGCACGTGTAATTTTTATATGCGTCTTTATGCTCGAATAAGTGTATTTAATTATTTATTTACATATTTGCTGATTTTATTTATTTATGAATTATTCTTGCAGGTTTCATCCTCCATAGGTTTTCAACTCTCATGAGAATAAATATAGGTGACTGATTAATGTTTATTATTTTTTATGAAGATTTATTTAACCAATATTACATATGATGTTTTATATGTAAATTAATATCCATACAATTAATATTACATTTCATATTAATATTCCTTTAATTTATACAGCCAAAATCTTTATTTATTAAACTCGAATAGTTCGAATAGTTCTCATTTGCATAAAATATAAGACGAGCTGCTATTGGCTGTCGCCGTTCCTCTTTCCTGCGCTCGCGCATGTTAGAATGAGAATCAGGAAGTAAACAATGACAGAACAGACGAGCAGTGTTTTCATGGGGGGAAAAAATGAAAGTTTTCGTATTGCTCTGGAAGCAGCCGTAGGAAATTAGCCAGTCTGCTCGAAAACGTCAAATAACTCCGCAACTTTGTTTATTTTGCCTTCTTCTGAAACAGTATATACTTAAAAAGCACGTTGAAAGCGTGTTTTATTAGTTGGTGAGTATATAAACGCTTCAGTACACCGAGAAACTATTACTTTACAGCATCAGACACTAAATACATTAAAAAAATTATGCAATACGGAGTGATCGTTACAGTAGTCCAACATCAGGCCACAAATCGAGTGATTTTACCTGTTATTTACTCAAAGAATGCCTGAGAAACATCAGAATAAAGAAATCAATGCATGTCCGATTCTATTTTTTTACCCAGCACTTCATGCTTCTTAAATTATATAGGATTTATATGATTACATAGCTTCATTTTTAGAACTATGATAGCAATGACCTTGAGACAGTGCACTACACCAAGGTATTAATTTACTGTTATATTTGAAATCTAAATGGGCCGGTAATCAGACTAGCACTGCACAATCTTATTCCCATAGTTATCTAGTCACCTCACCAAAATGAAAAATATTTGTTAATAATGAACCAACGTAAACTGGCATTTGAATTGAACTGGAGTGTTTGCTGCACTAATTGTAATGCATTATGAGCTAGAGTAAACCACACTGGGAGTGGATGCACTCTCAGATATTAACTTTTTAGTTTGCTGTTCCTGTTCATCCTGATCAAGCCAAGACACAATCATGATGCCAGCTCGGAACAACACAACCAGTGCCGCTCCAAACAATAAAGTGAAATACTCCAGGCTGGCCGACAGCGATGAGGGCTACATTGATCTACAGGTGAGAGGAACTGATACATAAAATCTGCATATTTAAATTTGATAAGAAATATATTGTTTTAGCATAACATCTTCTGTTTTACAGTTCAAGAAAAGCCCACCCAAAGTACCCTACAAGGCTATCGCCCTGGCAACGTTCCTATTTCTGGTTGGCTCTTTATTGATTATTGTTGGATCACTGCTTTTGGCGGGATACATTCATGTTATGGTGAGTAGACAAAAAAAAAATAAATATGGAAATTGAAAAGAAGAAGTTTATGAATGTGAAATCAGTGTCATAGTATGATATATCATAATATGATATCTGCTGTTGCAACACTTCACCTCAAATACTGACAGTTTAAACATTTTTGTAAATGTTTTAAACTAAACAAGTAAACACAGACTGTGTGGACACATATTAGTGTGTGAATCAATTATTCTTCTCATGCCAAGCATTGTTTAAGCTGAATACCTGCACTGAAAACCCTAATACGTTGACTTTACTCAATTGATTGAGTAAACTCGTTCCCTCATTTGAATTGAGTAATGGCGTCTCCAAAATGTGTGTAATTAAGTTCACTTAACTTGGTGATCATTTTACAGAATAAACTCAACTATTTAAGTTAAGGTAAAATAAGTAGAAATAAATAAGTTCAAAAAACATAGGAATTAACATGTTAATCGCATGTGATTAATTAAAGTTTAACATGTTAATTTTGCTAAATCGCGATTAACGCATTTACTGTTAATACAGCATAAATACTTGTTGGTAGGGCAGAACTTTTGTAATGTGTCCGCCCGGAGTCATTACACTGACACACACAGCACAGCAGTGCTTCCATGTCAGTGATAAAATGATGGAGAAAGGAGCTCTTAGCACTATTATTTGATGTACAAAACAAGCCCAGATGGGACTTGTGATAGAAATCAAGTATTTTCAGCACATTTTAATTGCCACTGAAGCACGTCAAGTCTTAACTATCACTCCGCTTTTCCCGTGGAGTTCAAAGTGGCGCTGGACGCTGCCATTGATGCTCTGATGGAATCATGAACGCAGCTTAGCAATTGCTGTAACAAAGTGGATAGCCGCAGTCTACCTGCAGATTAATATTGTGGAGGATGAGAGTTTAAGAGATTTAATGCCCACTGCAATGAATACTAAACCTTTGGGGACTAAAGCCATCTTTACACAGCAAAGGTGGCACATAAACTGCATCTGAAGTGGCAATTAGATGTATTTTCACAGAGCAGGAATAAATGCATTTACACAGCAGTTGCAAATGCATAAATAATGTTATGAGATGAATATTTTAAATGTTAAATTATGAATATAGAAATACTGTATGAAATAAATGAAAATATTACTGAATACTCAACCTATGGGGACTAATTCTTTCAATAAGTTAACCTCCCACTTAGACTTTGGGAAACCTTTAATGTTACTTGAATTGGTGCTATTTTAGTGCATTTCTGTCTTTATATTGTGGAAGGCTTTTTTGGAAAATGTTAATAAAGCATAATATTAATACATATTGTTTTGTTTTCTTTCCTAAGTTGGAAATAAATGCATTTTGACAGGAAAATAAGTATATATAGTGTCAAATTTCAGCATTTTCAAAATCTGTGATTAATCGCTATTAACTTAAAAAAAAAAAAATGCAATTAATCGTGATTACAAATTTTTATCTGACAGCCCTCATTTAAAGGAATTTGCATATCTTTCAGCACAAGTAAGAACAATGTAGTATTTTAGTTTTATTGACTATGTTTGGTATAAATGTATTTGTCAGTCATTTTGATAGTAATGTTCTCTCTTGATTTAGTACCCAGATCGCACAATTCCAGTAATTATCATTGGCATACTCATCTTTCTTCCGGGATTCTATCACCTGCGGATTGCTTTTTATGCCTCCAAGGGGTACCGCGGTTACTCTTATGATGACATCCCAGACTTTGATGACTAAACCAATCCAGATGTACTGAATGCTGTTTACTTTGAGTTTTAGCTGCAACTGTTGCATGATTTGCCTTTGGACTGCCATCCTGTATTTACTCTGAGATTCTCTAGAAGAGAAACTATGGCAAACTGTGGCCTGGCTGAGCTTTTTTGAGAGCTAAATTCCTTTATTTAACCATAGAACATAGAAGTGCAATATTTAGAACAATAGAGTATTTATTTAGCTAAACACATAAAAAGCCAACCAAAAATATGCTTATATTTTTGTAGCCTTTGGTAAAACTTTCTTCAAAGAAGTGTTCTATAGTTTTAAAAGCTTTAAGATGTACCTAGTATTATTATTATTATTATTTTTTTTTATATTGCCTGTGTTATTTTTATAGTTTCCATAGCGGTATTGTTTTTGATGTACTGGTTTTATTCAGCTTGGTATGAAAATGATTGAATAAAGTACTGATGTTCACCTTCATTTGGTGTCACCATTACTAAGAGTGCGAAGGATGTGTCATTATTGGATGGACTTTAAGAATCCGTTAAGTATAAATGATTTAAAATGTTTTAATTACAAGGACTGGTGATGCTTATTAGACAATGAAACTTTATTATAAACAGGTTTTTGCAGGTTGTGTTGACTTTGAAAGTCGCAATGGTAGCAAGTCATGCCATAAATTTAGCAAGATAAAAAGAGTTAATTTTAATCCAGAATCATGCTTTGTGTTTAAATTTTTTTTCAAACTTCCTTTTTTACACTTAAAAAAAAAAAAAAAGAAAAAAGAAGAGCAATAAGGATAATTTTTTGGAATAGCATACTGTTTTGCTATTCAGCCATGATGTCTATTTGTATGTGAAACCAGAAGGCTAATTCGCCATGGGTTCCCTTCAGGAATTTCCTATTGTTTTTTTCATAAAATTTTTATAAATTTCTGAGAAATGTTCAATTTCTGAGTAAAATACACCAATCAGCCACAACATTTTTTTAAAATGTATTATATCCTTTTCTCCCAATTTGGAATGCCTAATTCCCACTACTTAGTAGATCCTCGTGGTTGCGCAGTTACTCACCTCAATCCAGGTAGTGGGACTGTCAATCCACGCATCTTATCACATGGCTCGTTGTGCATGACTCCGCATGTGGAGCTCATGCTACTCTCTGCGATCCACGCACAAATTACCACAAGCCCCATTGAGAGCAAGAACCACTAATCGCGACCACAAAGAGGTTACCCCATGTGACTCTACCCTCCCTAGCAACTGGGCCAATTTGGTTGCTTAGGAGACCTGGCTGGAGTCACTCAGCACATCCTGGATTCGAACTCGTGACTCCAGGGGTGGTAGTCAGCATCAATACTCGCTGAGCTACCCAGGCCCCGATCAAACAAACATTTTATTTTTTTTTTCTCCCAAGTTGGAATGCCCAATTCCCAATGTGCTTTTAAATCCTCATGGTCGCGTAGTGATTCGCCTCAGTCTGGGTGGCGGAGGACGAATCTCAGTTGCCTCCGCGTCTGAGATCGTCAACCCACGCATCTTATCATGCATCTTATCACGTGGCTTGTTGAGCGCGTTGCCACACCATCTCCCGCGGCAACCACGCTCAACTCACCACGTGCCCTACCGAGAACGAACCACATCGTAGTGATTACGAGGAGGTTACCCCATGTGACTTTACCCTCCCTAGTAACTGGGCCAATTTGGTTGCTTAGGAGACCTGGCTGGAGTCACTCAGCATGCCCTGGGATTCGAACTAGCGAACTCCAGGGGTGGTAGCCAGCGTCTTTACCACTGAGCTACCCAGGCCGATCAAACACAACATTAAAACCACCTGCCTAATATTGTGTATGTCCCCCTCATGCTGCCAAAACAGCACCAACCCGCATCTCAGAATAGTATTCTGAGATGATATTCTGCTCACCACAATTGTAGAGAGTGGTTATCTGAGTTACCGTAGACTTTGTCAGTTCGAACCAGTCTGGCCATTCTCCGTTGACCTCTCTCATCAACAAGGCATTTCCGTCCACAGACCTGCCCCTCACTGTAAGTTTTTTTGTTTTTGGCACCATTCTGAATAAATTATAAAACATCCAGTGAGCGTGTAGGTCACACAATATTAGGCAGGTGGTTTTAATGTTGTGACTGATCAGTGTATGGTCTGTTGTAAACATTCATTAAAGATATTTGGAAGTTTTGCTCTACAACAAATTACACAGTCATATATCAAACAAATTTTAAAGCAACTGTATTTTAAAAAAAATGTATATTGCTAACATGTTGCTAGATAAGGACTATGAATACCACAAGCATGTGAGTGTGTGTGCCTGATAAAACGGAAAACGGTTGTAGTCCTTATTTCAATTTGTTAGCAACATTGCAAAAAAAAAAAAAAAAAAAAATGCCAGTTTCAAAATTCACGTTTGAGGTTTGATTGTGTGTAATATATGTTTTAGAACAAAATGTCCAAGTATCTTAAAGGTGACTCAGTATTTTTTTTCCCTCTCATATAAAAGTTTTACTTCTAAAGAAGTGAATAGTAATTTTGAAACAGATGAATAAAATCATTACCACTCACATGAGACAAAGACTCCAGTCATATCAGCAACCTTATAAAAGCTCTTTTATTCTACATGGGGCATGGGCACCTCATGGGGGCAGCCATGTTAGCATCTCATGACCAACTGGCTACTACTCGCTTAATCTCAGTTACTGTCCTGTTATTGGACACTTTCACTCATGGATTAAATCATGTTTTGTTCATAGTGAATTTCTACAATGGCATTAGTAGCTGAAAACTACTGTGTTTGAATGATGCAGCATCCAGGCAACTAGAAGGTGTCAGTGTAAGCCACATCGACATACAGTTGAAGTCAGAAATTTACATACACCTTAGCCAAATACAATTAAACTCAGTTTTTCACAATTCCTGACATTTAATCGTAGAAAACATCCCCTGTCTTTGGTCAGTTAGGATCACTATTTTAAGAATGTGAAATGTCAGAATAATAGTAGAGAGAATGATGTATTTCAGCTTTTGTTTCTTTCAGAAGTTTACATACACTTTGTTAGTATTTGGTATTTGGTAGCATTGCCTTTAAATTGTTTAATTTGGGTCAAACATTTTGGGTAGCCTTCCACAAGCTTCTCACAATAAGTTGCTGGAATTTTGGCCCATTCCTCCAGACAGAACTGGTGTAAAAGTCAGGTTTGTAGGCCTCCTTGCTCGTGCACACTTTTTCAGTTCTGCCCACAAATTTTCTATCGGACTGAGGTCAGGGCTTTGTGATGGCCACTCCAATACCTTGACTTTGTTGTCCTTAAGTCACAACTTTGGAGGTATGCCACACTGAGGCTTTTGTGAAGAAGGCTCTTCTTCCTGAGACGGCTGAGGAAGTTGGGAATGAACCACCACATCCTCACACGGTTCTACACCAACACTGTAGAGAGCATCCTGACTGGCTGAATCACCGCCTGGTACGGCAACGGCACCACCCTCAATCGCAAAGCCCTGCAAAGGGTGGTGCGAACTGCCAGACACGTCATCGGAGGTGAGCTTCCCTCCCTCCAAGATTTTCACCCACTGTTGCTCTTGTGTATATGGTTGAGTGATAATAAAGGAATTTGATTTGATTTGATCCTTGGGGTCATTGTCCATTTGGAAGACCCATTTGCGACCGAGCTTTAACTTCCTGGCTGATGTCTTGAGATGTTGCTTCAATATATCTACGTATTGATTTGCACTTTTCGCACCAAACTATGTTCATCTCTAGGAGACAGAATATGTCTCCTTCCTGAGCGGTATGATGGCTGCTTGGTCCCATGGTGTTTATACTTGCATACTATTGTTTGTACAGATGAACGTGGTACCTTCAGGCCTTTGGAAATTGCTCCCAGGGATAAACCAGACTCGTGAAAGTCCACAATTTTTTTTTTCTGAGGTCTTGGCTGATTTCTTTTGATTTTCCCATGATGTCAAGCAAAGAGGCACTGAGTTTGAAGGTAGGCCTTAAATACATCCACAGGTACACCTCCAATTGACTCCAATTAGCCGATCAGAAGCTAATTGGCTAATTGCCTAAAGGCTTGACTTCATTTTCTGGAATTTTACAAGCTGCATAAAGGCACAGTTAACTTAGTGTTTGTAAACTTCTGACCCACTGGAATTGTGATATAGTCAATTAAAAGTGAAACAATCTGTCCGTAAACAATTGTTGGAAAAATTACTCGTGTCATGCACAAAGTAGGTGTCCTAAATGACTTGCCAAAACTATAGTTTGCCAACATAAAATCTGTGGAATGGTTAAAAAAAAAAAAAAAAAAAAAAAAAATAGTTTTAATGACTTCAACCTAAGTGTATGTAAACATCTGACTTCAACTGTACTTAAAAAAAAAAATTACTGAGTGCACCTTTAAAGTGACGTTTACCACACACTGTTTTGCTCATAAATCAAAACCTGCCATTATAAAAATTCACAGGATAATCCAAAGGGAACCCGTGGCTCGAAAACTCTAATTTTCTTCCGGGGTTTTTGGACTACAACCTAATCACCTCTATTCTTGCAGTATATAGCATGTGTACTGTCTCCAAAAACGCAATAAATGGACGCAAATGGCTAAATTATGCAGTCATGTGACAACAGTGTATCATAGCCTACTACTGTGTGAAACGTCTATCGTTTCATAATGCGTCTCACATACAATTTTTAAGAAACAGTGGGCAGTAAATAAAACATACAGTAAGTGCTCCGTTTTGAAGAGCTAGACCTTCATGGACCTCCTTGAATTACACAGAACTTTACTGCCCTCTAGTGAAAAGTTGTTGCAAGTGTGAGAAACACCGCAGTCTGACCTCATACTTCCCGCCCACACTATCTCGGATGATTATGCTGATAATAATAACTCTGGCACCTGCGAGCCCGAGTACCAGGAAAACTCGTCTAGACGGAGGCAAGTACGATATTCCAATAAACTGAGATTATAATTATTATTCAGAAGAAGAATGTATGATAGATAGCCTATATGAGTTTACAGTAGAAGTTACGTTGTGTCTAAGAAATATAGCCCAAATCATCATTAAAGAACCAACACACTCATATCATTGTCACAATATTTCACGTTTATTAGTTTAGTGTTTGTAATCCCAGGAGTGGTTCACATATCAATGACAAACAATGTCAGAATCTGGGCCAAAGTAAAAAAAAAAGTCTATAAACACACCTTTGCATTATGAGGTCAAAGTTATCTGCCACCTGTTTGTTTTGCATGTTTCTGAGGTACGCAGCCTCCACATAACAACACACCTTGTTTATTTCTGTATTCAATATTAGCCGTCTAAATAAAACTTTAAACATCTAAAATAAAAAAAAGGAACATTTCCATTGTTATTAACATGGAAAGTTTTGTTTTTCCAGACTTGTTTATTGCGCACCGGTCAGTGTGCGCTCTCTGCGCATGCGCTCCTGTGTTTGCATTAGTTATGAAGGAAGCGGGGAGGAGTGAACTGACGCGCGAGAGGTGCGCAGATGTCAAAGCTGCCATAGAGACAAAGTTTATGCGCTTGGTTTTTCTTCGCCACGGGCACAACGATGTGAAGAAAAAATGTTTTGTTTTTTTGGAAAGTTTCTGAAGTTATCCATAAGAATTGTTTTTGATATGGAAACAACACTGAAAGAGTAATATTCTTTTGGAATTATTATATGCGTGATATTTTTCCGAAAACAACGCTGCCGACTACAGCTGATAAATGAAGTGATACAGGTGAGCATATTGTAAGCAACAGAGCTGACTCTGACAAGATGTAAATAGATAGACTACTTTTTATTTATTTATTTATTTATTTTTTACTTAGTTTATTGTAATCTATAGGCTTTTTGACATGGTCAGAGTTGTCAAACATTTCTAAATAATAATAATAATAAAATAAAATAATGAGAACATTTTACATTATATTGTGTGATATTGTTTAATCGCACACCCGTTATGATAAATAACAGGGAATCTAGTTGTGTTGCTTGGTGAATGTAGTATGGAATGACTGAAATTACTGTAGCAGTATTTAATTCAGAGGAAATTGTTAAAGTAGCTTGTTTAAAGTGATTAATGTCGGCAATAAAGTATCTACCTGTCTATATATCTATTTGTCTGTTCGTTCTTTTTTTTTTTTTTTTAATACTTAAGTAGTTGAACAAAACCACCACTACCGTTTTGCTTTAATTTTCCAAAGAAGATTATGACAAAATTTTACGAGTGTGTTTGTTTGTTTTAGAGGTGGTTGATTTATTTAGTATTTGACTCTCAGTGGTGGGACATTATGGAGGAGTTCAAGGGTTTTGTTGCCCCAGTAGGGGGTCCAAGGGAGTTTGTGGGGGCAGATCGAGGCTGATGAGAGAATGTTTTAATATATGTGATCAAAGTATAGCCTGCCAAATCGCCTTGTATGCCAACTTTCATCCAGCGTCATAGTGCCCTACAATAATAAAAAAAAAAAAGCTTAGGTTATCACATAGGACCTCCGATTTATGGCCTGTTTGTCTATTGCAACACAAAATGTAATACAATTCAACATTTTAATGCCTTCTTTTTTGCTTGTGTTTGTTAATTCTTGTTGTACTGTCTTCAAAGTTCATTCAAACGCTAATCAAACTCACCTAATTGAGTGCAAACAATTCTTACAGAGTGCAAGCAGTGGTTATGACAATGGATTTTCCTTTTTTGTGGAATGTCAGCCCAGTGTGGTCCCACCTCTACAGTAGATTCAGAGCAGGTCACATGCTTAATGTAGTCAAATTCTCAGTACACCGCAGTGTTAGTTCATACGCTGGTCATAGACTGCTCTAATAATGTTTTATCAACTTCTCACTCTTATTTATAGTGAGATTACCCCTTCACTTTTTTGGAGTGCTCCATTAATCTCACTGACTACGTTTACATGGACACCAGAAAGCGGGTTATTGCGAGAAGATGGCGTATTGCGAGAAAGCAGCGTTCTTGTTTACATGCACTGTATAAACGGCGTATTCTTTACTCCGGTATACATTGGTATCGGTCAGTAAGCAGCTTTCTCCAGACCAACGTAATTTCCCCGTGACGCTTGTGTAAATAACAAACATGGTATATGAGGAAAACTTCACTATTTTATTCTCTGTTGCTTTGCTTTATTTCCAGATATTCCATAGTTGTTTCTGTGTTTATTTTCTTACCTTTCTATAGCGACCTGCAGCAGAATTGCACTATAGTGGGATTTCCCTTTACGTAAAACACTGGGATTCCCTCTATGTATGAGTGTGAGCGTGAGGGATCGTCGATATTTTACATTGGTGTGTATAAATGGGTATAGTTTATTGAGTATATGCTTTTCCCACTGCACTCCCAGAAATATTTTATTGACTTGTTGTTGGGCTCCATCCTATGATGATTGTTATTCGGTCTGTTCCACGCACATGCACACTCTTCAAAAACCTGTTCGAACACAGCGTATGTGTTTACATGGCCACATAAACTGCTGTCTCCGGGAGAAACCTAGGTGTGTTAAACCGCTTTCTTTTAATCCCTTAAATGACGTAAGGAAATCGCCGTTCTTGTTTACATGATGTTTCAGAATGCCGCTTTCGGCAAAAGCCCTGGAATAACCCGCTTTTTTAAGTGCATGGAAACATGGTCACTGCATCCAGATTATCCTGGATTAAACAGATAACTGACTGTCTGACCCAAACTGTCATAAATCAGTGACCAGGCATACACAGTGCCTTGCAATGCATGGATTAAAGCACTTTATACACACTTACATGTCACCTGCATAGGCAATGTTGTTACATTGTTAGCACTGTTTTGGAATATGAATAATCCCAAATCCAAATCTCAATTGGTGAGTTGCAACTCAAAACTGGGTGGTTGGGTCTGATAGAGCTGCAGATGGCGGGGGGAAAATATAACGCTGAATGCAAATAATAAAATTCAACTAAATAAATAATTGTTGGAAAAGCTCTTTGTTGCTGACTTCAATGGCTTTACGCCCAATCAAACAGTGTTTTGGTGCAAATGTATTTGTTACTTGGTAGAAACTAGCCAAATTAGTGTTTTGTGCAATGAATTAATGGTTTCTGATAAACAATTTTTGTACTTTGTTGGACTGCCACTTCTTGTCATGTTAAATTTTGATCCTGAAGCAAAACCCATTGACAACCACTGGCCTAGTCAATGCATCTCTTAAATAATGACACTAATGCTACAAATGGCATAGTTTGCATGGTTGACTGAAGTGCAAGGGGTCGTTCATTGAGAATGTGACACTTTAAGAATGTGTTCATCCTCTCTGTCATTGTGTAAACATTGTGTTTGCTCCCTGTCATGTCAGGAATTTGCATGTTGGTCAAGAATCACAAATGCATGGTCAACTTTTGGTTTCTCATAATATATTTCAGTATGTGAAGAACAGTGATCTCATTTCTTCTCTAAGCTGAAATCAGTATCAGTATAACATTTTTAACTTGTTCACTTAGTAATAGAATGAGCATAATGGAGCCAGTAATCTATCTATACAGTAGTTGTATATTATCTCTTATTATTCTGAAATTAGTGTGGAGAATTTTTAAAGTGCACATCTGGCGATATCATCTGCCTATCAAGGGTATTGTTGCCTGCTCTGTAAAATATTGCAAATGGCTTAAGATTTCTGACCTCTACAAATCAATTGTTAGTGCATTTAGTTGATTAAATCCATTCAGCTTTGGTGTACCCATGGTCACATCAGCAAGGATTCTGCTCGGAGCCTGCTTTTGTTGATTGGTCTGTTTATTTGTACTGGTGAACTGATGACTTAAGCAAGTAACACTAGCTTTCTCACTATGGGATGACTTCTGTGTTTATGGTTTATACAAGTAGATAGCTCTGTGTTATTATAGTGAGAATGGTTGAAGGTTTCTTGTGTGAAAAAAACACAGGGGTTTGTTAACCTCTGTCTTTGCAAAGTCATTTATGGTGTTTTCTTTGTCTCTTTTCAAACTTAATGGCTTTGTTACATCTTAGAGGGTATTTATTGGTCACTTCATGTGTCTTTAGTAGAGCAGTCAAAATTAATGCAGCATAGCATACGATTAATGAAAGTTTAACACATTAAATTTGGTTAATTGCGATGAACGCGTTTACCATTAATACAGCATAAACCAGCAAAAAGACTGGTGGGACTAGTAAGGAACCTTTGCGATGTGTCCACCCAGATTCATTACACTGATGCGCACACCACAACAGCGATGGGAAAAGACCTCTTAACTAGGGATGTACCGATACTGGTATCGGTATCAGTTCCAATACCACACTCTTGTACTGGTACTCATACTTGTAAAAATGCTCGGATACCAAAACCGATACCATCTGACATACGAATGTCATTATGTCAACATTCAGTGCACAAATTAAAATCACGTTATGTACTAGTGAGATTATTTTACAGCAAAAGCTGCAATTTAATTATATAAATATATAGTTTGCATGAGCGCCGCACTGCAAATGTGAGCACTTGTGCATGTGTGGAGACAGTGTTGTGCTGACGCCAGCTGCAGGTACCTTTTAATTCTCCTTGGCTCTTACAGGAACACACCATCATGAGCATCGAGCGCTCTGTTTGAAGCAGATGACAGCGAACAGAGCTTAAATTCACTTTGTAGTGCGAGGCACAAACAGAGTATATACACTGCCTGGATTTAAATAATCAGATACTTATGAGCCTATGATTTAATCATTATTGCAGTGATAAATATGTTTCAGCTGGCAACAATTTGTTTAACCCTAAATGATGCAGTGTGTAGCTTCTCATTTCTTAACCATGTCGGAAGACGGTCATGGAAAAGATGTTACTGTGTTTCAGAAGGGTCAAATTACTGGCCTGAATCAAGCAAAGAAAGCAACTAAGGAGATTGCTGAAATCACTGGAATTGGGTTAAGAACTGTCCAACGCAATATTAAAACCTGGAATGATAGTGGTGAACCGTCAGCTTCGCGGAAGAAATGTGGTCGGAAAAAAATCTTGAATGATCATGATCGGAGATCACCAAACATTTGGTGAAGTCACATTGAAAACATTTCTTGTCAAAACAATGCCACGACGAATGCACGCCATAATCAAAGCTAATAACGAAATATTAAAGTATGCAACTTTTTTTTTGGCCAGGCAATGTACTTATTTAATTAAATAGCAGCCTTTGCGATTTAATAATCACTTTGAATCATGTAGTGACCGGCTTTTCCGTAGTGGGAAGCTCCCACAAAGCCCTTCTACACATGGAGCCTACAAGCTTAGCCTAAAATAGCATAACTCTGCGGTCCCATAGACATTCTATGGGTGGTACACTAGCGAGGAGATCAGAGGCCGTTCATTTTGAATGTCTGTGGAGGAGATGCTTCAGTACGCTAAATAAACTGCTTTTTTGAGGAAACAGCTCATCATTTAATGAATTGACCACATGTCTACTAATCTTCAACATGTTTTACACTAAACAATCCTTTAGGAATGAACAACATACGCAGTTTACTACGATAAAATTGCTTTTTTATAAGAGAAGTCACTGACAATTTTGCGACAGGAAGGTGTCAGTTTATGGCTCTCCACATTCATTTGTATGGTATCCACAAACGGTGACTTGCTGTTGTAACATGCTAGTTGACCGTCATGCTCTCGCCAATGTTAAAAACACAGAGGTTGTTATCTCAGTATAGATGATCTCTGGCTCCCATCTTATGTGAGAGCTCCTTGGTCAAAACAACACAGAAACACTTCAAAATAAAAGCTCAATCAAAATAAAAGCTAAATTTAAATAAAAAAAAAGTATGACAGAAATGTAATATTCACTGTTATACTACTACTACTAATAATAATAATAATAAATCAATAGTAATTGTATTATGTTTAAGCAATATCTCACATCTGTGATGCTCTGTAGTGCAGCACTTTATTTGATAAATATTACTCCAATGTATTCTAGATTTTTCTGTGAGGTTCTGAATAAAAGCACTTAATTTGATACAAATAGGACAATATCATATTGAAAATTAATTGTTATACTTTCAAGTTTTAATGAATTTATTTATTTAAACACCATTGTGATGATAAAATTGAAATAAACTGTTGATATGCAGTTCAGAAAAAAACAAAACAAAACAGGTATCGAACCCGGTGTCGGTGAGTACCAAACAAAATGTATCGGTACTCGTACTCAGTCTCAAAAAAATGGTATCGGGACATCCCTACTCTTAATGCTATTTGTATGGTACAAAACAAGCCCAGGTGGGACTTGTGATAGAAATCAAGTACTTTGCAGCCTCTGTAATGCGCAGTTTAATTACCACAGAAGCAGGTGTCTTAACTATGTGGAGTTCAATGCACTGCTTGACACTGGCACTGATGCCTTGAACACGGCTTCACTGTTGCTGTAACAAAGCGCAAAGCCACAGTCTGTTGGGTGATTAATATTGTGGAGGACGAGAGTTTAAGAGATTTTATGCCCATTGCAATGACAATGCATCCTATGTGGGGACTAGTTCTATCAATTAGTCAAACTCCCACAAAGACTTTGGGAAACATTTAATGTTACTTGCATTGGTGTTATTTTAGTGCATTTCTGTCTTTATACTGTGGAAAGCTTTGTTTGGAAAATTTAAATAAAGCATTATATTGTTATATATTGTTTTGCTTTCTTTCCTAAAAAGGATTAATCGCAATTAACTATGAAAAATTATGCAATTAATCGTGATTAAAAAATTTAATCGACTGACAGCACTAGTTTTTAACAATCTGATTGATCAAGACAAATTAAGTGAATGAAGTTAGATGAGAAAAGCATCCTTCATGTCAGGTTTTATTTGGTCTTTGGTCTCATTTAATAGGCTATCAATATGACACACAAAATCACACACAAAAATGGGCTTGTTGCTCTTTAAACCTAACACTCCCTTATTCCTATCTGATATGTTATATCTTATAAAGCCAGCTTGCTCATTAGAAATGTTTGATTTACTTTGTCGTCATTGTTAACTCAACATTGGTCTGTTGTATGCAGAATAGATCAAATATAAATAATTGAATGACTGGTAATCCTTGTGTATTAAGCTTAAAACCATAAGCTTTTAATGAATGATCTAGTCTATATTTAGCTTTCACGCAAAATTTGGGTCAGTTCTTTTTCAACGCAGCCAGATTTGTTGACTGAGAGACATGAATTTAGTCTGTCCACTGTAAAAAAAAAAAGGAGGAATTAAATAGGGTTGTGAATCAAATTCTTTCAATTGCTTGAATTAGAATTAGCATAACCTTCAAAACTGACCCATTTCCAAACTGTGAAACTCACTGTGAATTTGGCGACAGTAGGTCAAAAGCTCTTCAGCTGAAATCAGTCTGTGCTTACTGAAATTCAAACAACTACCCCAGTGGCCGAAGCTGGAAGTGGTGTTGAACAAATGGGCAGGTGTGAGCTCCAGTTTCCAGGTGAAATATCCACAGAGTGGCTTCCAAAGCGAGTTGTATTTTTAGTTTTAAATTTGCTAATTTAGTCAACAGGAATGCATATTAATCTTAAGCACTAACCCAAATCCCAACCCTAAACCTAACCATAAGTGGAGTACAAATGTAATCTTACAGTAGGAAATTGCAACTTCCAAATCATGCTTATCACTGATTAAATGAACTGGGGTGATAACAGGGTACTGGAACATTCATTAGAAACATGTTGTAGGATCTTATGGGCAGAAGAATTAGTAATTACCAAGCTGAAGGAACTTAAAAAAGAATCAACACAGAATTACACCAAGATGGCATTTTTTCAGGGAAATGCCTCTAAGCATTGAGAAACCAGGAATGCGACGATGAGTCTAGCTGAAGCCTGCATCTGGCCATTAAAACTGTCAATGAACAAAGATAGTTCTGTGGACGCACCAAGATTCTTCTTTTCTATGTCATAAATAAGGAACACCCTGAACTTAATGGTTATCATATGACATCTCGACCATCTGCAAGAGACTCTTAAGAGATCTCAGATGGATCTTATTTCCACACTCTTAGAAAACCCTCACAACTGGCACACACATTCCAAGAGATAGATAAAGAACTGTTGCCATGGAAACCCCATGGAAAGCTAAGATACTCCTTTGTCCTTCGACTTAACCAATTTGACACACTTAAAATTAGGCATTTCCTGTGTCACATGCTAAAACTCTGTATGAGACGAGAGAGTTAAAAACTGTCCTACTGTCTTTGAAAGGATCCCTTTGAACTCTTATCCAGGAACTTTGACACAATCACAAAACTAACTTTTCTTGGGTTTTAACAATGTATATACATTTATTATGAGCTATAATACTATTAGAAGACTTCATTATATCGTCCTACACTACATGACGCACAGTCTCTTTTTGACAGAAAAATTTGATCACACAAATGATTGTAGCCTGATCTAACCTTTAAAATATGTTTAGTGATTTGTAATAACTTATAACTGACAATTTAATGATTATAATCTTTAATCTTGTTTTATTCATGTCATTTTACCAGAACGGAAACCATTCATGACAAGCACATCATGTTTACTATTGTTGATATTCTTTCTGCATTTCAGGAATGTTTATGTTAATACATTTTCTATATATTCAATTGTATCCAAGATATATAAAATGTATGATTAAAACGTACTTTTTCGAGTGAGAAACAGGAACAAGGAACATTAATCCCCTACAGAAGGTAGGACAGAAATGACCATGTGACCCAGTAAAAGACACTTCTGATTGGCTCAAGACACCTTTGGGGTGCAGTCAATCTCAAAATTTCAAAGCCTCCCCACCTCGGACAAACCCTCTCTTCCCTTCTTCCTCACTTCAGCTCGCTTCATCCTCCGCGCTCTTGCCCTCATGGCTCTTAGCCCTCGCTCCGGTGATCCTCTGTCTTTGTACAATGTAGAGTTCAGGAAGCTCAGAATGCAAAGTTCCAAAAAGAGTTCTCTTCTCTGCTCTACGACTCACACATGTGATGGGAGTTGTGAGTCTCCCTCACGGGAGGCCTCGTTTCAAAGCCGCCTCATCATTCCAGCAACAAACTATCCACGATCTTAACAGAGGTCCAAAACATCGATGGAACAACCAGAACTTTCTACTGACACAGGCAAAGGACCAAAGCAATGCAGGGAAACTCAATGGCATGCAAGTACATCTCCAGACTTTTGCTGAAAGTGCTGATGTCTCTTTAATATAATTTGAGGAAGCCGACTGCAAATCAAGTTAGACTCAAAGAAGTATCGAATGGTTCTCCATGAAGTTCAATTTTCCGATCATTTCATGAACCAATCATTTCCATTCACTTTCTGTACAACTCACTTAAGCCATGAGAATAGTATAACTCCAATAAGTGAATTAATCATAATTCCCTATGTTGGGCCTCATGTATTCAAATATAAGACAAAGGCAGGCCTACATACAGTCATAAAGCCTGACTGAGGCCTACATACAGTCATAAAGCCTAACTGATAACAACTGAACTAAAATCAAACAAAGGGGGAGTCCAAAACAGACTACAAATCACATGAAGCCTTGTTCACTTTACACCTATCTGTGAAATTCTGAAGGATCGAACTCTCAACTCCTATTGGATGAGGCGCATGACAGAACGCGCCCCTCAACCATGACGTCATCGGGAGTAGAAAAACCTCTTTTTCTTTCTGGGTGTTGCTTCCAGCGACATTATGTGCCGTGTCTAGACGCAGCTCTGCTGCTCTCAAGTATAGCCTTGTTGCACAAGGAAGTAACGTACGACTTGAAGTTTTGGCCATACAATCTCCATCTCACTGGATGAGTTGAGATTTCTCCGTGTTCCACCGAACACGCTAATGGATCCAAAGGAGGCCGCCGAGCAATCCGCGTCTTCACCTGTTTGCCTGCAGAAGTGAAGAAAGAAGATTTCTCTTCCCTCTTCAACCGAGTCGACTTCGCTGTTTTCTCCGCCAGCCCGCCAAGAATCAGCAGCCGTACCGCCCACTGACAGAGTGAGGAAACGGACGCCCGTCATCACCCGAGTTTCAGGGAACCGAGTCGGAGTCAAACGATGGATGAACACACATTCTACCTGCATCCTCACGCAATTCAAGTAAGAGGTTTACGTCTGGGCAGAGATAGATTATTATAGTGTGTCATTCTTGTGTATCAAGGTTATTGCTTTTACAGTTTACGGACCGCCGAGTCCACTCATTGCTGCTAATAATACTTAAGGTATTACTGTAACGTACTGTTACCACGAATGAGATTTGCTGTGTTGTAGTCCAACCACGTTGGACTGTTGTGTATTTCCGCTATCGTGGGTGAGACTGGCACACTGAATTTAACCATTAAAGAACAAAAGACCGCGGGATGGTTTACGAGCCGTTCACCACATCTCTAAATGATAAACTAACAGTTGCCTTCCCCCACGATCGCGAAAACCCACTCACCCTTTTCTCTCTCTATCTCTTACTAAACGCACACACACGTGACCCCTCACAAACATTTGGCTTGTAGATAACTTGGCGATAAAGCTCAGCTTTGTCCCTAAGTTATCGTGCAAGTGGAGACACACGCTAAATGGGCAGATGCCATTAACCAGCCTCACTCCGCCCACATTTGCGGCCATATTCTCTGGCCGGAAACCTCACGTGACATACTCTCCACGAGAGCCATGTCCGCCATCTTGTGTGCGTCACTCCTCACACACACACACACACACACACACACACACACACACACACACACACACACACACATACTTTCCTCTCATGTATTATAGGCTCATTTTGTTACCATATCTAATCATGTTACTGTTTAGTTTGTAGTTGGAAGTAGGAAGTTATTGACTGCATTGTATTGATTATTAATTGATATTACTGTATCAATAAACTTTGTTATATTTTACAGAGAAGTGTTTGGTTTGTTCTGCATACACCTGTGTCAAGGGCTGGCAGGGGATGTCAGTGCTCGGATTCAAAGCCTTCATTGTTTTCCTTTCGAATGTCAATGTTCTCCGGACGTCGACTTTCCTGAGAGAACAATCCTATATTGAGACTGCTATACTGTCTGGTTATTAGTCCCTGATTCCAGGGTGGTGCCCCGGTGATATTAATCCTTATTAATATTCTGTTGATTTTGATCATTGATAATTATCTTTGATGACTGTTGATTTAAAGGATTAAAAAGCTAACACTGATTCTAATCAAAGTTCTATTGATTTTAATAATTAATCATTATCTTTGATAATGATTAATTATTGCTAATAACCAAACCCGCTCCTGAACGTAGCACACAACAACTTATTAAAGCTAATTCCTTAAATATAAATTGTGAGCGGATACAACAAGCCATTGTATTACGATTTTAATGGTGGAGAATTTTATTCAGACAAATAACTGATTATTTGTCATTTATCCTTCTTATAATGGTGGTTGAATGCGGCTAATTCCATTATAAAATTCCTTACATATTATGGTGAAGGTACGTGGACACTTTAATTCATACTGTTTGCATTTATACTACCTACAATGTCGATGTCCTATGTGATTATATTGCCATTTCCCAACATTAAAAGCTTAGTTTGGAGTCATTTGAAGCAAGGCTGTAACCATGTATTAAGGATTTGGAGGACCGGAAGTACATTTTTAAGAATCAATAATTGAAACCAATACCAGTTAACCACTATCTGAATATGTCTGGTGATTACAGCCCTGTGGTGAATATGTCTGGTGGTTACAGACCTGACAGAGAGAAAGGAGTGTGCAAGTGCAAGTAAAATGCTTGCTCCCTTGTTAGATGCTATTTGAAATGGTCATATACTCTAACCATTGCCCCTGAAGGTTAATAAATTGAGTTTTACTGCCGCTTACTAAAACTACAATAGTAAATATAAAAGTTTTTGTTTGCTTTGTAATTCATGTGGGACTTTGGTCTAGCTTGGATGGTGCTGTCAACCCTTGACAGGCAGCAAACATTAGCAGAAAGTATACCCACCAGCTTTTGTCAAAGAAAAACTGGTTTACCAGCATACTATAGAGCTGATTCAGTATAATGCATTTTTTTTTTAACTTCATACACACCCTGTAAATACAAAAAAATATTTGGATTTTGTATCACAATATAAGTTGTTTCCTGGATCATTCAATAGATGCAAACAAAGTAAACAGACTTGGAGCTGAATGCACGGTGAGAAATATGTGACCTGTGGGATTGTCTTGGGGTCCCAATCAGGAGTCTTTAAGAATAGTCCTCACCCTCATTGCACAGGGGTTAATGTGTAAGCATTTGCATTGTGCGCTGATGCGTAATGCAGGGTCAGGGTTTGCAGTTTAAGAGCTAAGTAGAGCATTGGCTTCATGTTAGATTTTCCCTTCGCATGAGTCACACCACACTTTAGTATTTATGGCAGCATTGTTTAATCGATGTGGCAACAGTCCTGAATAGATTTAAATACATACATTTCTGTAATGCTTACTGATGTGTTAATGATTTACTAAGGACCGCAGAATGATAACTCTGTCTTCTATTTGTCTGTGGTGAATGTTTTAGTTTATAGAGGGCGTTGGATATTTATACATCTCGCAACATTCTGTACTCCCTCATGACCCTTATTGATGGTACACCTACACACTATAAAATCATGTCGACAAAGAACAAGTAGATCAAGTTGTTTATATCTGGGTAGTTGGCATGACATGTCAAGCAGTGACCGCAGAGTCCTGCAGTATGACATGCTGTAATTTTGTATATAATGTGCAAGCTTTATAAATTTGTGGATGACACTCATAGCTCAAATATATGTGCTGCTTGGTGTTTTTCACCCACATTATCAATTGTTTTTCATATAAAAGTGACTAAATTAATACTAATGATTATGATAAATGATATCCAGTATTATACAACAGTTAGTTCCGGTTCTCAAAGGTGAGAGGTGTTCCAAGAGTGCTGATACTTTAGCTCACACCATCAGTACTGGGACACTTAGGATGCTTTTTTGTTTGTATCTCTGCTTGTGTTCATGGCATTCCAAACATGTAAGAGCAGTGCAGATGTGTGAATTTCCATTCATCCCTGTGACATTAAAGATTTAAAACAGCAGGTGGTGACAAAAAACCATTTTGTGAGACTTATGAACGAGTTGAGCTGACACTGTCAAACTGTGTCATCAGTCAGTGCGCAAATTTCTTTGAAATCATCCGGAATTGTCTCTCACTCCATGGTCGCTTGGATTACTACTACACTATAGCTGAGAAATAGAGTTAAACTAATAGCTTCAGCATTACTGCCAGTCACAGCTGAGAGTTGCGACAGACGGAGTAATCAAACATGCTCAGTGCGCCTACCTGATAACCGCCGAGTTGTGAGCAGATGTAAACTTGCAACTAGGCAGAGGAGAGGTGGTTTGTGGTTTCTGTGTCTTTGTCAAAATAAGAGTTCCTCAAGTAAACAAGAAAACACTTGAATGTGACTGAAATTCTCATAGGATAATTCTTAGTTTTTCCCTACTTATTTATTGTTTGTTGATCTGTTGTATAAAAGCAACTTCCCACTCGCAATTGTGCTGTATTTTCAGCACGGCTGTGATTACCTGTGGCACCCGGCCGCTCTTGCTTGTGTGATATTGCTTTATATTATAACTTAAAAGGGACATATTTCTATTTTGGTGTTGATTTAGAGATACTTGAGCCTTTCTGATAGGGGTGTGGGGGTAAATAAAACAAAAATGGTTGGAAAATAACTTTTTTATCATTTATTTCTATAATTCATCTAAAAGCTACATTAAATATAATTTTTTTTTTAATCTTGTATCATTTTCATAAGTGCATTTTTTTTTTTATCTCAAATTAATTGAGAGACTACATGAATTTTTTGTACTTTAAAAAAAAAAAATTATGAGACTATTGCAAGATTTTGCAAGACTATTTAACTGAAACTAAAAAGTGTAACCAGAATGGTGGTGTAAAAATTAGAGCACCTTTTCCCTAATGTCTGTCTGTCGATTTATCTATAAATAAATAAATACATTTTAAAATTACATTTCAATGCAAAGATTTTTTTTATTTTTTTATTTTCTCCCCAATATGGAATGCCTAATTCCCAATGCACTCTAAGTCCTCGTGGTGGTGTAGTGACTCGCCTCAATCCGGGTGGCAGAGGATGAATCTCAGTTGCCTCTGCATCTGAGACTGTCAACCCATGCAATCTTATCATGTGACTTGTTACTGCAGAGACATAGCGCGTGTGGAGGCTTCACGCCATCTACTGCGGTATCCACACACAACTCACCACGTGCCCCACCGAGAATGAGAACCACACATTATAGCGACCACGTGGAGGTTACCCCATGTGACTCTACCCTCCCTAGCAACCAGGCCAATTTGGTTGCTTAGGAGACCTGGCTGGAGTCACTCAGCACACCCTGGGATTCTAACTCATGAACTCCAGGTGTGGTAGTCAGCGCCTTTACTCGCTGAGCTACCCAGGCCACCTTAAATAGATCTTTAATAAATGAGAGGCTATTTTACTAGATGTAGTGTGTTCAATCACGTTTATGTGTGCTCATATGTTTACGAATGGGAAACGGCTTACACAGTGATGAGCGTAAAGATGAAGGCATCATGTGCCAGACTGTACTTTAACCTCTTTGACTCATAGCAGCTTATGGAGCTCATTTTCCAACCTTCCTTTCTGTGTGCATTAGGGTTTGTAACCACTAAGTTTATACATGAGTGAGTTCAATCCAGATTTTTTGTTGAGCTTTATGTGTAAATACGAGATACAATACATACATAAAATCCCATAATCCCACTGTGTGCTTAGAGATTACAGGAACAGTTGGGATTGGGGAAGTGTTTGTGACATATCATAGGATTCAGGTACAGTAATAACAGCCAATGAAGTTGGATGTTTAGTATAATGCTTTCTGTGAGGTTTGTTTTTATGCATTGTCTGCCTGTTGTTTTGATCTTGATGTTTGATATCCTGCAGGTTCAGAGATATGTGAGTCTTTATGAATGTCCACCATGACACAGAAGATGCTTCCTCTGTTGGAAGTCATTGTTGCAGCCTTGTGCCTATTCAGTGAGTATTTTACAGTAACTAGACTACTTTAACAATGGACACGTGTGCAAAAGCACATACATCACACTGCAGGAATAGTTCACCCACAAATAAAGGTTCAATTATCATTACTCACACTCTTGTTGTTTCTTCATTGGAACACAAAAGGAAACGTTTAGCAGAATGTTCAAACTGTTTTTTCCAGGGGCTGTCAAGCCCTAAAAAGGACAGAAAAGTACCATAAAAGCACCATAAAATTAGTCCATATGACTTATGCACTAAATGCCAAGTCTACTGTAGCCATACAAAAGCTCTGTGTGAGGAACATATCAAAATTTAAGTCGTTATTCACAGAAAATCTGAAAATGTGTTGCAACTGTCTTATCCCATTCGCTTTTGTGCATTATCAGTTAAGGTTGAAAAAATTATGACCGAATTTTCTTTTTTTGGGTGAACTATCCCTTTAAGTGATAAACTGTGGAAACACTTCAAAGAAACGGTGAAAGCATATAAAAATATTAACTTTCCATTATACATACAGTGTATACACATTTTAACCAAAACAAATTAAATGATGTTAAAAAGGATGTTAATGCCTATGTTATCTGTGAACTATGCAGTTGTGGTTTTATTTCTCATTTTTATTTTTCTCATTACCTCAGGTCTAACAAATGCCACTGAGATTGTTGTCCGTGCCAAGAAAGGGGGCACTGCTGTGTTGACGTGCAATTTACCTGCCCCTGACCAGGGCAGTTCAGCCCCGCAGCACGTCATAGAGTGGGTGCGTCAGGACTATGATATTGCCATCCTCATCCAGTTTGGAGTGCATGACCCTCGTGTGCATCCCAACTATGACGGTGAGTTCCTGAATACTGAGAACTTATTGTAAATAGGACTTACATAACTACAAATGTTTACTATTCAGTTTGTTAGACAGAAAAGTCAATGACAGGTCAATGCTTAACTTGCATCCAGCTCTTCCACAGACTTAAATTACATTCAAATATGCACCATTTCAAATTATTCAAATTGCATGAGAGTTCAACTAGTCAACGCAATCAGGGTCGTAACCACCATTGACACTGACCATGTTTACATGCACTTAAGAAAACGGTGTATTGCAGGATTTTTCCAGAAAGTGGCATTCTGAAACATGTAAACAAGAACGGCGATTTCCTTATGCTATTTAAGGGATAAAGAGAAATCGGTTTTACACATCCAGGTTTCTCCCGGAGAACGCTGCTTATTTGGCCATGTAAACACATAAGCGACATTCTGATGGGTAATTGAAGAGTGCGCATGTGCATGAACAGACTGGATAACTAACGTCAACACAGCAGAAAGAATAAAACATTTCTGGGAGTACAGTGGGAAAAGCACATACACTATAAACTATACCCATTTATACACACCAATGTAAAATATCGACTGTCCCTCACATTGGCGTATATACACTCGTATATTGGGGGAATCCCAGAATTTTATGTAAGAGGGAAAGTCCACTGTTGAAGCAAAATTCCGCTGTAGATCGCAATAGAAAGTTAAGGAAACAATACACAGCAACATCTCTGGAATATCTGGAAACAAAGCAAAGCAACAGAGAATAAAATAGCAAAGTTTTCCTCAGATGCCATGTTTGTTATTTACACAAGTGTCGCAGGAAATTACGTTGCTGTGGAGAACGCTTCTTACTGACTGAGCCGATGTATATGTTTATACAGTGCATGTAAACAGGAACACAACTTTCTCGCAATAACACGTTTTCTCGCAATAAGCTGCTTTCTGGAGTTCATGTAAACGTAGTCACTATTATATTCAGATTAGTGGTCAGTTAATATAGTTTTGTTTCAGTGGCAGGTTCTTAAGCCTATATTTTGGTCCCCCCCAGCCATGAACATTTGGTTACATCCTTGGACATAACCCCTAATTGGTACATACATCCTACTATTCACAATGCAGAATCTCTCACCTCCTTCTTATTTCGTTTGTTTCATGTCTCAGCTTATACAGTAACTGTGCTATTTTGCATGCTGTGAGACCTGCAAGTTTCTCCCCCTCTCATTGCAGAAGTTCCTATTGTCTGTTTGGGAGCTGGGACACAAAGGGTGTCTATGGGGAAAAGAGGCTTTGAATAGCTTGAAAATACCTTTTTCTTTTTCTCTGTCCTTAAAAACACAATGGCTCTAACAGAAAAAAACAGGCTGCCGTGGTAACACTGCAAGTTTCTGTACATGGACGAGTCCTAACCTCTCAGGCAGCAATTTAGCCCTACAGTTTATGCATGACCACAATGCATCCCTTTGCATTTACACAAATTCTGGAAGACTGCACTGCATTTTGTCTGTGGCGATTTTGCCAGGACGATGGAATGCAAACTTGGGAATCAGCAATAAATCTTAACAGTTCAAATTTATATTAATTTACTCATGCAGCAAGCAATTCTTTAAAAGCAAAAATTATTTACTCACGCAACAAGCAATGGTTTATGAGCAAATGTATGAGTTAAAGTTGAAGTGTGTAGTTTCTGTGCCACTAGTGCCACTAAATGGCATTGCAAAATGAATGATTGTTTACCAACAGTTTTCCGGAACAATCCCATCTTCTGTCATTGGACAAACAAACCAATAGTCCTGCCCCAAACTAATGTCTTTGGTTGAGTCAATGTTGATGTGTTGGGATGGTCAGGATGTTCCAACAAATAGAGCGATGTTTTGCGTCACAGAGCCACAGTGTTTTCCAGGGGATCAACCTACAGTATGAATGGCTTACTTACAGTGTAGACAGTTGTCTCTACATATTAATCTGGAATGTAGAAAGTTTTTTAACATCAAAAACATTTACACACTTCATCTTGAAGGTTTGGATGAGAATGATGCCAAACCAGGATTTTTGTTTTGTTTTTTGTGTGTGTTTTCTAGTTCTTACGAGACTGAATGGCACTGAATATTGATTTAACTCACATTTGTTCAAGGGTTTAGCATTTCTTTTCCTTGAGAAAAGAGGCAAAGAATCAGGAACATATCAACTGCAGAAGAAATGTCAAAGGGCGTCACAACTTTCACCTTATGTGATGTGAAACGAAGAAAACAAAAGGTGTAAAGCCGGGACTTTTTTGTTCATTTAATATTTGGCCGTCCCAAACTGCAACTGGGGTTGGGGGGTGGGGGGTCAGGTGCAGCATGGGAAGAGGTGAAGGGTGAGCTTGGTTTGAATTTCATGTGTCTCATGTGTCCATTGTGGAGCTCAATGTCATATTAATTCACTAAGGTGTAAGATATAAGATGCGAAGGCTGTTAAACCTTACATAATTAAAAGCACATTCAGGTTATATGGTGGTTACGGTGGTATACTACAACCAGATCAGAGAAATTTGCTAATTAGAAACTACAAATTAGATTGACCATTGTCAGTATAGTGCAGTAGAGATCCCAATCATAGTATTGTTAATAAGTATTTTTGTCTTGTTTTCCAGTAAAATATCTAAGCATCCTTAAAACGAGATAGATTTACATGAGAAGCTAAATTTTGTAAGATATTAAGACTTCTTTTTAGAGAATATATCTTAAAGTAAGTTCATTTATATTACCCTATTTGGCAAGAAATTATCCTTAAGAAAAGGAAAAAACAAAGAAAAAAAACAATTTAGACTTGTAATCTTACACAATTTTTGCCTCTCAAGTAAATGTATCTAGTTTGGATGATGTTTAGATATTTTTTCTAGAAAAGCAGTTTTCTGTTGAAGAACATCAACATCTGAAGACTTGAAGATGCCCTCTATTTCACAAGTCTGCCTTCCCCCTTCTTTTGCTACCTTTTGAGTAAAAACTCTTCCTAACCAGCAGCACGTTATTTTCAAAGGCCATTCATCTAAACAAACCACTCAGCCTCCCAGCAGCCCATCATGATTCAAATTTCAGTTTTTTGAAGCACAATAACACGAATACTGATGACAGATTTAAAGTGAAAGCTGACCCTCGCTTTTCTGAATTGAAACTGGAGAGTCCTTATCTGGGAAACCTGTGCCAATAGGTGACACAATATCTCTTGGACACAAGGCAGAGGACTTTAGACTCTAAGTTTCATAGCCTGAAGTCACTGGATTCATTGAAAACAATCTGCAGACATATAATCATGAGCCTAAAATTTAGAAGAGTGGAAAGGTTGACTTCGGTTGTACTCAAAATAACGATATTACAAGTCATTTCTCAAGTACACTCACCTGCCCGACGTGGTCTTCTGCTGGTGTAGCCTATCCGCCTCAAGGTTCGACATGTTGTGCATTCTGAGATGCTATTCTGCTCACTACAATTGTACAGAGTGGTTATCTGAGTTACCGTAGCCTTTCTGTCAGTCTGGCCATTCTCCACTGACCTCTGTTATCAACAAGGCATTTCCGTCTGCAGAACTACTTCTCATTGGATGTTCTTTTGTTTTTGGTACCATTCGGAGTAACTCTAGAGACTGTTGTTCGTGAAAATACCAGGAGATTTTTTTTTTTTTTGCATAAAATTTTTATTGACCTTTCCTTGATAAACTCTTTTTAAGCCATTTACATGAATTTATATGCTGTTGGGTTATGGAGTAATAATTGGTGTAAGATCAAGTGTGTAAATGCTCTCACTGTCTGATAATGTGTGATTAAAGACACCATTGTTGCATAAAAAGTTAAAAGTTTTACATTTATTATTGATAATAATAACCAGAATAATATGTAATAACTTGGCACATTTATGGAGAATGTGTGCACACAGGTGTGTTTATTTGAATGCGGCTCATCCAATCAGAATTTAGAGTCAGAACTATTTGTTTTGTTTTTTTATGCTGATTTTAAACATGAATTACCAGTTATAACATAAATCTTATCGAACATTTGCTTTGTATGCTAAAGCAAGTCTGTAATAATCTATACTGTTGTATTGGATGCAATTGACATCACATGTTACTTCATACATTAAGGAGCCTAATATTAGTTTCTCCTGAGATTTGACTTGCTGTTGACTAAGCAACGGAGTGAGCTTCTGTTTGTATGACCGGGGTTTGCTCAGAGAGACATGGTTAGTCACACATAAGTAAACAAATGAACAGAGTTAATGTGTGGTTGTGAAAACATGAAAGAAATCTTTGCTGGACCAGAAAACAGTTGAACACACAGATCATGTTTTTTATGCATTCACATATTTGAAAAAATATAGATGGCGGTTAGGAGATACATTCCCAGTCCTTCCTTTATCATTCATAAATGGGCAAAAATTCTGTGCCCTCTAGGCTTAGTTTACTCGTATCCAAACTATACCCAAAGAAAACTGGTATTGCTCAGGTTGCTCTTTCAGAGCTCAGGTGACTTAATGGAGTTTTCAGTTATGTTTCATGTAAGTATCATCGGTAACACTTTACAATAAGGTTGTATACATTAACAGTAGTTAAAGGAATATTCCACGATCAATTTAAAATAAACTCAGTTGTCAGAATTTGTGGCATACTGCTGATTACCATAAAAATGTATTTAAAATTAAATTAAAAATCTGCGTTACAGAGAGGCACTTACAACGGAAGTGAATGGGGCCAATCCATAAATGTTAAAATACTCGCTGTTTCAAAAGTATAGCCTCAAGGTGTAAACAATATGCATGTTAACATGATTTTAGTGTGATAAAATCACAATAACATTTTCTGTGAAAAGTTATATCCAGTTTTACTACTTTGGTGCCTTGCCATAAACCCTTTAATTCCACAGAAATTACTTACTTTACAGCTCAAATAATAAACAAGTTTTAACAGAAGAATTAATGTAAGTGCTTTTATAAAAGAATAAGCTTCATATTTCTGCTTTTAAACCCTCCAAAAATTGGCCCCATTCATTTCCATTGTAAGTCTCACTGTAACCTCGATTTTTTTTATTTTTTAAAAGAAAAGAGGGATGAGTCGAAATAAATTTTTGTGGTAATCAACATTAGGCCACAAATGCTGTAGATTGAGCTTAATTTGTATTGAACCTGGATTATTCTTTTAACACAACAGTTAAGATGGACTAGCAATGAGCAATACTTTTACAGCGTTTATTAATATAATGTCTATCACTACATACACAAATACATTTTTGACATTAAAAGTTTTATGCGTAAACATTAGTTAATGCATTATAAACTTACATACAGTACTTAAATATAAACTTAACTAATGCTAATGTATACACAACCCTATTGTAAAATGTTACTGTATAAACTTTGTTTCAAATGTTTTTTTCCTAAAATTCTATTTGAAAAATAAAAATATACGAGAAATATACGAGACAATTGACATATATGTATAGAGCTATAAATATGGGAATCATAACAACACATTTGATGAGAAATGTTTGAGTTCCTATTGAAATCTCTGCAAAAAGATGTTTTTTGATTGCAGAGTTTGAAATATTGGCAAATCAGCGCACAATGTAAAACATTGCAAGAAAAATCTTAGATGCAGGAGACTGCAGAAAAAGTCTCAGTTTGCTTTCCATTAAATCTCATTGCTGTGTAGGAGAAACAATCGAGATATTTAAGAGATTCCCTGTAGGCAGTTAGATGCACTTTATCTCTAAGACTTAAACGGTATTGGTTTCCCTTCTATAGTAGCCGTTATATATTAAACATTGCAGATTATTTTTCCTTAGCTGTTTTCAAGAGTGTTGAGTAACTCGAGAGTTCAACCTCCTCTGAAGCCCCGCCCTCAAACTGATTTAAATCCCTGTCACCACAGCAACTAAATTCAAATCCACACCACTGGCAGCAGGTACCATGGCAACATTTTAGTGCAGGCTTATACCTTGTGTGTTCGGCTTGGACAGGAAAACATTGTATGGCCCAAATCCTGTGGGATCGTGTCTGTGACCCTTTTTTCCTGACCTCTGGCTTTCGTGTGGGTAAAATAAACAGGGGTGAATGGACTGTGGTTTTTTCAGCTGTTATCTCAGACTGTGTTTCCACAGTCACTCCACTCCTCTTGGGATCCCAGTTAATGATTGCTATCACCATCCATTTACATAAACACATAGCTATACGCCATGCATTGGCTGCACATGTGTTTGTGAATGATGGATTTTCAGTTAGAGTCAGTTTGATCTTTGATGTGGCTCTTGTGGTAAAGACTTCAAATGCTGGACTCTTTAAATGGTTACAGAAACAAAAAAGTCTTTGAAAAGCTTGTTTCGCTGAATGAGTGTGAGATAAAGAGAGAGGGAGAATGACAGAAGAAAGAGCAGGGAGGGGTGAGTCAGCAAACACCATCGTCACAGGGTGCAGTCACCTGGCAACTGAGAGATAGAGTTTCAAGAGCTAAAAAGATCTAGACTAAACAATGACTATGAATGACCAAAAGAAATTCTATTGTATATATTTGATGCTTAAAATATTCATTCTGCAACAAGTGTTTTCTTTTTTTGTTTAAAAAATTAAAATTATTATTTACATTTAAATTCTAAACTTAAATTTACAAAACAATTAAGTGTAACTTTTAAATTCGCTCATTGAGCTATTGAGATAAAGTGTATATTTGATATTTGAAAAATATCATTCTGCACTTTTTAATGAGTGACGTGTATTTTAAATTAGCTTTAAATAGGTTTTTTTTATTTAAATTAAAAATGTAAATTAGCTTGTTGAGCTATTGAAAATACATTGCATATTCGATATTCTACAATATATTCTTATAACTACTTGTTAGTGTTGGGCAGCAATGAACAATATGCAATCTGGATTACATAATAGGATAGCCGAATTCAAATACTTGTAATTAAATTGTATTACATTTTTAAATGTGTATAAACAGATCACTGTACATTTAAAAAACAAAAAATGTTTTACATAAAATGTTAAAATACTGATATTTAATTAATAAAAATATTTTACAAAATAATTATTTATAAAAAACCTTCACAGTCTTGCGGGTGTAAAGTGGTCCTCTCCGTTTTTTGTTTTTGTCATATATCTGTATGTTGGTTACACTTCGTGACTGATTTGGTGGACAAGTTTTTCAAATATTAATCATATTTTAAAATATATTTTTTAAAGAAATAATAATAAAATGTTATTCTGCACTACACATGCCTACATCTCTAAAAAAAAACTGTTAATGAGACTTACATCATATGACTTAAACCCAAGAAAAATATAATAATGACTTTGAACTCAGTAATTGAAAAAAAAAAAAAAAACAATTCATCATACAAGTGGTGTATTTAAGTAATTGTTTTGTATGAATTTCATTTTTATTGTATTTTTGGATAATTGAATAGATCTGGAATGAAATGAGCATCACATCATTGACCCCTATTAGTTTTTTTATTTCATGTTTGCTAATGTTTAATGAAAGGAGTGTAAATTTTTACTAAATACACGTAAAATTAGATGTACATCAAAACATGCAATAATTAATTCAAAGGTATTCTGATTAGATTACCTAAAATGTGTAATCAAAAATATTACATTACTGATTACAATTTCAGTCGTGTATTTTGTAATCATTACTGGATTACATTTCAGAACTAATCTTCCTAACATTGTAGTGATCAATATGGGTTTTTCAGCAACTAGTGCCGATTGCTGAAATTAAATGAGCACTTACTTCACATAATATTTACTCAAAATTCCACAGAAAGTATTTTAAAACAAAAAATATGTGTTATCTAATCACAAGGCTGTCGGTACTGTATATTGTAGAAATGACACAATGGGAACTTACAGTTTAACTAATGTTAATCGCTCTAATGGTACAGTTGCCAATGCCGATATTCTCAAAATATCTAAATATATCGGCCTGGCTGACATATGATTATATAATTACTCATAACTCATGATTACCATGTATTTTCTATTTTCTGTCCTTTTAATACTTTATTTATTTAAGTGTAAATATCTGAATTCAATTTAAATGTCATTTTACTTGTTGAGCTGTTGGTTCTCTGACCCTCCCCTTCTCCTGATAATGCCTAGGTCGAGTGTCGCTCATCGAGGGTACATCACTGCAGGTAAGGGGGCTGCTCCTGGAGGATGAGGGCTTGTATGAGTGCCGCATTCTTCCTCTGGACAAAACAGCAGATGAAACTGAAAGCAGTGGGAGCTGGACTCTACTCTCTGTCACAGGTGAGACTCACCGTGTCCCATGAGGAGGGTGCCTGAATTATTGATGTAAAGAATATCCAATTATACCAGTAATCAATATAGACTTGAATCAAAACCATCAAAACATTTCACTTTATGTCTGATCAGTAACAATGCCATTATATTCATCCCACAGTCCTCAACTCAAACAGGACTTCATACAAACATGCAGTGAACAATAGCTGAATACACAGCCCGGCATGTTTACATGCACTTGTTACCTGGCTGTGCTCTGTGCACCTGTTAGAGAGAGAGAAGGCCCTGTTTGTGTCGGCCACACCTTAAATGCAGTTCTCTGATTACTTTAGCGTCACTTAGACGCAGATTACAGAAGCCATTTGAGGCCTGTGGTAACGTTAGGTTCAGTTTTCAGCTCTGTTGTTTGAGTCACAGGATGCCAAGCATAAAGAGCATCTTTGAAGCATTGCTGGACTCCTCAACTGTGTCTTTCGCTAAAGATCACAGTAAACAATGTCATGAAATCAATGTTTAAAGCAACAGCTGGAAAATGACTGGAAAAATTTATAATAATTTATAATGTGAAAGACATGACTTGGTTTTCTAACTGTACAGTGATCCCATAAAGTATTTGGACACTTCAACCACACTTTAACATTTCTGAATGCCATTGCATAAGATAACAAAATATCAAACCAAGTGGCATTTATTTTAAAGAAAGATAGCACATGAACAATTGTCAATCAAAATATTTCACAAAATAAGCTTGTTTAGATTTAAATACATCCACTAAAATCACCTTGGGACAAGTTGGTTGAAATTTTTGGCAAAAATTGCTATGAAAAGGGAACACTTGGTTTAATATTTTGATATCTGATGCAATTAAATTTTAAGAGTCCAAATTAATTTTGGGGGCACTGTATACATATATTGTACTTCATTGGATATAATTTTGAATTGATCTTGTATGAACCAGTTTAAACATACATTATAGTACTATTAGAGCTGTCAGAATTAACGCGTTAATGCATGTGATTTATTAGAAAAGTACATATTTCTTAATTGCGATTAACGCATTTATGGTTAATACAGCATAAACCAGCATAATCACTTGTTGGAAGGGCTAAACCTTTGCGATGTGTCTGCCTGATGTCATTAGACTGACGCACACTTCACAACATACACACAACAGGTACAGCTCTTCAGTGATAAAATGATGGAGAAAGGACTTCTTAACGCTATTTGATGTACAAAACAAGCCCAGATTTGTAGTAGAAATCAAGTACTTTTAAGCCTATGTAAGGCGCATTTTAATTACCACAGAAGCACGTCAAGTCTTAACTATCACCAAAACACAGAATGAGACGTTTTTGTCTGGAAGCACTTTTCATGTGGCGGCGCTTGATGCTGTTGCTGATGCCCTGACGCGAATCATGAACGCGGCTTCATGATTGCTGTAGCAAAGCGGGTACTTGCATTCAGGGTTGAGGAGAAACGGAATACATGTAACAGCCTTACTTATTTAAAATACAAATTATGAGTAACTGTATTCCACTACAGTTACAATTAAAATCACTGATAATTAGAATACAGTTACATTCAAAAAGTATTTTGGTAACTGAAGAGATTACTTTGCATTTTATTGTCATTTGTTTCATTTAATATTTATTCTATTCAATTGGAAAACATATTTTTGAAATTATGCGATTTGATAAGCGTTTGAACAGCTGGGAAACACTATGATGTATTACTCATATGAGCAGACAGAAGACGCTTTCTTAATGTATCAATGAAAATGTGTATCTGATGCCATTGAGGATGTATAGCAACAAAAAAGGAGTTAGAAACAAACGCTCTAACAGATGAAATATAAATCCAATAAATACAAGATTGATGCTATATGGTTTGTCCATTTTTTTATCCGGTTTGGGTATTAAAAAAAAAGAAAAAGGGATGCTTATATGAGAAATACTAACCAATGTAACCTGTAGCTTCATATAAAGCTACAAATAATAGATTTTCTACCTCATTCTATGAACAGAATCCACAAACGATCAGAAAAATATGTTTTTGTGTACACTCTGGGGGTTTTGAAGTAAGTTTGAAACATCAGAAATAGTTCCTTGTGTAATTGCCATATGAACATTTAGCATTATATCAAGGTAAAATAGTATTTCTAGCCATATGCACCTGTTACCAGTCGCAATTATATTTTATAATGAATTCTATCAAGAACATCCACATTAGATTTGTTTTTCCTCTAGTAAGAACTTTTATGTTAGTGCAAAGATGTACTGCAAGAATATTACACTTAATATGATATTTTTTTCCTTTAAAAAAAAATCTAATAAATCCTTTAATAAATTTACTTGAGAAGCTACACCAAATAAGATATTAAAGCTTTTTCAGAGCATGTATTTTTTATTGAAGTGTATTTTGTTTCACTGAACTAACAGATTTTTTTCATGTTTTTTACTTGTTTATAGTCAAAAAGTGAAAAAATCTGCCAATGCTGAAGAAGTAATTCAAAGTATTTAGATTACGTTACAAATTACATTTTACAGCATGTATTCTGTAATCTGTAGTGAAATACATTTTAAAAGTAATCCTCCCAACCCTGCTTACAGTCTACCAGCAGATTAATAATGTGAAGGATGGCAGTTTAGGAGATTTAATACCCATTGCAATGAATATGCAACCTATATGGGAACTAGTTCTAACTCTCACTTAGACTTTGGGAAACGTTTAATGTTACTTGAATTGGTGCTATTTTAGTGCATTTCTATCTTTATACTGTGAAAGGCTTTGTTTGGAAAATGTAAATAAAGAATAATACTGTTACATAATGTTTTGTTTTCTTTCCTAAGATGGAAATAAATAAATTTTGACAAGCAAAGAATTATATATAGTGTCATATTTTAACCTTTTTCAAAAGCTGCGATTAATCGTGATTAACTACAAAAAATTATGTGTTTAATTGTGCTAAATTTTTTTGCTCGACTGACAGCACTAAATATTATAATTGATTTTTCCTTATTTCTATTTCTAGCACCACCTAAGTTTACTGAAACCCCAACTCCTGTCATGGAAGTATTTGTGGGTAGATCACTAACACTGAAGTGCGCTGCCCGTGGAAACCCACGGCCCACAATTGCCTGGACTAAAGATGGAGGGCCAATCAAACCTCAAAACAAATTGAAGGTTAGCATTTTGTGAAGATCAACCCAGCTATTAATTTTGTACTTGAAAACCCCAAGAAATAGTTGACAAATGCAATTGTCTTTCCTGTGTTTACATATTTCCTATTGAAACAAGAAGTTGGGGTGAAACATACAGTATCAAAGGGCCCATCCTTTTTTTAAATAGCCAACAGCCTTTAGTTCTTGCAACATATAAGTCACAAATATGTCATTATATTATAGATCAGAAATGAATTGGAATGTTAATGAATAGTTTTCCCAAGGTACAGTATAATAGACCTCATTGGTTTCAGGGGGTTTTAAGGGGAAGGGAAATACTAAAAGTATTAACTAAAGTACTAAAAGCCACAGAACTCATCACAACAGCATAGAAGGATCAAAGCTAAAATACAGTTTTCCTATAATGTTTTCCAGTCTCTCTTCCTCCCTTTCACACTCACTCTATCTCTCATTTTTAATCCTGAAGTTCATGAATGGAAGTCTATCTTTCCATGCTGTTAGCAGAGAAACATCAGGCCAGTATCAGTGTCACGCCTTCAATAAAGAAGGAAATGTAACTCACACCACAAAGCTCAGAGTCATTGGTAAGTTAGCTTTATTGTCCCAAGCTTATTATTGTTATTTTTTAGAATGATAAACAATGTTGTTTATGTTTATTGTGTTGTGAAAGTCAGCTATTAACTTTTATGTTCACATGTCGCCATCTAGTGGTACTTTTGCAACCTTTGGTAAGACATTAGTGTGGAAATCTCACTTGAAATCCATATATGACATATCATTCAGCCTTGAATTTATCTGAAGAATTTTCCAATTTATTGCATTATTACTTAAAAAGTTTATTTTCTTAAAACAGGCCCTCCGGTGATCATAATTCCTCCAACGGACACTGTTCTCAACATGTCCCAGGATGCCAAGCTGAAGTGCCAGGCAGAGGCTGATCCACCCAACATGACTTATGTGTGGCAAAGACAAGGAGAAGACATTTACCACATTGAGTGAGTTCTTTCCTAAAACTATACATTTAAAATTAAGATTAAGATTTACAGAAAAAGGCATGTTATGCATTTACTGTATGTATGTGTTTGTTTTTCAGGTCTCTGAAGTCTCGTATAAAGGTCATAGTGGACGGCACACTCCTCATATCATGCTTGACTCCAGGGGATTCTGGGAATTACACCTGCACACCCACTAATGGACTTCCTGTGTCCCCTTCTGCCTCAGCTGTCCTTACTGTGCAGCGTAAGTGTTTATGTGTGAAGTGTAATGATGTGCTCAAAGATTTGGGCTGGTAACTGAAAGGTTGTATGTTCAAATCCCACAAGAGGCAATCCATGAACAATTATGCACTTGAGTAGGACACTTAACCCCAAGTTACTTAAGAGGGAATGTCTTTGAAACAAGTGTACTAAAAGATGCATCAGGTAAAAATATAGAGGCTTAATACTGACAAAATTCAATTTGAAATGTAAAATATAAAATGGTAATGTATTCCTTTGTTTAAATGTATGTCATTCATACCGTGTGTGCAAGATTTGATGCAAAATTAAAATGTAATAATGTATTTTTTTTATACATTGTTTATAAATATATTTAAACATACATTTCAATAGATGTTGTTGAAATGTTTGTACTAGGAAATGCAAAGGAAATCTAGATTCATTATTTCATTTTGCACCAAATGTTGCACATATGGTATGGGAAATTCAATTAGAATACAGTAATTCATAGTCATTTACATATTACATGCAAATGTAATAATAAATAATTATTGAATAGTGTGTTTGTAAATGAATATGAAGGGAACTGTGATGCAAACAAATGAAGTAGTAACATTTTACAATAATATTGTATTTATTAAAATTAGCTAACTACATTAGTTAACATGAACTATCAATGAACAATATTTCTACCACACTTATTTGTCTTTGTTAATATAAATTTCAACATATATTAAAAACATTTTTGAATTAAAAATGTATTGCATTTAAAGACCTTTTCTATTAATTATGTTCAAACTTTCATTAATATTTTATGATCAGAAAGTGTCTTGTTGTCTTCAGTATATCTCTTGCTTTCCAATTTTGAACCTAACAAACATCTTATTAAATGTTTTGCTTGAAAAGTCCTGTATCATCATCATCTTTTTTTTTTTTTTTAAATAAATGACACTTGATTTGATTTTGTATTAATGCTATGACATTCATAAATGTTTAATTGTGGCTTATTTGTCCAAATAATGAAGTTAAATTGTGCCCTCCTTTAACAGACCCTGCTCAGGTGATTCAGATGCCCAAGCTGACCTTCCTTCCGACAGATATGAAAGGCGTCATTTCCTGCCCTGTCAGAGCTGAACCTCCACTCTCACGTGTTGACTGGATCAAAGATGGAAATCCACTGGATTTAGACATGGTGAGTAACCATTTGTTCCCTTCCCCACTATTTTTCAACTTAATTAAACACTTTAGCCTTTTATAATTAATTTATTTTTATTAGTACGCGTCTGTAGCTAAGTGCTTCCAGTCTTTTAAGTACTACTGCTTAACATATTGATTTTATTGTGAGATCATACTGTGCACATTTATACCTCACTTGAAATATTACAGCTCTCCAAAGAGCATCATTTAAAAAAAAAAAAAAACACACACAATCACCATGAAACTCTTTTAACAGTATCCTGGATGGACACTGACCTCAGAAGGCTCTATCGTTATAACAACTGCCAATGATGATGCTGCAGGTGTATACACGTGTACTCCGTACAACATCTTTGGGACAATGGGCCAGTCTGAGCCCACCACCGTTATACTACAGGTTGGGCTTTATAGAGTATATACTGTATGTTTCTTTTTTTATTTATCACTTCTTATAAATGAAAGGCTTTAATAGAGAGATAGCTTCAGATGGTCATTGATACAATTATAGAATTCAATATGGTAAATTAGAAAAATAGAATCAGATATGGTGAACATGTGTTCTAGAATAGTGCTTACCAAACCTTTTTGTAGTATATACCTCCTCAGCCCCATTACTGAAGCAGTTATCTGTTATTTTATAACTGCATTTAGTTTGATATTGATTTGATTAAATGAGAAATGTGATGGGCTCAGAATATTTTTAGACACAAGTTTCACCTATATTAATTGACAAAATGTACAAATAGAATTTTTTTCCTTTAAAAAGTATATGTGCTGTATGTGTTAAGCTATTAATTATAAAAGTGTTTTATTTATTTCTTATAAATTTTATCCTTTTAAAGCTCTAATGTTTTTATTTTAAAGTTGTAATTCCTTTTACTAATTCCTTTTCATAAATTCCTTTCTGTAACTTCTATTTAAAGTCGTACAGTTTTAATGATTTAAACAAGCAAAATCCAAATCATTTCAAGTACCCCTGGAACCTTCCTAAGTTCTAGAACCATAAATTAAGAGCCTTAAACTTATTTTTGTTTTTTAGGATCCTCCATCATTTAAAATGTCACCTCGTAAGGAATACAGACAGGAAGTGGGGAGGATGCTCGTCATACCTTGTCAGATGAATGGTAATCCGTCTCCAAAAGTCAACTGGAAAAAGGTGATTGTCATTGTCAGTCTGCTCTTCCACACATCTCAAACTTCTGCCCTTGGTTTACTTGTCATACCGAAGATATTTTGAATATTCTTCTTTTTTATTTACCTTTTTAAAAACATAAAAAAATGACAATATTTGCAATGAGATAGTTTAGCCTTATTTTTCCCGGTTTTTCACCTAGATGAAAAAGGGGACAACCACTCATGCCAGGACATAAAATAAATACTTAAATAATTATAGTAACAATATCAAATTAATTACATTAGATTAAATACAGCTGTGATATTCTGAATTTCTAATGAGTAGAAATACCATGTTTAGTTGTAGGAATGTTCCAGGGTAAATACAACTTTTATCACAGAAAACAATTTTGACTTGTCCCTTGTACTGTGTTGACAGTAATACACTTACAATAGTAGTATATGGGGTAAGGCAATGCAAAGGGATAAACATTAAAATACACAAAAGTATAACCACTTAAACATTATATACTGTATGTTAAAGTGATACTAGTGTGATAAGATTGCTTACTAAACATGTAAATGCAAATTTATGTCCAATCTTTCACCTACTGTCATGACTATGTAACACTGGTTAACCCATAAACATTACATGGTACACTGAAGAATACGATAAAGGGCCTTGATGTAACTATCAGCAAAATACAGTTGACATGGAGCAAACTTATGTGGAGCAAAAATAGCAGTAGTCCCACAGTTTGAAGGATGACTTCAACAACATCACACCTCAAATTAATTAATTAAGAATGAACTCTGTGGCAGGGTGAGCAAGAGACAGACACAGTGGGTGTGGCGTCAAGCCTCGGTGAGGCATTTATTGGAAACAATAATAAACTTAAAATGTCCAAAAGGGTATAAAGTGTCCAAGGGGGAATAGTGTTCATAATAAAAAGGGGAATCTGGCATCCTCACGGTGAACGGGGCTCTGTGAAAGGGGCGGGGTAGTGTTCATAGGATAGCCCAGGCACGGGCTGGGTCAGTCGGCCGCTCACACTCCCCTCCAAAGTCCACAGTGCGTGGGGCGGCGGCGTCACTGGCAGCCTGTCTACCCAGGCCCGTGGCAAGCATGAGGGGAAGGCGGCCCAGCATCTAGCCCGTCGGCGGCAACGTGAGCAGTTCACCCCTGGCGACTCATTACGCCATCTAGGGGTCCGAAGAACGGGTCCGGCAGCGCGTCCACTCGTCCGATCCCTCCCAGCTCTGGTCCTGGGCGTGCGAGGATGCCAGTGTGTGCACACGTGGAGATTTGAAGCCGGCTCTCTGAGAAGAGGTGCGCACTGCGTTTTAAAGACAGCGGTGATGAAGCATTATCCCCATCTGGTGTGCTTCATTCTCCGCTCACCAAGCCTGGCTGAAGGGCGGCCCTAAGAGGCGGGGTGACGATGACAAGCCAGAGGGGCGGATCATTCCGCCACATCTACCCCCCCAAGCGTCACCCCGTAGGCACCTCCCACGCTCACATCCAATCATGGAGTCCAGAGCCGGAGGTGCACACTCTTTAGCCGCCCACACGGGAATGCTACTTCCTTAACCAGGCCCTACGGTCGGAGTGGATGTAAGGAGGATACCTCTCCGGGCCAACTCCTCCTCTCACTCGCACCCAGGTTTGAACAGAGAAAAAACACAAATCAATATGACAGCCTCAGCCAGCTAAAAGGTAAATGCTTATTAAGTGCCACTTACCCTTTGCTGCAGCTGGGAGGCCGTCCTCGTGTTTTCTCCATCCCACTCCAAGCTTTCCATCGAACCGACGAATGAGAGGAAGAGTGACGTAACTGTTGGTGCCCAACTGTGCCGTCTTTGCCCACAAAAGTGCCTGCATTCTCCACCACTGTGGCAGGGTGAGCAAGAGACAGACACAGTGGGTGTGGCGTCAAGCCTTGGAGAGGCATTTATTGGAAACAATAATAAATGTAAAATGTCCAAAAGGGGAAATAAAGTGTCCAAGGGGGAATAGTGTTCATAATAAAAGGGGGAATCTGGCATCCTCGCGGTGAACGGGGCTCCGTGAAAGGGGCGGGGTAGTGTTCATAGGATAGCCCAGGCATGGGCTGGGTCAGTCGGCCGCTCACGCTCCCCTCCAAAGTCCACAGCGCGTGGGGCGGTGGCGTCACTGGCGGCCTGGTAAGCATGAGGGGAAGGCGGCCCGGCATCTATCCCGTCGGTGGCAACGTGAGCAGTTCAGCCCTGGCGACTCATTACGACGTCCGGGGGTCTGAAGAACGGGTCCGGCAGCACGTCCACTCATCCGATCCCTCCCAGCTCTGGTCCTGGGCGTGCGAGGATACCAGTGTGTGCACACATGGAGATTTGAAGCCGGCTCCCCGAGAAGATGTGCGCACTGCATTTTAAAGACAGCGGTGATGAAGCATTATCCCCATCAGGTGTGCTTCATTCACCGCTGACCAAACGTGGCTTATTAATTATGCACCTCTTCTCACTCTCCCGCCCAACTCCCGTCGTGAGCCTGGCTGAAGGGCAGCCCTAAGAGGCGGGGAGACGACGATGAACCAGAGGGGGGATCATTCCGCCACAACCCTTTAAGTTCAGATGGGCCCGTGAGAAAAAAAGTCTAAATATTAATAACTACACTCTTGACCAACACAAAATAGGTTTCGTTTGAAAGCTTAGAAGCTGTACTCTCCAATGCATGCAAGCATTATGACCAAAACTGAACAAGTGCTTTGAAATTTGCAGACAAATCAAAAGTGTTCCGTTTTGATAATTAATAATAAAAAAATTGCCCTTTACATATTATTGTAATCAGTAAAAACATCAAATAGCATCAAATAGCCATGTGTCATATGTTGTTGGAAAGCTCTCAGAGTAGCTAAGTATATGTCTTTGACAATGATGTTGGAGTGACTTATAACTTCACGAAAAATAAATGGAATATAAAATATCACATACCATTACTTAGAAGAGGCGATTATCTTTCTAACGAGCCTGCACACAAGGTAATCGGATGAAAAGATCTTTAGATAATCCACACAAAGCACAACGTTACATATGGCCACCAGGAGATGACGCCAAGTACATGACACAGACTCGATGCAGACTCATTGCATCAAAAAGCACTCATTCTGTGAAATCTCATAACTAAAATCATGTCTGCGTGCTATGCGTACCTTTGGTCATTGTTGTGTTTGCATGTGTAATTAATTTTTTATATGCAATTATTATGTTTTATTCATTTGGAGAGGCTTTTGGACACATGGAGATGTTTTTGGACACTATGCTAAATTATTTTTGTAATGCTATAATATTTGATTGAGTTGTCGTATCAACACAAATTCTCAGATACAGTTGTCATGATTTTTTAGAGCCACCTTATTTATAACCAGAGATATATAATGTTTTCTTTACAATGATACCAAACACTTGACCCTCCTTGTTCTTGTATATCACTGAAACAGGAAATCTTTTAAAACACCCTCAGAGCTTAACGTGTTAATGTACGTGCTTTAATAAAAAGTACAAGCTTCACATTTCTGATTTCAAACCCACTGGAATGCCTTGCCTCATAGACTTTCTTAACTTTCTTAGAGATCGTAACTTGTATTTTACTCTGAACATTCCTGTGATGTTTGGTGGCAATACATATGTACATAGTGCTTGTATAAAACTGTGCTTATCAACATGGAAATTCACATTAGATAACATTCTACAGTACCAATCCTGCACACAAAAATGAAGATCATGAATTTTCATTTCCTCCAAATATTATAAAGCATCTCCTTACAGCAGGAGATCGATTTACAATTAAAATTTGCATTTAATCTCATTATCTGCTTCACGCTTTTATGCACTGCTCCCCCTTAGATTGACGCAGCCTCTCGCTCCCTGTTTACTCGTGCAGCGAACGGCTCTCTCATTCTGCACCCTCTTAATAAAGACCACCAGGGGGAGTGGGAGTGCAGCTCCACCAACCAAGTGGCTACTGTCTCTGCCAGAACAACAGTGCTTGTGCTGGGTAAGACTATAACATCTATAATCTTACTGTCACACCGCATGTGTTCATACTGTATGTCATATATATTTTATTTCCTGCTCATTTTCTCTGATTTACAGGTACAAGTCCTCATGCAGTGTCCTCAGTGTCTGTGGTCCCAGGAATTAACCAGGCCAATGTGTCCTGGGAAGCTGGTTTTGATGGAGGATATACCCAGAAATTCACAGTCTGGTAGGTGTCTGTCTTGTCAGACAGTGTCTACTACTTTTGTGAAAGTGTGGGTACCAAATGTCAACCAAAAGGATAGAAAAACCTGAAATGAAATCACCTACATTGTGGGGAATAGCCAGTAGTTCCAGTGAGTAAAACTGCTTAATAAACATACTAAATAATGTCTTCATGGAAATGTAAAAATCCAGAAACGTGTGAGGTTTAGGGGTAAGGTTAGGGGATAGAAAATATAATTAGCTCATTATAAAAACAAAAGAGATTAATGGAACACCCCCATTATGATAGAAAAACAAACATGTGTGAATGTTTGTTTGCTTTTATATATCTTTCTTTTGAAAACTCACAAATACCCTTTTTTACTGTCCAGGTATAAGCAGATGTCAGCAGTAAAGACAGATGAAAAGCAGGAGTGGTTGTCTTTTCCAATCCTGTCCACTGAGAACAGTTTGTTGGTCACTAATTTACTTCCTGCCACTGAGTACCAGTTCAGTGTCATGGCCCAAAATAAAGTTGGCACTGGACCCTTCAGTGAGATCATCACAATCACAACTCTGGGTAAACATCAGCTGTGCATTAGAAACTGTAAAGATTTCATGAAATGGCTTGACAAGCGCAGTTTTCTTTCCTGTGTTGACATATTTCCTATTGAAATAGGAAGTTGGGGTGGGACATATTAAAGGGCCTTTAGTTTACATCACAGACATGAACCATAATTGTAGTCAGTGGTAAGTGGTTAAAGGAAGAGGGACATTCACATTCCATTGAAACTTTTATTGGACAAAAAATTTTATACACCCCCGTAGGGTTGCAACGGTATGAGATTTTCACGGTACGATAACCGTCTCAGAAAAGTTCACGGTATCACTATATAGGGTATTATTATTATCAGTTACAATGACCCTTAAAGGAGTGAAAACTCTTTTTTTTTTTTTTTGGTTGAACAAACACTTTATTATATAATTGAAACTTGAAACCATTTCCATAAATTGAAGTATGTGTAAAACAAATTCTCCCTTTTGAAAATAAAATAAATAGAATAAATAAGAAAGCTAACAAAATTATAATAATAAACCGAATTATAAACATGATAAAAAAAATAGCAACTATAACATGTTATATAACTAAAGCATGTTAGTTTACATGTTAGCATAACATGCTAAATTAACTACTAAATGAAAAATAAAATCAGCTGTGTGAGCTTTAAAGTAATGTCCTATGATTATTAATAATTAACATATACTGTAGGTGTGCGACAGCGCAGCCAGACTGCTCCTGTCTGTATCTTTAACTTTAACTGTCTGTGGTTCTCAACTGTTTTTGCTTCAGGACCCAGATTTTACAGTGGAAATCAAGTGGCGACCCACCATAGTAAAAACCTAACCTGTATTTAATGTATCCTGGGTCGCATTTCCTTTTATGTTGCATAGTTTTGTTCATGGTTTTCAAATACAAGGACATGCATCAAGTGACATTATTTTTGTTGTTGATGTCAACAACAAAAGAGAAAGGACGTTTTATCTCCCCCTTTTAAAAATTGAAGAGCATTATTTACTTATTTATGAGCCCATTATTATCCTGTTTGTTTCCTAATTTCAAACATAATTCAAACAGAACATACATATTACACAGGAGGAAAGGCTCCTCATTACCATGGTTAGGTCAGTGTAGCTAGTCTTAAATATAGTAATAATAATAAAAATAACAAATTATAGTATTTATGAAAAAATAAATACTAACTGAAACACATCTTGAAACTTTAACTACAACTGCCACTGTTGATATAAAATGAGGTCTAATAGATTCTACCTTTAGATTATTTCATATGAAACTATAACATTTTGTCAAAATATAAGTTACATTTACTCATGTAAAATCATGAAACAATTTTGTGAAGGTGATGAAGTATAATGAAAAAAAAAATTAGCGCATAGCACAGTGTTGCTCTTTTCCTCCTCAGTGCTGTTTGGCATGTCAGGGCTGCCTACAGTTTGATGGGTTTGACTTGACTTCCTCCGTAACACTTTAAACTAGAAAAGTCTCGCTAGAATTTAAATTGATCACATCAGTTTCTAGGTCTGCGCTCTGCAATATCAAGGGAAGCCTGGTTGTTGCACGCACGCGTCAGAGAGCAGAGCAGATCATTAGCGCAAGCTGGTTCTGTTACACTCGTGCGAAAGTGCAGATGAGAAGCCTTTAGCTGTTTGTGAGATTATCATTAAATCTGCCTCGGCAGTCCTAAATAGGCTATTACTTGGGCGGCCACCGAAATATCTTCAATGCGAGAACCATGGCATTGTTCTTTCACTGCTGTCTGCGACCCAGTCCGAATAGACCTGCGATCCACCAGTTGAGAAACACTGCTTTAACTCACACACACACTCACTTATGTCAGACCCCCTTGCCTCGCTTCTCTCTGACATTTTCTTTGCTGCATGTGTGTGTGTGGCGCAAGTTGACGAGTCCGACAGGCAGACGAGAAGGAAAGGAGATGCGCACGTGCAGGTGAGATTCTCCATCCGGTTGCATTTTTCTCTCAATACCGTAGATAAGCAAATGTACATGGCATGATAACCATACATTTTCATACTGTGGTATACCGTGAAACCGGTATACTGCTGCAACCCTACACCCCTGAGCACAAGATGAATCATAAATGTATTTGGCCTGTTTTTCCACTAGAGAAAGATTGTAAATTTTAAATGTGCATATCTGTAACTTTTAAGATGAAACATGCTTATAGATGGCCTCAGAGCTAATAGACATGGACAATTTTGATTTAATGGGGTCTTTAAAACACTTAGCCTGTGTGATGGCTACCTCATGCTGACCCAAGTTAATGTTATACCATCTGTGTGTTTGCTACATGCTGAGGGTAACTGAATTGATACATGCTGTTCAACTCGATATCTCTCTCTTATTTAATATTATACTCCTTTACAGATGCACTTCCTGTTGTGAGCAAGCTGGAACCGCCTACAGGTCTCTCAATCAATCAGAGTTCAGAGGGAATTCTTTTGTTGTGGTCAGTGCCCCAGTCCAAGTCTCCACCCATTGACAGTTTTGTTGTCCAATCACGTCTTGAAGGGCAGGAATGGCTTAATCTGAAAGAACACATTAGCCCAACGGAGAACCAATTCTTTCATGGGGGGTTATGTAAGGTACATGGTGTTTTCCTGATCAAAGATATTTTTGAGAGTTCGATTTTCACATCTTCAATTTGCATGAATCAGCCAGCTTGCCATTTCTGAAGATTTGATAGATCTAACTCTTTCTTACGTTTTCATTCATTTTGTCATTTCTCCCTCTCATTGTCTATCATTCCATCTCTCTAAAGGACTGCAAGTATGAACTTAGGCTTCTGTCTCGGCGTGGAGATGAGCTCAGCATTCCGAGTCCATCGATAAGTGTCTCCACCATCGGTCAGTTTTTTTAGTTACACACGTTGCTAGAACTGTTTTTCCTGTTATATTTTCCTCAGTACTCTAACAAACTGTTGTTGGGAAGACAATTGTTCTATTCCAAAACCTAGTGAGATGCTTTTGGAGGCAGCATTTCTAAGGCTTTATAGGTGCACTTCCAAAGTGTTTTTGTTCCGAAGTTAGGCAACTTAAATATGCTGCCTCATAAGGAACCTCTTTTTTTGGCCATATTCTATCACACGTATCCTTTGCGGAAAATGCAATCTCAGAATGCACTCCCATGAGCTTAGTTTAAAAAACAACATCTATTTAAGTAAATACTGACAAAATAATTCTGTGGTATTACATTTATTATTTTACCCAACATTTGTGTGTGCCATGTATTTTTATGCTTATTAGAGTATCATGTTGTTAGCTTAGCAAAATGCTAACATAAAAATCTATTGTGAGTCACGCCTTCCCGTTTGGATTACTATTTGTGTGGAACTGCCTATGTAGAGTGTTCCAGATTTGTCACTTTTCAGGTTCCATGATGATTAGGATGCTGCCTATGTAGGAAGTAGGCAGCAAGTCAGCTTACTAGGTTTTGTAACAAAGGTTATTTGACTAATTTTAAACTCTTATAACCAACATCCAATCATTAAACCAATCATTCCTGGATTCCACAGGAATGGGCATGCCCCCAGCTAGCCCCCGCCTCCTGGAGTTTCCTGATCAGCTAATGGCTGGTGTCATGGGTGGAGTGATACTGCTGTGCCTCACCCTTATCTTAGCCGTGGCAATAGTTTGTTTCATATTTCACAGAAGGGGCCAAAGGCGCAGACAGAATATAAAGGGTAAAGAAACAACACTTTGATCTACCACATAGAACTTTTATGACCATCTGCCACAATTTATTTACCTTAGAGGAGGCTCTCACATCAAAATGTTATTCTTCATCTTTCATGATCATTTAACCTGTCCCTCGTTCCTTTGTAAAATCTGTTCCCTCCTTTCAGATCTCCCTCCTGCAATAAATAAGAACCCACATGTGAAGTAAGTGCACCCCTCCTACTTCATTATACATTTTCTTTGCTGAAATTCTGCCATTAATTTTAACCATGTTCTAAATTCTTATCCTATTCCTCCCCCTTCCTGGTGTGTCTCAGATCTGACCTAAGCAGCCTTGACAACACCTTGAAACAACAGCTCCTACCAGATCATCCACTCTCCTACACTTCCTCCTCTTCCGATCACTCCTCCCTTGACAAGTCTAGTCGCAGTGATTTTCAAGATCAGCGACAACATCTTCTGCCCCAAGCTAACCCTCCATCCCACCATTCACTCACTGAGAACCACCTCCAATGGGCATCGCTTGCCCCTATGAATTCGATTGAGTACATCAACCGAGGGCCAGATGGTCGCTTTGCTGTCCAGAATTGTGAAGATGTTGATGTTGCTAGTTCTAAAATAAAAAGGAACCTGAGTCAAAACTCTCACCACTCGTCAGATGGAAATAGGAGCATTGCAATCCAGAAATCCCAGTCTTTGAGATCCTATAGGGATGAAAGAAAGCCACCATTTGTCCTTTCTGTAGATCTTCCACCTTATGGATCAGATATTCCATCTTCCAGCAGGACTCGAGTTATGGCTAAACACCTCTCATTAAATGGCCATTACATGCCCATTCAGGAGCAAGAATTCTTGGATGGACAAGACCAGAAAAGTATTTGCTCAGATAGCAGTAGCTCTTTTCTCTATCCCGATTCAGAAAGTACTCTGGGTCGCCAATCCCTGAAACGAGGTAACAGCCACTCTACAGCAAGTACCCTGGTTTTGCAGATGGAGCACGAGAGGGAACAAGGAAACTTGAGCCGTTGTTTGACTTTGGCACGTGAGAGAGTGGAGCTTGAACGGGAGTTGCGCAAGTACACTTTTGAACAAAATCCATCTATTCATGGAAAAATATCTGACTTATATGGAGAAATTTATCCAACCCGAGAAACTTCAACATCTCAGAGCAACTACCAAGCCATGAGACAAAGCCTTTTATTAGAGAATACTACCATTTTGAAGGGAAGAGCTGCCTCTTGCATTCCGTGGGAAGCAAGGCACAGGATTTCTTCTGCCAGCTTAGTGCCTTTACATACCTCCTATGGAAATGACAAAAAATATAGGCTGAATCCACATGGTTATCATACAGTTCAGAAATCCAACCAAAGGTCTAGAAGTCTAGACAGAGGGGAACGCCAAAAATCGCACACATGGGACCATAGGCGAAGCAGGACGCCTGTTGATTCAACTCTTGGTAGAGTGATAGGTGGGCCTTCAGTCTACAAAATGGAAAAGACTCATGTTGGTGTAGGACATAGTCAGAAGAGAATCGGTAGAAGTCAACAACATTTCGACACATATACACATTCATCCTCTGACAATCAGCAGGGGCGGACAGTTAACAGAAGCACCAGACAGATGAATCGGCCTGGTGACGATTTGGAGATGAGTGTGGATGGACCTGATCTTGAGAGCCTGAGGTCACCATATTCAAGGTCTATAATGGGCTCGGACCACAGTTACGAGACACTAGACTATGACAGGCCAAGATTATCAGAGCTTGAACAGGACAGATCCTTAGAGCAAAAGTTAGAGTCAGGGATTACAGTTTCAAAGAGAAACCATGAAAGGTTGGACAGTTGGTCGAGCAGAACTGGGTCTCCAAGACATGTCTCTGGAACAATGCTTCATAAGACAAAGAGTTTAGGGTCAAACACTTGGAATCAAGATAAGAGCACCCAAAGTTTAGACTCTAAATCAAACAAGGAGCATTTTTTGCCCCCTGATGCCTGGATTGACTCTCTGACACTTGGTCGAGATTCTACAATGTCCCCCTTTGCAAGCAGGCCTAACTCTGGGGCAGAAAAAACAAAAAGTAGTCCCAATTTGAAAGCAGATTCACTTGTACCTTCAGAAAGTCAATTGCAAAACCTTAACCGTCATGCCTCTAAACCCTCTGGTGGCTCTATCAATGACTCAGAGTCCTGCAAAAACCTAGCGTCAGGACATCACGCTCATACTGCCTTGTCACCAGGGGGTTCAAGCTGGCCTTTGTCTTATTGCCCTTCTCTGTCAGCCCTACCATCTGGAAGCCAGAGCCAAAGCCAAGATGACGAGAGAGATGAGCAAGACGACGATGAGCAAGAGGTGGATGTGGAAATTAACCAATACAGGAAGAATTCAGAGATGGAAGGAAGTTATAGGAGCTATGCAAGCCAAAGCAGTGGCCGAGGCAGCATGGATGCCCCTAACAGCAGGCAATTCTCTCTCAGCCCGTCTCTCACCAGCTCACCCGAGACCACACAGGACAGTGACAGAGATGAGGCAGCCCTACAAGAGCATGAACTGCAAGAAAGGTAAGACTAAGACTCGCTTTTCTTTGTCTTTCTCCATACCATGTTTTTTGAGGATTTACTATGGTAATGCTATGTTATTTATACCTTTTACAATAGTAATACCTAGCATTTTTGAACATGTACAATGTTAAAACAATGTTAATTTTGGACATTTGCCATGGCAAATGTCCAAAAAAATCTTGTTTTTTTTTGTTGGACATTTTTCATGGTAATACCTTGTTTTTAGGACATGCACACAGGCAAAACCATGTTGTTTTTGGACATTTGCCATGGTAATACCATTTTTTTGGACATGTACAATGGTAATACATTGGTATTCTTTGAAGTTTAATGTAAATACCATGGTTGGTTGGTTTGTTTGTGATTTGAACACATCACATGCCAGCTTTCATGGCTATTTGCATGGCAATGAACTGCCACAGTACTTTTTTCAAGGGTATTTTTAAGTTATATTAAACTCAAAATATCTGCTGAGGTCTATAATTTTTATTTCTAATTTTCTAACTAGAACACTTTGCTAGCAAAGAAATTATTATTTTATGAAAAATTATTCAAAGGGTAGGCTATGACTTCTTTATTCTTCCTGGCCTTTTGCACCTTAATTGGTTAACTAAGCACAGTGTAGTACCAGTAATTACTGTACTTCAACATCATTTTATGCATTTTAAGCTTCTTTTAACTTCTGGCTTTAGACCTAGGAAAGCCTATGTGGATGAGAGCTATGAGTGGAACTCTGCCTATGTCCCCATGCATCCTGTGGACCCCAAAGCTTCAATAAGCAAAGCAGGCCTACATAGAGAAATCCTTCATCAAGGAAAGCAAAGCAGAAATACTAAGCATGACTACAGGCCAGATTTAGACGTGAAACCAAAAGGTAAGAGAAAATTCTTGCCGTGTATACACAGCATAGCTATGTCTTACAGAAGGGAAAATACTGTAAATCTTAAGAGAAACTGGAAGCCTTTTGCTTCACTAGCAAAACATACAAAAAAGTACCATGGTGTTACCCTGGTTTTTTACTATAAACCATAGTACTAAAATGGTATTCTAATTTAGAGTACCATGTAAATACCATGGCATATAAATATTGTAAACTACTTTAGTCAGAACCATTGGCTTAATTGATAAATGTTAATAGGCCCATATATCAAAGTAACAAGGTATTACAATCTGATTTCATCACTGTACCATGGTACATTTTTGTAAGGGTTGTGAAAATTAAATTTCGAAGATAGAAGTTTAATCTGTTACCAAAGTCGGCAATATGTTCTCAATCCTTCTCAGCTCTTCAGTATTCATGAAGATATTTCAAAGTATTTTAATTATATCAGATTTAAGTCATTTAGCTCTTTCTGGTTTCATTCATCTGCATCTGTTTTTGTGACCTGAGGTCTTTTCCCTCCAGCTGGTTTAAAGGGATCTGTTCCACTCTTTATAGGTCCCGCTGCTCTTTCTCCTCACTGTGAGCAAGAATCACTCCTTGCTCTGGAAATTCGAAAGAGCTCCATAGCATTACCAAACCCAGAGCCTGACACCGTTCTCTTCTGATTGCAGACAGGAGGTACACCATTCATACTGCTGATTAGCTATGTCTATTTTTGTCTCGTCTCTACCACTTTAGAAATTCATGGGGAATTAGTCCCATCATGTCTTAAAAACAGCATTTATGTTGCCATGGACTGCACTTTTTTAGTGCTTTACACTCTTTAAAAAAGAATAGTTCACCCAAAAATTCTGTCATTTACTCAGCTGCTCTCCATGTAATGAAAGTGAAGGGGGTCTTGGGCTCCCAAAAAAAAAAAAAAAAGAAGAAAAAAAAAAAAACTCCACAGAAGCATCTTAAAAGTAGTCCATATTTCTCAGAAGAAAAATACAAAGCTTTTGGGTAAACTATTACTTTAAATATTAGGAAATTGTGTAGAATAATTTAGGATGATTACATTTGTTAATGTTTATAGAGAAAATAAGCTAAATGTTTTATGTCTCCAGCTTTACTCTGCAGCTTACAAGTTATCTTCATATTCTAAGCATTATCTTCTCCAGCAGAGATGTTAGATTGGAAACACCATTGTTCCCCTCAACATACATCCGATTGGTCAAGATAAGAAGGGACACAGGAAGTCACCATTAATTGGACATCTCAGGACCACTCAAGCAGCAGAACAGAACCCAAAAACAAGCACTCCTCTCCCTAACTAATGGAAATGATCTGATGGGTGGACAAAACCACAGCTGTCTTCTAAAAAGCTTTCAATATGCACTAGAGTTGCCAATCAAAGGGTGAATAAACAATAAAGGACATTTCTCGGCACCCTGCTGTTGCTTTAGAAACCACATTTAAAGTTAGATTTCAAGATATCAAGCAAATTGGAGATGCACTTGAATGCCTCCATGTAATATTTCACTGAAAAGTTTGATTGAAAGACTGCTTTTCTTGACAATCATTGTTCCTCTTCATCCATTTGTACCTACCTCATATACCCCACAATCCCAATGACACAATTCATATGAATTCCACACACAATTTTAACAGTACAATGCCATACTTGTGGAGTAAAGGACTGCATTGATCAGTTTGTTGTCATGCACCATTTTGTCCTTGATAAGACTGACTATCGATTAAATCTTTTGAAGAGTTAACCCTTTCAAGGTAAATAACCTCCATCGCTCCATATCCTTTAGTCACCCGTTACTTTATGGTTACATTTTCCACCATTTTCATTTCTCTGATGGTGTGTGGGTTTGTTTATGAAAATTCATAGTAAAGAACTGTTTTTATTTCCAGTGTCCAATAATATGTTTGAGCCATTTAATGAGAAATCAAGTGTAAAACCAGTGTGATTATTTGAATCAGTGTCCTTTTTAGGCAGAATCTAATAAACTGATGATTCTTGTAATTCCAAGTGCGACTAGAAGGAAATTATTAAAATTCACTGCAGGTCACAGAAGTTAATTACATATCACAGTGCCCTGCAGTCTGGTCCTTTTGCTTCCACTGACAATAAAAAGTTGTTAACATTAATTGAGCTTTAAAGTTGTAAACTATTTATACAGTTAAACTGAACATTTCAGTTCAGACTTGCTTTTCATTTGATTATTTAAAACACATTTTAGAGACTATTTGCATATGATAAATTCTACTTTATGCAGTATATAGCCTAATTCTTTCATTGGTTCCGAGTGTTAAAAGCACATGATATTTATAAATGCACTATGACAGAAATTACATTCCTCCTGAAATGCATCTGTAGCTATTGCCGACCAGGCAATTCATTGAATATAACTAATTCTTTGCAAATACTGTATGTCTATATGTAATTATATGTTATCTTTTAAACTTTAAGTTGATGTGCATTTAAAACAGACTTTAATAAGATTTTTTATTAGTTGAAATTGAGAACTGTTTTATGCATTGTGTTTTTGACCCAATATCTTTTTTTTTATGAGTTGTATTTCATGTATAGTGGATTTATATATTGATTAAAGGCAACAATATGTTGATTTGTGTTTGTGTAGAAATACTACCAAGACAAAAAGAGTTGAGGTGCTCTATATCCTCTAGGATGTGCTGCTGTTTCACAAATGGTCTTTTTTTTTTTTCCTGAGGTAAGCAATGCAAGCATTTTTGTTATTATTATTGTACACTTTTTTATGCTAAAATAAGCCCTGAAGGAAATTCTGACATTTTCTGAAAGAAATCGTGGAACAATTGTCATTTTCTGACCACAGCGTTTCAAGTGAACATAGTGATCTGTGGGAGACATATCAATCTCTTTTTTTCTGTCAAGCAGCAAAATATGCACTTCTCCCCACATTTCATTTCTGACTTTCACAGCGAACTCTAGTGACTGGAATGTGAAATCCTGACAGGTTACAGATGGACACATTAGCGTGTGAGCTGAACATAAGGAGCCCAGACTCCATCATTATCTGTGGCTCCCAGCACTGCCACATGCTACATTACTCACAGTTGAGGTGAAAGGCAAGAGCTGTGTCAAAAAAAGCATCCATACTGCATTTCCCTCATACATTTTGTCGGTTTTCCACTTCTTTGAGTTGTCCTCTTTCCAAATTCAGTGTAATATTGCGGCGTTAATTAATGCATGTTCTGTAACTGGACTTGTAACTAACAATGGCAACATAAATAATAAACAAGACACACTATGATTAAACACCACTCATTAATATGTGCCCGAAACACAATCTAAAAAGCTTTCTCATGAATAATTTTACTTGGCATTCACATGCTTCATACTTCACATGCATGGAGAGCTGGTCCACTCCCTAAACCAGCATAAACCAGCTTGGACCTGGAAGTGCTGTTATAGTTTTTAATTTGTAGAGTTAATTTAAATAAACGTCAGTACTATTTATACTAGTTTGTCCTATTTCGATCTATTTTTTCCTTTTTATTTAATTTGTCAGTATTTTTTATCCTTTGAAAACTGATAGTTTTAGTTTCGGTTTTTTTTTCAGTGTTTTCTAGTTTCAGTTTAGTTTTCTTATTTTTATTTTATGTTTAGTTTTTATTTTAATTTCAGTTTTAGTTAGTATATTAGGGTTTGTTAGCTCTGCGAAGCATAAAGGGTCAGCAAAAGGTGAAAGTTCATCAGGTAAATTAACGGACTACTTTTTTTGCAACCAGGTAAAACTGTTATCACATTGCTTCATTTTCCATGGCCATTCAAAATAATAGTAATAGTAAATGAAGGTACACTCATGGCATCAAATATTTTATTTTAATACATTGACATACAAAAGAATCTTGGAAATACATTGTATTGTATTATTTATTTTTTTAACCTCGTGCGACCCCGCGTCCACACGGGTGGATTATGTATTTTGGCTTTGCTATACGCAGCGCATAATTTAAATGCATAAAAAACGACTGGATACTGTTCACAAGACTCTAGCCTGTCATTAAAAAGGTTAACTTCTGCCGCACCGAGTCACGTGACAAAACAGCATGCTGTCGATTTCCTTGAAGCGCTCCTACGGATGCAGCGGCAACAAAAGTGCCTCTGGTAAGAAATTTCATTGAAACCTGTTTGGTTGTAAAGAGTTAGGGTGACCATACGTCCTCTTTTTCCCGGACATGTCCTCTTCTTCGGACCTTAAAAAAGCATCCGGCCGGGATTTCTAAATTTGCGAAAATGTTCGGCTTTAGTTGCATTATGATGTGCATCTGGTCTAATACTTCATTGTGTGTGCGCGCATATTTGCATTGCTTTAACCCCTCTTTGTAAGTCCCACCTTCTCGCACACCAATTGGTCGATTATAAGAGGCTTGCAGCAACTATTGGCCAAATTCCTGCCTGTCAATCTCTCCGCGAACGTGCAAAGTGCTGTTGTGTTTGGCATCAAACAGTTGCTTGACAGTAGCAGCAAATGACAGCTGAGTGGAAACAATGCTCAAACGAAAGTGCAAATTTACAGATTTGCACAAACAATTCCCATGCTTTCGTCCAGGTCGAGATCCGTGGGAAGCAGAATGTATGACGTAAAGCTGGCACTAATGTGTCAGTTGCTAATAAAGGTGCAAATGATTTAGAAGCACACATTAGCTCTGCGAAGCATAAAGGGTCAGCAAAAGGTGAAAGTTCATCAGGTAAATTAACGGACTACTTTTTTGCAACCAGGTAAAACTGTTATCACATTGCTTCATTTTCCGTGGCCATTCAAAATAATAGCAATAGTAAATGAAGGTACACTCATGGCATCAAATATTTTATTTTAATACATTGACATACAAAAGAATGTTGGAAATGTTTATTTATATATATATATATATATATATATATATATGTTATGCTAATAGAGTGTCTTTTTCACTGTATTTAAGTTTGCATTCATAGTAACACTGTTTTGAACCCTATTATTCCACTCCACCCCAATGGTTATCAGTACATAGATTCAGAATTTTGTAATGCTACATTTTATTTTAACATGGTTGGCAGTGATTGTATGATGCTGGATATTACTTTGAATAAGTATTATTTACTCTGGGGGCCTGGCTAGCTCAGCAAGTATGCTGACTACAACCCCTGGAGTCACGAGTTTGAATCCAGGGTGTGCTGAGTGACTCCAGCCAGGTCTCCTAAGCAACCAAATTGGCCCGGTTGCTAGGGAGGGTAGAGTCACATGGGGTAACCTCCTCGTAGTCGCGATTAGTGGTTCTCGCTCTCAATGGGGCACATGGTAAATTGTGCGTGGGTTGCGGAGAGTAGCATGAGTCTCCACATGCTGGGAGTCTCCGCGGTGTTATGCACAATGAGCCACATGATAAGATGCGCGGATTGACTGTCTCAGAAGCGGAGGCAACTAAGACTTGTCCTCCACCACACGGATTGAGGTGAGTAACCACGCCACCACGAGGACCTACTAAGTAGTGGGAATTGGGCATGCCAAATTGGGGAGTAAAGGGGATAAAAAATTAAAAACAACATTTGAAGTCCATGTGTGTTATCTTTGAGGCCATCAATATGCTGAAATACTCCCAAAAGTTGACCAAATTAACTTAACATATTTAAAATGTTAAGTCTTAAAACAGACCGAAAATATTGATGACTTATTCTGCATTTTGTCCAATCAAAAGCTCTCTAGAATGAGAATGCTCCTCCCCCTAATTCAGCCTACTATTGACTGGCAAAAGCAAGTAGTGTATCGTGTTCATTGCTGTGACATAAACTAAAAGCTATGGGCTATTACCAAAAATGGACAAACACTTTGATATGTCCCACCCCAGTTTCTTGTTTCAATAGGAAATATATCAATATGTGAACTCATCAAGCAATTGCATGGGGTCTTTAAGCTCATTCTTTCATTTCCATAGTGATATTTCTTATGTATTTTCAGTTACAGGATATGTAAAAGTTGCATTGGTATTTTAATCTTTTAAAATATACTTTATTTGTGCCCTTTTCTCTAATTTTCCCAGTGACGGTGCGAGTTGGAGGCGCAAGTAACGAGTGAGAGCTGTGGCAGGTCAAGTGAGAGATGCTTGCGGTGGTGGCAGGTCGAGTGATAGCCGAGTGAAAGCTGCCTGCGGTGGTGGCAGGTCTCCGTGGCAGCTCTCCCTGCCACAGAAAGATTTTACCCCCTCTCATATAAAGGCAGCCAAATGCATTGCCCTGGTAATGAAATGAGCTGTTAAAAAAATGGAAATATAATGAGCGGAGCCTGCTGCTAGGTGTCAGAGGCGCGCAACAACAGTGGTGCTTCCTTATTTGGAGAACACGAAAGTAGACATATGAAGAAAGAAACACTTCGTGATTTACGTGCGATGAGAGCAACCAACAAAACAATGCATCAGCTTAACGGAATGGAGTAATAGACCCTGTACGTGTTGTGGAGCATGGAAAACGTTTCTTCCCCTCTCTGTAAAAAACTCTCAAATCAGGAGTTCCAGGTGTCAAATATTAGAGTTTATTGAACATACCAACAAACCCAAGATGTCAGCTGAGATCTCACTTGCTCGGTCTAAACCCTCCTGTCTTATACAGTTTGTTATCTAGCATTACTTCATGCCTACGCCTTCTTAATATTTTTTGTATCAAATGGATTCAGCTCACCACCATTATTTCACAGAACCTCTGACTTCATTTTAATGGTGGAAACCTGGCTGTTATTTCCTTTTTAAAAAAATAACCTTTTAAATTAATTTATTATGAAAGTATACATTTTAATGAATAATACGTCATAATCTGAGCATATATAGTTACTTTGGTTATCGGTTGCGTCAATCTTTTAACTTTGCGTACTTTCATAACTCAGTACCATTGTTCTGAGTGCACAGAGCATTCTTGCAACATCAGCATTTTTAGTGTCCTCAAATGCCCTTTCCTAGGTCACACACAGTCCAGGCTTTCTATGTTAGTTCTTTTCTATAATTTTGTGCATTTTAATATAAAAATCTACCATATACGATATGTTCTTGTGCATCACGACATGCATGAATAATAAATCTTGATTCCCCTAAAGGGGTACACTCAGGCATGCAACACGGTGACTGAATCATGCATTATGAACCTTAACTGAGTTACCCGCCATGGCATGGCCGTCACGCTGTGAAACGAGTGATCGCCAACCTTGAACTATGAGAGCCAAATGCCCTATAGAAATTAAATATTGCCGCTTGATTGTGATATTGATGCAGATAAGGATTGTGATGAACAGACATTGGCAGCAGAAATTCCAAGACCTTTAAACCATTCTCTAAATATGAATTGATGAATATGTCAGAGAACTTGGTGTATTTCTGATGGGGATCAGCTGCTGCCTTGATGCGATGCTTTTGACGGCCTCCCAGCACCGGGTCGTGCATTCCGGATGCAGTGGCTCGACTGAGGGAGGTCTCTTACATGACTAAGATCTGGATGACGATCCCGATTTGCTGATCGTTTATGCCTCATAGTTTTGATGAAAGTTGAAATGGAGCGGCGGCATCGTCGAGGAGGTTAGGTGGCTTCCCAAGATGTTATGTGAGCTGGTTCATCTGTGGTCTGGAGAGAACAGGGTTGGAGATGCCTCGTTCACATCTATTACTATTATTATTCCAAGAGGGCCATGATCCCACTGAGACTCCGGAATTGCAGACACGTGCTGCTGCGAGGAACTGCTGATCCTGGATGGGAGGTAAGGAGCAGTGATTACATCCATATTAGCTCGTCAGGGAGCGAAGTTGGCTCGACGTCGGACATAGTACATTGTAGAAAGAATTGCCACATAGACATCTGAAGGCAGCAGAGTGGTTAGCTGCCGGTGTTCTGTCGAGCTGTCCTACTTCATCAGATTATCCTACAGTAGTAAACTGACAGTTCTATCTATCGAACCTTGCTACCTTGTCGAAAAATACTACCACACGGAGCCTTTGCCGTTTTTTTATTGAGAGAAATCAGTAGTCATTATGCCGTAATTTAGAGGCAGTTAATGGTGTAATAATGCATTGTATTATCATTTAATGGTTAAATTAAACCTTGTCAAAACCTGCAGTGTAGGCTTGGGTAGCACAATTTGATAGGCCAAAACAACTTGTTAAAACATTCTACCTGCAGTATAGTACTGGGTAGCACAATGGGGGAGGCCAAAACACCTTGTCATAACATAGTATACTGCAGGTAGGATGTTTTGACAAGGTGTTGTGGCCTATCAAATTGTGCTAACCAAGCCTATACTGTATTGTACCTGAAAAAATAAAGTTAACCATTTTTAGGAACCTGAGCCAGTACTGTATGTTTTCAGAATGATCTTACTTGATATCAGGATTGTAGATTACTGAAACTTTTCACGTAAATTGGAATGATTTGGCTATACTTTAATAAAAATGAAAATACATAAAATAAATGAAATATCATCTATTATTGCTAGTCTGTTATCCCTGTCAAGTGCATACAACCCCAAATCCCCAACATTGAAAGGTATACTGGACAGAAATAACTTGTTTATCTAAGATAGACTGATGCAAAGTGTGCAGTGGTCTGTCAGGAATCTCAGATGCAGTCAAACTTACTCGCATTTGTAGCAATTGAGTTTTTGTAGAAGTTCCTGAAGTATCTGAGGTTATACTTTGTACAGAAGCATGTCTGTTTTTAAGGTAGTAGTGTCATCTCAGTGCTTTAAGATCAGACATTCAATATAGCTTTTTGGCATTACCTGGATTGAGATAATCCAGAAAAATCTCTAAGAATATGTGCTGTAGATAGTGAAATCCCTAAATTCCTTGAAATCACACATTTAGCAAACATCTCAGTTACTGTCATAACCTCCGTTCCCTGATGGAGGGAACGAGACGTTGTGTCGATGTAGTGACACTAGGGGTCGATCTTGAGAGCCCGAGACACCTTCAGATCTTTGAGAAAAGGCCAATGAGAATTGGCGAGTAGAATTTGCATGCCACTCCCCCTACATACGGGTATAAAAGGGGGGCTGGAATGCAGATTCATTCAGGTTTTTGCACCGAGGAGCCGAGATAAGGTCCCGGCCATTACAGCGGTGTAGTTCAGCCTGTGGCAAGAGGGACACAACATCTCATTCCCTCCATCAGGGAACGGAGGTTACGACAGTAACCAAGACGTTCCCCTTCTGTCACTCACTTGACATTTTGTCGATGTAGTGACACTAGGGGTCCCTATACGAAATGCAACAATGGCTGAACTGTGTTACGTGAACTGCCGATGCAGGTGTGGTGCCAGCCATGGTTCCACTCAAGCCCAACACTCGCGGCGGCCCGGGCAAGCATGGCGGTCAGCTCCGCATCGGCCTCAGACTGGGCTGCCACACCCGAAGGCGGCAGCCCGGTCGAGTCCTCGGCGTCCGACATCACCAAGGCGTTCTCCGATGCAGCGATCGACATCTCATCTGGCTCACGAGCTCCGAAAGAAACATTTGGTTGGCACTGAGGCGAGCTGCCTGTCTCATCCCAGAACTGGACGAGCGCAAACGAGCGTACTGGGGAGTGGGCGGTCCGTGGGGGTTTACCCGGCGGAACCGTACCCATTGAAGCCCCCGAATTGCCTTCAGCGTCAACCAGGGCAGCCTCATACCCGCAGGTAGAAGGACCAGTGGGGGGGGGGGGGGGGGACAGCTTAAGTGGCTTTCCCTCAAAAGAAGGAAAGCCGCGACCGCAACGTTGCCATGGTCATGTTCTCGCAATGTGAACATGAACCATCCACGAACGCTTCCTCAACGTGATTTTGGCCCAGGCACGGGAGGCAGTGATCGTGACCGTCAGAGGAGGAAAGATAACGACCGCATCAAAGAACTGCACAGAGATGGAAGGGCATCTTTAAAAAGACGTTAAACGTCACTGTGCCTGCTCTAATGAGGAAATATACTCTTTAGAGGAAATAAACTCTTTTAAAGCGCTGTTGAAGCGCTCAGGGGCGTAGTCTGCAGTGGAGTGCAGAGAAAGCTGCTGGAATGCGCCGTATATCCAACAGCACACGCTTCTGAAGAGGTGAATGGATCAGTAGTAGTATTCAGTTCGCTGAAATACAACCGCTCGGCTCCGAAGAAAAAAATCTGGATGAATCCGCATTCCAGCCTCCCTTTTATACCCGTATGTTGGGGGGAGGGCATGCAAATTCTACTCGCCAATTCTCATTGGCCTTTTCTCAAAGATCTGAAGGTGTCTCGGGCTCTCAAGATCGACCCAGTGTCACTACATTGACACAACGTCGAGTGAGTGACAGAAGGGGAACTTGTTCTTACACTGTCATATTTGCTCATGCAGTATTATGCAAAGGTGAACCTCAAATAATTTTTGCTCTTAAAGAACCAGGGGTTTCGGTTTTCAATGCCATTTATAATCAAACATGTAAGCATCACCTGAGACCAATCTCAAGATTCTCAGGTTTACATTGTCTCCTCCCAACTTTTTCAGCTATGTGTTGCAGGCATCAAAATAAAAATTGTGCACATATATAAAAAATAAAATAAAGTTTATATAATGTCATTAACACAAATACTGTGCGAGTGGAACAGTTGTCACCATTTCTTACCATTTGAGTCATGGTTTTCTCGGGATCAGCTTCTACCATTGAACACACTATACAAAAATCCTGCATTTCCTACAATATGAACACATTGTTTCCCATTACAGTCATTCTATAAAAGAAAAACTTTCACTTATTGTAATATGCTTATTGAGTTGATAAATGTAAACACTCTTTGTTTGAGCTCAACAAATACTATCAAATATATCTGCCGTTATAATACCTCGATGCTCTAGAAGTTTGCAAGCTATGTCCATCCGGGCAGTGCTCACAGCTGCTGGAGTCATCTTCACATCGGTGATCCTTCCCCTCATGAGGTAATGTTCATCAAACTAAAGAAATAGTTACAAAATTGAATCTTAATTCCAGTTAACTCGTTAGGCCAATAGATAATAAGGTAAAATGCAAATAATAGAAAACATACCTCTAATACCAATACCCCACAACTGCTGGAATCCATCTGATTGCTGTGTTGCAGGGTTTGCAACTGCCAATGCGCTCCTACTGCATCCCACTGTCTCATCTTTAGGAAATTCCTGGTTACTGTAGAGACTTCAGTAAGGCCTTTTAATTGGAAATATGTTTCATTCTTATAAAGAACTAAATTGGTATTACTTCCAGTTCCGCAGAATCTTTCGTTCATAAGAACCTTTATTTCCGATAGGGTCAATGACTACCAAGGTCTTTGTGGACATACAAACAATCTAAAATATAAGCCCACAAAGCACATTTCACGAATTGAACATTGATCAATAACCCACTACTAGGCAGATTTGTTAAAACATTTAATCTTGCTTTGGTCAAGAACTACACTGTACATGTTATACTCATCTTGATATTCAATTTCTTTTTCATATATTTATAGTAGTTTGTCATAGACTTTACCGAAATCTGCCTAAAAAAAAAAAAGAAAAAAGGAGAGAATATTTTATAAATAAGCAATATCCCTGCTGCTACGCAATTTCAAAACACATACCACAACAATCCAATGTGCTCCAAAGTTCACAGGGCACAGCCAAATGTCCTCAACTGGAAACTTCATCTGTAGAAAGGTTACAAGTTAATGCTACGTCAAGCCATTCTAGAAATTTGATCACCTTCTGGATAGTCAATTCACCTTACTGAGACATCGAAACTGTCCAGAGAACAAGGACGTTCCAACAACTGCACTTAGTTGGTGAACTGGTTTCTGTGAACAAAATATTTACAGTTAAAGTATACAAACTGAAGTTTAGAAAAATTATCTCTGTGTTAATTTATTACTTTCCTGATGTTCTTCTCGTAGAAGGTGAATGTATGCATCTATGACCTAAAAAAATAATAATAATAAAGCTAATAAATTAATTGAGTTTTTATTTATACATTGTCGTTTTTGTTTCTTACTTCATCAGACAGCCACTGTCTCTTGCAGGGTACGAAAAGAAGAATCACACAGCCTGTATGGCCCAACCACTGATTCCACCCGCCCTTGGTCCTTTGCAGCCCAGAGCATCCACACTGTATAGAAAGTATATAAAAATTTGTGTTACTTTAAGAACTCTCTTGTTAAACATCTCGACAAGGCCAATGGGCCAAAACAAAATGAACTGAGAAGGCCAAATGCCAACGGGCCAAAATAAAACAAACAGCGTTCAATATAAAGGCCTAAATTCACATGCAAAGAAAGAACAAGAACATTGCAAGGGGTGGACATAACCACTATCTTAGCTTATGTTCCCATTATGCAGGAACAGTGCTGCTCCACAAATTGCATCTGAGCTAGAAACAGTCCTATATTTTTCTATTTATAATAATTTAAAATCAGTAACCAAATCTTTTGATTCCCACAAGACAACCATCCAGAGCATAAGGTATCCATCACGCTTATGCACTAGCACTGTGTACCCTGTGGGTAAAGACATACTTTGGCTTTCACAAAAAAGTAAGGGTTAAGGAAACAACTACTTTGTGTTTTGGGTGATTTTTGTCCACTCCCTGTAGCTCAACCATTCAAATATTGACCAACTGTTCAAAATGGCCAACGGACCAGCATAAAAGGAACAGTGCCTTATAGCCAAACCATGCTCATGCAAAAAATGAACTCTTGGGGTAGACCAAACTAGCAACATATGACCAACGGGTCAAAACCAGTGAACTCAGTGCTCTTTATCTACTGTATGACACCTTCTTCTTGTGTGGATCGCTTCACATTTGATGGGATCTCCATTGCAGTCTTTCCAGGTGTTGAAGTGGCTTTTATCTCTTTTAGGCTGTCACATCTTGAGTCAGCTGTTGTGGGGGCAAAATGAATGACTGAGGGCCTTTGCAAAGTTGCTTCTTGTTGAAAAGTTCCAGGGACGCTTTCTTCATGGAGAGAGTGCAGAAGGCTAAGGTCAGGCAAAACGGTGTGAGGAGCCAAATCCAAAGAAGTCTTGCTTTCGGCTGGCTGACAGGCAACAGTGCTTCTCAAGCTGTCAACAGGCTTGCTTTCAGTTTGGCCTCTTCTGTAGGGTTTTAAGTGACTAATATTGTATTTGTTTTTCAAAGTTGCTCCATCTGAGTTTCTTAGGGTCACACGTTTGCCACATACATCTTCAATAATGTAAAGTCCAGAGAAATCTGGCTCTATTCTTCCTCCCTTCCTTCCACGCTTCCTCATATTTAGTAGAAGGACCTCATCGCCAACACTGTAGACAACATTTTGGTACTTCTTCTGGACCCTTTTGGCGTAGCCTTCCTTCTGTTTTTCCTGGGATTTCTGTATGTTCTCTTCAGCTGCTTTTTTCATGCTCTCAGAAGTTTTAATCCTGGACTCTACAAATTCACTGTAGCTGGAGTGTTCAGGCAAAATGATGGTGGAAAGCTAAAAGTAAAGTGGTCATTCATTACATACAGTCGCAGGAAAGTCGCAGGAATTGCTAACCATTTTGTGCAACAGAAATGTTCACAAAAAAGAATAACTCATTGTTTATGCTAATATTCAAAGAATATTCTTTCTTTTTGTATTAGATACACAAATTAAGCAAAACCCCTGAGATCTGGACATTATGGGTACCCTAACTGGTAGTATATGTACATTGTATTCACTTACAATTGTCCTGAGAAATTTTGTTAACCTCCCTGTTATTTTCCCAGTCCAATCTGGTCGATATATAAGTTTACTCTCTGAAAAATGTAGTTCATTTAATCTGATTGTCATAAGGTTTTATGTCTTTGTCCACACTGGGCATCTGAGCACACAATGTACCCCCATGTCCCCCATGTATTTCTTTTTCTATTACCAGACTGACTTTTTTAGGCCAATGTCCATTTCTTTCCTAATACAATCTAACCAGTCAGTTTGGCCCGGGAACACAACAGATCATTTTGTGTCACTATTTTGTTTTTGTTTTTTTTAAATGGTTTTATGACAGCATGACAACAGCATGAAAACAGTATGACAACACATGTCCTTGTTAATCTTTGACATAAAAAAGTCAGTGATAAATAGCACAATATGTTTCATGTGAGTAGTTGTTATAGTCCATTATCAATACAATTATACTTTTTAAACTAAAAAGCAAGTTGTAGGAGCTCAGGTCAATGAGTCCTACTGGCCATAAATAGCTAATAGAAGTTCAAAACTTGTTCTAATTACAATAACCTAAGTTGATAAAAAGATCTAACACATCATAAGGTGATAATATATGTACTAATATACATGAATAATCATCTATAACAGGGCGGACAACACAAAAGTAATCAACAAGAAACAAAGATGGGAACATTTAAAAAGCACTCACCGGCACGTCAGCAGGAAGCTCTGAAGGGAACACAGCCTCTCTTCCATACATTAGAAGAAATGGGGAGTGTTTCGTGGTGGTATGTATCTTGGACCGCAAAGAAAATAATGTGGCATCCAGATAAACATCCCAGTCATTCTGCTGATCATTGACCAGTTTCTTGAGGGCACTAAAAAGGATTTCAAATGTAAATAAAACAAAAGATAATTATATATTAAGATTGAACCTAATCACACATATAAACAACTGAAGTTACCATTTAATGTTGTCGTTTGTCTTTTCATCCAGGTCATTTGTTTGGGGATGATAGACTGCTGTCACACTTCTCTGAATGCACAGTATTTCACAAAGCCTGTCATTGAGCTTCAAAAACAAAACAAAGACTTTATTTCCAAAAACATTATTAATATCTTACATCATTCTTATTTTCACATTTTGTTCCATCAACGACTGTTTTCCATTAACTAGATTATAATGCATTTGGGTCACATGCACTATTCTGTTGAGCAAGATATTTAGATTACCTGGTTGGGATTGCAAACCCAAACCCTGGAGCTGGGTGGCAACAGTGCTAACCACAACACCACAAAATTATATAGGCCATACTTCTGAGATAACAGAAGCAATGGAGAGTATTCTAAATTGCATAATTCTAAATGTTTTGTAGCATCTATAACCAACTTCACTTTCACAAAATTGAACTAATTAATTTCTGGCATATTTAGAAAATATACTTACTTCGTTGACAAATTCTCTTCCCTGGTCTGAGAGGATTCTTTTTGGACAGCCATGTCTGTATATAATAGAGCACAGGTGCCTTCCAACTTCAGCAGCGGATTTGGTATTCAAAGGAAAGGCCTCAACCTACTTTGAAAAATAGTCTGTTGCTGTGAGAATGTACTGAAAGCCGTCTGCAGTTTTGGGGAGTGGTCCAGTTAAATCAATCCCAGTCAGCTCCCAGACAGCAGACATCTGAAAAAGAATCCTCTTGTTAAAGTTAATCTCATGTACTTGTAATTGCACTACTCAATACTGAAATGCTACTGCACTCTTTTACCATAATGCACTGTAATGCATCCACAGCAGTCAATGGTTTTCCAACCTTTTGGCACTTGTCACATTCCAACACCTTTTAGAAAATAATCTGTTAATAGCTATACTGTAAAACAGATATTTAGAATAAATAAGCTAACTATGAAAACACATACCCAATTGTCAATGTCAACTGAAATGCCATGCCAGTAAAATCTGTAAGAAATGGCGGATCTGGTTTTGATTATGCCTGTGTGCCCACCAATTGGAGTTGAATGAAACTCATTTAAGAGTTTCCTGGCCTCCTCTATACTTTTGATAGCCCTCCTGGTTCCAAACAGGAGTTCTCCATCTAAGTGTAAAGTGAAATCCCTTAGGTCAGAAGTGCATTAATAGGACTTGCTAAAAATTGTATTACTGAAGATCAAATCTTCTAGTCCTTAAAATACTAACCCTTGATTTTGAATTTGGTGGCGTATCTTCTGAGGTTCTGCCTCTGGGCTTTATCATATCTATCAGGATATGATTCCACAGACAGCAAAGCATAAACCTCATCCCACTTCTTTTCCATAACTATTGCAATTATTATAAAGAATAAAATGCATATAAATCAAACCTGCCAAAAACAATTATATTTTACATTAAAAAATAAAACATTTATTGAGGTATCCAAGCAAGATCAATCCATGTAGACTACCTGAAATGAATGGGCAGTTTGACACTGGACACATTTCCTGAGGGTAGACTAATACACAGAAATAGATGCAATATTTTTGTTGAAATGTAATACACACAAGTGTAAATGTAGTGAAAACGTGCAATTGAGTGTCTTATAGTGTTAAATGTAAATTTAAAAAATGGTACAAACGATTAAATGTAAGGACAATGTGTGGTGTAGCCATCAGTAAGGTATTAGTAACTACTTTACCAATGGTCGCAACATGTGTATAGACTAATGAAACCAATGTTACACATTTAGACTAGTAATGATAGAAACGTCACCCATAAGTGAAAATAGTTTGTAAATCTGCCTCGTTTAACAACGTCAAAAAATAGGACGAATCAATTCAATTATAGACTTTACTGCAGCAAGTTATCAGTGTTTATATAGACCTAAATGTGTACTGGTATGACCAAAGATTGGCTACTTGGACAACCCGAACCAAAACAACTAAATAACAATGACATAAGTTCAATATCATGCTTTTGCAATTATAAATATATGCTTTAAAAATTACGTTTAAATATAGTAACCGTTTAACAAAAACAAATGCATGTAATACCTACCTCACCTCAAACCAATGCAGTCCAGGTAGCACGGATTTATGGGCGTTCTCCAAAATCCTAACAAAAAATGATGCAAAGATCATGTACACATGCGCATTAGCATTAAGTAGGACAACTTGACAGGTACGATGTTTCGACTGAACACCGGCGTATCTTTATAGCAAGAGGTGAACAGTGATTGGTTAAAGGAAATTATGACTGAACCGATGACGTGTACTGCGCGAGTCTCCCAGACAGAACTACCGCTTAGGCTTCCATTTCCTCAATTGCATTGAGTAATGGCGACTCCAAAACTTGTGTAATTAAGTTCACTACTTGGTGATCATATAGAATGAACTTAACAATTTAAGTTAAGTTAACTAGATGCAACTAGACTTAACTCAGATTTGTTATATAGATGTTGTTGTTTCTACTTAATAATTTTAATTGAATGGACTCAAATTTAGGTCATACAATAATACAGCTTAAATAAAGAAGATTATTACTGATTCTAGGCAAATAAATAAACGTATTTTTTCCACAGATGTGCATAGACACCTGTACTTCAGTTGCACATGCACAAGGAGAACTGAGATGGTGTTAACAGGGTCCAACCTGACCAAAGGGGACACAGATCACCTTAAACGTGACATCACACAAAACAACTATTAGCAACAAAACAACATAAACAATACTACAAAAGAGCTAAAACCTCTATGAGTTCTTAATAACAACTATTTAAATGCCCCCATATGTTCTGTTTGACCAAGGAAACATAATAAAATAATTCAAGCTCAAGGCACAGTGGGTATTCCCAATAGCCTAAATTTTGTACTCAAAAGTTTGAGTTATTACCCTTAAAATCTTCAGTCTTTGGAATTGTAAAAAAAAAATAAATAAAATAAAATAAAAACCTTAATTAATATAGTAAATATTATATAGTATATAATAAATATAAACATACAGTAGACATGAGTTATGAGCTTAAAACTTGACATTTCAAGTCATGTTTAATTAAGACAACTTGATTTTTATAGTAACGACAGCATAAGGGTTTACAACAGAGACTAAAAATGAAATGTTTTTCATTTCGGTTCGTTCGGAGCAAATACTGTATTTTTTCAATCTGGGTCAAAAGTTCCACAACCTCCTTTCCAAATGGTTACCGGTTAGAACAAGAAAATAAAAGAACGGTTAATAACGTTCTTTCTAAAATGACAGCACTCTGCGATAAGGGGTGGGTGAAATACCAATTATGCCAGATCTAACAAGAGAAGCAAGCAATCTGATCTGGAAAAACAAACTCAAAACAAGCCTCTTGCCTCAAAATAAACAAAACAATTAGCGATTTATCACAATAGAAATCATAACAAGCATACAGTTAAGTAAAATTTTAATTAAAGATCTGCTTCAGAGTCAAACCCTGGCAGTATTAAATCTGTATTAATGCATAATATCTGACAATAATTCAGTGAAGACTTGGAAACAACTAAGAAAAGTACTTTTTACATCTAATAATGTTTTCCTTGTATTTTAATTAGCCGTGCATGAATACAGTATGTAGTAATTATACATAGCTGTTAAAAAAGTCTTCATTTACAGGATATGACATCCACAACGATTAGGCAAAGAAATGTGTGATGCAGCAGTTTCCTTCAGTTTCAAAGCACATGTTTAATTTTTTCAGGCAACATGAAGTAGTGTAGTTCCAAAAATATACTGTGATAACCCCCTAGCATTTAGTTTCATGAAAAAATCATCAGAACAAAATTAACCAGTTATAACCAGTTTCCAGAATTTAAAAATAAAGTTTTCACTCCAGGAACAATTGAAAATCACTTTGTTCTGGTTTTTGGTTTCGTTATGCTAAAAATTTCGTTTGTTTTCAGTTTTCATTTTCGTTCCTTGAACCATTTTTAGTCCCTGGTTTACAGTGTTACATTTAGGGGTGAGTAAAGCTCACATATACAGTATGACACCATACCACAATAACAGACCAGAGCATTCCTAATTTGGTGTGTGGCAGGATGGATGCAGCACAGACAAACAATTCTCAGGTGCACGGTCCCACAAGGTGTGTTTTATTGTGACAGTAAGCAATAGCAGGGCTCAACGCTAAGGATTTTTTCTACTGGCCCGGTCGGGCCAGTGCTTCAGATTTTTACTGGCCCCAACACAAAAATGATAAATAGCTGTTTTTACCATCATGGCTTTAAAAATGTGTCCAAAGATAATTATTTTTTACATGCATTATGTTTTTAAGACAATGTCCCCCCAAACTGAATCACATTTATAATTTGCAAGATATGATTTATGCCTTATGTAATCCCATACAAGCGCTTTACAGATATAAATTCATATATACATCATATTAACCTCAGCCGTCCTGCCATTTACACATACGTTTTTAAGTGAAGAGTTCTGTGGAGGAGATGATGTGTTTTCGGTCACCCGTTTAGTCATGCTGTCATGCAACTTTTGGCCATGTGTAGTGTATTCACACACAGGATTTAAGATTTATTCACTGAGTTGAAGATTTGATTATTGGCTGAATGTAATAAACATATCCCTGAGAAGAAACTTGTTACCAAAATGGTTGTGACGTGTAATATACATTAGGGAGATATTAGGCCTAATCTGTGAATTAAGAATGTGTATATAACATGAAATCAGACAACCTAAAGACCAACACAGACTGATGCACAAAGCACAAAAACAAAAATACCTGTACGCTCCAGAAATGAGACATGTAACTGGTGTTTCATGAGGATGATATGAAGTAGACTGTTTTGAATATTCATTTTCACCCTGCAGCTGAACAACTCTGATAATAATAACCTAATAGCCATAGTGATCTTGCTTCTTTTCATATCAAACGCCATTATAATACTGAATTAATGTTTACTTTTGAAATTAACCTAATTAAATCTATACTTACATTTTGGATACTGAGCAGCTCGTGATTTCCAGGCACGTGTATAACTGGGGTTTAACAAAGTTTATTACGTTTCATTCGGCACTTCATCTCTAAAGGCGAATTAATGGGAGAAAAGTATTTTTTTTTTTTTTAAAACAGTAAACTAGCGCTCTGTCCCTTTACGAGAGCACATGCATATTAAACAGTCTACGCTGCACTGAGAGAGATGATGATGATGATGAGACATATGCACGGAAAGACATGGATTTTCAGTCCTATAGAAAGAAACTGTTGATTTCTTGTGTTCCAATGTGTGGATTACTGCTTTTCACCAACATGTAAAAATGAAAAATGTGGGGATTTCACGCACTATGAACACGGAATGTGCGGGGATACTTAAAATGTTGCACAAGACGTGCAACCCCACTACGAAATTCATTAAGTGGGGTTTTTTTCCCCTTCTATTTTCTACACATTGGTAATAGCTGCTGCTAAGACACTTGGAAAAGAGTGAGGACAGTGCTAGGAGAGTGCGCTCGGTGTCTGCACGCGACTGTGCCTTGGCGCGTGCAGTATATTATACGCGCGCGCATCTTTGTGAGCTAAATAGAATCGTGCTCGCTCGTCGGTTAGAATACTCGGTTCGCTCAGTGTAATTGTTGTGCTCTCTCACTTATTGTTTTCTTGCACTAATGTTATAAATGCAGCACTGGCCCGATCGGGCAAGTTACAGTTCTAGCAACTGGCCTAAATCTCTCTCACACTGGCCCCGGGCCATTGGGCAGTACTTATTGTCGAGCCCTGAATAGTGAGAGGATGAGACTTAATAGTGCACGGTGCCTTCGGTGCAGGGGCGGGATGAGTGTGCCGCGATGTCTGTGCTCGTGAATCCCGTATGTAGTGAAACTTTCCCGAACTCCGTGCTGTGGTCGGTTGCTGGAGCCTGGAATTAAAGGGGACAGAGAAGAGCGTTAGTGCCATTCTCTGGAGTCATCGCTCACTGTCTTCCTCTTCCTCCAGTGTTTAAATCCTCTTCAGCTGACTGATCGCAGGTGAGGCCGATCAGCATCTGCATTCCAGGATTGATTGGATAATATGCTCCAATCCCAGGGCAACACTGAAGTGCATGGTATACTCGCCACAGATGCAAGTCTACACGCAATGTTGTACAGAAAACACTGAAGAATTTAACAAAATGATGTGTAGATATCATGAACAAAATGGGAGATTTTAGGCAGAATGAAAGGCTCAGTCTCCATTTACTGTCATTACATGGAAAAACAGAAGCAAAGAAAGTTAATGGTGACTGAGGCTGACATTCTTCCTTACATATCCTTTTGTATCTCATGGTAGAAAGTCCATGAATACAAGTTTGGAACAAAATGAAGGTGGGTAAATAATAACCAATCTCTTTGAGTACAAAAAATTATGTGAACCCTAGGATTTATCTGGATTTCTTAAAAAAAAGGTGTCATTATTTGATCTGATCTTTGAAAGATCAGATTAATGAAAGCGTAGGGTGTTATCTGATTTCAAAATAATTACTTTTAAAAGTCAAAACGTAGTGTAATGCATTACACTTTAAATTCTAATAATCAGATTACAAATACTGACTTTCAAGTTAAATACTTTCAAGTACATTACTTGGGTTACACACATTTCAAAAATATTATTATTTAGGTTGAATTTAAAAGATTAATTATGTTAATATGAATGTCTGTTTGTCTTTCTGTGAAAACTGAAGGGTATACACCCCCTAAAACTCAATGTAAGGGAAAAACGTGTGCTGCTGAGTGTATGACTTGCGTGTGACAATGAACAAGGAGGAAATATAGACATTACTTTAAAATAAATTGAGCAAAAAAAAAAACAACTGTTCCATGAAAAGTGTTTTAGAAGGTAACTTCAAGTTATTAGTAATATAATCACTTTTTGATTAAAGTAATCATACTATAATTTTATATAAGTAATACCTAATTTGTATCGGATTACTTTTTTGATTAACTTACCCACCACTACAAACAATTATGCATTTTTTCAATAAGTTAGATAAAAAGAGGAATAGTTGTGCTTGTGAATATCTAAAGTAGTTGGCTTGTACTAAGTGCTTAAAACAAAAATCTGTTTATTTTTAAAAGATTTGAAGCCACAGACCAGGCAAACTTTTGCAAATCCATCTAAATCTTCTTCAAAAGCTCTCATAATATTAGTCTTTTATAAACAGGGACTTTTTTTATGGCAGACTTAAAAACCTGTGCTGTCACGGTCTCAGTGGGTCTATCTGTTTTTTTTCTCCTGTGTGTCTGTGTGTTTTCGTTCTCCACGTGTGTTTGCCTTGCCGTGTGGCCGGCGTGAGTAGCGTTCCCTTGGCAACGCTCTTTTGTGCCACTTATGAGGTAATCACTCCCACCTGCTTCCCATTACCTCTGCTTATATATTCTCCCTCTTGTGTCGTGTCGGTCGCTAGATTGTTTTGTGAGTTTCTCATGTTTGTTTTGCCTCTCTGTCGGTTTTGTTAGTGTTCTCTCGCCCAGTTCTCCAGTGTGGATTTAGCAGTTAGTGGATTACGTTTCTCTCTGGACTGTTATTCTCTATCCTGTGGATTATACTCACCTTCTAACCTGTTTGCCTCATCGCCGCCATTCTCCGCCCGGGTGTCTCCATGCTGTTACTCCTCCATACAATCATCTCACATCAGTCAGTCAGACATCTCTGTTTGCTCTCCCTGCTGCAGCCTGTGCTGGATTAATTTCTCATTACTGCATCTCTTCACTTTGTTTTCAATAAAGACTGTTATATTTGAAACAGAACAATCAGGCCAGTCATGGACGTAGCAGAGGAATGCAATCTTCACAACGCCGTCGCTCAACTAGGTGCTCTCCTTGGTCGTCAACAGGAACAACTCGCAGCGTCCGGCCAAACAATTAAGGACATTGCTGGGCAGATAGCCGAGTTAATATCGCTGGTACAACAACTACAGCTCTCTCCCAAGACCAGTCCCACCACCACCGCAGCTGCCGCTACCTCTGCAGTGGAACCCATTGTCTCCAGACACTCTGAGCCCAGGTTGAATCCGCCTGCCCCTACTCTGGTGAGCCTAAATCTTGCCGGTCTTTCCTGTCCCAATGTTCCCTAGTATTTTCTCTCCAGCTGTCGTTATTCCCGTCTGAGTAAGCTTAGGTGGCATACATCATTACCCTACTCACAGGTAGGGCTCACGAGTGGGGAATGGCAGTTTGGGACAACAATCACAGGTGCTGCTCGACTTTTTGTTCCTTCTCGGTGGAACTCTCTAAGGTGTTTGACCGTGCCGCCAGTGGTAGTGAAGCTGCGAGGTTGCTCTCGGATCTCCATCAAGGAGATTGGTCTGTTTCAGACATTTCAATCGAGTTCCACACTCTCGCCGCATCCTGTGGTTGGAATGAGCAAGCCTTGTGGGACCAGTTCTTGCATGGCCTCTCCGACTGGGTCAAGGATCCAGATCTTTGAAATCTACACGCCTTGACCTCCCACACGCTTGGATGACTTGGTTGACCTAGCCATCAGGGTGGACAACAGGCTAGCGGTCTGCCGTTGTCAGGTTACTCTGTTTAGCAACTGTGCAGCCACTACGGGGTTGTCTCCATTGTCTGTAGTGCCACCTGAACCTGTGTCAGAGGAGGAACCCATGCAGATTGGGAGAGCTCAGCTATTGCCCAAGGAACGCTATCACCACCTTACCAATGGCCTCTGTCTTTACTGCGGATGACCGGAGCACATCACCGCATCTTGTCTGGTAAAAGACACAGCTCACCATTAGGAAGGGGGTTACTGGTGAGAGTAACACCACTGGAAAAATCCTCCAGAAATAGGACTCTCCTTCCAGCCAGGTTGCAGTATGGGAGTACTCTTCATCAGATTTCAACACCTGTCGACTCTGAAGCTGAAGGTAATTTCTTGGACTTTAACCTGGTTTCTCAGTGGGCCATTCCCAAGATTGTGTTAAAGGACCCTATATCTGCCAGCACACTATGTGGAACTCCTCTCACCACGGTCACTCATATCACTGTTCCCCTCATACTCACTATCTCCGGGAACCATGTGGAGGAGATCCAGTTCTACATCATCGACTCTCCCTCTGCTCCAGTGGTCTTGGGACACCCGTGGCTGGTAAAACACAATCCACATTTAGATTAGGTTGAGAGTTCTGTGTTAACCTGGAGTCCATTCTGTCTGTCACAATGTCTTCATTCTGCTCTCTCCCCTGTTTTGTCTTGTTCTATGTTGCAGGAGGAGCCAATGGATCTCACAGAGGTACCCGAGGTCTACCACGACTTGAGGGTGGTGTTCAGCAAGCCCCGAGCTGCTTCTCTGCCTCCACACCGCCCTTATGACTGTGCTATTGATCTCCTTCCTGGCACTTCTCTGCCCCTGAGAGGGAGGTCATGGAGAAGTACATTGGCAATTCTTTTTGCATCCCTACATAGATTATTGAGGGTTGAATGACATCATGGTTAAGAATCGTTATCCTTTGCCATTGATGTCCTCGGCCTTCAAACTCTTGCAGGGAGCTTCTGTCTTTACCAAGTTGGACCTTCACAATGCTTATCACCTTGTTTGGATCAGGGAAGGGGACGAATGGAAGGCACTCGTTAATGATGTGCTCAGAGACATGGTCAACTGGTTTGTGTTTGATAACTTAGTCGATATTCTGATCTTCTCCCAGAATACTTGTGACCATATCCAGCACGTCAGGAGAGTGCTTCAGCGGCTGCTTCATGCAGAGTCGGTTCTATTCCTGGGGTTCATCCTCTTGTCTGATGGAATTCTAATGGACCCTGCCAAGGTAAAGGCTGTTGCCAATTGGCCAACCCCAGATTCTCGTAAAGCAGTCCAGCAGTTTCTGGAATGTGCAAATTTTTTCCGGCGGTTCAGTCAGAAATTTCGGAGGTAGGGGTTGGGGCGATTTTGTCCCAGAGATCTTCGTTGGATGGGAAGATGCACCCCTGTGCTTTCTTTACACACCGTCTCACCCCTACAGAATGGAATTACGACATTAGGAATAGAGAATTTCTGGCTGTTAGGTTGGTGATCATTGGTGAATAGCATCATTGGTCAGAGGGTTCGGGGGTGCCTTTCTTGGTTTGGTCGATTACAAGAACCTTGAATACAATCTGAACCGTGAAGCATCTAAATTCTAGACAGGTTCACTGGGCACTCTTTTTTGGTAGATTAGAGTTTACCATCTCGTATTGCCCTGGATCCTAAAACCTCAAACCCGAAGCATTGTCCTGCTCTTTTGAAATAGAGAGCACCTCGGTTTACTCCGAAAGAGTGGTGACTGTGGTGTCCTGGGAGATCGAGTCCAAAGTCTGCTCTGTATTGCGCAACGTCACCAATCCAGTGGAGTGCCCAGAGAATCTGTTATTTGTTCCTGAATTGGTCTGAACTCACATCTTCCAGTGGGGTTACTCCTCTAACCTGGCTTGTCACCCAGGATCTGCGCAAACTCAAGCTTTGATTAAGCAACAGTTCTGGTGGCCCTCGCAGGCATGGAACCCTCGTCAGTTAATTTCGGCATGCACTGTTTGCACCAGTAACAAGAATTCCAGTTGACCCCCTGCAGGGCTCCTCCAACCGCTGTCAGTCCCTTCGAGACCCTGGTCACACATTGCCATAGATTTTGTCACCAGTTTACCCTCGTCAAATGGCAACACAGTGACTGTGGTGGACAGGTTCTCAAAGGCTCCCCAAATTGCCTTCAGTGTGGGAGACAGCAGCCATTGTCGTAGATCACGTCTTTCACATTCATTGCCTCCCGGTAGATGTGGTCTCCGACAGGGATCCTCAATTCATGTTAAGGTTTTGGACAATTCTGTCAACAGATGGGGCGACTGTGAGCTTGTCATCTGGGTTTCATCCCTAGACTATCGGGGCAGGTCGAGTGAGCTAACCAAGATTCGGAGAGGGTCCTGCACTGTGTGGCATCTCGGGAGTCATCAACTTGTAGTTCCAAATTGACCTGGATTGAGTATGCACATAATTCCCTTCCAGTCTCATCTACGGGTCTGTCACCCTTCCAGTGCAGTTTAGGCTACCAGCCCCCATTGTTTCCCTCCCAAGAACCCGACGCTGTTGTTCCGTCCACGCACGCCTTCATCTAGAGATGCCATCGCACCTGGAGGGTCGCCAGAGGAGCCCTTCTCTGGACTGGTGACTGGAAAACAAAGCGTCAACAAACCGTCACTGTTCTAAGCAGCCAGTTTACATGTGTGGCCAAAAAATCTTGTTGTCCTTTCATGACATTCCTCTTAGACTTCCCTCACATAAACAGGGTCCTAAATTCACTGGACCATTTATGATCTGTAAGATACTTAGTCCAAGGAACGCTATCGCTGCCTTACCAATGGTCTCTGCCTTTACTGCACACCACTGCATCTTGTCCGGTAAAAGACACAGCTCACCAGTAGGAGGGGAGTTACTGGTGAGCATAACACCACTGGACAAATCCTCTGGAAGTTTCATCAACTTGCATGTTGTTCATGCAAGTTGAAGCTGCCGTCCCATTGATTTTAAATATCTGACCTCAAAGGCAAAGATAAAATATTAGAAAAAGGACAGCGCACAATGGCTTGAGTAAACCTTTTAGTATGGTGGCTTCAGCTTGGGCTTTTCATTGAGACAGCAAAGTGTGATTGTATCAGTCAACTGCGGGCCAGTTATTTTATGTTGGCAGAATGTATAGAAACCTTCAGGCAGATTTTATAGTCCAACCACAAGAAGAAAACATGATTGAGGTCCAACCTTCATGAAACATTTTTTTTTTTTGTTGGATAAAAAAGTCACCCTTTCAACCACATATCAATGATTTATAACACATTTGTAAATTACTTATTAGTCATAAGCAAAACACAGTTTGGATTCAGTCACAATATTTTTATTTATATTATACATATACTCATTTAATAAAATTACAAGCTATTATATAGATTGTTTTAAGCCCCTAACCGACTTAGATTTTGGTTTGTTCCTCACACAAAGCTAATGTTTGACTTCAGAAGACTCTGAATATATAGCACACAAGTAAAATTGACTACATTAATGGTGCTTATGTCATTTTTGGATTCTGATGGTGGAAACAGGTGTCATTTATAGTTATACGTAAAAGAGAAGATGGGGAAAACACGTTGATATGACATGTTTTATATGGTGGCATTTGAGTGTCATTTGAATACTGTACAAGAGTGACATTTTGGTAATGCACGATGACTTTTCCATTAGAGTGTGTTGGTTTGATCAAGAGCCAGGCTTTATGTTAGTCTATAACACTGTCTCCATAAATCCAAATTTAGTTACTTGCATGTCAATACACTCTTTCCCAGGTCTTGTAGAGCCACAAGCATCTAAAGATTGGCTCTCAGTATGGGGCTTCCTTGTCCCTTGTGTCCTGTGGCTTGGCTGATTTAAAAGGGTTGGAGAGTGACAGTCTGTTTCTGATGATATCAAATCTCATTCGATGACTGTTTGTTTCTTGAATGTACAGAAACATTACAAATATATTTAGCACAACCAGACCCCTCTCTGACAACTTACTGGGATCCTCTCTGCCTGCCAGGACCTTTAGGACAAATATTGAACATTAATAAAGTCCAGTTCTTTTAAGTGAATACTACAGTATGTGAATATATTTGAGTATCTATAATGTCAGTTGGTGTGTTGTATGAAGGTAAAATAGTGCCTAAATGATTTGCATGCGCAGAGTAAGATTTGTGAAAGCGTAAATCAAATTGCAAGCTTAAAAATAAATTGCATGCACACAGAACGTTTTGTAAAGGTGTAAATCAAGTTGCAAGCATAAGAAAAAAAATATTAGCAATACTTTAATGCTTTGCATAAGTATAATTCATGTGTTGTAAATCTGTAATTTCATATTTACACAATGTAAATGTGGTCTGTATTCTTTTGACCTTCATTTTTATGCGCTTACATTTTTGGCACTGTTTGTGTGCCAAAACATGGCCAAAACATTGCAAACCTGCAATCAACAATATCCAAGCAAAGGTTTCAAACCTTTACACGTGAGTTTCTCCTGTACTGACGAACCCCCCCAGCATGAGTTCTTTAATGTACAAGGAGGAGGGCGTGGCCCGGCTGTGATGGAGCACGGCCGGTGCTGAATCAGCTGATCAGTGGGAGAGCGAGATAAGGGGCGGCCGGAGACACCTGTCCGAGAGAGAGAGACGCACGCGGCCACGTTGCATGTGTGTCTGTTTGTGTTATGGTTTATGTTTGTTTTATGTTGATTTTTGCTTTAAAACTTTGTTGACTGTTTAACTGGTTCCTGCCTCCTCCTTGCCCATCCTTATACTGTTCCAATCACCTATTTTGATAAACAGTCATTCTTAATGGCAACTTAATCAGGAACATGACTGATTGTTCTAGTGGTTACTTTTTGCATCTAGTTTTTAGAGGTTCTGGTTTTTAATTCACCCAAATATACATTTTTATTGTAATAAATCAAGATTACATGCAAGGGGTCTGAATACTTTCTGAATGCACTGTATATATATATATATATATATATATATATATATATATATATATATATATATAAACGTGAAAATCCATGTAAGAGAGGTAAAATAAAGTTCACAGATTTTGAGTTCCAGTCCTGTGCTCAAGCCCCTCTGTTATGGACAGCATGCCAAATCCGTTTACATTAGTGCATTCCAGGATTATATAAACCAGTGGACTTGTGAAATATATTTAATAAATATAATAACTCAGATAAGTCAATATATTGTTTGTTGTATTTCCATATCATTGAACACAAGTCTATGACTGGCCTGCAGTTATCCGGTTCATAATTAAGTTTGTTATAAGCTTGGTTTCATCCATGTATTTTTATGCACATTTTGGGAGATTGCATAAAAACTGCTGGATGGAAACACCAAAATGCAAATAAAATCTCAAAAATGTGCATTAAAAAAAATGTATACACTCACTTGAGGTGGATAAATTTTGTATTTGATAAGAAGAAATGTACATAAACTATGATGGAAACACATTTACCAAAAATAAACTCCTACTGAATTTACTAGGAATACAAAATTAGCATCAAACAAGTCACATGACTGAATAATTCATTCATAACTTGACTAACCAGAGGACCAATCATTGCATCTGAAATGTTGTGCTGGTCATCCTGAACTAACGTGTCTAGAAAATCCAAAGCCTGCATAGAGTTTGCAGAGCAAATAAATTGAATGCAAACTTGAACTGTGTTGAAGAGCAGATTTATTGACACCTTTGAAAAATATATTATGGATCCACACAGCAAAGACATAAAGAAGAAGGAACGCACACACATAGTGCTTCCAGAATGGTATGACTTGCTGTCGCTCCCAGACATGAGACAAAGTTCTTTACAGTTTTTTTTCTGTGTGCACTAGACCGCGAGTATTTAATTAATAAGAGTCAAAGTGGCTACAATTTCTCTTGAAGCGATAATTTTGTTCTTTTGAACACATGGGATGGAAACACGGTTTATTTGCACATTGTATTTGCGATATTATGGTTTTTTGCATATATTAAATTCGCAACTTTGATGGAAACATACTGAATCTGTCCGTGGTAGACTGTAAGAGATATTCTCACAGGAAGCTATTTTGCCTTGCATCTGCTCTTTTTTGTTGTTCTCATACACATGCATCAGATGGACAATTTTGGAGCGTCTCACTTTGGCTGCGAGAGTCTTATTGATTTTTCAGCATCTTGCACCATAAAATGTGTTTTAAGGACATTGTGTCAAGTTATACATAGTAAAAAAAAAAAAAAACACTTCTAGAGACCCCTGCATTCTGTCTGTGATACGTCTAGCTTTATTTGAATGCAAGAGCGCATCCTGCTGTGTGAGGCTCATTTTGTCCTGCCTGCTCTCGATAAGTGTGCTTGTACTGTGCTTATAGCTGTGCTTACTGCGCCCTGATGACTAGGAAATGTAAAAACAAAGTGGTATTTTAACCTTGAATCGTTCTGGTTGTAGGAATATTCTTTATGAGGAAATGTATACACGATCAAGAGGACATTAATTGCATTAATTTTTTAACGCGTTATTATTTTATATAATTAACCGCATTAAATTAACGTGTTAAAAAGAAAATTTCCAAGTATTCAATGAATTATTGTAAGATATTATGCATTGATACAGATTTGATGATGCCTGGTTCTAGTTCCTGTTTCATGTCATGTGGTTCCCTTGTCATGTGATTTCATGTTTCCCTCCATGTTCATGTGTCTTGTTTTCATTGGTTGATTGTGTTATCTTGTTTAGAGTTCTTTGTGTTTATTGGTTATCTTTGTCATGTGTTCTCCCATGTCATGTATTTAACCCTCATGTTTTCCATGGTCCATTGTCAGGTATTGTTTGTTGATGTAACTTTGTTTGTGAGTTCAAGTTCATGTCAAGTGTAGTTTATGTCAAGCCAAGTTTATGTCTAAGTCAAGTTCATGTTTACGTTTCATTCATGTTTGTAGTTAGCGTTTTTGGATTACACGTTGGAATAAATTTGCACTTGGGTTCTTTACTCCATCGTCATTGTCTTTGTCATTTCCAGTGCCGGCAACATCGTTACAGACGTTACAGAATGTTACAATCTGTAATTAAAACAAATAATTAAAATTAAATAATTTTTACATGTTTAAAATAAAATAGTTTGGCCCACAAAAGAAGATGTTTAGTCCAAACACGCCCAACCAATGTGTACATGCATGCAGGAGAGAGAAATTTTGTCTGTTTATTGATTTCAGATGGTCAGATGTATTTTTGAAATATTTTTGAGGATATATTTATTATTAAAGCTACACTATGTAACTTTTTTTTTTTTTTTTAAATAACAAAGTGTTATTAATGAGAGAGTGCAACAAAAATCCATCTACCAGACCATGTCTTTACACAAATACACTTTGATAATCCTATAATAATGATTTATATTTTAGAGCTGTCGGGACTGATTTCGCGGGAAATTGCATATATATGTCATTCACCCGTGCGTGTTGACTTCATATCCGTACACAGAGAAAATAAGCTCCGGCTACTGTAGCGTGTGTATGGTGTGGGATTAGTGTGAAACGAATTAGAAAAATTGACTATGGATCATTCAAAACGGCAAACCTTCGGGGAATAACCGGTTGTAAAAACAAAGAAACCTCGAACAGAGCAGAGTCAACAAGCAAAAAGGCAAAGCAACAGAGTCTGTAATAAAACCTGAATCAACATCGGCTTGGCTTTTCAGAGGTGGTGACAACTCCGAGATCTGAAAGGATTTGAAAGCGACCCAGAGAAGGTTTTATTCTTACTCAACTGGTAAAATATTTTATTGATATGGTTTATATATCATTATGTAATCACACACACACACACACACACACACACACACACACACACACACACACACACACACACACACCTCTGTGTGTGTGTGTGTGTGTGTGTGTGTGTATGTGTGTGTGTGGTGAAATACAATAATTATACTGTAATCAGTGCAGAACTTTTCACTTGCTAGCACACGTGTGTATTTTTCTTTATAACGGCAATAATTTATATAAATAAATCCTTTACTCCTAGGCTTGCCAAGGACATGTGAGTCTTGAAATGATGTTGACCACTGGTTGGTAACAATGACAATCTATAAATTAGTTACTACCATGGTCTATTTGGCCAGAATATCCTGCAGTTATAAAAACTTTACAATGTTTGACCTTATCAGACTAGCAATCATTATGTTTAATGTTAACGAATGTTGCCTAAATTTTGTAATGTAATTTATTTCAAAACATCAATGTTTCCAATAAGTCAAAACAACAGCATACGATATGGCACTTACCTGCTCAGATGACATGTTTTCGTATATCCGTCTTTACCTTTCTTTCGTTATTTATTTGTCCATTCATTCATCCACACAGAGGAGCAGAGCCGAAGCACAACCAAAGCAATGTTCTTCCGCAAGACGCAAGCAGTTTTATTTTTTAATCGCTAGAGGGCTAAAAGTTACATAGTGTAGCTTTAAGAATATATTTATTGAAAATATGTCATTTTACTGTATACTTTCCTTGTTATGATTTCTATGCTGATAATTCCCCCACATGGGGGGACAAAATTGAATTGCTTACTATCACTTATTTTGGTTAAGGCAAGTCCCTTATTTTGAGCTTGTTTTTCCAGACCAGGTCCTTTTTTTCTATAGAGATGGTAACACTGGAACTGGGACATACACACCCTTAGCACAGAGTACTGTCATTTAAAAAAAAAAAAAAAAGTTATGTTATTTTTAAATTCATTCTAACCGGTTACCAATTGGAAAGGAGGCAACAGAACGAAAAAAAAATATTTTTTTGCTCAGAACGAACCGAAATGAAAAACATTTAGTTTTTAGTCCCTGCTGTCTGCAACATTCTGTGTACTCACCCTCCAAAATAAAGTTTTACTTTTAGGACAGATTTATTTAAGGCTGTGCAGATTATTGATGACTACATTAACAGAACAGACAAACTGAATAAAATGTAAATAAATAGTCACAGTCTAATAATGAATGCAGCAATTTTTAAACTGTCTGTGGAATGAACATAATAAATATATTACTAATGCTTGGCAAAAGACCTAGAACTTGTTTTTACATAAAAAGCTAAAATAAATAAGTCACATTCTGCCTAGTGCAGAAAGCATTCTGTACTTTTTAAACGTAAAAAAAAAAAAAAAAAAAAAAAAATGTGTCTAGTGCAAACACAATGTGGCTACTATTCAAGGTTTGTTTGTATTATTAACTTGCTAAAAAGATTACTATTGCTTGACACCATGCCTTGAACTTACACATCTTGCAAATAACAGACGTTGATATGTCCTGTGGTGTGTCAACTTATTTTAAACAGCATTTTATAATTATTATGCATGTAGCTTCATATTGACTACATGGAATATTTGTACTTTTTTCAACAGGAGAACTCTAATTTAACTAATTTGTATGAGATGGCAAAATTGTAAGATGTCCAACAACTTGGTTTGTATTAAAAGATACAACTTTTAATCCTATAGAGACCAAATCAACAAACAGGAATAAAATGGATACTACAGTATACAGGCATCAAATTTTAGCTCTGGTTAGGTTTAAGGTTTGGCAAAGGGAAAGACTTTATGCTTAGTTTTGGGTTAGGGGCTAAATTTAGGAAAAATCTTTACAATGCTCATTTAAACCGATCGTTGCTTCGTTAGTTTTTCTCTATGGGCCAACTCGTATGAAATGTTACGGTTTACAAATTATTTAAATACATTATTGAGATATGACTACTGGAAATAAGCCTACACTCCTCCACAGACTCAGCCTATCACTGAACAATGATATCTCATTATTGCTGTTGTTTTCTCAGTCAGCCTGATTGTGTCCATGATTCCTCCACCGCACATCAGATTTCCTGGAGCACACAACAGATGGATATTGCTTAGCGGTGTAGACCATTCTGTCACCCCTGTTCTTCTCCCATCACTTCTCTAAAGCCACGGGGGAATGGCATACATGCCAGCCGAAAAAAAAAAAACAAACGAAAAAAAAAAACAAAGTACCCTCCTGTGGGTGTACCATTCTTTCTCTTGTCTCTCTATTTTGGTGCATGTGTCCTGTCGCTCTCAGTCTCACAGCCAGCTTGCTTCAGAGAGAGGAACCCTGTCATCATCTTTGTGAGATCTCTATGCAAAGGGCCCCTTTAAAGCCCTCAGAGTGCATGTACAGTGATTGATTTCATTGGAAGTGACCTTGTTCCTGGAGTTATGTGCATTAATTTACAGAAGCACACCTCCGGGCTGCCTGCGTGCCGTGGCTCCCATAGGCCAAATCTCACTTTATGCATTTACTGTGTTTGTGTCAACTACGTTTATGCACACAGTCTACATTAATATAATTAGGAATGGATTACAAACAGGAGAGATAATTAGTGTGCCTCAAGTTAACTTTATAAAGCATACTGTATATGATCTTTAAAGAGAAAGTTGTTGAGCAAATTCACATCATATCTTCTTATTTAGGCTATATACACTCCCTGAGCACTTTATTAGGTACACCTATTCACCTACTTATTCATGCAATCATCTAATCAGCCAATCGTGTGGCAGCAGTGCAATGCATACAATCATGCATATACAGGTCAGGAGCTTCAGTTAATGTTCACTTCAACCATCAGAATGATGTAAAAAAAAAATTATCTCAGTGATTTTGACCTTTGCATGATTTTTGGTGCCAGACGTTTGAGATTGAGTTTGAGTATTTCTGTAACTGCTGATCTCCTGGGATTTTGACGCACAACAGTCTCTAGAGTTTACTCAGAATGGTGCCAAAAACAGAAAACATCATCCAGCGAGCGGCAGTTCTGCGGACGGTAACGCCTTGTTAATGAGGGAAGTCAATGGAGAATGGCCAGACTGGTTCGAGCTGACAGAAAGGATACGGTAACTCAGATAACCACTTTGTACACTTGAAGTGAGCAGAATAGCATCTCAGAATGCACGACATGTCGAACCTTGAGGTGGATGGGCTACAACAGCAGAAGATCACGTCGGGCACTTTATTAGGACCATAGTGTTTCTAATAAAGTGCTCAGGGAGTGTATTTTTAACATCTACAACTTTGTAAAGGCATCGAAAGGCTGAATGACTGAAAACACATTACATCTGTTTATAGATGAGATGGGGCTATTGTCACACTTTTTACGTCATTGGAAGTTTATCATAGGTACATTTTTTAAAGTCAGTTTCTGTATGGACACCAGTATTGGGTGTAATCTTATTGCAAAGTAATCTGTTACAGTAATCAAATTACCTTTTTTATTAAAAAGTAGTGTTGCACATTACATTTTAATTTTTGTAATCAGATTACAGTTACCGACTTTCAATTAAGTTAATTACTTTTAAGTACATTAATTGGATTACACATATTTCTAAAATAATAGAAATACAATGAGAATATTACGAGAAATATAACAAGCCACCTAAAGGAAAAATTGTAAGAATAAATTAGAGAATTATTTGCATGGGACAATGAAAATAGAGGTTATTTTGAATTTGTATAGCAGAAAACAAAACTTCTGTGAAGTTTGTTTTAAGTAACTTACTGTAAAAGGAAAGTAATTAGTAATCTGATTACTTTTTGATTAAGTAATCAGTAAAGTAATCAGATTTTTTGAGAAAATATTAGCTAAACCTACTTAACTTTTTATTAGGAACACTATGGTCCTAAAAAAGTGCAGAATGTGGTCTTCTGCTTTTGTAGTCCATCCTCCTCAAGGTTCGACGAGTTGTGCATTCTGAGATGCTATTCTGCTCACTACAGTTGTACAGATCGGTTATCTGAGTTACCGTATACTTTCTGTCAGCTCGAACTAGTCTGGCCATCCTCTGTTGACCTCTCTCATCAACAAGGTGTTTCCGTCTGCAGCATTGCCAATACTGGATCTTTTTTTCTGTTTTTGGCACCATTCTGAGTAAACTCTAGAGACTGTTGTGCATGAAATGATTTGATTCTGATGGTTTATGTGAACATTAACTGAAGCTCCTGACCTATATATGGATGATTTTATGCATTGCACTGCTACCACACGATCGGCTGATTAGATAATCAAATGAATAAGAAGGTGTACAGATGTTCCTAATAAAGTGCTCAGTGATTTTATTTATAGTGAGTTACTTTAACTTACCCAAAACTGAACACTTTATTGGCTTTATTGTCAGGGAAGAAAGTTAACTGATCACACATTGACCCAATATTGGGATATGTTGTCACACTTTAGGGAAGGAAAATTAACAGTACATCAATTATGCAGCACAAGAAATCATTAAAAATCAAAATGGTAACAAGGTAACAAAACAAACCACTGTTTTGACCACAGACATTGTAACTAAACAATATAAATGTATAAAATTACCATAAAACACCTGCCAACCTGCCTAAATGAAAATGTGACAAACTGCCCTGGCCAAACTTTTATGAAAAAAAAAAAAAAAATACCCTTTTCCCAAGAACATTGTTCAGTCTTTCAGTTGACCCTTGCCTGAATGTATGGCAGTGTTTTAACACACATTTTGCAATAGAACTTTTGAGTTACTGAGATGTAACAACTGGCCCCGGTCTCCCCATACTTGAAAGCTACAAAGACAACGCTTGCGCAGACATTTATTAACTAACAGTCTTTTACATAATCTCTGTCCACTTTGAAAACCACCCATTAGGATAAGGAAGCCATGCAACCAAACATTCTAATAGTTAACCCAAATGCCCGATAATTTTAGAGCATGAGCGTGTCTTTAAAGCTAGTTTCCAGCAAAGTTACCCTCACTTTCCTCTTGTTACCAAAGTAACCCAGCAGCTAATTGGCAGCAGCTAATTTTACCTCTGGTAGTGGAACTTCACAACACATTTCCATTCCATTAGACAAATGAGGCTCTACTTTTAATTTAAAAAAGTCTTCCCACTACACATGTTGCCAAAATACCACTGGACTACCCCTAGTCCTTAAAACAAAAATATTGCAAACTATCCAAGATATGTGCCTATGATTACATGCATGTATTTCCAAGAGCGAAGCAAGGACCTGAATTACAAAAGGGACACACGTCATTCTTTCCCCATTTTTAAATGCCATTAGTTGACCCTTTCTATGTTCATTGTCATTTGCCACTTTGTTATAAATTGGTTGAAATAACACATACCTACAGTAGTCTCGTATAGTTAATGATGCATTAAAAAAAGGCCCACTCACAGTAAAACATTTCCCCTTGTGTCTTGGCTCCAGTTGCATTGAGCTTGATTCCACAGAGCAATGTTACATTAATTATCTCCTCACAGAATAGCTGTCATATTTAGAATCATTTACATAATCAGAGTCATTTGCATACGGGCCAGAGTTTGCTGTAGGAGAAAAACTACAGCAGATGCTTGAGTTGATGCTGCTGTTGTCCTCAGAGCTGTTAATTTAATTTGGTATTTAGAGTATGAATGATGGGTTCAATTCTAAACTCTGAATGCATACCTGTATTTTAGAGTGCAATTCTAAAAGCAAATTTATTGACAAAGTTATTCATTAAGTGAAATTCCTCCCCTAATATTATCACTGGTCATTTCTCAGTTCTTACTCTGTTCTTATGAGATAAATTGACTTCATCATATCATAAATAAAACCACTAGTTATGCTAATGGACAGAAAATCCCAGCACTACACATTTAGAAACCGTGAGGATAACACAAAACCTTGCTTATTATGACAAGAATAAGGTCCAATCTGCAAGCACTAATTATTGTTTTGAATAGAGAAAATTAATTAGATTAAATTAGACATGCAATCCAGGGTACTTAGCTTTGGCCTAAAGGGCCACAGTTCAATATTTTTTATTAAAACAATTTTTTTATATTAATGAGACAGTTAGTGTGTCTGTGGTATGACCAAAATCTTACAGTTGTAAGAATAGCATATTTCCACTTTTTGCAGTGTATTTTTGCTGGAAATGCAACCCAAACCCATGTTTATATCTATTCAATGTCACACACGCAGGAGTTGTTTTTGTACAACAATTCAACAAACAAGTTTCAGACAAAAAATAAATAAATCATTTTTTTTTCTTCGCCACAAACAAAATAATTCCAAAAAATCCAAAGCATCAAGCATAACTCTGTTCCCTTACAATATGCTAGTTAAAACATATGATTTTTGTGATGAAAAAAGCTTACTAACCTTTTTTGTGTAAAGCGATATCCAGTTTTACAACTTGGTTGCTGTGATGGCAAAATGCCGCAAACCCTAAAACTACGATTTGAACAACTTTACAGCTCAAATAATACATAGGCCTAACTTTACACAGAATAATTTATGTAAGTGGTTTTATCAAATTAAATTGTCCCATTCACTTCTATTGTATGTGCCTTGCTGTAACCTCGATTTTTGCTTTTTTTTAAAAGTATTTTTTGTGGTAATCACCAGTATGCCACAAATGCTGTCGATTGAGCTTAACTTGTACTGAATTCGCAATATTCCTTTAAAGTACCCATGAAGTGCCTTGAGGAGCGCAGTGTTATTCAATGTGTTGACCTAATTTCTTTTGGAACAGCAAGTCGGGCGGGACATATAGAACGGCTTCCTTTTTAAAATAGCCATTAGTGTTTAGTTTACATCACAGCCAGTGCTAAGCCATACTTGAGTTGACAGCTAGTACACCATGGACACGAGCCAGAGCAATAACGTTACGTTGGATTCCATTGTGGAGGATTTTTCGCAACCTCCTTCACCTATTCCTGTGGACTTCGAAGAATCTTCAAGTGATGAAGAAAATAACCCAGCGGTTGTCTTTGGAGTCAATTTCAGCCAAGAACAGAGGATGACGGTTCAAATGAAGAGGTAGACAGTCATCACCGGGAGGGTGTTGATGTGTCTCAATGGTACGCTGTCAAATAATTTGTATCTCTAAGCTATTGTCTGCATACCGTTGTAGTTATAGGCACCCATTTGTTTGAATGTGTATAGAATAGTACAGCAAACCTATGATATTATCTAATATTGCAAGCCTACGAATTACGTTGCTTTGGTTGCACTTTATCGTTTTAACATTAAGCTACAATATATTTGAAACCCCAGTTTTAAAAACATGATTTGATATTTGACAACTGTAGCTCATTGTTTTGAACAGGTGCACTTGTGGTATCTGCCAGAATATGGCAACTGGTGCTGAGAGTTTATGCTGTAGGGAGGTCAGGCAGGTTGGTGAAAGTGCAGACAGATTTCTGATAGGATAGTTCAGTGTTCAGTTATGTGTACAGAACATGTTCATAAAAACTGACAAATGTTCAGAGAAAAAATAAATATCAGATAGCGATTTCAGGCACAATAACTCATAAGATTGACACTGATTTATATGATTAACACTGCTTTTAGGTTAGAAAATGTTAGCCCTAAATCTGAGTATCCCTTGTTGCATATACACTAACAAGTTTGGAATAATATACACATTTTGCTGTTTCAGAAGGAAATTGGTACTTTAATTCACAAAAGTGGCATTCAGCTGATCACAAAATATAGTCAGGACATTACTGATTTAAAAAACAGCACCATCACTATTTGAAAAAATAAATATTTTATCAAATCTAGACAGGCCCCATTTCCAGCAGCCATCACTCCAACACCTTATCCTTGAGTAATCATGCTAAATTGCTAATTTAGTACTAGAAAATCACTTGCCATTATATCAAACACAGCTGAAAGCTATTTGGTTCATTAAATGAAGCTTAACATTGTCTTTGTGTTTGTTTTTGAGTTGCCACAGTATGCAATATACTGGCATGTCCTTAGGTCAACATGGCAAAAAAGAAACCGCTTTCTCTAGAAACTCATCAGTCAATCATTGTTTTGAGGAATGAAGGCTATACAATGCTTGAAATTGCCAAAAAAAAAAAAAAAACAGAAGATTTCATACAAAGGTGTACACTACAGTCTTCAAAGACAAAGGACAACTTGCTCTAACAAGGACAAAGAGATGTTGAAGGCCAAGTGTAAAACTAAACAAGAGGATAAGAACATCAGAGTCTCTAGTTTGAGAAATAGACGCCTCACATGTCCTCAGCTGACAGCTTCATTGAATTCTACCCACTCAACACCAGTTTCATGTACAACAGTAAAGAGAAGACTCAGGGGTGCTGGACTTATGGGAAGAATTGCAAAGAAAAAGCCACTTTTGAAACAGAAAACAAAAAGAAAAGGTTAGAATGGGCAAAGAAACAGACATTGGACAACAGATAATTGGAAAAGAGTGTTATGGATCTTAACCCCATTGAACTTTTGTGGGATCAGCTAGACTGTAAGGTGCATGAGAAGTGCCCGACAAGACAGCCACATCTATGGCAAGTGCTACAGGAAGTGTGGGTTGAAATGTCACCTGAGTATATGGACATACTAACAGCTAGAATGCTAAGGATCTGCAAAGATGTCATTGCTGCACGTGGAGGATTTTTTGATGAGAACTCTTTGAAGTAGTTTAAGTTCTGAACATTGTTTTCAAATTGTAAAAGTAATTTTTCATTTTATTAATGTCCTAACTATACATTGTGATCAGTTGAATGCCACTTTGGTGAATAAAAGTAAGAGCTTTCCATAAGAGCAAAATCTGTACATTACTCCAAACTTTTGGCCACCAGTGTACATTATTTTTTAAATGCATTTTCAAAGATAATAAACAAATTTGAAGAAACAGACCCTATGCCTAATTGTATGACACAACACTCAGGGTTTGAAGCAGTGTGCCTTAATCCCTGGGTGCTGCAATTAGAGTTTGCAGTCCTGCTTCAGTACCACGGTGCCAGTCTTCCAGAAGAATCCTCAGATGCGTAAGTACATGAAAGGCAGTCATTCATTCATATATTGCATCTGTGCATTTATTATTATTATTTTTTTTAAATAAATACATTTTCTTTACAGAAGATATTGATACACAACCTACCATTATTTTGTGCGGTGGTGTTGGGGCTGTCTTGGAAGAGAAGTGAGGGTGGTAATGCCAAGTGTATACTATGAACCAACCAACCTGCACAGCATTCCCAAAAAGGAGAACACAACATACCTTGGTGCAAACTTGAGATTAAGGCTGTGAAAACCCTCAATCGATGACGTCTGGTAGTGGGAACTGAGTCTTGAAATGTCTTTTTGCAGACAATCTTGCAACATTGGATGGCAGAATTTTTCACATGCTTTGGTACCTGAATACATCAAATTTAGCAATGTGTTCAGTGGCAATATGTGATTCAGTGTACACAGGTGGACAAGCTGTACACAGCCTAATTGGTTTGAGCCATGCTCTGTCTTCAAGCTGTGGGTGGGCACAGTTCAGGAACAGTTCATTGTCATGGTGGTAGATGTTCTGTACATGGTTGGTGATAGAAGTCCACTTAACTTCAGCCTCTTCACCACTTTTTAATGACGATACTGACCAGTACAAATGGTTGATTGTACTCTTCTGCCATTTTTTCACATCCTCACATCCCTGCTCCTTACCAAGTGCATTCAACTTCTTGGATAGGCCTTTGTAGATAAATGAAAAAGTTCAGATCAAAAAGTAAAACAAGGTCTGTTTTTTGTTGTTGTTATTTTTATTTATTTATTTATTTTTTTTACACGTTTTTAACATTTGTGTTACTGTGGAACAGATGCACACCTTTTGTCACATGCTATGGATCATAGAAGTGCTGGATTTCATTCCTGTGCTCACACAAGTGTTTTTGAATTGATGGGTGATGGTCTGTTACAACAGCACCAACTTTCAAAATAGCAGACTCTAGAAACTCAAGGCTTCTCAGAAACCCTTCTTTCTCCATCCGTACACTGATACCTACTTTATTACACTGGACTCAAATGTGACAATTATAAGGCTTTTGGGGGGGGGGGGGGGGGAAAGAGCACAAGGACATGTAGAAAGGATTCAGAAAATAACTTCAGATCATAAACTAATTCAGAAAATAAAAATGTTTTCAACCTACCTGTACAAGCTGAATATCCAAGACACTGTTGTGATCCAGACTCATAGTTTATGAGCCATACTTAGCATAGTGGCCTGTGGAAGAATACATATACACATCATTTCAAAAAAGTGTTTGGAGTAATAGAAGACACTTATTCACTCTGTTATATAGCAACCTGGTGAGTCAGCTCTCATGTCACCTCCCAGGGTGACTGGTTTTCCAGCTTGCTTGATCATGTAAATAAGCTCTGCCTGATCAAGCTTCCATTGGCTGGCTGGATGGCTGGCTGGAGGTAGGCACTCTGATGTAAGAAAAAAGTCCTGGGGCATATGCACTGGAGCTGGAGGGATGACAAAACCTAAATGAACAAATACAGAATAAAAGAGGAAATTACAATAACTGCTATTATTACCAATTAACAATTATTACTGTAAACACTATGTGACTACTACAATAGCAATATAGATAGATAGTCACTCATACTCGCCTTGTGGACTTTAATGAATGAGGCACTGTTGAATGCCACAGCAGCTGACAGTTGTATGTTTCCTGCTGTAATGTTTCCAATGTAAGGCTGGCTTTGCCACCGGGACTTGTGCAAACAGTGAGGACATATCTGAGGAAGAAAATCAAATAATTATACCCATTCAAACAATAACATTATGAACATTATGAATGGGGATGTGTTTTTACCTGGATCACAGACAGGAAGTTCCAATGACGTACCTCTCCAGTGTGCATGTGCATGTACACATACAGTAGAACATGCTTTCAACAACAGAAGCAAGTTGTCTTCAAACACTAAGTACCTCCTTTTGGTGTACAGTGAACCACAACATTTTTTATTTAATGTTGGCTACATGAGAAAATGTAAAGCTAGAATTGCACACACACACACACACACACACACACACACACACACACACACACACACACACACACACACACACACCTGTCAGAACACAGGTTGGTATCCCCCTGAGTGGCATTAGGCAAGAAAGTGGAGTCTGGCTGCAATGGAGTGACACGTGCTGGCATTATATAACAAAGGGCTGAAACTAATGTCACCAAGCCTTGGACTCTTTATCGGCGCTGATGTGCACACTGGTACATCCAAATCTCTGCCACAGTCAGCTGTCATGCATGACTCACTCTTGACCATAGGCTGCACTTGGTTTGCTAATGCAAATGAAAAGGAATGCAAAATGAATTGTACTTTTCAAGATGTTCCTTAAAACCAAAGTCCTAATGTAAATGGGCGTAAAATAAGCATTAAAGTATAGTGCTATATGTTACATTTGGCCATATTATATAGAAACTGTACAATCAAGTTGCTTCTAATACTATGACAGTATTGTTAGAAATACACAGCACAATACTTAAATTAAAATGTTTTATATTATATGCTACCTTTACTCCTCTTATACGTTTTTGACGTCCTGACTTGAAATGCCAGCGTTAGCTGTGTTTCGCGCCAAGTCATACTGACATCAAACATATCTAGTTGCTGGGAGTTTAGAAAAATAATTTTAGAAAATGAATTGATTTTGAATCCATTTAACTTAATAATTGTCACATAAAATACTTATTCGTACCAGAGGGGATGTCCCCACAGTGTAAAGGGCAGTAACGGCCATCTCTGCCAATTGAAGGTAGCTCGCAATCCCCATGGCAAACATCCCAAAATTGGTGAAGGAATCATCGGAAAAATGCCTGTCACAAAGCTGCGAGCTGGCACAAATACCTCCTTCTTCAAAATGCATGAACTCAAGCCATTTCCTTCCCAATCAAATTACGGTTGGAAAACTGAATAAAATGCGTGCATTCGAACAGACAAAGACACACCTACGACCCATGAATGCTGATTTATCTCGCTTAACAACGAATGGCGACATCGGCAGTGATTTATAATGTAGGGGGTGGGACGGTTTAGATTCTTGAGAGCATTTGATATGACAGAAAATCTGATGAAAATCTGAAGTGCAGAATGAGTCATCAAAATGTTTGATCCGTATTGGTGGAAGAGAGAGACTGCAGATTTTAAATGCTTCTATCTTCTGAAAGCAAATTTTGTCAGTGTTTAGAAGTACACTAGCATATAGATGACCTTAAAGCTAATAGATATAGACAAAAAGCAGCAAAACTTTAATTTTGATTTCACAGGGTCTTTAACAAATCACTTGAGTCAATGATTTAATGACCCTGTTTACATACACTTAAGAAAACGGTTTATTCCAGGGCTTTTGTAGAAAGTGGCATTCTGAAACCTCATGTAAATGTGAATGCCATTTTCCTTACACCGTTTAAATTGATTAAGAGAAAGCAATTTAACACACCTAGGTTTCTCTCGGAGAAAGCAGCTTATGTGGCCTAAAAAAGTAAAGTAATTAGTAATGTGATAACAACTGCTCTGTCAATGCTGGGAGGAAGGAGCTGTACCTCAATATATGAGAGACTGCAACATCATCACCATGTAAAAAAGGGAGACCGAAGCGACTGTAACAATTACAGAGATATATCTCTGTTAAGCAAAGTCTTTGCTAGGATAATCCTGAATAGACTACAAAAGCTAGCAGACAGAGTCTACCCTAAATCACATCGTGGGTTTAGGCCAGAACACTCTACAATAGACACGATTTTCTCCCTTTTACAGATTCAGGAGAAATGCAGAGGCAGCCACTGTACATTGCCTTCATCAACCTAACCAAGGCCTTTGACCTTGTGAGCCGCAATGGACTCTTCAAAGGCTTGCAAGAATCGGCTGCCCACATCAGCCTGATTAAGTCATTCCACACATATTTCAGCCTGACCATCAGACAGAAAACACAGCTGATGGGACAAGGTGTGGAGGATCCCCCATCAATCAACATCAACAACAACCACAAACTGGAGGTGGTTCATGAATTCACATACCTTGGCTCGACTGTGAAGTATGACCTGAGCTTGGATACAGAGATAAACAGGTGCATCGGCAGAGCATCAACAAGAATTTCCAGGCTGACAAAGTGGGTATGGTAAAACAACAAGCTGACAGTTTACACCAGGGGTCGGCAACCTTTTTGACATGGAGTGCTATTTTTTATTTTCCTGGTCAATGGTTGTGATGTCATTCCTCATGATCACGCAGCATGTTTTCATCAGCTGAATGGGAGACTAAACACTAATAAAGTGAGACGAGACTCGTGCTGCGTGTGCAAGCCATTCACGCATCACAAGTCAATCAACTTTTCAGCCCTTTTCGGTGAATCGCACCTGCAAAATCCTAAAACTTTATTTCCAGGTTTAATTTATATTTTTAATAATTTATATTTTGCCAAGTGTGTTTTTTGAATCCCACGATGTGGGTTTATGTTTTAATTGTTTAATGTAATTTTGAGTGTGACTATGGTTTAAGGAGGGTATACCTGTATGCTGGGTTGGAAATCTCAAGGATTAATAGTTGTGTTTTATTTATTTCATCACGTGTTGTTCTGAAAACAAAAATAAACTAATTAAACACGGAATGTAAGCTGTCATCCACGCAGCCTGACCGAAACAAAGCAGGCGTGTTTACTCTCGCGATTAACTGAAACCGGCCGGCTTGTGATGCGTGAATGGCTTGCATGTGCTGCACGAGTCTGTTGGGTATACTGCAGTCTTGTCACATTTTAACTTTTTGTTTAGCCTGTCATTCAGTTTATGAAAACACACTGCGTGATCATGAGGAAGGATTACATTAAGATGTAGTTTGGAATGCAGATGCGAAATTTCATATAAATAAAATAGTCTACTCCTTTCTAGACATTGCAGCGTGAAGCATTTACATGTTTCCATTGATCATGGTATAAATAATTGCTAACTTGTTTTGATTATTGGTGGGGGGGGGGGGGATTCCCCCATCCGTACCAGAATCTACACCCCTGGGTGGGAGGAGCTAGCCAGCGACAGAGACCTATGGAGACAGGAACTAGGCAGAGCCCTCCACAGGGGAGAAACTAAGTTGAGTCAGGCAGCTTAAGAAAGGCTCAATGCCAGAAAAACAAGACGACCACTCCAGCAGACACAGCCTTGAGATGTGGTCGTTGTGGTAGAGTCTGCCACTCCCAAGTGGGACTTTACAGCCACAGAAGACACTGAACTCAAGATTCCCATGGTGCAGAACTATAGTCTCTCGAGACTGACAGAAGCCAAGATGTAATTAGTAATGTGATAACTTTTTCAATTTAGTAATCAGTAGATAATCTGATTACAATTTTTAGATAAGTAATTAGCTATTTGTATTTGATTACTGTAACTTACCCAAAAATGAACACATACCTCAAACGCTTTATTGCCTGGGAAGAAAGTTCATTGATCACACATTGACCCAATATTGGGATATGTTGTCACACGTGAGGTAAGGAAAATTAAACCGTACCTGTACAACAATTACAGCATGCAGCACAAAAAAACCCAAAAAAACAAGGTTACATAAAACACTGATAACCATTGTTTTGACCACAGAAATTGTAACTAAACAATTGTATAAAATTACAACATACAGTGCATCCAGAAAGTATTCACAGTGCTTCACTTTTTCCACATTTTGTTATGTTCAAAATTATTTAAATTATATCCAAAATTGATTAAATTAATTATTTTCCTCAATTCTACAAACGATACACCATAATGACAACGTGAAAGAAGTTTGTTTGAAATCTTTGCAAATTAAAAAAAAAAACAAACAAACAAAAAAAAAAAAAAACACATGTACATAAGTATTCACAGCCTTTGCTCAATACTTTGTTGAAGCACCGTTGGCACCAATTACAGCCTCAAGTCTTTTTGAGTATGATGCTACAAGCTTGGCACAGCTATTTTTGGGCAGTTTCTCCCATTCTTCTATGCAGGACCTCTCAAGCTCAATCAGGTTGGATGGGGAGCATCGGTGCACAGCCATTTTCAGATCTCTCCAGAGTTGTTCAATCGGGTTCAAGTCTGGGCTCTGGCTGGGCCACTCAAGGATGTTCACAGAGTTGTCCCGTAGCCACTCCTTTGTTATCTTGGCTGTGTGCTTAGGGTTGTTGTCCTGTTGTAAGATGAACCTTCACCCCAGTCTGAGGTCCAGAGCGCTCTGGAGCAGGTTTTCATCAAGGATGTCTCTGTACATTGCTGCATTTATCTTTCCCTCGATCCTGACTAGTCTCCCAGTTCCTGCTGCTGAAAAACATCCCCACAGCATGATGCTGCCACCACCATGCTTCACTGTAGGGATGGTATTGGCCAGGTGATGAGCGGTGCCTGGTTTCCTCCAGACATGATGCTTGCCATTCAGGCCATAGAGTTCAATCTTTGTTTCTCATGGTCTGAGAGTCCTTCAGGTGCCTTTTGGCAAACTCCAGGCGGGCTGTCATGTGCCTTTTACTGAGGAGTGGCTTCCGTCTGGCCACTCTATCATACAGGCCTGATTGGTGGAGTGCTGCAGAGATGGTTATTCTTATGGAAGGTTCTCCTCTCTCCACAGAGAAATGCTGGAGCTCATCATCGGGTTCTTGGTCACCTCCCTGACTAAGGCCCTTCTCCCCCGATCGCTCAGTTTGGCCAGGCGGCCAGCTCTAGGAAGAGTCCTGGTGGTTCCAAACTTCTTCCATTTACGGATGATGGAGGCCACTGTGCTCATTGGGACCTTCAATGCTGCAGACATTTTTCTGTACCCTTCCCCAGATCTGTGCCTTGATACAATCCTGTCTCGGAGGTCTACAGACAATTCCTTGGACTTCATGGCTTGGTTTGTGCTCTGACATGCACTGTTAACCTTATATAGATGCACTGTGGGACCTTATATAGATAGGTGTGTGCCTTTCCAAATCATGTCCAATCAACTGAATTTACCACAGGTGGGCTCCAATCAAGTTGTAGAAACATCTCAAGGATGACCAGTGGAAACAGGATGCACCTGAGCTCAATTTTGAGTGTCATGCCAAAGGCTGTGAATACTTATGTACTTGTGATTTTTTTCATTTTTTATTTTTAATAAATTTGCAAAGATTTCAAACAAATTTCTTTCACGTTGTCATTATGGGGTATTGTTTGTAGAATTTTGAGGAAAATAATTAATTTAATCAATTTTGGAATAAGGCTGTTACATAACAAAATGTGGAAAAAGTGAAGCGCTGTGAATACTTTCTGGATGCACTGTACATCTTGATTTCAAGATCATTATGAAAATAAGAACAATCTGAACATTTACACAACACGAAACACCGCTGCTGCTGTGAAAGAAAAAAAAAACTGAATGTACTGTAATGTGTAATTGAATTTATATAGGTTCACAATAAGAACATACAGGCAGCATAAAAATATATATTTATTGAAAATTTAAAAGCTTTTATATTCACTTAATTTAAAGGCCTAATTTAATTAAGTGCAAGCCATATCACTTTGTGTGATAGTCTACAATATAATTTTAACCAGTAGATTTGTTAATGTGGAAATACTCATCACAGTAAATGCATATCTAAAGTGTAAGAATCACCTCAAAATTTTTCTTAGCATCATGCAAATTTCCCAGTGATGCACACTTTTGTAACAAGTATATCAAGTTACTTTATAAACCACTTGCCAGTTTTAATGAATTTTCAATGCCAGTGGGCCCATGCAACTAGGTTCAGTTAAGGAGGTGGAGGTGTGTCAGAAACCACTCAGACTACTGTTTCAGAGAATATTTATGCTGGCTTTACTGAAAATGAATGAAATGTAGAACAATATACATTTTGTACATATTTATCACCATTTCAGTAAAAATAAAATAAATATAATAAAACACAGTCTCTTGTCATCACATCAGTCCGTGTGTGAAAATTTTTTGTCAAATCTTTTAAAGTATTTTCCTCCTTTTCTGAAGAAAATAAGAAGAATGTTCAGTGCTCAATCAGTTAACTAAGTCAAGAATAATCCTACAACATCAAATCCGTTGTCCTGGAAGGTGAAATCTTCAGCATGCTCTGTTTTCGGTTTTCCTCATGGGGTTGACTCGCCATCAATGAATTCAACTCTGAACTCCACTCAATCAAACAATTCGAAAGAAAAAAAGACCTGACCTGTTTATAGAAAACAGGTTCAGTTAGATTAAATGTTCATAAACCATGACATTTTCATCAATGTGTGACCAGTTTTACCTTACATTTACATTGAATATATACTTGTTATATTTCTTATAAAATTTTGATGTATCAAATTAAGTTCTTAAAGTGACTAAAACAACGTAAATTTCAAATTTATTTCCTTCTGAATTGAAATTTCACCAAAATGACTTTAAATGCATAAAAAATAACAAAACATTTATATAACAAATATGCAAATTACATACCTTCTGCAGTTTTCTAACCCACTAAATCAACTTTCATCAGGTTTAAATAAAACATCTGCATTCAGCCACCTAAATTGACAATTTAAGTAATAAATATTCATTTCTCTGAAGTTGATTGTGTGAAATCAATCCTCAACTCACTTTTACAGTGATCTTAAAGCATTTAAAAATTAAACATCAACTCCATTACATCCACCATTTTCTTAACATTAAGTCTACTATCACAATGGTAATCAACTCACCATTTAAGGGATGAAAACAACAAAAATGACCAAAGATGGAATAAAGGTGTAACATAGCCACATAGGGACATACTATGTACAAAATAATGTTTTATTGTTGTCATAGTGTTTTAATAGTAAGTTTAACTTGTTCTCACATGTCCATTTTATATTTCTTTTAAAATTACATGATATGTCTTTATTAACTGTGCAACCCCCTGTCATGCGAGAGGTCACATGACTAATTTTTTTTATAATTATAATTTTCTTTATTTATCACATTATACATTTGCACATATACAGTGAAATTCTTCTTTTTTCACATATCCCAGCTAGGCTGGGGTCAGAGTGCAGAGTGGAAGGAAGTGAGTGAGTAGGTTTGGATAAAAAGGAGCCAACATGGCAAGTTAGGGGAAGCTAAGTAGTACTGTATATCTCTGGGATATGCTAGGACTCTGGAGTACTTCTGTGGATTATACCCTGTGGATTTATTTACCTTTGCCAAGACTGTTCGCACTGTGGATTTTGGTCACCTCCTTCACAAACTCTATCGGATTGTAAATACACTGGTGAGCTAACACTGGGACTTTAGACACTAAAAACAACTGTTCTTCGTATATACTTAAAATCTGTATATACTCTGTTCATTTTAACAGTCTGTGGATACATTTTAATATTGTTAAGTGTTTGTTGTCTGTTGTTTATACTTTTGTAAATACACCTTCGAATGATATTTCTCTTTTATTTTCACATAAGCACACTCACTCAGTTCAATCAGGATCCTCGTTTTAGTTTGTGTAACCCGGTCGAGAGGCCGATCATTACAAAGGAACAAAACTCACTTGAATTACTTTTATACAACTTAAACAAGTTAAATCTTTCCCTTAACTCTCATTTCTGTTGACTGACTTATCTTTCTTACCCAAAAGAAAATGACTGACTACTAGTGATGTCCAGTTCGTGAATGAATCGTTCTTTTTAGTGAACGAGTTGAACCAGTTCACCAAATCGGTCTGAATCGTTTGAAACAGTTCACATCTCGAGTCAACTCTAATCCACAATTTACTCTATGAATATTAAATATCTTAACCTGTCTCTCTGACGTGCCTGATGCTCCGACTCGAAATGAGCCGATAACCGTAAGTAATAGGATCCTAGAATTGGTGATATCTAACTCTCTGCTCCAATTAGGTCATAAATCAGGCTGAATGCTGTGGCCACAACAGTTCTCGAGTCAACAATACACTGAACTGAGAATCGCCTCTTTCCGAGGTGGCTGACACAGTGAGAACTGATGAGCTGCTGATACTTGGTATGTGTGTGATTAAGTGGCAAAATGTATGTTTCTGGTGTATTTTGCTGAACAGCAGAAAGTATAACAAATAAAACATATTGGAAATATGATTGTTTTACTGTTTTATCATCGTATGAAGATAATCCGGTTGCAGCAGCTCTTGAGTCAGCAGTACAATGATCCGGGGACAGCAGCTCTCCCATCAACAGTACACTGAGTCGATCACAGAAGTTTGCGAGTCACCAGTACACTGAACTGAGAATTGCCTCTTTCGGACATGATACTGAGAACTGCTGATCAGTGAGCTGCTGATGAGCATGCACAAACCGAGGACTTGAACAAAGGGTCGAAACATTTTGGTCGAGAGCTGTAAATGAATTTGACTTGAGTATTGTTGTTGAAAAGTTATGAGCTGGATCATGGTTTCTGAAAAAAAAAAAAGGTTGAGTTGATTAAACTAGTCTTAATCACTTTATATGCTTCAGACACATAGAACATCCGTGTTTGTACATCATCGTCAGTATTGGGTGCTTTAAGTATAAAACTTTAATGTAATCTGTATTGTAAGACAACTGCATGAAACACTGATGACAAACACCCTTATAATTATGACTTAAAATGTAATAATCAGCAATATGTGCTTACATATGGCTTTAGTGAATGTGTTTGAACGTGTTCCACGATCCCGGGTATTAGCGTTATGCACAGTGATGTCATTACGCAATGACGTAAAAGAACTGGTGAATTATTTTTTTTGAACTGGTTGAAATGAACCCTCCGAAAGAACCAGTTTGTGGAAAAGAATTGGACTTCCCATCATTACTGACTACTGTGATCCGTCCACCGAACTGATGCAACAAGGGGACAGAGCTTAGACAGTAACCTCTTTGGTTAACAAATGTCAGTCTCTTAAAGAACCACACACACACACATAACTCAATATGAAATATATGAAATCAAATACACTGAATCCAGATTTTTTATTTGCTTATGTGCGCAGGCGCGTAGTGTTTCTTTACAAACTGACATCGCCAACTACTGGCCTGGCATGCATAATATAGCCTTTTTATTAGTTTTCGCGGATCCATGTGAACGGGGATCATTTTGACAATGTTGTCGTCTGTATGCGAAACTTTTCAAAAATGCAAAGGAAAATATTTTCTGTTTTTAGTACATCGTTGTCATATAAACGTACCCTAAATGTCCATTTGAAGTGTAATTGTTAGTAAATATTTCTACAATGCCAACCATTCTAATTACTGTGCTCTGCCTCTTACAGTCTATGACTCTCAAAAGCATTCTGAGGTTATTAAAACTTCATTTAGATATGGGGTAATTCTGAATGCTTGTAATTTGAGAGAATTTGTTATATATAAAAATAATTAGCATTTGAAACAAAGGGCAATAGGTTGTTTAATTTAAGCTACATTCCCCACTTCGATTGAGCTCATGTAAAAGTGCATCGATTTAGCCCAACCATTTATACCCATTTTAACTGCAGTCACAGCTCTGCAGAGTTGTACAGGGCTCGTGAGACCCAGTAAATTACAGTGACACAGGAAGCGTGAATTGAATAAAATTAAAAAAAGGATGAAAGGGAGCAGTTTGACTTGTTCCAGATATTGCTTACCAACATTGCTTGCCATGCAACTGATCAATAAAACATATCCACAAACAAGAGAAACAAACTAAGGACAAGGTGGTGCAGAAGTCAGTGGCAAAATGCCTGGAATCGTAAGTTCTACCTTGCTAGATAGCACCCGAATGATCTCGCAGTGAAATGGGAAACAGTAGGTTGGCTTTTTTGCTAAACTCGGTCTGTACTTCCCAATATTTTAAACACTGCCCCGAGTGGCCAAAGCTGTAAATGTTGTTGGGTGTATTGGCACTTGTAAGCTCCATTCTCTGGGTATATTATCCAAGGAGGGGCGCCAAAAGCGAGTAGTTTTTTCAGTTGTTTGCAACCTCTGAATCACGCCCGTCACTGATTACGCGAACACTATTACTTGCTGGTTTCAACGTGGGATCCTACCTGGGTCTCCCATGCTGCTGACGCAATCCGTTTCTGGTCGAGCCACAAGGGAAAGTAAACACGCAGGAGCCGATGTACAAAATATATTTTAGGAGATAGCACTTGAGTCAGTTAGCATAATTTGGCCGATCCTAGGGAACTCAAACTCTCTGAAACAACAAGCCGACTTCCCGTGTGATCATGTTGTTTGCATATTCTCTAAAAACAAGGGTGTCAGTGTTTGTCTAATGGGATAACATATATCTGACAAGTTAGAACGATTGCATTTCAGGTGTTTTCTCAGGGTTCATGTTTACCCTTGGGTGTTAAAATAAAGTCAAATCAACAAGATTGCCAATGTTTGGGAGTGCACTACTATATAGATGGCCTCAATTATAGGAAATATTCATGATCGAAAGGCCATAATACTCAAATTTTTAACATCATTTTTCAAAGGTGGAAAATGAAGGAAATTTCAGTGATATGCTCTGTTATTGTAAACAGTTATTTGCCATAGAAAGCATGTGCCACAGTTGTGATGCCAATTCACGCAATACAGCTTCATAAATCTCTGCTCACAAGCCTGAAATGCATATTAAGGGTTATGTTGGCATATACTGTATCCAAATACATTTGTTACAACCCAATGAACATTTTGAAATGAAAAATGAGAGTATGGATGTTTATCAAGGCTTGCATATAGATTTGTATAGAGCTGTCTGTCAAATAATTAGTACGATTTCTTTTGGCAGCAGCCCACATGCTCACGATCAATTACCTGCTTGATATGTTTGACATATCTCATCTAATTAGCCATTTTCATCTCTCTAATTAGAGTTATCAATCTAACCTGAAATGAAAAAGACTGAGAGAAACCTCTATAGCAGCTAGATTAATCATGAAAACCCTTTCTAGAAGCACTCAATCACATTCAAGTGGAATATTAATGAATTGTCAATTATGGGGTGTGTGCACCCTGTTTCTTCAAGAAAGGACTATGGAAGAAGATTATGTTCATTCACTCTGTAGTACACATTCTTAATAATGCAAAAAAGCTCATGGAGGAGGCGGGAACCGGCAGAACTGTCAATATAACTTTAATGACATAACTGAACTTAAAACAACATAAAACAAACATAAACACACACAATGGCCACGTCTCTCTCTCTCTCTCTCTCTCTCTCTCTCTCTCTCTCTCAAACTGGCATCTCCAGCTCTCCCTTTATCTCTCTCTGCCGCTGATTACGAGACTGAGCGACGGCCGTGCACCCTCACGGCCCGGCCATGCCCTCCTCCTCGTCACAGCTCACCTCACATAGTTTGATCAAATCTGATGTCTCACAGCATACATGTTAAAAACAATTTAATTAGTCTTCATGAAAAGGTCATTTGAGCTCTGAGACAGTGCCTGTCTCCTTTGAGATATAATAAGAGCATGTCGTCTGTACCATGGATCGCTGTTGGTCTTGAAGAAAACAGGAGGGGAAGCAGCCGGTTGTTTGCTTTAAATGATCCATATAAAAACAAGACAATGCACTCACTTCTCATCATTTTTTTAGCACCTTTGAAAGCTTGAGGCTGTAGGTCCAAGAGACTCTGTGGCAGTAAGAGGGATCATACTGTCTGTCTCGTTTAAGATTTAGGAGAGACATTCGGACATTTTTGGACTTGTACAAAACCACACTCTCTGACAGTAATGTCTGTAGATACAATGAACTATGAAGTTTCCAACACTTATGGTTACAGCCTGAAGTGGAATGAAGGTAAATAAAATGTAAATTTCAAGTGATTGTTACACATAGGAAAAAATAGGTAATGAAAATCTACACTTTTACTTAAATACTTTAAAGGGATAGTTCACCCAAAATTAAAATTCTCTCCTCATTTACTTACCCTCATGCAATCCGTATGACTTTCTTTCTTCTGCTGAACACAAAGATTTTTAGAAAAATATCTCAGCTTTGTAGTTCCATTGAAGTGAATAGGTACAAACATTTTGAATGTTCAAAAACCACATAAAGGCAGCATAAAAGTAATCCATAAGTCTCCAGTGTTTAAATCTATATATTCAGAAGCAATATGATAGGTGTGGGTGAGAAACAGATCAATATTTAAGTCCTTCTCTTTTTTTTTCTTTTTTTTTTTTTACTATAAATCACCAATTTCACTTTCACATTATTCTTGTGTTTTTGGCAATTCGCCTTCCTTGTGCATATCGCCACCTTCTGGGCACAGAGGAGAATTTATATTACGAAAAGCACGTGTGATGAAATCTAAGCCTGTTCCTTAAAGCTATTGTATGTCTTCTGAAGACAGAAAAAATAAACTGTAGCACACAAATTTTACAGGTATGTATTATTGGCACATATTATTCACATTTCACAGTCACAGTATACACTCATGTTCCTTGTATGGAAAGGAGCAGCCTGGACATTTTGCTTTAATGGAACTTTGTAATCCATGTTCAACAGAAGAAGTAAAATTGGAATGATGTAACTAAGTAAATGAGGACATTTTTGGGTAGGTTTACTATTCCTTGTAGTATTAAGATTTACATTAATTTTTTATTAATTTTTTTTTTACTTCCTGACAGAAGTCATAAAAATGTCCTATAAATTAAAAATTGCATTAATTCCTCAGGCCAGCTCTTGAAATATACAGTATGTGCAGTACTGCATAAAATTACATAAACTAAAGAGTTTCAGTGCAATAGTATTTGATATACAGCAAAGTAGTTTAACATACACATTATTCTAAAGACAAGTAATTGTGATGTAAAGTATGTAAATGTTGTTAGATTTCTCATCATTGAGCAAAAGACATCAAAATGCCAGGCAAATTTAACTTAAAAAAAAATTAAAGGTACAATTCATCAAAAAATGGCAATTCTTTCATCATTTACTCCCCCTGAAGTCATTCCAAACTAGAAGAATTCTCTTTTTCCCCCCTATGGAACACAAAAGGATATATGTCTTTTAGAATGTTGCGATCCCTATTTCCATAAAATAGCAGCCAAAGCCATATGCCATTGTATGCTTTCAGTTCAGAAGATTTGAATATTACGCACGAGTCAATCTTTAATCTTTAACCCTTTAAGCTTGTGTAATGGGGTAGGATTTAGGGACTACAAATCCCACCAGCCCATGTGCTATAAAGAGGAAGCGGAATCATTCTGGGCTCCTCTCTGTTGTGCCATTTGTTATATTGAGGAGAAGCCACAGGGGGATCTCCGGTATCTTTATTGAATTGTGGCATTTTAGAATGACTTTAATAAGGAATGTGTGATGTAATACCCAGTGGTGAAGTATTGTCTGAAGACCTGACAAGGACATACTCAAAATAAAATGATCTCTTTTAAAAGTAGACTCTTAGGAGGTGCTGTACAAAATTCTGAATTAAAGACATAAATAAATTGTTTAGAAAATCTTAAATTGATTTACATTATTACCTAATAATATCTGCATTAAGAATATATGACACTGTCCTTGCCAAAACCTAAAAGCACAATAGAAGTCACAAGTCTAACCATGTTCTAGTTCTGATCTGGGTGATAACGCTCTAATTTGTGTTTTTTTTTTTAATAGATATTTTTCTTAGACAATGTCAAGAGAATTTTCTAAAAAGCTACTTCAAAAGCCTGCCAGATTACCACATTAATTCAATTCCTTTACAATATAGAAACATTTGCTCTTTGTCTTAAGCCTGATTCGCTGAAAAATTGTTTTCACATTCACAGTTATGAATGACATACAAATTACATGCTGTACATGACATATTTTAAATTCAAAACGGCGAATTTTGCCAAATGGTGAATAGTTTGCACCCTTGGAAATTAAAGGTGCACTCAGTGATTCCTGAGAAACACTGTTGATATTCGAACTCAACTGCCAAAACAAACACACCCCTCCCTTCAGTGCTCCTTTGGAAGCTCCGCCCCCCAAATTCATGCACGCAAGACTTTACGCATACCAGCTCCAGACACTCACATCTCTCCTGCTACTAAATCTAACATCACAACAACAGCGCATATGGGTTCTGTGAAACATAGCAAAATGTATGTTACCCACCTACCGAGAAGCAAAAGAGCAACTTCTGCATCCGTCTTCAAGCCTTTTACCTCTCGGAGATCTCTCCACTGCTGAAAAGCCTCGCCGATGTTGACACAGCTCCTAGCCCTCTACTTATATTTTTTAGTTTATATTCGTCTGACATTTTTTTCTTGGTCTGTTTCTCAGCCATCCTTCTTGGAGTTTAGAAAGTTCGCATCAGCCAGATTTGCCATTGCTCTTCTAATTAATTTCCCTCTCGCTCTGCCCCCACCCCCCATCCTGTGCATGTGCAAGAACCACCCCCTGTTGCTTTTTGGCTGGAGTAGTGTTGTGTGGATCGGTCTGTTCCACTTTTTTTTTGTCCCATTTACAGAGCCAGGACTGTGTACAAATACTGGATTTTTTTCAGCCCACCCACAGAATGGACAGCTAGCAGACTGTGAGGAGATATTTGCAGAATCTGACAAAAAGTGTATTGGATAATGTCGGTTGGTACAACATTTCAGTCATAAAACAGTGGTCAAATATTGCATGTTTAGGTAGATACTTACACATGACACATGCGCTCTAAACCTGAACTGCTTGCTGATGCGCGGCGCTGGGAAAATCCACAAGGTTCCCGCTTAGCGTCTTAAACTTGAGTCCCACCTTCATCGATTTTATTGTTTATTTCATTTATCTCAAATGACATTGATGAGCAGTGTTAGACGTGTCAGGTGTAGGTGTTAGCGCGGTAAAAATTAAACTTTTTTTAAACCATTAAGTTATTCCTGTGTCAACTTAATGACAATTAGACAGCGGTGCATAATGGACTGCAGCAGAACAGCAACAAGGATATCAGTTATTGGGGGGTGGGGGACTCTGGCCATATCTGTATATTGTGGTTACAGCCCTGGGTCTTATTAATGTTCCTTTCATTAGGCTACTATGAAAATTACTCTGATTAATAAACTAATACATAATATGCAATAAACTGTTAAGCATTGTATAGCTTATATGAGTGTAGTAATGTTCACGTTAACACGTTATCTTGTATTACCATATACAGTATATAGCCTACGTAATAATTAATGGTTATTTTTCATTCGTGTACTATAATGTGCTTTTCTGTGTATAGTGAAATTGTTTTCCTACTAAGAAATATACATTTAAATGATTTGATATCACGAGAAAAAGGCACCACCGACAACAGTAAAAGGCGCACAAAAAAAGACATTTGATATAATTACGGAACACAGTTGTCCAGCATCTGCGAAGAACATCAAAAACTAGCACGGGTGCAATAACATGCAATATTTTCATAGAGTTTAATTACATAAGTTAAATTTAAATGTATATATAGTATTTACGTTTACCAGGGAAATAAATTTACACTGCAAATTATGGTTACTCCAGGGATGCTTGTGCATTATCATTAGAAGCTGGAAATGTCCCACCCCTTACTGAAACGGAAAATATGATTGGTTAGCAAACATCCAATCACATCTGAAATGAACGTTCTTATGGGTGAATCAGCTTAGTCGGACTGTCTGTCTTGCCTGTACCTCAGTTGCGCTCATGCCTCCCGCAGGTCCGTGCCCGTTAAAAAAACACACACACACAATTCACTCAACGGTGCTGCGGCATCACGTTAGTAGACTGAAAAAGTTCCATGTCAAAAGCCTACTTGTTGTTCTGGCGGTCATACCTTTCATCACTTGCAGTTGAAGTCAGAAGTTTACATACACTTAGGTTGAAGTCATTAAATCTCATTTTTTAACCACTCCACAGATTTAATATTAGCAAACTATAGTTATGGCTCAAGTTGTTTAGGACATCTACTTTGTGCATGATGAGTAATTTTTCCAACAATTGTTTACAGACGGATTGTTTCACTTTTAATTGACTATATCACAATTCCAGTGTGTCTGAAGTTTACATACACTAAGTTAACTGTGCCTTTAAGCAGCTTGTAAAATTCCAGAAAATTACATCAAGCCTTTAGACAATTAGCCATTTACCTTCTGATAGGTGGTGTACTGAATTGGAGGTGTACCTGTGGATGTATTTTAAGGTCTACCTTCAAACTCCGTGCCTCTTTGCTTGACATCATGGGAAAATCAAAAGAAATCAGCCAAGACCTCAGAATTTTTTTTTTTTGGGGTGGCCTGGGTAGCTCAGCAAGATGCTGACTACCACACCTGGAGTCGCAAGTTCGAATCCAGGGCATGCGCTGAGTGACTCCAGCCAGGCCTCCTAAGCAGCCAAATTAGCCCAGTTGCTAGGGAGGGTACAGTCACATGGGGTAACCTCCTCGTGGTCACTATAATGTGGTTCGCTCTCGGTGGGGCGCGTGGTGAGTTGTGTGTGGATGCCGCGGAGAATGGTGTGAAACCTCCACACAGACTAGGACCCCATGGTAACACGCTCAACAAGCCACATGATAAGATGTGCGGATTGATGTCTCAGACGCAGAGGCAACTGAGATTTGTCCTCCAACACCCGGAATGAGACAAGTCACTACGCCACCACGAGGACTTAGAGTGCATTGGGAATTGGGCACCCCAAATTGGGGAGAAAATAAAAAAAAAGAAAATTTGTGGACTTCCACAAATATGGTTCATCCTTGGGACCAATTTCCAAATGCCTGAAGGTACCACGTTTATTTGTACAAACAATAGTACATAAGTATAAACACCATGGGACCATGCAGCCATCATACCGCTCAGGAAGGGGACGCATTCTGTCTTCAAGAGATGAACGTAGTTTGGTGCGAAAAGTGCCAATCAATCCCAGAACAACAGCAAAGGACCTTGTGAAGATGCTGGAGGAAACAGGTAGACAAGTATCTATATTCATAGTAAAACGTGTCCCATATCAACATTACCTGAAAGTCTGCTCAGCAAGGAAGAAGCCACTGCTCCAAAACTGCCATAAAAAAGTGAGACTACAGTTTGCAAGTGCACATGGGGACAAAGATCTTACTTTTTGGAGAAATATCCTCTGGTCTGATGAAACAAATATGGAACTGTTTCGCCACAATGACCATCATTATGTTTGGAGGAAAAAGTGTGAGGCTTGCAAGCCGAAGAACATCATCCCAACTGACTGACCCACTGGGAATGTGATAAAAGAAATAAAAGCTGAAATAAATAATTCTCTCTACTATTATTCTGAAATTTCACATTATTAAAATAAAGTAGTGATCCTAACTGACCTAAGACAGGCAATGTTTTCTACAATTTAATGTCAGGAATTGTGAAAAACTGAGTTTAAATGTTTGGCTAAGGTGTATGTAAACTACTGACTTCAACTGTATTTTAGGTGGGTATACGCAAAATCCTGCGTATGTCCTAGACTACTGGTAATACTGCAATTTACAAGCATGGTTACAATGTTGACTTGTCATAGGGCTGCATAATTGCACATGTGGAGATTAACTGTTTGCCCGTTCTGCATAACAGGAAAAGTCCCGGTTCTCTAGATGGCCAGTCCACCCCTGTGCCACAGCTGTTACTTTGACCGGCCGTTCGGGAAATCTCCCGATTCTCCCGACGTCCAGTCCGACCCTGCATGTGAGAATTATGACCAAAACTGAACAAGTGCTTTGAAATTTTCAGACAAATCAGAAGTGTTCTGTTTTGATAATTTATTAATAACTTTTCACTGCACATATTATTGTAATCGGTCAAAACATCAAATTGATCAAAGAGCCATGTGTCATATGTCTTAGTAGAATACATCCAGTCTGTTTTTTTACTCGGACAAAAATCTAGCGAGTAATAGGTAAGTATATGTCTTTGACATGTAAACAGGTGTTGTTTATATGCCACATTTTTGCTTATAACTTCACAAAAAAAAAGGAACATAAAATATCAAATAACATTACTTAAAGGAGGTGATTATCTTTTAAAACGAGCCCACACATAATGTAATCGGATGCATAGATCATTAGAAAATCCACACGAATTACAATGTGAACACAGCACATAATGTGCTATCTGGGTAAAAACACGTTAACTTTCCTGAATCAGATGACTTCATCGGAAATTATGTAGTACATTGTCCAGCATCATGGAAATCTAAACCAATCATATTAGGATTCCGATCACTGCAACCAGAAGTGGAAGCCATCCAAATATGGGCAGAGAGGATTGTTCATTCTAATTACAAATGGCCGCCATTGCGGCACGTCTCGCTGTTTTTATTTTAATTTTATTTTTTTTGCACCGCACCGGATGAATGACAGTTTTAAATGAGATTCTGAAGCAGAAAATATTGACCCCCCCTAACCTTTAACCGCCTGAAGGATAGGCTATCTTCTATTGCTCTGTGTGTAGAAAAACACACATTCATTCATAAGGTGAGGGATCTGAACACAATGACTGTCACAGAGCATAACATAAACCTCTAAATGTAGAACCTTTTCACTACAATTGTCGCTGTTGGAGGTGCTGTTGAAAATGTGTAAAAATACATAAAGAAAGCTGTCTACTAAAAGTTAACTTAATGTAAAATAATACCAGTTATGCATAAAATTTCTTCTGTTATTTTAATCTGCAAAGAAGTGTGGTTTGTCTCTTATGGCACTTCTCTGGAATAAAGTGTGAACTGTATTGGCTGGGTGCCGAAGCACTAAGTAAAATGTTAGTAGCACTCAAGTTGCACATTATCTCTATCGCACATTTTCCAAAAGCATTGTTCCATAAAAATGTTCATAAATTATCGAGAGCTTTGAACCACTCTTAAGTCTAAGTACAACTTAAATGTAACTTTAACGTATCTTTCTTGCATCTTTCACAGTTTATCAGATACTAACGGACATTTAATAAATAGTAATAAAAAGTAAGGCTTTCTAGACAATTTCTGAATTTTTTTTTCCTCGAAGCCAGAATGGTCATCATTGAATTAGCAGACAAGTGACTTGACGTGATTCATTCAAAAAGACAGTAAGAGGGGGTGCAAACCATTCAGAAGTGATCATCCACATGCTGCCCTATTCCCTTCAAAGATTTATCATTATTAACCACTGTGGCTTTGGAGGGCTGAAAGGTGTGTCATTCGGAACTCACTTTTTTATATTGGAAATTCAGTTTGAAATGATCTTACAGTATGAGTATCATGATTGTTCTCCCTGCTAAGTGCCCCCAAAGCCATCAGTTATGCCGTTGGGAATTATGCGAGTAACACAGGGTCAACTTTGTGTGTGCCGGAGGGCAAGGCTATTTGAGTGCAAGGCGAGGCCCTTTCTGTTGCAAGGCCTGTTCAAGTGAAATGGGTGAAACATACCAAAGGCAGGAAATGGAGGCTCTGACCAGGAGATGGTGCCAAGTACATGACACTCAATGATGGCTCATAATGAGATCTTGTTACTCATGCCTGCATGCTTTGGAAAGAGAGCATAACTTTAGTCATTGTTGTGTTTGCATGTATAATTAGATCTTATGTACAATTATAATGTTTTATTTGTTTGGAGAGGCTCTTGGACACTTGGAGACGTTTTTGGACAATAGGATACATTTGTTTTGTAGTGCTATAACTTTTGATTGCTTTGTCGTATCAACACAACATTTTTTGGAGCTACCTTATTTACACCCTAAAATATATAATGTCAAATCGGAAAATAAGATGAAAAGTTTAAAAAAGGCTCAAGGGTTTTTTGTTTGTTTTTGTTTTGTTTGTTTTGGGGGAGGGGGTCAGCATTTTCTAAAGCTGAGAGTCTCCGAATTTCTCATAAGCTATATCATTAAAATGTTTTATAAGTTTTCTATAAAATGAGACCAAACACTTGACCCTCTTTGTTTTTTTTTTTTTTTTTTTTTTTTATTTATTTTTTTTTTTGTAGAGTAATACGCCTTAAATTTTGAGTATATAACTGAAACAAGAAATCTTTAAAAACAATGTATACTTGTCTGCTTTTAAACCCATCCATTAAAAAAAAGATTGAAATTTTTGTTTTGTAAAGAAATTCATACATAGACGCAACTTATATTTGTCTACGCAACTAATTTCAAGCATTTAACACTTGTGCGACCTTTGGGACATTTTTGTCTTTTTCATTTTTGTTTTTCCTATCATTTTGTCTGTGTTAATTCCAACAGCATAAATTTTGCCAAAGGAATTTTTATATTTCAACCTCAGTTCCTTTTATACATCAATAATACACAAAGTTACACTATAATAAAAAAAGTTACACTCAGGACCTTAAGGACAAAAATGTCCCCATTGAAACCCATTAAAACTGCAATATTTGATCCCAGTGCCATTTAAAGCATAAAATCATGAATTCTATGATATTATGCATTCATTCCGGAGACCTGACTTCAAAATGTAAATATTTATATTTTCCACCAGATGGCGCCATTTTTCTCATGTTTAGCTTATGGAGCAAATACATGCTTTCCCCTATTTTCTGTTTGCTGTATTATAGAGCACTGCAGGCCAAATGAATAAATGATGCAGCTAAAACTGTGTGGGTGTGTTGGTATGGATGACAGAGTGTGTTTTGTAAGTGTGTATTGAGAAATTTGTGTGTGTGTGTGTGTGTGTGTGTGTGTGTGTGTGTGTGTGTGAAAACAACAGTGGCATTATGTAAACAAACTGGCATTTAAAGGGTTAAAATCCTGAAAATGAATTAATATTTGGTAGTTAAAGTGGAAAATAATATTAATATATAATATTTTTATGGCAGTTTTTTGATGCGGACATTTTTGTCCTGAGTGTGTGTGTGTTTTTTTTTATCTGACAGTGCACAAAAAATAATAATGCATCAAAATCACTGTTGTTGCTAATCATTGACATATCCCAGACTGTGATCATCCCAAAATAATAATAATAATAATAATTCCCTTTAGCATTTAGTATATGAAAAAGAATTCATTTTTGGTGTTTTTTGTTTTTTTGTTTTTTTTTTATTATAAAAAAAAACAACAACAGTTGCATTATATAAACAAACTGGCCTTTAAAGGGTTAAAATCCTGAAAATGAATGAATATTTGGTAGTTTTGATCAGAACTGAGGTTGGTTAAAAAAAAAATAACTCATTGAAAGTGGAAAATAATATTAATATATAATATTATTATGGCAGTTTTTTGATGTGGACACTTTTGTCCTCTAAGGTCCTGACTGTGTGTTTTATTTATTTATTTATTTATTTATTGATTTTCTTTTAATTTTTTTTTTATTGATGCACTAGGGTTAAGCTTCCACCTTTAGACATTTTTTAAAGATCATGATTAACATAAATACAATCATGTGTGTGCAAACTTTTGAATTTTGAAAGCCAAAATCCTTTGAGTAAATTAAAAGTGTTTAGGTGTATACATTTCACATAATTGGTTCATTCATTTAACACACAAAACAGGCTTTAGCATCCTCAGGCTGATTTGGCTTTAGGCTTTATAAAATCAGTGTGTGTCTATTTGTAGTTCTTATTTATAAATGACTAATTTAATTATTAGATATTAAAATTAATCAGAGGCAAAGTGTTGTCTGATGCCAGTGATATAGTTCTTGACCATTCCATTTTAGTCCCTCTACAGTCATCTTCAAAGTTGCCAAAACACTAATAAACATATAATTTCAAGTGGATGTTATCTCACCAAATGATGTCATGCTGTTACAGAATGAGAAGATGTGATGATTAGTTTCACACTTTTTGAAAATCCTTTAAGGTTCATTACCTTTTCAGGTTCCCATGGGGTTTCTGTACCGAAGAGAAAACCTCAGGGAGTGGGTCATAGGTAGTTCATTATTGGGGAAAAATGTCAGGGACAGAAATGTTAATTTTTACTGGCAATTATTAAGTCACAACCGGGGCAGATTTAGTTTTTGTGAAAAATAAATTGACCTATTTATAGTGCCTGCTCTTTTTTTGGCCTATTTCTGTAATGGTCTGAAGTGAGACTTTTAAGGTGATTTTTCACTAACCTAAGTGACTATCTTACCTCAAGATTTGTGTTTCAAAATCTATGCAGAATATTTCCGGGAATTTTAACTTGCCGTCAAATTAGCCCTGAAGACTTCTGCTCAAATTGTTTCAATTTTGTACATTTCACACACCTACCGTTATCATTTTCTAAAGTTTGACAGTGTCTGCCAACATACTCCATATAGAGGAGTCACAGCATGGAGATATGCCATCTTTAAAGGATAGTTCACCAAAAAATTTAATTTCTCTCATACATTTACCAGTTTGACTTTCTTTCTTATGCAGAACAAAATACAAGAATTTTTAATTAATTATCCAGTCCATTTTTTCAATAGAATGGCAGTAGATAGTGCCACACTTTACAGCTTAAAAATGGTTTAGTACGACTTGGAAACACAACATAGAAGAGAACCACTTTTATGATACTTTTATGGTGCTATTGAATCCTTTTTGAAGCTTGTGATAAGTTTTCAAGTACGTAATTAGTAAATCAATCTGATTAAATTTTTAGAGAAATAATTAGTAATTTGTAGTGGATACACTGCAGAGTACACTGCAAAAACTTTTTCTTACAGAGTATTTTTGTCTTATTTTCTGGTAAAAATATCTAAACATCCTTAAAACAAGAAACGATTACTTGAGAAGCAGAATAACTTAAGATATAAAGCCTTGCTTTCAGATACACCTTGCAAATTTGAATGGGGTTTATCCTTAAAATAAGAAAAACAATTTGCCATGGGTGTAAAAATAAATGTGTTTTCCCTTTGAATCAAGTTTTTCTTTCTTACCACATTAGGCAAATAGTTTTGTTCTTGTTATAAGCACAAACGTTAAAAACGTTTGTTAGATTTTTATGAAAACAAGACAAAATATTTAATACAAGTAATTGTATCTTTTTTTTTTTTTTTTTTTTTTTTAAGAATGTTTAAATGTTTTTACTGGAAAACAAGACAAAAATACTCTAATTATTAATAGTATTAATTTTTGCATTGTAAGTGATGACAGAATTTTAATTTATGGGTAACCTGTTTCTTTAAAGCTGAAGTATGCTTCAGTGTTAAAATACTTTCTTTTATCCCAGCTTAATATGCAAGGATAACTATAAGTAAGCCATGCATTGATACATTTTCTTGAAAACTGTAAACACTGCGTCTCTGTGGTGCTATAGAATTCCTGTGTTTGTTTTGAGCAGCCCCAACAACATTACTCAACCAATGGTGTGAGTTGGGAGCGGGACTATCTGATGGTCTGAACAACAGCAGACGAGGGGCGTAATCGGAAAACTGTTTTGAAAACATTGTTCAGTGGAGCTAGTGTCGCAGAAATGACCCTGATTGCATGTATTGAAAAGCAAAGAAATATTGGAGTGACAGAACTAAATCCTCTTCATGAATAATATCTCCCTACCATGTCTCTGTCACTAGCAGAACAAAAGTTTTTGACATGACGAGGAAACATATGCTATACTTAGCTAAAGTGGACACTGAAAAATATGTTGTGAGTTTGTGCTTTAAGTGAATGATTTAATTTAGCATTGTGTTCCAAACATCCTCTTTTGGCCTGTCCCACTCGTACAGTATCTGAGCACTTAAACAGAGCTCTTGTGCAAATGCTCAGGAATCACACAAAGAATGTTCAATATTAGACTAGGATACAATGATACGGGCAGCTGTTCAAAGAATTTGGTATGTGCTGAACTGTAAATTCAGCTAAATCAAGAGGCAAGAGCTAAAGATGGGTCATGATGGTCTTCTTGTCTTTCAACAACCGACAGGTCGATTTGTGAGGTCGACTAGTTTATCTAGAGTTTTTCAGAGGTCCAAGCACAAAGTAGCCTATATATATTTTTCACCATTTTGAATTGTCAGAAATTTTTTCGAACTTCTCCTAGGCCATTTGTTGATGCAAAATTTGGCATATATCTTTTAGGGACCCTCCCAACCTAAAGTTGTATAAAGAATTTTGATTCATCAAATAGTCTAAAAGATAGAAATATTTTGGCTGTGGCCCAAATTCACTTATTGACCAATTTCTTTAGAATGGACAGTTCAAACTTAACAAAACATGGTATATGTTGACACAGACTTATCTTACAGTAAAATTGGAAACAGTAGGTTGACTTTTCTTTAACTAAAATCGGTCTGTGCTTACTGAAACTTCCGCCTATAGGGGTGCTATTTCATCTAATATTATCTATAGGTGGCTCAAAAAAAAAAAAAAAAAACTGTAATAACTCTCCAACCAACTGATCAAGGAAGTTTAAATTTGGCATGTATCTTCATAAAATATCAGACATGCACGGTGTCTAAAAAGAAGCAGTGTACCAAACTTTGTTAGGGATCTTCCACTAGGTGCCACTTTAAGAAGCTAATTTATGTTTTTGCTAATAACTCTGGAACCATAAGGGTAATTTAAAAATTATTATTTCTATCTGTGCCCCTTAATAAATGATCACATGGATTTCCATTTCAGTAAGAAAAAAATCCACTATTTGGATTCACAAATCTAACCTTTTCAAACTCATCATTATCCAATATGGATGGAGACCATAATTAATAATTGGCCAGCATCTTATGAGTGTAATGTCCAGAACAAAACTTACTATACATGGACAACAGGGCATTCTGAGTACACATGCCAAACTTCATCTATATCCGACGTTAGTTGGTGCTATAACAAAAGAAAATCTTTAAACTTAAACTTTCAACAATTTGTTCGGTTTGAATAGCCCTTAAGAAACTTGATAGATTGGGGTCAGGTGAACCTGAAACAAGTCTAATCACAGCTTTCTTAAGATGATTAGTCAAAGTCGTTCAGGCAACCCATTAACTAGTCGGTTTAAAAATATGTACTGTAGTTTTGCACATCCCTAGCAAGAGCACACTAAATTAGTTAGGAAAAGTATTACACCTAATTGTTTGAGAGATTAACAGTTGGTTTGGGGTATTTCTAAAACTGGAGGAGCCAGAAATGTGATAATCACTGTTTCAATTTCTCAAACCAAGACATTGGCCCTCGCTGGAGGGGGCTATTAATTTCAGTTCTTATATTGAACTACAGGAACGAATAGACTTATCACACTGAATGTGAGAGGGTGAAAGATACATGACTCAGTGAGAGCACATTAGTGTATATATACATATTACATAAACTGTGTGCCTCAATGGTGACATGTCCCTGTCTGGGTTAATTCACTTACTGGAACCCAACTGGTAGTCATATAGGTATATATCTGCAAAACACTGATAATGAAGAGACATAAATAAAACACCAAAAATAGAGTGCATTACTCACCTACTTGAGTGCCAAAATAAAATGTGTTTTTTAGTGCTCATTTTATAAATGAGTGCAATCACAGAAGTAGGTAAAGAATTAGCAATTACCATAGAGAGAATTACAATAAAGGTGGAATAGATTTTTATGGCACTAATAATAAACACAGACTTATCTTTTTTTATTTTGATTTTTTTTCTTATGGACTTTTAACTAGACTATGAGAAGAAGATATCAAATTAATTTTTGCATAGAGACTGTATTGACTGTATCCGCAATAGTAGGCCTACTGATGGTAGCACCAGTGGCAATAGCCATCTAAGTTCCAGAAAAAACATGAATTTTGTACTTCAGTGAGTATGTGTCTGCAATCTTTAATAAATATTTTAAGAAAGTGGTAAAAGTACATGAGCTAAATGTTTTTGAAGTAAATAAAGCCCGTGTTTTGAAACAAATGGTTTTAGGGTGGATAACAACAGAGAAAATGATCAACCATCTCTTGAGAAAAGGGACAGTTCCTGGCTTAAGAAAAATAGCTGAGTACATTAAATGAACTGCAAACTACTTAAAAAAAAAAAAAGAAAGAAAAGAAAAGAAAAGAAAAAATAATTTTCTTGCCGCAGAAGCCAAATTTTATTTCTGTGTATTGACTGATTGACAAAATAAGAATCACTAAAACAAAATTTTAAAGTAATTTAAACTGTAATTGCAAATTGGTTGATAGGTGGTTTTTAATTCTATATTAAAGCAGAACTAAAACCATGGAAACAGTTTAGCAGTGTTTAGAAAAAGAGGCACTGTTTCTTTTAAACTGTTAATTAGTCATTAGTAATACTAAGTTTGGTGCAGATCTCTGTTCTGCAGTATCCTGGGTATCCTACAGTAATTAGAACCACAGAGACATATGACGGGCAGCTCCATGTCAATGACTGTTTCACATCCGCTTACCTTGTGTGACTCCATATATTTTGTGTTCATAACCTTACAATTACAATAGTTGCAGTAGATAACAGGCATATTTTAATCTATGCAAAGCATGCAGACTTTTATACATATTAAAATTTACATTGAAATGTTACAGGTGGACACCTGTGAAGTAAAACTTGAAAAGATTTTCATTAACAATTATCGATCCAAAAGATCACTAATCCTATAATCCTTGTTCAGTAAGAGCAATTGGTAACAGCATGCAATTGCCATTTTTTTTTTAACACAATTTAGAGATTTCAACTTAGCAAAGAGCAAATGCATTTAAATAACTAATATTAATGCTTATGTCCGGTAGTGCACTGTACAGCTTTTGACACCGTGTTAACTCAGAGGGCATAGCTCTTATAGAATAATTTTGCAGCTAAATATTTTTGTATAGATCCTGAATTTACAAATCAAATATTGATGACATTTATGTTTAGCAATATGAAAGCTGACAATAGCTCTATTCCAAAACCTAGTGTGCCTATGGAGATGGTGTTTAAAGGTGCGAAGGCTGTTCTAAAAGGTAGGCTGTTTCAACTTAAATTACACCGTCTATGAGATACATAATTTTGGCCAAATTCTAAGGGGCCATTCAGACCTTCTTGTGCTAAAAAACTAGACACAGTGCGAAGAGTAGAACTTGACGCAGCGTCTAAAAAACGTAGCACTCCTGTGCAAAAATGCTGAAAAAACAGCAGGACGGGCTCAATGGGCGAAAACGTCCATCTTGCTTGTTTACACGCAAAAATTGGTTCAGTGTGAACGGCCCTTTAACAGCATTGGATGGATCCTTCAAGCAATCTCAGAATGTATTGTGATGAGATCAGTAAAAAATAAACAGAAGAACATGACAGAAGAACTTAGAGACATTTTTATTATAAATATAGTTATAATTCAATCAGTTGATAAAAATAGTTCAATTTAATTACAAATGAAGCATTGCACCCAATATTCAACCTATGCCGCTTTATGCTTCTTATGGAATTGCACAAATTCCAGAGAGGTGCTTTCAGGGGTGTAAAAAGTACTCGATAATTATACTTAAGTGAAAGTATGGATACTGAGTGAAACTTTTACTCAATTAAAAGTCCAAGTATCAAGTCAAAAACATACTTGAGTGAAAGTAAAAAACTACCACATAAAAATTTTATTTACAGTGCATCCGGAAAGTATTCACAGCGCTTCACTTTTTCCAAATTTTGTTATGTTACAGCCTTATTCCAAAATGGATTAAATTCATTATTTTCCTCAAAATTCTACAAACAATACCCCATAATGACAATGTGAAAGAAGTTTGTTTGAAATCTTTGCAAATTTATTAAAAATAAAAAACGAAAAAAATCACATGTACTTAAGTATTCACAGCCTTTGCTCAATACTTTGTTGAAGCACCTTTGGCACCAATTACAGCCTCAAGTCTTTTTGAGTATGATGCTACAAGCTTGGCACACCTATTTTTGGGCAGTTTCTCCCATTCTTCTTTGCAGGACCTCTCAAGCTCCATCAGGTTGGATGGGGAGCGTTGGTGCACAGCCATTTTCAGATCTCTCCAGACATGTTCAATTGGGTTCAAGTCTGGGCTCTGGCTGGGCCACTCAAGGACATTCACAGAGTTGTCCCGTAGCCACTCCTTTGTTATCTTGGCTGTGTGCTTGGGGTCGTTGTCCTGTTGGAAGATAAACCTTTGCCCCAGTCTGAGGTCTAGAGCGATTAACGAGAGACACGAAAGGCTGATTAGATTAGAATTAAAAGTTTTTATTGTTTTGTTTTTTTGATCAACAAATGACTATAAAGAACAGAAAGAGTATTAAAAGAGATGTTATTCATTGACAAATACACTGCCTGGCCAAAAAAAAAAAAAAAACAATTGCACCATTTTGATTTAAATAAGCAAATACTTTAGAGCCTATGATTGGATCATTATTGCAGTGATTAATATGTTTCAGCTGGCAACTATTCTTTTAACCCTAACTAGTGCAGTGTGTAGCTTCTCATTTCTTAAACAACCATGTCTTAAATTGGGGGCCTGGGTAGCTCAGTGGTAAAAGACGCTGGCTACCACCCCTGGAGTTCGCTAGTTTGAATCCCAGGGCGTGCTGAGTGACTCCTGCCAGGTCTCCTAAGCAACCAAATTGGCCTGGTTGCTAGGGAGGGTAGAGTCACATGGGGTAACCTCCTCATGGTCGCTATAATGTAGTTCGTTCTCGGTGGGGCACGTGGTGAGTTGAGCGCGGATGCCGCGGTGGATGGCGTGAATCCTCCACACGCGCTGTCTCCATGGCAACGCGCTCAACAAGCCATGTGATAAGATGTGCGGGCTGATGGTCTCAGACGCGGAGGCAACTGGGATTCATCCTCCGTCACCCGGATTGAGGCGAATCACTACGTGACCATGAGGACTTAAAAGCACATTGGGAATTGGACATTCCAAATTGGGTGAAAAAGAGGAAAATCCAAAAACAACAACAACAAAAAAAACGACCATGTCGGAAGACGGATCCCATGGTCATGGAAAAGATGTTACTGTGTTTCAGAAGTGCAAATTATTGGCCTGCATTAAGCAAAGAAAACAGCTAAGGAGACTGCTGAAATCACTGGAATTGGGTTAAGTACTGTCCAACGCAATATTAAATAGTTCCCAAAGCAAACATAATTATATCTCAGAACCACAGACAGCAATTGTTCACTAAGCATTTGTTTGTGCAAGCCCACAAAAGTCAACATTATATCTGAAGTTGCCTATACTGGATTGCACCCTATTGACAAGAAACAGTTTGGCATGGAGTTGACTCGACTCCACAACTCTCCTACTATGCACAGGAGTCTAGACACCATGAGTCTAGATTCTTATTTCCAGAGCACAACAGGAGGGTTCCACAAGTAAAAATCAATTTCTCCACAAATTGATGCTGTGCGATATTAAACCTTTTGAGCCAGACCTATCATGAGTTTTGAGGTTTTAAGCAATGACATATGCTAGAAGCCACAAGTCAGTGTGATTTAAACTTCTTTAAAAAAAAAAAAAAAAAAATGTTTACTTGCCAAATTCCCAGTGAAGAACTACACCACTCATAGTCCTAAAAGGAGATCAACCAATCCACGAAGTCAAAAAATTGGACCCTGGTAAAACATCTTCAGCACTATAATATAATAAAACATTTGTGATTTACTGTATATGTTGCTTGCAAAAATATACATTTTTGTCAAACTTTTGAATAGCCATCAATGGAAAAAAAAAAGTATTTTTGCTACCAGGAGGGGCTTACTATCCATTCTAACCAGCCCAACCTTTGGCAACTGCCCTAGTTTCTCTGCACTCTAAAACAATATAAATAAATATATATTAATTATTTTACAATAAGCTTCAAATATATGGTACTTTTTAATTATGATCAACTCTTAGAGTGCATATTTTTATATTGTGCTTTAATTTTCGATTAAATTACACTGCATTTTTAAGTACTTTTTTGCTTTGAATCAACTGATGATTCATCTTGGAGCTGGTTTGTTTGGATTAAGGCATAAAAAAATTAAAAAAGCCTCTAAAGAAAATGTATGGCAAAAAATACTTCCGGAAACAGGGCTGCTTAAAATGTGGGCAGTCACTGTTGCTCTATATTAAAGAGAGAGGATAACAAGATGCTACTGGTATTGATGAGAAAAGCATTTTATCTCTACATGTTTTCAATTTAGGTGCTAATCTAAGAATGGACTCAAAGATCTGACACCATTAGGGATGAACATATTTATGGAGAGTGCAAAGATGCAGAAAACGAGTGAGATCTAATTCACTGTACAAAAATGCACACCATCTTGTACTGTCTCACAGTAAAAGAAGCAGCCAAGCCAGTTCCCTGCAGAGTTATGGCCACCATCACTAGATCAACCTTAAACGCCTCTCACCTCTGTGTTTTCTCTAGGGCATATGTTTTTGTCAATCCCCAGGATTGTTTACCCAGCAAAAACATTGAGATCTTAACCTTTCACGATAATAATAGTGGATACATGACAGCTTTATTTCTCACTACATTTTGTTGTTTGTAAAAGCCTTTGTACAAGCCGTTTCATCCCAAGACTGTTGTCACAGTCACATATGAGATGACCTCATCTTCTAAATCAAAACACATATCACACTTTCCATGCAAAGTGGAGATGTTGCTCTTTCACAATGACAGCTTTAATTAGCCATGCATGCAGATAGTGAACAAGAAAACTGGCTTGATTTATAGCCAATTGTTGAGTGCTCAGAGGGAGGAAAGGAGGGCCCTTGCAAAAATATAGCTCAGTAATAAAATATCACCTCTAGAGAGCAATATTCTGTAAGGGAGATAGGGCTGAAGAATTAGTGGGAGTTTTGTAAAGAGGGACATACTGACTTGATCCTGATAAATTATGAGGGGAAGAGACCAACAACTCGCATACAGTGACACTTGTGGGCACATAAAGAGAGAGTTCACCCAAAAATGAAAATTCTCTGATCATTTACTCACCTTCATGCCATCCCAGATGTGTACGACTTTCTTACTTCTGCAGAACACAAATTAAGATTTTAGAAATATATCACCACTCTGTAGGTCCTCACAACGCAAGTGAATGGTGGCCAGAACTTTGAAGGTCCGAAAAGCATATAATGGGAGCATAAAAGTAATCCTTAAGACTCCAGTGGTTAATTCCATGTCTTCAGAAGCGATATAAGTGTAGGTGAGAAACAGATCAAGATTTAAGTCCTTTTTCCGATCAATCTCCACTTTCACATTCTTCTTCTTTTGTTTTTGGCGATTCACATTTTTGTGCATATATATATATATATCCGGAATTTTGTTTTTTAAATATATATATATATATATATATATATATATATATATATATATATATATATATATTTAAAAAACAAAATTCCGGATCACGTTCTGACTTTGACTACCAATTACTTATTTATATACTGACACTGGAAAATCTCTATTAAAAAAAAAAAAAAAAAAAGAAATCGGCTTCTGCAACATCTGTGTGGACTGTCTCTTTCTGTGTTCCTCTAACTTGCTTTAATCCAATATAAATGGTTTCTGGGGGAGAAAGGAGCAGATGCTATCAAGCATAAATTCACTGCCCTCAGTACATCTGTGAATGTGGGTGTATAGACCATTACAGAAATAACAAAAGCAAAGCATTTAGAAGAGAGGCCCCCAAAGCCTTTAAATGACTCGAGGAAATGGTTGTTAGTTACAGTAGTGGGATGACGCTCATTCATGTTGCTGTGGTTGTGCTACCGTAGGTCATGTCTATATCTACAGATGAGTTTGGAGCAAAAAGAATGACTTTAAAGCTACACTATGTAACTGTTTTTTTTTTTTTTTTTTTTTTTTTTAAATAACAAAATGTTATTAATGAGTGAGTGCAACAAAAATCCATCTTTCTAACCATGTCTTTACCCCAAAAAACTTTGATAAACCTATAATAATGATTTATATTTTAGAGCTGTCAGGATGGATTTCACGGGAAATTGCATACATACGTCATTCGTCCATGCGTGTTAACGTCATATCCGTACACAGAGAAAATAAGCTCCGGCTACTGTAGCGCGAGTATGGTGTGGGAGTAGCGTGAAGCTGAAAGTTTGTTGTCACAACGAACAAGAAAAATTGACCATGGATCATTCAAAATGGCAAACCTCCGGGGAATCACCGGCTGTAAAAACAAAGAAACCCCGAACAGAGCAGAGTCTACAAGCAAAAAGGGAAAGCGACAGAGTCTGTAATAAAAACCAAATCAACATCGGCTTGACTTAACAGAGGTGGTGACAACTCTGTGATCTGAAAGAATTTAAAAGCGACCCAGAGATGGCTTTTTCTTATTCAACAGGTAAGATATTTTATTGATATGGTTTTTGTATAGTTGTGTAATCACACACACACACACGCACATCTGTGTGTTATAACGGTCGATTACAGGGATTACGGTAATTATGGGGAGAGATACAACTGTGCATGTGAGAGCACAGAGAGAGAGAGCATAGAGAGAAGGATGTGTAAGATGGAGGATGTGAGGAGATAGCTGCTCTCCACTTATATTTCTTTTTGTTTTCTTTTATTTTGTGTGACTGAGTTGGTTGTTATGCGCTTCCCCACTCATCTTCATGTATGTGGAGGAGGTAGTTCTCTTTTTTTGGACATTTCATTAAATACAGGATGAAATGCTAACTCCTGTTTGTCTCGTGTGTCTCCTTCTCAAGTGAGTTATATCTATTTTTCCTCTTTGAGACACCTATAACATCCAGCCTCCGTTGTGTGTGTAGTGAAATACAATAATTATACTGTAATCGGTGCAGAAATTTTCACTTGCTAGCACATGTGTGTATTTTTCTTTATAACGGCAATAATTTATATAAATAAATCCTTTACTCCTAGGCTTTCCAAGGACATGTGAGTCTTGAAATGATGTTGACCACTGGTTGGTAACGATGACAATCTATAAATAAGTTACTACCATGGTCTATTTGGCCAGAATATCCTGCAGTTATATCAGACTAGCAATCGTTATGTCTAATGTTAACGAAAGTTGCCTAACTTTTGTAACGTCATTTATTTCAAAACATCAATGTTTCTAATAAGTAAAAAAAACAAACAAAAAAAAAAACAGCATAAGATATGGCACTTACCTGCTCATATGTTCTTCCGCAAGACACATGCAGTTTTATTTTTCCATCAACAGAGGGCAAAACGTTACATAGTGTAGCTTTAATTAATAAAGACAAAAGTACACTGTGGGTGCATCTGAATTCCAGTAATTTCATAGTACAGTATGTTCTGAATTTAGTAAAGAACTTCTCTAAAGTTTGCTCCTTCAATATGCAGGTGTGTAGTAAAAAACAAAACATTCCTGGACATACTACAACTGCAAAGTTAGCATTGTACTTTGACCCATTTATTCTTTGACCTATAACGTACTAACCACAACTGTGAAAACAATTTACTTCTGTTTACTTTTTGCATACTGTGTACTAGGGAAGTACACACATCCGGAGGGTGTGACATATGTTCATTTTAGCTTAACTAGAAAATCATGGTGCTAGCAATGCCAAGGTCATGGATACCCATGAAATAAACATGTTTATAAAAGGTATACATTGAATGCACTTGGCATTTACCAAATTAATAATAAATGAATGGATATACAATAGCAACCCTAGATGACTATTTAAGTAGTCAAATGCATAAGTATCAATCAAACCACATTTAATAGTCCTCATTCAAGACACCTTCTTAAACTGGGAGGGCTGTTGGCCAAATCATACACATGATTAAGTGCAAATAGATAATGTATGACATTTATTTGAGACCCTTGTACTGGATTTGCCTAAGACCTACTGTGTCTTTTTAAGGGGATGGTTTAAATCATTTTAGTGATCCATTAAGCCAGGGCTATATTGCAGTAAGTGGACAAAGACAATCCAAGACAATACTTTTGTTGTTTCCTGCAGTGCATATAATAGTTTGATGCATTTTGTTGATAACAATTTACAATAAGGTTCTATTTGTAAACATTAGTTAAAATCATTAGTTAACATGACCTAACAATAAACAATACTTTTACAGCATTTATTAATTTTTAGATTCAAAAGTTGTATTTGTTAACATTAATTAATGCACCATGAACTAACAATAAACAATTGTATTTTTATTAACGAACATTAATAAAGATTAATAAATGCTGTAAAAAAGTATCCTTAATTGTTAGTTCATGATACCTAATGCATTAACTAATGTTATAACACTGCGGCCTGGAATACTTGATTCTGATTGGTCAATGGCGTCATGTAGCGGCCTGTTATTGCTCTGTAACAACTGCAGCTCCACGTATTAGAGCGCTAATTCTTCGAGTGTCACTCCTCTACAAGTAAGCTAATAAAATACTTTAAACTCAAATCAATGTTTCATGTGCATTTATTTATTTATTTGGCAAGTAGTCTTGTTATAAGATGCATACTAAGCAATCAGACGTTCATTAATTAAAAAATAAACAACTCAGACACAAACTGGAGGTGGAATTTCAGCTTTCCAGCAATATATTTCTTCTCACATAATTACACAGTTACAATGCAAATCAATGTTTCATGTCCATCTGTTTGGCAAGTAGTCTTGTAATAGGCTGAATAATGAGGTGTCAGATGGTCATTTTCACAAAATAAATACCAACAGAACCCTGACACAAAGGTGGATTTCAGCCATTTCTTTCTTCTCAAATTACATAATTTCAATGCAAATCAATATTTTATGTCCATGTATTTATTTATCTGGTTAGTAGCCATTTAATAAGTGGGATAATGTAAAGTCAGCCAGTTGTTATCGCACAATAAACCCCTTCAGGGTGATACAAGACCCCTCCGCTTCGTGTCGGGGTCCTGATTGCCCTATCGGGGTTTATTGTGCAATAACAACTGGCTGAATGTACATTATCCCTTACTCAACTAATTATTGCAAAGTTTTTTTTTTTTTTTTTTTTTTTTTTTTTTATCAAGGTCTTTTTATTGATAAAACAAGAAAAATGTAAGTATCCAACAGATGTATCATAACTCTTATACTTAAATTACAAGAACCAACAACAGCCAGGCCAGTCAAAAGAATCCTACATAGATGAACATGCACAATATGTCGGTAGAGAAAAAAGAAAAAAAAGTAAAACCTACATACATTCATATGTACATATCATACATTCAGTCCAGTTCTTCAGCTTCCATATTTTCCACAAAAATTAAAAATGGTTGCCAAGTGGTAAAGATTCTCCAAGTTGATCCTTTCATGGAATATCTGATTTTCTCCAACTGTACATGATACATAACGTCCTTAATCCAGTGTCCATATGTTGGAGGGGAAGAGTCTTTCCATTTACATAAAATTAACCTTCTGGCAAGAAGTGAACAAAAAGCGATAACATCAGACTGGGATCTGCTTAAGTTAGCATCTTGTCTTATTACTCCAAATAATGCGGTAGCCATTGTTGGAGCAATCGGTTGACGAAACGTTTAGAAAAAGTCTCAAAGATCGAACCCCAGTGGTTTAATAGCTTCGGACATGACCAGAACATATGATATAAAGTGGCTGGTGATTGTTTATATCGGTCACATGAAGGATCAAGATCGCTCCTGATCTTAGCCAATCTAGCCTTAGACCAATGGTGGCGATGTATAATTTTGAACTGAATAACATTATTGCAAAGTTTTACCATTTTGTTATTATTGTACACTAAAACCAAGACAAAAACTATTGATAAAAAAAATAAATAAAAAAAAATGCAATTAAATAAATAAATAAAACTGCCTCAGAGTCCATGGAAATTGTGGAAAATTCAGCTGTTTTCTATTCTTTTTAAAGCATATTCAGATGTTTCTAAACAGGTTTTGCTAATCTTAATTTAGAATATCTGTCTTATTTTATTGATAAATAATTCTAGAAATGTTTTGATGGTTCCTCCACTTATTCCTTAACCTCTTCAACTCTGGTGCATTTTTGGGCTGCCGCCTGCAATTTTTCACACTCAAATTTAAAAGCTCACCATTTACACATACTAGGGGTGTCCAGCGAAGCCATTATCTGTATCTGTTCATATGATAAAATTATCTGTCTCTGTATTTGGATAGAACTGAATGTAAGCATGGGGCTTAAACCGGAAATGTGTCAAAACTACATGAAACACCCATGAGCTCCAAAGTTAAATCATCTCTTCAGGTCAGGAATTTAACATCGCGCTCGGGTTTAGGCTATACATCAATACATGGGAGTCATTACGTGTGAATTGTGTGATACATTAACATAGACATTTAAAGAAGTGGGACGTGTATATGATGTCGTATCTTAATTATTGTTACACTTGACAAGCTCCAGATGCGCACAATTAACAGAGACCGCAAATGGATTCGAGACCGTGGCCATCCGATCTGAAATCACACAGTGCACATTTTCATTCATAAGGTTTACACTTTAGAAATATTGGCTTTACAGATTCATAAATTAATTGTAATTTTGGGTATGTTCATTTAAAATGTCGCTTTGTCCTTGTGATTTTTGGATAATCAGTCAAACGAATATTTTTTCTATTATTCAGATGAATCTGTTATTCATTATGATGTCATTATTCATGCCTTTCTGAATAAGATATTCGGCTTCAGGCACATCCCTAACACATACTGTGGACTAATTGGTCAAATTTTTTCATGGCTCATTTATTTATTTATTTATTTATTTTGGAAAACTGCCTAAGGTAAAAGCAGATATAAAGTTTTTAGCTATTTGGGGCTTACAGCACCAGTGATCAGTGCATAAATGAGACGCTTGTATTTGATGTCTTACAGAAATAATATTTCACTTTGTGAATTTTTTTCTTAATATTTCAAACTATGGTATTATGGCAACAAAAAGGACTGTACTGTTGCATTTATAAGAATGAGAGCTTTCATTTGATATATGATTTGTCTATTTAAGTGCTATTTGAAAGATTTTTATATTCATATTTCTACCACATGACCTCTAGGTTGCACTGATTTGCGACGCGAATGTTTTCAGGCCTTATTTTGTTATTTTATGTAACATAAATGCAAAAGTTCAGACTCTAAGCTTTCAAACTATACCCCATATGTCTGACTTATGTATTCGGAGATTTGAAAATTTTAAGCGTATAAAGCACCCACTTTTGGACATTGCTGGCGGGTCTGCAGAGTTGAAGAGTTTTAACTATCATTCCTAACACTAGAACTAAAATATAAAAGCGAAATATAAATCAAAGCTAAACTGAAACTCAAAATTCATTGCTAAAACTTACTAAAACTAAACTGAAATTTAGAGTAAAGTTAGTTAGAATTTTTTTTTTTTTAACAATAATAACCTTGGGTCTGCACAGGTCTATTTCTAGAAGGCAAGATACTGTATCTGTTATGAAATTCTTCATTTCAAGTTATCAAAATACAGAATATCTGAACTATGGGTCGAATGGGTGTTTTATGACACTGCACCTAAAATAGAAAAAGAAAGCATAATTCACAAAGAAACCCTGATAAAATGTACCACATCTCAAACTGCAAATGCATGCTCCGCACCAAAGTATAATTGAGATACTTTCATAACAGAGTGACGTAGTAATTATTTTGTTTTTCCAAAATGATGAACGTCTAGGTTACTGTTGTAACCTCCGTTCCCTGATGGAGGGAATGAGACGTTGTGTAGATGTAGTGACACTAGGGGTCACTCTTGGGAGCCCCAAACACCTCTGATGTTTGAGAAAGGAATTTGCATGCCTTTCTCAAACAGGTATAAAAGGAGCTGGTGTGCAACCACTCATTCAGGTTTATGCTGAGGAGCCGAGACAGAGTTCCGGCGATCACAGCGGGTAGTTTAGTGTTGTGGCAGGAGGGATACAATGTCTCGTTCCCTCCATCAGGGAACGGGGGTTACAACAGTAACCTAGACATTCCCTATCTGTCACTCACTCGATGTTGTGTCGATGTAGTGACTCTAGGGGTCCCTATACGAAACGCCACAACCAGCTGAACTGTGTTACGTGGATCGGCGGTGCAGGTGCAGGCAGGCCACTGCGTGCCAAGTAACAAGTGCACCGGCCCCATCGTAACCTTCCCAATGCCCCGTGCACGTTGTATGGACCCTCGCCCCCCCGAAAGCATAAAAGGGGGGGTCAGACATGCCCACAATGGGAACAGGCCGCACCAACTGGTTCGGCCTTTTCTCTTCTTTCTTTTCCCGGAGAAAGAACTCGCTTGATTCCAGCTGGGGCCAAACATATTCGCATCGGGGTAGGTGTCCTTGGGAAAAGACACCGTGGAGACCACACCCTGCCCGAAGGGGGGGTAATTGTGTTGAAATATATCACATGGTCTTACCGATTCTTTATTGGCAGTATCGCATGTGGAGTATCCCCCTAGGGGATGGAGCTCTACAAACATGCCGACCTGTGGCAGAGGGGACTCTGTCCAAGGGGAGACATGGGTGTAGCATCAGGGAGACCATACTGTGGAAGATTTCATCATATGGGTTTACCGACAGGGAACCAATGCATATAGAGCACCTATCCCATTACAGGGTCTGACCTGAACAGGGCATACTGACACAAGGACTGGGCTTGGCATTGAATTCCTCCGCCGAATTTGCTTGCCGCAGGTGCGGAGGGAGGAATCCAGGGTTCACCGATCCCCCTGGATGAAAGAGCACACGTCTTCCCCTGGGGAAAGGGAAATGTGCTTGTGTGCCAGTGGTACACCTGGCCAGCTGCCCGCATCCTTACCTGTTTGTACCTACCAACACACGAGACAAAACTGGCTCAACCCAGAGATTCTAAAATCTCACGAAGGTATTGGGTGTTGCCCAGCCTACTGCTCTACAGATGCCTATTAAAGAGGCGCCGTTGGCCAAGGCCTAGGTGGAGGCTATGCTCCTGGTAGAGTGCGCATGTAGTCCCACAGGGGACAGCGCACCCTGGGCCTTGTATGCCAACGCGATGGCATCCACAATCCAGTGGGCAATCCTCTGTTTGGAGACAGCATTCCCCTTCTGCTGTCCCCCGAAACAGACAAAGAGCTGCTCGGAGCATCTAAAGCTCTCCGTTCAGTCCAAATAGATACGCAAAGCACATACTGGACGCAGCAATGATAAGTCTGGGTCTGCCTCCTCCCGGGGCAGCGCTTGCAGGTTCACCACCTGATCTTTAAAGGGGGTAGTAGGAAACTTGGGCACATAGCCCGGCCGGGGTGTCAGGATCATGTGAGAGTACGCTGGACCAAAATCTAGACACGTATCACTGACAGAGAATGCTTGCAGGTTCACAACCCTCTTGATGGAGGTGAGCGCAGTCAGAAGGGCTGTCTTCAAGGAGAGGGCTTTCAGCTCAACTGACTCTAAGGGCTCAATGGGGCTTTCTGTAGGCCCAGCAGGACCACAGAGAGGTCCCACGAGGGAACGAGGTGCGGCCTAGGAGGATTCAACCTCCTGGCACCTCTAAGGAACCTGATGATCAGGTCGTGCTTCCCTAAATACTTACCGTCCACTGCATCGTGATGTGCCGCTATAGCGGCTACATACACCTTCAAGGTGGAGGGGGACAGCCGCCCCTCTAACCTCTCCTGCAACCTCTTTAAAAAGACGCTTTCCATCGGTGCCCACTCTTTTAGGGAATATTTACTTTTTTAGGGTTCAACGTGCGCTGTCGTAGCACCCAGGGGCATTCTCCGCACTTATGTGCAAGAGGGTGAGAAACTGCTGTGATGCGCCGTGAAATCCAACAGCTGTGGAGATCGCTTGCTTTCTACAGAGGCAAATGGATTAGCAGTGGAATACATCAACACTGCTCGGCTCCGAAGAAAAAATCGGAATGAGTGGTTGCACACCAGCTCCTTTTATACCCATATGTCCAGGGGAGTGGCATGCAAATTCCACTCGCCAATTTTGGGGGTTTTTGGGGCTCCCAAGAGTGACCCCTAGTGTCACTACATCGACACAACGTCGAGTGAGTGACAGATCACTCTTACACTACTTATACTCAACAGAATGAAATCATTTGAACCGTGTTTACCTTTTTAAAAATATATTCTTTCACATATACTATAGATCAGTGGTGGGTCATGCATTAAAAGTCTAGGCCTTCAGTGTGATTCATGCCATTAAGAAAACACAGTTTCACAATGAATAAGATACCCTATGCCTTTGGGCATCATACATTATGTCGCAGCTAACTAGTTATACCAACTGACATTTTAAAAACACGTCCACGCACGAAAGCCAGAACTTTAAATGACACTTAATGCTCAAGCAAGCCTAATTTTAACTGCAGACTGTTTTGTGAAATGAACGTCTCCCGAACAGATATTCAAAAATCATAATTTTTCATATGAATCTACCAAGGAGGTCTATAATGCCTGGAAAAATCTATCTAATAATATTTGCAATTTAAATGTTGCTTGTAATCAATTTCGTTTTGTCAGGGTACACGGTTATGCTGCGTTCCATGCAAGTTGGATGTGGGATATTCCTACTTGACCATAAATGCATTCCATTCCCCGATATTCAGAACTGCAATGCTCCCGTTAGCTTAGCAGGGGTTTGACTCTCATTAGAGATGTCTCCTAGCAACCCAACTGATAAACAATGCTGCAGCGCTAGCATTTGTGCTTCAGGTGTACGATTATCAAAAGAGATTATAATGTTTTATACACCTGTTTCTGCAAGCATTTGTTAAACAAGCTTTAATGTCATATATTGTGGAAACGAACTCATTTGTCGATATTACATAATAAAGTGAATGTTTATCACTTACTTTGTATATCTCCCTGAGTGTCGACATGTTTGTGTGACATCTTGCCCCTGCATCTCTTCGAAATCGTAGTTGAGAATTTCTGCATGAGCCTACAAGTTGTAATTCTGACTTCAAGATGCATTCCATTGCACTTTTCCTAGTAGGAAGTTGTAAAATCTGACTTCCCGAGTTGAATGGAGTGCAGCACTACTTTTCAAAACGTGATCCGACACTGAATGCTCCAGCAGCCTAATTTACACTTAGAATACTCCTGATGTTGCTATAACAATGCAAAAAGCACTTACCAATTTGCTTGAAATGAAAATCAGTCCTCCTTTCATGATTGAGAAAGAGATCATAAGGATCTCTTTCTCAATGGCGATAGCGGCGGTAATGAAAGTCGACTCGTCAGCAAGATCTCGCGCTCTTCACTTTCAAATTACGTCACTTAACCCTTTAAAGCCTGAGCCCAAAATTCTGAAAATTCCATTCTGTGCCAGAATATGATATTCATATCCATATTCATATTACATTCATATTGATATAACATCACACACCTGAACTGTATATACCATATTGAAGAGAAGAGCTAGGGCTTTCAAATTATATAAATATATGTATGATTATTTAAGGCTAATCATCCTTTATCAATAAGATTTCACACAGCAATTTTTACAAAAATCTTCTCCAGCCACCATACTTCATCAGACAACTGCATTTTCAACCATTTTAATTACAAGCTAGAGGGAAACTTAGAGTGTATGAAATGTACATAATTTTGTGGGCAATGTAGAATAGCAGCCAGATTAGAAATATAATCTATTGTTTGAAATTTATGACCATTCTAGTGATTAGTGAGAAAACGGAATAAAACAAACATTTAGAATGTTAAGATACATTTCACATGACCACTCCTCAAATACTCCTTTTGAGCACCTGTAATAATAAATTGAGATTGCATCTGAAATTGAAGGACACAAACACTGAAATATACATTTTATGTGTTCAATAAAACACACACTTTATTTAATTTGAACATTAGAATTACACACGAATTGCACAGCAAAACATACAAAATCAAGCTTTCGAACTATCTACAGTAAATACATTTTTAACAAAGAGTGCAGGAACAGAATATATATAAATTCATAAATACTCAACAACTGCAATACCTGTGGAGAGAAGAGAGGGAGAAAAGAGGGGAGGGGGAGGACAACAACACCAGTAAACATGGCTGGGGATCAGGTTCCATCTCATCCTCCATCTCCTCGTGGTCTGGGTCTTCCTGCAGTAGTTCCTGGTCCAGCAGATCTTGCTCCTGTGTGCTCATGCCCTAATGAGCCACATCCTCCTCTGCTATGAACATAAGCTCATCAGCAGTCAGCTGCCTCCTCCTCTTGAGGGTGCTGAGCAGGGAGACATAGTCTCTATCCATCTCTACAACAGAAAAAAGTACAACAATTGGTAGCCAGCAGTGTGTTCTTCACAAATCCGTACACTGAATAGTTACCAAAGGCTTGCAGTCTAACCAGAATGTCCAGCTGCAGACAGCCCAACTGCAGACAGCCCTCTCACACTTTCCTTGTGAACAGGAAGCTGCACACAACCTAAAATCATGTCTGTGTGATGGATGGGTAAGGCTATCTGCTAAATTATAGAAAGATATCTACCATTTTTTTTTATTAAATGGAAAATCAACAAGCTAGATAACTTATCTAACTAGCAGGCCAGTTTCCAGGCAGGTCTGAAGAGCATCTGCTCTCTGCCTCACATTACTTCAGGTGGATTTTTCACAAGCGACAAAATTGGCCAAAAACGTTATTGATATTTAGCTAAAAATTTACATAGTATTGCTAGCTAATGTTTATTTAGCAAGTTTCACAGAAATTTGCTTAAAAATAGAGGCTAGCTGCCTGTCCGATGAACGCCGACGGTCATATCATTTTTTCCAGAAATAACTAGCATTACTCCTACAAATAAATGCTTCGTAACTAAAAGGTTTTGACTTTCAATAGACAATATTGACAACACATGTTCAATAACTTGTCTTACCTCGAAAGATCACCTCAGTTTTCAATTTGAAGCAGTAAGTCCAACACTTGAGGTAATCTCCCGGCGTATCCTCTCTGGCTCCGCTCAGGCAAATGGAGGATGACGCTGATAACGATAAATTTATTATTCACGTCTAGTAACCCCTTAACCAATCATATGTGCTTTTAGCTTATATTGTCATGAGTATCTGATATTGAGACAGGAACCATGGGAATAATTGTTCCCAAATTTGAACGCTCCAGCTGGTAAGGGTTAAAGCGTGATTGCGTCTCTCAAGGCCTGCTAGAAGGCCTCGTCTGGGACATATCCTAACGATCACACCCACCAAGAACAAATAAATCAATCTGACTTTAGCTGCCCATTCATTTGCACTGTTGAGCGATTCTGTGGAAATTCTGAAGGCCTGAGGGGGTGGAGCTCAGAATCATGCGCTGCTTCGGCTAACGAGCTTGGCTTTGGGCATGTGATTTGTGAAACAGTTGTCATGCTTCACATGTAAGCATCAAGGAATAAATTCTGACTGGATAAACTTTTCGTTTTTCTCTGTTTGTTTGTAGATTAATTAAGAGTGGTAAGTGATTAAAAATACATAGGCAAAAAGGTGATTGAGAATGAAAGGATGAAAAATATTTATTTATTTGGCTTGTTAAGCCAGCAGAGAAGGCTTTGCTGGCCCTGAGAATTCACCACTGCTATAGATGCATGTCTTCTCATTAGGGCTTTGAGTCTGTCAGCATAACATGTATTGATGCTGTTATTGTTAAAAGCTATAATGGCTCAAGGCCGCTCCACATACAACTGGCTTGTGACTGAGGACATGCTGTTTTAGTTGTTGTTTTGAAAATCGTGTTGAATTTTCATGAACAGGGCTCCCAATGCCACTTTAATAAACAGCAGAGCACAGAATGATCTCCACAAGGACAGTCTTTCTGTAAAGAGTCATAGTGTTCTGTCTGCGTTCACATCTGAGCTGAGGGTAAGGTTCAGTTTATATCCTCCATACAGTAGGTGAGCCAACAAGACTCTCAAAAAATGAAAGCACTTGCATTCCGCAAAGTCTGTACCCAGTAACATAAAGGACTCAGGTGTCTAACTTGATATTTTCTAACTTGAAGAGCCCAGTCTTTACCCACTTTTTATGTTTATGAAATCTGTTTGAAAATGACTTGGTTACTGATGTAACCTCTGTTCCTTGATTGAGGGAATGAGACGTTGTGTCGATGTAGTGACACTAGGGGTTCACTCTTGAGAGCCCCAATCACCTTTGCTTTATTCAGAAAAGGCCAATGAAAATTGGCTAATGGAATTTGCATGCCACTCTCCGCCCCGGACATACGGATATAAAAGGAGATGGCATGCACCACTCATTCAGATTTGTGCAGAGGAGCCGAGAGAGAGTCCCAGCCATGTCAGTGGTCAGTTCCATCAGGGAACAGAGGTTACATCAGTAACCAAGACATTCCCTGTCTGTCACTCACTCAATGTTGTGTCGATGTAGTGACACTAGGGGTTCCTATACATAATGCCACAGGCGCTGAACCGTGTCATGAGGTACGGAGGAGTGGACACGGGCAGGCTGCTGTGTGCCTCGCAGCGAGCGTTCGACCACATCGTGACCTTCCAGTGAGTTAGGTAAGGCGTCTTCCTTGTCCCGATAAGGGTGGGAGGAGGCAATTACCCGAGGTGGCTACAGGCAATGGCCTTTCCTGATTTTTGTATTAAACAATTTCCCACCGAGTACCTGCTAGAATAGCGCTGGGGAAGTGCTCTTCCCTCTCCAGGAGGGAGAGCACTACAGATACCACATCCTACCGGAGGGAGGTTAACATGTGGAGAATACCTCACATGGACTTACTGACAGGGAAGTTCACATATGGAATGATGCCACTGGGGAGGACCCTATCTACGGAGAGGGTACACAGCAACAGTGGCCGAGGCAGAGCAGAGCTCTGTCGAGGGGAAACACAGGGTTCACCTGAGGGGAAACCGAACAGTGGAAACACATCATACGGGATTACCGAGGGGGGAATCACCACGTATGGAGCACTGAGCCCAAGTACGTGGGCTCACCTGAAAAGGGGCATACCACTGAGTTTGTCACCGAATAGTGCTTAAGAAATTAAAGAGGCATCCAGTGTTCACCAGTTGCGAGGAACTGTTGTGGACAAGATAGCGCACATTATCATCTTGAAAGGGGAAAGGCGCAAATGCAAGCGATTATACCCGACCGGCTGCCAGGCCTACCTGTTGTTACCCCATAACACTTGGTGCAAAACAGGTTTTATGCACATGTTGTAGAACCTCGCAAAGGTATTGGGTGTAGCCCAACCCGCTGCTCTGCATATATCTGTTAGAGAGGCGCCCCTCGCCAGTGCCCAGGAGGACGCAACACCTCTAGTGGAGTGCTCCCAGACTCCCAAAGGGCACAGCAGGTCTTGTGATTGGTAAGCCAGAGAAATGGCATCCACAATCCAATGGGCCAGCCTCTGTTTGGAGACTGCTTTCCCCTTCTGCTGCCCTCCAAAACAGACAAAGAGGTGCTCTGAGCATCTAATGCTCTGCGTGCGGTCCAGATAGACGTGCAATGCATGGACTGGACACAGCAATGACAAGGCTGTGTCTTCCTCCTCTGAAGGGAGTGCTTGCAGTTTCACCACCTGATCCCAAAAGGGAGTGGTGGGAACTTTGGGCATGTAACCGGGCTGGGGTCTCAAGATCACGGGAGAGTGTGCCGGCCTGAACTCCAGGCATTCACTGGTGACAGAGAGTTCCTGCAGGTTCCCAACCCTCTTGATAGAAGTGAGCACCACCAGGAGGGCCATTTTCAGTGACAAAGTGCTGAGCTCAGTCTGCTCCAGGGGCTCAAAGGGGGCTCTCTGTAGGGCAGGTAGGACCACAGAGAGATCCCAAGAGGGAATCAGGTGCGGCCTAGGGGGATTCAATCTCCTTGCGCCCTTGAGGCTCACTGGGGGCCAACAGTGCACCAAGGCATCCGTGTCAAGGGGAGCCTCGGACAGGGAGTACCAAAGGAGGCAATGAGAGGACTCTCAGGAGGTGAACATGTCCAACTGTGCCTCCCTGAATCTCTCCCAAATTAGCTGGACTGCGTGAGGGTAGAGTCTCTACTTTCTGCTGAGCGTTACCTGCTGAGAGCGCATCTGCTGCCCGGTTGAGGAGGTGAGTGTCTCGCAGAGACTTCAACATCTGCTGACTCCAAAGGTGGAGGCGGCAGGCAAGTTGCGACAAGCGACATGAGCGTACGCCGCCCTGGCGGTTTATGTATGCCACGGTCGCTGTGTTGTCCATCCGGACCAACACGTGCTTGCCCTGAATGAACGGCCAAAGCCTCCAAAGGGCCAGTGATACTGCCAGCAACTCTAGGCAGTTGATGTGCCACTGCAGGCGGGGCCCTGTCCAGAGCCCCGATACTGCCTGCCCGATGAACACGGTGCCCCAGCCCGAATTCGAGGCATCCGTCGTGACCACGATGCACCTCGAGACCTGCTCTAAGGGAACCCCTGCCCGTAGAAATGCCAGATCTGACCAAGGGCTGAATGTATGGCGGCACTGTGGCGTGATAGTCACACGCTGGGTGCCGTGGCGCCATGCCCACCTTGGGACTCGAGTCTGTAGCCAGTGATGATGATCAAGAACTGATGGGTGAAGTCCTCGACAGTGTCACCAAAGAGTCCCCCTTGGGAGATGGCCGCATCGAGAAAGCGGACCTTCTCAGCATCACGCATCTCTGCAAGGTTGAGCCACAGGTGCTGCTCTTGGACCACCAAGGTGAACATCCTCCAGCCCAGGGCACGCGCCGTGACTTTTGTCGCCCGTAGAGTGAGGTCGGTCGCGGTGCGCAGTTCCTGCATAAGCCCTGGGTCGGTCCTACCCTCGTGCAGATCTTTAAGCGCCTTGGCCTGGTGGACCTGCAGGATAGCCATGGCGTGCAGGGTGGAGGCAGCCTGACCCGTGGCATTGTAAGCCTTCGCCACTAGTGTCTAAGAAAACTTACATGCCTTGGAAGGGAGCCTTGGTCGGTTCCTCCAGGTGGCTGCGCCCTGTGGGCATAACACTCACACGGCTCCGAAGAACAAGTCTGAATGAGTGGTGCACGCCATCTCCTTTTATACCTGTATGTCCGGGGCGGAGAGTGGCATGCAAATTCCACTCACCAGTTTTCATTGACCTTTTCTGAATAAAGCAAAGGTGACTGGGGCTCTTAAGAGCAAATCCCTAGTGTCAGTACATCAACACAACGTCGAGTGAGTGACAGACAGGGAACAGTCATTATTTTTGTGATTCTGGTTGGAGATGCTAATGGAACAGAAATTACACAAATTAGAAACTAAGAAATTAAAAACACAATCTAATCTTTAACTGGAATAAAATGTTTTAATATCTGTTTTAAATGCGTCTATTACCAAAAAGCATCTTGAATGTAAATCTGACCTTTTATACAAAGGAATTAACAGGTCAATATTACACATTTGCTTACATTGATTAGTGAGCTAGAAATATTGCGGAATCAAATTAAATGTATCTTATTTATTTTAGGCCAACTATTCTTTGTTTTAAAATTTCTCAAATTAATTTTTTTTATTTTTATTTCTAGGTATAAATCCCAGATTTTCAATGTGGTCTCAGACTTTGACCCAACTGTACACACACACACAAACACACACACACATATATATATATATATATACACACACATACACACCACCGGTCAAAAGTTTTGAAACACTTACTCATTCTTTATTATAATTTTTTCCACATTTTAGAATAATAGTAAAGTCATCAAAACTATGGAATAACATAAATGGAACTATGGGAATTATGTTGTGACTAAACAAAATCCAAAATAAATCAAAACTTTGTTATATTTTAGCATCTTCAAAGTAGTCACCCTTTGCCTAGAATTTGCAGACATGTACTCTTGACATTTTCTCAACCAACTTCTTGAGGTATCACCCTGGGATGCTTTTTAAATAGTATCTATGTTGGGCACTTATTGGCTGCTTTTCTTTATTATTTGGTCTGTCATTAATTTCAAAAAAAAAAAAAAAAAAAAAATTAAATTACATTTTAGTTTTATAATGAAATAAATTAATATGGTAGCACAATTATATTTTTGTCTACAAAACTAATTTCAAACATTTAAGCATACATCTTCAGATCAAAAGATTTTTAAGATCATGAGAAACATTTCAGTCAAGTGTTTCAAAACTTTTGACCGGTAGTGTACACACACACATATACATGTATATATATTATTTATTTATTTATTTATTTTTTGCTGGCAAAGAGATGCCTACAAAAAGGCTTTGAGAAATAAATTCAGCCTTGATGAGGGAGAAAGAAAGAACATTTGAAGACTGACTTCAAATTGACTAGACATAGTTTTGCTGGAAAGTTTTTGTTTTTTTCTGCATTAAGAGTGTTCAAGTTTGGAGATTTTAGCTTGAAAGTCAAACGTTATATTAGTTTAATATAGGTCTATGACGAATGGAACAATTTTACACTAAGGAAGACAAAGATTGGCACAGAAATTAGTATTTGGATTGTACAGCATAGGCTTAAATGTCTAGTCCTTGTATTAGGTATGAACCCAGTCCTTATTAAGTGTAATCTTGCCAATTCCATGTAGGGATTGTAGGTGGGACTGGGTGATGAGAATGAGAATCTTATTCCTTATCTTTTTCCACTTCATGAAGATACACATCATGTACATGTTTTGCTGTGGATGAGTGTATGTAAATGACAATTATAAGAGACAGGAAGGGGTTATTGGTGTGGAAAATTATGTCATTGTTGCTTAGAAAATCTGCCATTATTCTAGACCCTCCACACTGCTTTGATGACATTCGTAGAGCTGTAGTGAGACTGCAAGAGAAAATAATGCAAGCCACTGACTGAAAAATCTATTACATATCACTCTACTTATTATTTTAGAACTTATGTTGTTCAATCAATGTGCTGTGGTTGAAACAAATCTTTTATTTTGTTCTAAATGCGTGTATATATAGTACATATAAGGGAAAGATATTGACATTTCTGACTATAAATAATGAACATTAACTAAACCGAACTGATTATCGCAAAATACCCTGACACCCCTAAAACTATTTAAAACAAAATTTTGCTTATTTGATATAATAATTATCAACATGATTACATAGGAAATCCACATGTTGTTTCCGAATGTTCTGGTACCCTGAAGTCGACACCATTCTGTTACTGACAAGCTCCATCTCTGGCCAGATACTTCTGTTACTTTTTCTATGGTGCTTACTGGTAGCATGTTGTGCGAGCAGCCCCAAAGACATGGGATCGTCTGGAAACCAGGAAGTAATTGTGTTCATATAATCTATGATCAGCGTGGTTCAGAGGTTGCATTTTTAGATAAGATTAATTTTTTACTCCACTAATGGGTAGGTTTAGGGTTAGGATTTGGGTGTATAGTAAATACAATGATGATAAGCACTTCTGTTAACTGTACTACATCCTTTACAATAAAAATTTGTACTGTCAGTCGATTAAATTTTTTTATCACAGTTAATCAAATATTTTTAATAGTTAATCACAATTAATCACAGATTTTGAAAGTGCTGAAATTTGACTCTATAAATAATTATTAAAATAATTATTTTCCTGTCAAAATGCATTTATTTCCTTCTTAGGAAAGAAAACAAAACACTATGTAACAATGTGATGCTTTATTAACATTTTCCAAACTGTCATGGTTTTATATGTTTTTGTTCATGTTTTGTGTTAATGTCTTTTATTTTGGAAGTTTAGTTCCTGTTTTATAGTCTTGTGTTCCATGTCATGTTATTTCCTGTTTCCCTGCCAGGTCATGTGATTCCCTGATTCATGTCATGTTATTCCCTGATTTATGTCATGTGGTCCCCTGGTCATGTGATTTCATGTTTCCCTCCATGTACATGTGTCTTGCTTTCATTGGTTTATTGTCTTGTTACCTTGTTATCTGTTCTGTCTTGTCATTGGTTATCCTTGTCATGTTTCTTCTTTGTCGATGTATTTAAGCCTCATGTTTGCCATTGTCCATTGTCAGGTATTGTAAGTGTAACATTGTTGGTTTGTTCTAGTCAAGTCAAGTCTAGTTTAGTCAAGTTTAAGTTTATATTTTGTTTCACGTTTGGATTTATGGTTGTTGGATTTCACTTATGTAAATAAACTGCACCTGGGTTCTAACTTCTTCATCATCATCTTCGTCAGCCTGTCTTTGCCAGCAACGTTACAGAATACCTGACCGCAAAATGAACCCAGCAGTTCAGCTTCTTCATTTACGTCAGGGGAATCGTCCCCTGGAGGAATATGTAGAGGAATTTTGTGCTCTGGCCAGCAGGGACGATTTTAAGAGATTGCCCTCAAGGACTGTTTTTGCTTTGGGCTGAATGAGCCAGTCTCCTCCTTGATGCCAGGTGGCCAGAGTACCTAAAGCCTGCCTCAATTTATTGACCTTGCCCTACTGATATGTGGTTCATAGTTCACTGTGGGGGAGGTGGACGCCAAGCCAGAGTCCCATGTCATTGCTGCAAAGCCAGAGTTCCACGTTATGGTCGATGAGCCAGCGTCCCACGTCATGGTCAACAAGCCAGGATCCCAAGTCATGGTCAACGAGCCAGTCTGCTCCATGCCATGTCACAGCCATGCCAGAGTCTGCTCCGTGCCATGTCACAGCAACACCTCAGCCTGCTCCGTGCCATGTCACAGCAATGCCTCAGCCTGCTCCGTAGCATGTCACAGCAACGCCTCAGCCTGCTCCGTGCCATGCCACAGCAACGCCTCAGCCTGCTCCGTGCCATGTCACAGCAACGCCTCAGCCTGCTCCGTGCCATGTCACAGCAACGCCTCAGTCTGCTCCATGCCATGTCACAGCTACGCCTCAGCCTGCTCCGTGCCATGTCACAGCTACGCCTCAGCCTGCTCCGTGCCATGTCACAGCTACGCCTCAGCCTGCTCTGTGCCATGTCACAGCAACGCATCAGCCTGCTCCGTGCCATGTCACAGCAACACCTGAGCCCGTCACAATAACGCCTCAGTCTGCTTCATCCTCATTTCCTTTCCATGCTTCCTTTCTCACTTCCTAGCTCCACCCTCTTAGAAAACAAGGAAATTATCCAAGGAAAGGAGGATGGAGGAATCAAAGCAAGACGGATTTGTGAAATGAAATGTCCTGCTCACTCAAGCGTCACTTCAGAGCGCTGTCTCTGCGCAGCTGCACTACCTCGTAGCGCTTGCCGTTATGTTGTTGAAACTTCATGAATTTATATTTTTATAACAAAACCTAATAATTCAAGATGCACTGTTAAAGTATTTGACAATTATGTTTTATTTAAACCGCAAAGGTGAAATATGAATTAAAACTGTTGTGTTAGATGTAAATGGGGAGGAGAATTTATGCATGCATCAGGTACTTTGGCCAAAAAGTCTTCCACATAGGATGCTCTGGTGCTTCCTCACTCAAACTATAGGTATAGATCTTTAATACATTTCTTTGTTACTTTCGTTTTTGCAGTGGCTTTTTAAAAACAACTCACAGTTCACTTATTACTAGAACAGACTAACAGGAGAAACCCAGGTGTTACCAAGTGCACAATGGTGGGAGGAAAAGAATATGATCTCAGTGACACTCCAGTGACTATAGTATGTCTCCTCTGTTAGCAGCAGGTTCCTACTCCCACCTCAACACAATAAAATAATCTATAGTTCTATATATAAAACAGCAGTCATGAGTTGGTTTACATAGACGAAAGATGGTGAATACGAATGTTTGGATACAAGATATTAAAACAGGATATAGCAGTTCCATGCTGTGTTCATTGCACTATTTTTTATTTTAATTTTTGTAAATTGTTTTCCAGTAAAAATGACTAACAACTTGACTAAAACAAGAAATATATATTATATATATATATATATATATATATATATATATATATATATATATATATATATATATTTTTTTTTTTTTTTTTTTTTTTCCTCATTTATTCTGGTGAGTGTGTATATCGTGCCAAACGCGTGTTTGAACACAGCGCTGCAACAGCTGGCTGATCAAATCACAGACACGGAACAACAATCCTCGGACTCGGTTATTATTATTCTTGGGGATTTTAACAAAGCAAACCTCGCACGTGAACTGCCCAAATACAAACAGCATATTACATGCCCAACCAGAGACAGAAATATACTGGACCATTGCTACACAACAATAAAGGATGCATATCGCTCTGTTCCTAAATCACTGTCTGGTTCATCTTCTTCCAACCTACAGACAGAAATTAAAATCTGCTAAGCCTGTATTAAGGACTGTAAAGAGATGGACCAATGAAGCAGAGCTGGAACTACAAGCCTGCTTTGACTGCACTGATTGGAGTGTTTTTGAGGCTGCAGACACCAATCTGGATGAGCTCACAGACACTGTTACATCATATATCAGTTTTGTGAGGATATGTGCATTCCTACTAGGACTTATTTAACATTTAACAATGACAAACCATGATTTGCAGCGGAACTAAGGCAGCTTCGTCAGGCCAAAGAGGATGCTTACAGAGTTGGGGATAAAGTCTTGTACAATCAGGCCAGGAACACACTGAATAAGGGAATCAGAGTGGCTAAAATAAGATACTCTGAGAAGCTGAAAAACAAGTTTTCAGCTAACGACCCTGCATCAGTGTGGAGTGGCATGAAACAACTTATGAATTACAGGACTCCTGCCCCCAACCCTGTAGGGAACCAACAACTGGCTGACGACCTGGATGTGTTCTACTGTAGATTTGAAATGCCCAATCTCACACCCCACACCCACTCTGACCTTCACTTCACACAAACACCAACACCTCCTGCAACCCCCCTCCTCCCCCCTCCTGCGCTTAAGATCTGTGAAGATGATATGAGCCACGACTTTCAACAACAAAGGATAAGGAAAGCACAGGGCCCAGAGGCGTTTCACCTGCATGTCTTAGATCCTGTGCTAACCAGCTGGCCCCCATCTTCACACAGATCTTCAATAGATCACTGGAGCAGTGTGAAGTCCCATGCTGCTTCAAACAATCCACTATCATCCCCATCCCAAAGAAACCAAAAATCACAGGACTTAATGACTACAGACCTGTTGCCCTGACGTCTGTGGTCATGAAATCATTTGAGAGACTGGTGTTGGCCCACCTGAAGAACATCACTGGACCCTTTCTAGATCCCCCTCAATTTGCTTATCGAGCAAACAGGTCTGTGGATGATGTAGTCAACATGGGATTGCATAATATCCTGCAACATCTGGACAGACCAGAGACATATGCAAGGATCCTTTTTGTGGACTTCAGTTCAGATTTCAACACCATCATCCCAGCTATACTCCAGAATAAATTACACCAACTCTCTGTTCCCATGTCTATCTGTCAGTGGATTACCAGCTTTCTGACGGACAGGCAGCAGCTTGTGAGACAGGGGAAACTCACTTCCAGCACCTGTACAATCAGCACTGGTGCCCCCCAGGGATGTGTGCTCTCCCCACTACTCTTCTCCCTCTACACCAATGACTGCATCACCAAGGACTCCTCTGTCAAGTTCCTGAAGATTGCAGATGACACCACTGTCATCGGCCTCATCCGAGATGATGATGAGTTTGCATACAGAAGGGAGGTTAAACAGCTGGCTGTCTGGTGCAGTCAAAACATCCTTGAACTGAACACACTCAAAACGGTGGAGATGATTTTGGACTTTAGGAGGAACACCCCAACACTGACCCCCCTCACCATTCTAAACAGCACTGTGGCAGCAGTGGAGTCATTCATGTTCCTGGGCACTACCATCTCACAGGACCTGAAGTGGGAGACCCACATTGACTCCATTGTGAAAAAGGCCCAGCAGATGTTGTATTTCCTTCGCCAGCTGAGGAAATTCAACCTGCCACAGGCGCTGCTGGTGCAGTTCTACTCAGCAGTCATTGAGTCTGTCCTCTGTACTTCAATAACTGTCTGGTTTGGTTCAGCTACGAAATCAGACATCAGAAGACTACAAAGGACATTTCGGACTGCTGAGAGGATTATTGGTTGCCCCCTGCCCCCCCTTCAAGAACTATACACTTCCAGAGTGAGGAAAATGGCTGGAAAAATCACTCTGGACCCCACTCACCCTGCCCACTACCTTTTTGAACTGTTGCCTTCTAGCCGACGCTTCAGAGCCCTGAGCACCAGAACCGTCAGGCACAGGAACAGTTTTTTCCCTCAGGATATCCATCTCATGAACAGTTAAATTGCCCCATTGAGCAATAACTATGTGCAATACACAGTTTAGTCTTTTTTTATATTTATCCAACATATCCAACCTCTTCTGCCATTTAATTCCTCTGAAGAAAAAAAACAACAACAAAAAAAAAACATTTGCACTGTACATAACAGATTTGTATTTACACTGTACATAACAGATTGTATTAGATTTGCACTACCCATGTGTATGTCTGTATTTATGTATGTATGTGTATAATTAGTTTTATTTTTTATTATTATCTATGTCTTGCTGCTGTTTTTGTATTGTTGTACACTGGAAGCTCCTGTCACCAAGACAAATTCCTTGTATGTGTAAGCATACTTGGCAATAAAGCTCATTCTGATTCTGATTCTGATATATATATATATATATATATATATATATATATATATATATATATATATATATATATATATATAATGCACAGTACTGTGCAAAAGTCTTTGGCACATAAGATGTTTCACAAAAGCATTTGTTTTAAGATGGTTATTTATATCTTCAGCTTCAGTGTGTCAATAGGAAATATAAATATTAGACTCCCAAACATTACTTTTGCAAACAGAAAAGATTAGAATAGAAGAACAGGAAGCCCTGAAACAGATCTCATGGCCCCCACAAAGCCCCCCCACTGAACATCGTGCCAGTCTGAGATTACACAAAGAGACAGAAGCATTTGAGACAGCCTAAATAGATAGAAGAACTTTGGCAAATTCTCCAAGAAGCTTGGAACATCCTATCTGCCAACAACCAAGAAAAATTGTGTCCAGGTGTACCTAGGAGAATTGGTGCTGTTTTAAAGGCAAAAGTGGTCACACCGAATATTGATTTAGCTTTTTTTATGTTTACTGGACTTTGTATGACATCAAGTGATAAATGAAAACTATTTATGTCATTATTTTTGAAGATATCCTCACTGTGCAACATTTTTCACAAGTGCCTAAAACATTTGCACAGTACTGTGTATGTATGTATATATACATATATAGTACTGTATATTACCTCATTGGCTAGATGTAGGCATATTCTCTGAAAACAAGTCTCAAGTAACTGGAAAACACTACAAAAATACTGTTTAAGAAAATGACATATTTATTTATTATTATTGCAAGAGAAGATTTCCACATGTTGACAAAATTCCGCAATATCTTGCTCAGCAACTAAATCTAAATCATGTTAGCATGATTAAAATTTTGAATAGTATGTTGCTCTAATAGTATGGTGCAAACTGATGCTGTTAATGCATAAAAAGCAATGAATTATGCAGAAGGAAGTGGAAAAAAAAACAAACAAAAAAAACACACAAACGTGTAGTTCCGGGTTAATGGTAATTAAATTTGAAGATGAGGTGTTCCTTTAGACAAACTGTTTTCGACTACTTGTCTCTTATTCCCTGGCCTTAATTAAACATGCTGAAAAAGACAGGAGAGCTAAGATTGTGTGAGACAGAGCACATCTTTGCAGTACCTAATGTTAGCTAATGTGACACAACACATTGTAAATCATTCTCGTGAGCCGATGCACACAGGTCCGACCGACTCTAAATGTGTAAGACAAAAAGCTTTTACAGAGTATGTCACCATTCTTTTCTGTCTTTCTTCATGTAAACTCTTATCATTTTCTTTTTGGCACTGCAAAGAGTTTTTAACACGATTTCAGTCATATAATACCATATTATATGAAACAGGCCTATTAAAAAGGGTGAAATTTATAATCTGGGATACAAATGTTAACTCTTTTGAACAAAAGGCCAGATTTCTTTGCTTCAATTAATAGACACAATATGCCTTTTGGAACATTCTCAATTAAAGCTGAGATAATACGAATCAACATGTTTTGTAAAACCTTCAAAAGCCTACTTAGCCGTAGCCTACTTAATAAATATAACTGAATAAATTTCAATAATATTTGCCTACTGGGTTTTCAAGAGGTCAGCGGAAATTAACATTATTTTTACACATATGTGACCCCAAAACTTTTTAGGCTAACAAAGTCAATCTCAATAAAACATGAGAGTTCCTATAGAGAGCTTCAAAATATTCCTGCACAGTCATAATATTATATCATATCACAAGCCGTTCTACTATGCAGTCTTGAGGTAAAGTGGCTATGCTGTTAATTGCTCCCTTAGAGTGGAGTAATTACATTTTCTCTAAATAAAGAAAATTCAGACCAGTTGTTTAGCGTTTTTGCTTGAAACCGTTTAGGCTGCTGTTCTTATTAATTAGTATTGGCTGGATAATAATCCCACTGAGGCCTCCTTGAGATGATAAAACTGTCTTTAGTGAAAAACAAATATCAGCATTTATCAGAGGTGAAGACATCCCCATCGGAACCTCAGTGTGAAGCCCACCAGCAGCACATGTGGCTACAGATAAAAACATGTAATCCCATCGTCTCTAAGCACATATTGGTATTCTGTACAAGTAAGTGCTGAGCTGACTGAGGACGTGTCCACACTTATATGTTTTCATTTCAAAACATTAATTTTGCTACATTTATGCCTCTCATCCAAACTAGAATGCCATATTTGAAAACGCTCTCCATTACTGCATACTTTGGTAAACAATGACATTAGGAAACTAAAAACTGATTTTTCAAACTTCAAACAAATTAGTGTAGACATGGTGTACAGTTGAAGTCAGAAGTTTACATACACCTTTGCCAAATACATTTAAACTCAGTTTTTCACAAGTTCTGATATTTAATCATAGAAAACATTGCCTGTCTTAGTTCAGCTTGCAAGCCTCAACCTTTTTCCTCTAAACATAACAATGGTCATTATGGCCAAAAAGTTAAATTTTTGTTTCATCAGACCAGAGTATATTTCTCCAGAAAGTAAGATCTTTGTCCCCATGTGCACTTGCAAACTGCAGTCTGGCTTTTTTATGCCGTCGATGGATGATGAGGTGTGTGTGTGTGTGTGTCGTAGCACAGAGAAGGGCTTCCTCGGACCTTGGCATCCGAGCCTTCATGGACTTCTACATGGTACAGAACATGAGAGATACGAGGCTGCAAGCCACGAAGGCAAGAGTGCGGAGGATGCAGAGCTGCAGAGGAAGTGAAGAGTGGAGAAGAGCCGAAGAAGAGAGAAGATTCCAGACTTCTTCCTTGGTACCAGAGTCTTGAGCGTAGGCTGGCCGCACCCCAAAGAAGCTCTAAGACAATCAGAGGTGGCTTTTCAGAGGCACATGGTCAAGAGTGTTCTCCCCTCAATATAATGAATTTATGGCCTTTGTTCCAAGGTTTGTCGGTTTCCTGCTCAAAACTGAACGTTTTAATCATGACTTTCATAAGAAAACTATAAATGTAAATAACCCGAAAATACTTCACACCATCATTCTGGAATTTAAGAGACAATCAATTACATACCAAACACCTGTACATTCTTATAAAAATTACAGTTATAATTCAGTTATAATGCAACTTCCTACTAATTAGTTTGTTAATTTTAAACACAAGTAATACATTACACATTTTGAAAAACATAATTGTCAGGATTATGATCAGGTTAAACCTTGAATGAGCGTTCTAGGCAATTTAGGTGCAGGATAAAATTACATTACAGTACATTTTGCATTTGTGTCAAAGTTCCTAGATTAAGATGAGATGTCCTGAGATACACTTGTATACACTTACAATTTTCATTTGTAAATGTTAAGTTATGAGCAGTAGTTTGTCCACCTAAAGAGAAGTTCAACAGCTCAAATCCAGTCTGTTTAGTCTCTGTGTTCTGAACAATGACCATAGATATGTGACACAGGAAATGTCTAATTTTTAAGTGTTTGTGTGTTACTTAATGAATGAAACAAGGGGACTTCTTTTTTAGCTGCTGTTTGCAGAATACTGATCAGAGAGGATGTCTCATGACTAATTTGGAGCCTAGAAAATTGGTTATTGTCCAGAATAAAGAGTCATAGATCTAGCGTTGTGTTGTTCATTGTAATTCAGGAGGATCTGTGTTTAACTGTGCCTTTTATTGTCCATAACCTCTGCCCTTAAGTTGTCTTTTTGCAGAGGTGGTTAGCTGGTCATGCCATGGACGACCATTAAATGTTGGGGTATTTCCTGATTTACAACATATGTGAGAAAAGGATCTTGGCGGTCCAGAGAGCTCTCATTGTTTTCAAGAGGTTGACACTCAACAGATGTCGCGGCCGTAAACTTAATGGCTCCAAGCTGAATTTTCTCATAGGCCATCTTTGTGTAAATCTGATGCTTCTTTTTTTTATTAAGTTCCTTCAGCATGGAAATTAATATTTTCTTCTGCCCATGAGATACTACAGATGGCAGCAAGCAGGTTGCATATTTCCAGGGGAGTGTATCCGTCAGCCGAGCAACTGCCATTTAGATGAATGGGAACACTATTGAATAACTCTCTCCAGCTATTATAGAACTCCATGGTCTGAACACACACACACACACACACACACACACACACACACACCACACAGCATATTGCATCTATAATTATTAGGTCTTGTGGTTTTTCAGTAATCTAATATTGATGAAACTGTGGAGAGGTCAATAGTCAGAAGATGATGAGGGTTGTTGCATGCAGAGAGGTTTATTAGAAGCAGTTGGAGCTGGTGTTATTACACTCTTTTTCACAGCTCTGTCCACGTCTAAACTAGACATGACTCAATAACTCGCATTTGAAATTACACATAAGAAATCCTGAAAGGAAACGCTTGACATGCGAATAAACTCTCAAAATTTGCTTAAAATTTAATGCGCGAGGAGGAGGTGGATTTTCTCGTTTCGTATTAGTTAAAATGTGCATTAAGTTTATGGAAAACGTTTATTTGCAAAATGATGACATGTTTTGACCATTTGTGCATGTGTTATGAGTGTGTGATGGCTTGATGTGACTGGCCAAATAAAAGGTCAGACCTTGGCACACAATTCTTCAAACATTACCCTGGACATTCGGAAGTGTTTAACCCACAGCTGGACGTTAAATTGGGTCCTCACAATCCGCCAGAACAGTTTTGAGCGCGGGCGCTCCCAGATATACTAAGGCTAATGGCGTGTGGGCATCGCAGCCATTTCAGGCCTAATTATATCAGATATTACAAATATTCTGCTGCATCTCCTGGCAGCATTTAATAAAACGAGATACAATTGCTCAAATCCTGCAAATAAATCTATCCCCGAAACAAGGATGTTATTCGGCTGCTTCATCATGACAAGGCAGCATCCTCAAGATAATGTGCATGACGTAGTAGATGGAAACATGCAACGAATCATCTTTTCTTTAGTCAGTTTTTTTTTTAAATGTGCTTAAAAAAATCTGAAGAATTTTGATGGAAACGTATTGTTTCATACTGTGCTCAACATCTTTTATCTTGCTAGGAAAGCGTATTTGCAGAATATGTCTGTTCCTTTAAATTCATAAAGGTGAAGAGATGTGTTCTTCAAGAAGGAGAGGGGAAAATATGATGATCTCTTGTTCAACAATAAAGGTGTATTCTCACCAAGAGCAAATAATTACATCGATATGCACACTGCAATATCCTCCAGCAAAAAAAAAAAAAAAAAAACAAACAAAAAGATGTAAGCTTTATATAAAAATAGCAATGTACTGGTAGAAATAATTGTAAAAACTACTGAAGCAGCCATCTTAAAACCAGCTTAAGGTGGCTTTCAGGTCTTAGCTGGTTTAAGCTGATGTGCAGCTGGTTTAAGTGTTTGATCAGCTGGTCTCCCAGCCTGACCAGTTGACAAGTAGATCAAACCCCAAAACCGTCAAACCTAGCCAGACTGATCAGTGTAAACCAGCCTGGTGGACATCTAAGACCAGAAAACAACCTTTGGCTGGTTTGAGATGGTTTTCTTTACACGGCAGGTGTTGTAATAAAATGCCAGTAAATAGGTATACTGTAAATAAATATGAAACACATAAATCCATTTTACAATCAACTGTCATATCACTTCTTTTTACTCCACCTGTTTATTACCATTATGGCTTTATGTTCCATATTTAGACACCTACAATATCCACAACCTATTTTTGGAGCAGTGTTTGATAAGTTACTCAAAAAAGTAATTTGATACAAATTACTAATTACTTCTCTAAAATTGTAATCAGATGACTCATTTTACTTATTACTTATCAAAAAAGTAATCACATTACTAATTACGTATTAAGTTACTTTTTATCTTTTCTTTTCCCGCTCAACAAATTCAAAATAATGTCGATATTTCCACCTTGTTCACTGACTTGTTAGGGGGTGCTGCCACAAAACCCAAACAGATGTATGTATTAACATCATTCAAGTTTTAAATTTATTTTGCAGAAATAAATTTATTTTAGAAATATATGTAACACAAATAATGTGCTTAAAAGTAATTAACTTAATTTAAACTCAATAACTGTAATCTGTTCTCAAGAATTTGAAATGTTATGCACTACACTCCTTTTTTTGTTTTTTACTAAAAAGTAATAGCAGTAATTGCTTTTATTTATGAAAAGTAATGATAGTATATAATTATGTAGTTACAGACACATCATCCAAACACTTAGTGGTTGATGAATTATTTGGCTGGGCAAAATTTTCATCCCTGGTACCATAGGAATGAGCTGTTTTATTTATTAAGTCTTATTTACTGTGAATACACATCATTACTGCAGAACATTGTATTTTCCCCTCTGTTTCCATTTTATGAAGAGTGTTATTTTTAAAGGAATAGACATACCCTAGCAAATACGCTTACCTAGCAAGATCTGTGATAAAAGAAAATGATGAGCACAGCAGAGTGCAAGAAAGGACAATAGTTCATATATCATATCATCAGATCTATCATAAAACATGCAGAAAAAAAGTAATGCATGAAATATATATCGTAACTCAAACACAAACCTTCATAATCAGACCTGTTGCAGACACATCTTGAGTGTTATTTATTTACTATTATATTTGCCTATGCTATTCCTGTTCTTTACAACTAAGTGAGTCAAGCTTTTAAGGATTAAAATGTATGCTGTATTGACTGCCAATGAATAAACTTCAACTCTTTCATCCATGACACTTTTGATTCATTTCCCTCATCATTCATCGCTCCTTCGTTAGATCCTTTCTGTGTATATTTATGATTCGTGTCTGGCACCAGCATCATGAAAAAGAAATTCTCACACAAACCTGTTTCAATTATAAAGACAAACACACACATTCAGAAAACGGCACAATAAATTAGCTGGCATGTGTGGGCAATTCGGCACATTCCTTTCAGAATTTGAGAACAGGGAGAGGAATCATCTCGGGATCGTGAGTTCAATCTTGGCCAGCTCTGCTACATGTCCTGAAACTACCCTTCTTTGTTTGATGTCTACTGTTCATAGCTACTAATTCCCCAGCAAAAGCGGTTTATTTGCAGAAAGGTTATTTGTGGCACATTTGATGTAATGTTTGCCAGAACTTCATATTGGGTAAACATTAATGTCTTTAAATGCAAAACAGCCTTCAGTTGGTTAAAGGGATAATTCAAAAATGAAAATTCAGTCATTGTTTACTCACACCTGTGTTGTTATAACCCTATATGACTTTCTTTCTTTTTCTTAACACAAAGGGAGAAATTGTGAAAAAAATGTGCTCAGTGATGTCATACAATGGCAGTTTATGGTGACCACCTCTTCAAGCTTCAAAAGGACACAAAAGTATAATTGAGAAGTCTAATAAATTATTCCATGAGACTCATTATTGTTATGAAAGCATAACAGAAAGAAAATCCACCATTCCATTATTGATTGAAACCCAATCGTAGCAGTGTTGTTCTCTATCGTATCGAGACTATCCACCAGAATACATACATATGGACTATGACACCACCCGTGGTGACGTGGATTCTCTGTAAGACACTAATTAATAGCTAATGCGCAGATCACACATACCTGGCTATAAAAGGCATGATCATTGCGCATTTCTTCCTCTTTTGATTCCACGTGTTACAGTGCATCTAACTGCTGACTGCTGGTAATCTCTATTATATTATCAACATTTTTCATTCAATTTTTCATTCAATACCATATCACACCATAACAAGGTGTTAATGCGGTCACAGAGCTGTAGTTCTGTATTGCATCTAGTGTTCTAGATCGCTAATGCGGACGAGTCTGGGTAAGTTGTTGAAACTGATTGTTAGCGCAGTGTTGACCATCCCTCTTGGTTTAACCGTGTCAGGAACATTGGAAGCACTGTAAACCATATTGTACAGTAAAGTGCTAACGCGGTTAAGCACACACATTCTGAAAATCAGCGGCAATAACAACACTTGACAGACTGTTCATGAGCTGGATGGCCTGAGGGGAAAAAAACTGTTCCTGTGCCTGGCTGTTCTGGTGCTCAGTGCTCTGTAGCGCTAGCCAGAGGGCAACAGTTCGAAGAGGAAGTGTGCTGGGTGAATGGGGCCAAGAGTGATTTTACCAACCCTTTTCGCCACTCTGGATGTGTAAAGTTCTAGCAGGGTGGGTAGGGGAGTGCCAATAATCCTCACAGCAGCCCAAACTATACTTTGAAGTCTTCTGATGTCTGACTTGGTAGCTGAACCAAACCAGACAGTTATAGAAGTGCAGAGGACAGACTCAATGACTGAGTAGAACTGTATCAGCAGCACCTGTGGCAGGTTGAACTTCCTCAACTGGCGATGGAAGTACAACCTCTGCTGGGCCTTTTTCAAAATGGAGTCAATATGTGTCTCCCACTTCAGGTCCTGTGAGATGGTAGTGCCCAGGAACCTGAATGACTCCACTGCTGCCACAGTGCTGTTCAGAATGGTGAGTGGGGTTAATTTTGGGGTGTTCCTCCTAAAGTCCACTATCATCTCCACTGTTTTAAGTGTGTTCAGCTCCAGGCTGTTTTGACTGCACCAGACGGCCAGCTGTTCAACCTCCCTTCTGTATGCAGACTCATCATCATCTTGGATGAGGACGATGACTGTAGTGTCATCTGAAAACTTCAGGAGCTTAACAGAGGTGTCCTTGGCAGTGCAGTCATTTGTGTAGAGGGAGAAGTGTAGTGGAGAGAGCATCCCTGGGGGATTGTACATGTGCTGGAGGTGAATTTCCCCATTCTCATAAGCTGCTGCCTGTCTGTAAGATAGCTGGTGATCCACTGACATATAGAGTCAGGAACAGAGAGCTGGGTTTCTTTAGTCCATAGGAGAGTGGGGTTGATTGTGTTGAAAGCCGAACTGAAGTCAACAAATAGTATCCTTGCATTAGTCCCTGGTCTGTCTAGATGTTGAAGTATGTAATGCAGTCCCATATTGACTGCATCATCCACAGACTTGTTTGCTCTATAAGAAAATTGAAGGGGATCCAGAAAGGGTTCAGTAATGTCAGAGTGATGGGTCTGTAGTCATTAAGTCCTTTGATCTTGGGTTTCTTTGGAACAGGGATGATTGTGGAGCATTTGAAGCAAGCAGGGAACTTCACACTGATCTGTGTGAAGATGGGGGCCAGCTTGTCAGCACAGGATTTTATACAAGGGCCCTGTGCTTTTCTTGTCTTCTGTTTCTGGAAGACCAGCACACATCATCTTCACAGATCTTAAGTGCATGTTGAGTAGCAGGAGAGGGGAGGAGGATGGTGGCAGGAGGTGTAAATATTTCTGTGCTGTGAAGGTTGGAGCGGGTGTGGGGTCTGAGACTGGGCTTTTCAAATCTACAGTAAAACACTTTCAGGTCGTTATCCAGTTGTTAATTCCCTACAGTGTTGGGGGATGGTGTCTCATAGTTGGTAAAGCCTTTCAGGCCTCTAAACACTGATGTAGGGTCGTTAGCTGAAAATTGTTTTTTCAGCTTTTCAGAATAGCTTCTTTTAGCCACTCTAATCTCCTGTGTCAGTCTGTATTTGGCCTGATTGTACAATATTTTATCCCCACTTATGGAAGCATCCTCTTTGGCCTGACGAAGCTGCCTGAGTTTTGCTGTAAACCATGGTTTGTCATTGTTGTATGTTAAATAAGTCCTAGTAGGAAAGCACATGTCCTCACAGAAGCTGATATATGATGTCACAGTATCTGTGAACTTGTCCAGGTCTGTGGCTGCAGCTTCAAAAACACTCCAATCAGTGCAGTCAAAGCAGGCTTGTAGTTCCAGCTCTGCTTCATTGGTCCATCTTTTTACAGTCTTTACTACAGGTTTAGCTGATTTTAGTTTCTGTCTGTAAGTCGGAAGATGATGAACCAGACAGAGAGTCCTAAAGCTACACATGGAACAGAGCAATATGCATCCTTTATTGTTGTGTAGCAATGATCCAGTGTATTTCTCTCTCTGGTGGGGCATGTAATGTGCTGTCTGTATTTGGGCAGTTCACATGTGAGATTTGCCTTGTTAAAATCTCCAGTAATAAGTGAGTCTGGGTGTTGTTGCTTCGTGTCTGTGATCTGATCAGCCAGCTGTTGCAGTGCTGCATTCACACACGCATGTGGAGGAATATAAACACTCACAAGAATACACGAGTTAAACTCCTGCGGCAAGTAAAAAGGCTTACAGTTTATGAAAAGTACCTCTAAATTAGGACAGCACATCTTCTTCAGCATTGTTACATCTGTACACCAACATTCTTTGATGTAAAAATACGTTCCACCACCTCTCATTTTCCCCGTTAAATCTGCGTTACGATCCGCTCTGAAAAGCTGGAAGCCCAAGTGCTGTCCAGAATGGCTTCACTCAGCCAGGTTTCCGTGAAGCACAATGCAGCAGAATATGCAAGTGAATTTTTGCAGGTGAGGAGAAGTAATTTGTCCATTTTGTTAGGAAGAGAGCGGAGATTCGCTATATGGATGCTTGGCAGCGCGGTTCGAAAGCCACGCTGTTGGAGCTTGACCAGCGTGCTGGCTCACTTCCCACATTTGCGTCTTTTAGTGCGCTTGTACAGCATCGCTGCTCCTCCGACTACAGAATGTCTGAATAATCAAAAACCGGTAAAAGATTGTCTGGTGTGTGCTGCTGAATATTTAGCAGCTTGTCTCTGGTAAAACTGATTGGAAATAAATTACTAAACACAGGACAAACAAACAAAAATAGCAAAAGAACTGGAGAGCTCCATACCGAGGCTGCCATCTGCGGCGCCATCTCAGATATATATAGATAGATAGATAGATAGATAGATAGATAGATGTATATATAGTATTTGTGTTTAAATATAAGTATATTTACTGTTTATCTGTAACATGTCTAAAATAGTAAGTGGGGATGCCTGTGTTCAGTGCCAAGCCCCCATGTCACCACAAGATGGCCATGACTCATTGAGCATGCGTGGCAGGGCCGTGAGCTGCCATAAAGTTGCATTAACCGCTTTATCCTTTCAGCTCATGCAAGGGAGTCTCGTTGGCAGTTTTTTAAGTGCAAACTCACTGATACTTCCACCAGTGCTCCCCAGCCAAAGTGTCCCCACAGTCACAGGACTCCCATCCACTGGGATCCCTGATTGAGAGATCAGTTGAATCCTTGAATATTCCTCCAGTCTCTGTCGCATCTGCTGCTCCATCTCGGTTTGATGTGGCTGATGTGTCAGTACAGTCTAGGCCCTTTTTCTCTCCCCATCAAACTGGTTTTGAGAGAGGTTGTGGCTCAGTGGGAGTGACCTTCCTAGCCCCCCACAGCTGTCCAGAATGGAGAAATAATTGGATGTGGTCCCCTTCCTTCAATTGACCAGCCAATTGCTGCAATGATTTCACCACCCAAGTCACTTCTTGGCCGTTCAAATAGACTAAGCAGGAACTTCCGGGCCATGGACAGGATCTTTCACCTGCTACATGGTGATGTTGCTAAAACAGCTTGCTTGGCTAACATGGGTGCTATACTTTAGCTGTATCTCAATCAGCTGTTGCAAGGTCTCAATGAATCATTGAGCCCAGAGAAAATAGCTGAACTACAGCTGGTTTCTTCTGCCCTGTTGAGGGAGTCAAAAGGGCAAGCGAGCACAGTGGGCAGATCTGTGGCTCACTTGTGGACAGCAAGGCAACACCTATGGCTCTCTCAGTCCAAGCTGCACCTAGCAGACTGCATGTCTTTGTTGGAGCTTCCTGTAGTACCTTCGGCAGTGTTTGGGCCTGGTGCTGTTGAGATGCTGCAGTGAGCACATGAGGCTTGTGCATGTGCACGGGACATGAGGGGATTTCTCCCCAGTTCAGTACAGACCCTGACAGGTGTTGGGAAAAACTGGTAAAGATACCATCATACTTGCAATGAGGGCCAGCAATCAGCTGGAAGGTGAGATGGCGTAGACTCAGGAGACCTTAGACTTCAATTGGAGGCCAGTAGGCGATGCCGGGTTCGTAGACAACCAAGACAAGCCTCCTTCTCTTTCGTGATGGTTTTCATAACCCGCTGTGCCTCCTCCCTCCATTAGCTCATGTAGCAGCCTGGGAAGGTATTACAAATTATCCATAGGTCATCGCGACAATGACCCAGGGCTATCAGCTTCAATTTATAACCAGGCCACCTCTTTCATGGGTTCTGACTATGTCCTAAACTTCTGGTCATTCAGAAGAGAAAGCTTTGTTAGAGGACATCAGAACTCTTCTGGAGAAAGGAGCTATACATGAACTGAGGCGGGATGAGGCACAGACTGGGTTCTGTTCCCATTACATTTTGGTGCCAAAGAAAGACAGCACCCATCTTGGATTTCAGGGGTCTGAACAGTTTTCTAAAACCCCTAAGGTTCAAGATGCTAACTATCCCACAAGTGAAACAGGCTGTGCGTCGGGGCGACTGGTTCGCATGCATAGATCTGAAGAAAACCTACTTCCAGATCCCAATTTGGGAGGGACACTGGCGTTTTCTTCAATTCACATTCTACGGCAGGGAGTTCCAGTTCCAGGTTTTAACTTTTGGCCTGTCCATCACTTTCTGCACCTTCTCACGGTGCATGGACACAGCACTGCACCATCAGGGGGTGAGTTTTGAATTATTTGGACAACTGGCCTGGTGTGTACACAGTCAGAGAAGACTTGTCATCAGCATGTAGAGCTGGTCTTTGATCACATTCAGTCCTTAGGGTTTCAGCTTAACAAGGAAAAGAGCAGACTCAGTCCATCTCAGACAGCTCAGTTTCTTGGGATGACCCTGGACTCTCTAAGCAGGAATGTTTCTCTGACAGTGGAGCGCCATCAGTCTCTCACAGCCTGTCTCTCCCTTTTTTGGTCAGAGGGTTCAGTGGAGAACTTGCCTCAGACTACTAGGCCTCATGCAGCAGATGCCCAGATTATCCCTCTAGGACTTCTGTTTATGCATCCAGTCCAGAGGTGTCTACTGAGGTCCAGGCGCTGTCCTCAGAAAGATCTGACATGCATGGTGCCTGTCACCAGGAGACTGCTAAAAGCCCTCTGCTGGTGTAGGGGCCCAGGGATAATGAAGGGTTCTCGACTGAGACCTGTCCTGTGGCATCAACTGGTCTCAGTGGATGCTTCCCTGAAAGGCTGGGGTGCAGTGCTCAATGGCGCATGGGCCAGAGGCCTCTGTGAACCCGCCTGGACATCTCAGCACATCAACGTGCTGGAGTTGAGGGCCATTCACTTAGCACTACCTTACCTGGTAGGTTGTCTTGTCCTAGTGAGGACAGACAATGTGGTGGCAGCATTGTACATGAACAGGCAGGGGGGTCTGTCGTCCCCTCTACTCCACAAAGTGGCTCACATTCTCCTCACTTGGGCACAACCGCGCCTCTCACTGAAAGCGGTGTATCTTCCAGGACTGTAGAATCAAGTGGCAGATATGCTGTCAAGGAGGGTTCCTTGGCCAGGAGAATGGCATCTCCACCCAGATGTGGTGAAGACCATCTGGGATCATTTTGGGATGGCAGACATCAATCTTTTCGTCTCTTGGGAGTCAAGTCTGAGGAGTGATGCCTTGTCACAAGAGTGGCCTTGGGGTCTCCTGTATGCTTCCGCCCCTTTCAGATTGTTTCCTCCCTTACTGCGGAGGATACAAACACAATCAGTCAGGGTGATTCTTGTGGCTCCACTGTGGCCCCACATGCCTTGGTTCTTGGACATACCACCTCTCCTGGTAGGTGCACCCCTGGAACTCCTGCACTGACGGGATCTTACATTTACATTTATTAATGCATTTGGCAGATGCTTTTATTCAAAGTGACTCACAGTGCAGTTATTGCAGGGACAATCCCCCTGGAGCAACCTGGAGTTAAGTGCCTTGCTCAAGGACACAATGGTGGTGGCTGTATCAAACCGTCAACCTTCTGCTTACCAGTTCTGTGCTTTAGCCCACTACGCCACCACCACTCCTCTTCTCTCACAGGTTCAGGGAACACTGCTCCACCCATTTCCCCAAGGGCTTAAGTAGTGGGCCTGGCCCCTGAGAGGGCCCAGCTGTTAGCTATAGGGCTCTCAGAGCCTGTAGTGTGCACGTTGCAAAGCGCCAGGGCACCGTCAAAGAGGACTTTATACTCCTATAGATGGCATGTGTTTTCTGCCTGGTGTACTTCACATGAGCTTGACCCAATGGGATGTCCAACTCCTGATATTCTAGAATTTCTGCAGGAATGCTTTGATGCATGGAAGTCACCTAATACTCTTAGAGGGTTTGTGGCTGTTATTTCTGCGGCTTGAGGAAATAGACTCTTAATAGAGTCTTTCTCCCTACGATAGCAGGTTGATAAGCCAGTTGCTCAAGGGTGCCGGGCGCCTTAGGCCCCGGAGGTCTACATCACTGCCTCAGTGGGATTTGGACACTGTTCTCAGGGCTCTTGTTGTTGCTGCCTTTGAACCCCTAGATTCAGTGGACCTGAAGTGGCTGTCCATGAAGACTGTATTTCTACTAGCTATCACTTCAGCTAAGAGGTTAAGTGAGTTACATGCCTTGTTACTATGCTATTCTCCAGACACCACTCAGACATCCAGCCATTCAGTGACACTAATCTACTATAAACCTTATCACCACGATGAGCAGGGAGGGGGCCAGATCATATTACAGTATCTGACATCGTTTTTGCAAGTTCACACACCTCTTTAACATTATCTTTAGTGATCTCTGACTAGCGAAGCTGGACATCGTTAGTGCCGACCTGAATAACAATTTTAGAAAATCTACATTTAGCATTAGCCAGCACTTGTAAATTTGATCTGATGTCAGACGCTCTGGCACCCGAAATGCATTTAACAATGGTGGCTGGAGTCTCTATTTCCACATTCCTTACAATAGAATCACCTATGACCAAGGCTCTTTCAACATGATTCTCAGTGAGTGCATCACTGAGTGGGGAGAATCGATTGTAAACCCTAAAAGAAATGGGAGAGTGGTGTCGCTTTGCTGAGCGAGTATGCCCCGAGACGTCACCCAATCACCCTGTTGCGGGGGCTCTTCAGCTGGAACCAAAGTGTGTGTGTTGCTCTCTGTTCTACCCACATCTGAAACAGTATCTACCGGCTTCTCTTTCTCACTGACCTCCACTAGCGTTCGGATGAGGGTCTCTAGCTCATTAACCTTCTCTGTCAGCCTGACTAATTCCTTACATTTATCAAATGTGAATCCATTACTGCTGATGGAAGAAGCTATAGTAAACATGTGGCATGTAATGCAGGAAGCAATAATATGAGCGGATGCCATGACTTACTGCAATTGTTTGTGGTTGTTGGTTGTTCCTGAGTGGCGAGGGTTTGAGATCGATGTGAATCCCTCACGCAATTGTTTGTTGTTATGGTTGTTCTTGATAAGCGGTGCTTTGAGATCGATGTAATAATCCGTGTAACATAGAGGAGAAAATGGGTGCACACTGTAAAATGCTCACAGTTTAATCGCAATAAAATTAGAAGGCGGATGCACCAGAAAAATGCACGCAGTTGAATTGCGCTAAGAGAAAAATGTGGGGGGAAACCTGATGCATGCTGAAAAATGGCAGATATTAAAGATTAAAAGCTGAAAACAGATAGATAAGCGATGTTAAAAAAGCTAGCAGGCTACAAACACAGACTTGAGCTAGGCATCAGCAGCAATAGGAAGTCATTTACATTACATTACATTATACAATACATTAGCCTGATTGGGTTTTTTGTACTGTAATGACTCTGATGTGGTCATGTGAGGCTATCTATTGTGGCTGAAGAGTCTTTGGAAAAAGACGTGATCTGATGAGCTAACACTCCTACACTTCTCCGCTGGAGCTTGTCCAAGCTGCCCATCATCTGAATGCAAGCCCAGTTTCTGAACAGGTCCTGAGTCAAATTAACAGCAAAAGCAGTCTATGCGGCAGATCAATCAAGATTACCTCAATTTTGAAAAAGGTTATCAACACATTCTATAAATCACATGTAATATGTTGACATGAACTTTAGTAGGTTTGCAAAGAGGAAATAGGCCAGAGCAAATGTGAGACTCAGTGAGTTCTCAGTGAAAAAAGAACAGAGAGGTTGGTGAAAATTAGAGCTGTCAGAATTAATATGTTAACGCATGCTATTCATTAAAAAAGTTTAACACATAAATTTTTCTTAATCGCGATTAACACATTTACCGTTAATACAACGTAAACACTGGTGTGAAGGGTGGAACCTTTGTAATGTGTCCGCCCGGAGTCATTACACTGACGCACAGACCACAAACAAACACACAACAGCACCAGAGCCCTTCTACCAAGTGAGCCTACAAGCTTAGCATAAAACTGCATAACGCAGCGGTCCCATAGACATTCTATGGGAGGTACTGTCATAACACGCTAGTTGACTGTTACACTCTCTCCTATGATAGAGCAGCGGAGGTTTTTATCACAGTAAATAAAATAATCTCTGACAGCACTTCCCAAATATTATATATAATGTATAAATATATTATATAAATGAGTTTTTCGGTGTAAGCCTATCTCTTTTGCTTGTGCCTGGGTGGTTAGGGCAGCTGTTGCTATGGTTACAGACAGTGGCCGTGTGGAGCTTTAATGGCCAGGTGTTGCAGACTGAACGTGTACTTTCAATTCACGTGAAACTGGGGCTTAAGCACAAGGATTCCAAAATATAACAGTGGAATTCGATATACCAGACTCATGTCCATCAAAAAAGTTACTTAAATCGGCTCTTTAGCAGCATTTAAATGACTGACTGAAGACGATGGATGTAAAACATGCAGACAGAAGTCCTAGAAAGAAACACATTCTACAAATTGGACAGGATGCTCCACTAGTTGTCCAACAACAAACTAATAAGTTTAATTATTTTTTTTGCTGTGGTTATTTTAAAGTGATTAATTAAAAGTTGCAATACTGTAATGTTTAAGCGCGCTGTGAATTGTGTTTAGTTACAATCAGCGAGTTAACTTTAAAAGTTGTGTTTTAAATCGTCCTCATTATTTAAAGCATTGCTTGTGTATATTCACCGCATTCAACAATGAATGTCAATTTTAGTCATTATCGACTTTAAATTGCCTGCTGTAAGCAGTGTTCCCATTATTATGATATTTCACAGGTTTATTTGTGAGGTGTTGTGGACAGTATTTTTATAGAATCTGTTGCCGGTAATCTAACCGTCCAAATCTCACACCACGGCATCCCTAGCTCTGACGCGAATCATGAATGCAGCTTCACGATTGCTATAACAAAGAGGATAACCACAGTCTAATGGCAGATTAATATTGTGGAGGATTTGAGTTTAAGAGATTTAATGCTTCCACTTAGACTTCCACTTAGACTTTGGGAAACTTATAATGTTACTTGAATTGGTGATATTTAGTGCATTTCTACCTTTATATTGTGGAAGGCTTTGTTTGGAAAATGTTAATAACGCATTATATTGTTACATATTGTTTTGTTTTCTTTCCTAAGATAGAAATAAATTAATTTTGTCAAGAAAAGAAATTTATATAGTGTAACATTTCAGCACTTTTAAAATCTGCGATTAATCACGATTAACTACAAAATGTATGCGATTCATTGTGATTAAATTTTTTAATCCACTGATAGCACAAAAAAAAAAGAAAAAAAGAAATACAAATAATAATAATCTGTGGAGGTGAGGGCGTGGTCGAGCACCCGTCTGGGGAGAGAGAAAGCGGTAAGGACATCCACCTGAGATGAACTGTGAATAATAACCATCTCTATGTTCACAGTGAGAGTCGGGGGAGATAAAATGACGGCCAGTTCACAGAGAGAGGAGAGAGACAGTCAGACCAGAGTCTTCGTGCCTGTCCCCTGAGAGAGTCTTGGGTTGTGTGAAGCTGAAAAGCGGACTGTTTATTTGAGTGACGCTGAAAAGCCGTCTTGTGTTTTGAGTGAAGCTGTACAGTGATTGCTGGTTATTCGTGAATAAAACTGACTTACGTCAACTGTGGAAACCGGTTCCCGCTTCCTCCTTTATCTCAGGTTTCAGCTCCAGTGTAACAAAGTTTCAGGTTGAGCAGATAGAGGAGCATTTCGGCTGATTTGTTGAGGTCAATAATTATTTCATTAAAAAATAAAAAAATCTTATATTTCACTTTCTAGAAGGTTTTTTTTTTTTTTTTTTAGACAGTTGCCCTTAATATTTCTTATATTGACAAGGTAGCCTTACAAAGCACTTTAGAGACTAAAAGCAAAATAGCAAAAATTAAATAAAAAGGACTCATCAATAAATGACAACAATAAAACCAAGGAAAGTATGTCAAAACAAACTTTGAATGTTGCCATAAAACATTTTCTGAAAGTTTTAAATAAAAAAAGAGAAAAAGGTTTGAAGGATAGGCCTTATAGACAAATAGACAGATCTATGTCTCTGTAACAGACTCGATATAGAATGTTATGGATAAATGGATGGATGGATGCATGGATGGATGGATGGATAAAAAAAAGCTGATGGAAAGCAGCGGCTTCCTTCATGGTGTCCTGCCATGGACACCATACCTGTTCAATGTTTTCCATATAGTAGACTCATGAACAGAAATGTTAACCAGTTCCAATGATTCCTTCATGTCTTTAGCTGTCACTCTAGGGTTCTTTTTTTTTTTACCTCACTGAGGATTCTGCGGCCCTTTGAGTCATCTTGGTTGGATGGCCACTTCTAGGGAGAGTAGCCACAGTAATAAATTGTCACCATTTATAGACAATTTGTCTAACTGTGGACAGATGCATATCTAAGCTTGTCAAGATTACTTTGTAACCCATTCCAGCTTTATACAAGCAACAATTCTTGATCGTAGGTCTTTTGAGATCTCTTTTTTGCAAGGCATGATCCATGTCAGCAGATGCTTCTTGTGAATAGCAAACTCAAAATGTTTGAGTGCTTTTTATAACCCACAAATCCACAAATCAAAGTAGCTCTAACCCACGCCTCCAAACTTGTTTCAGTAATAGGATGCCAGATTTACCAACTCCTGACTCTTAATTACATTTTATTGATGTCATAAGCCTAGGGGTTCAATTATGTTTTCCAACCTACACTGTGAATATTTGAATGTATTCAATATGCAGAAGAACAAGAAAAAATGTGTGTATTATTAGTTAAAGCAAATTGAGTTTGTTCATTATTGTAACTGAGATAAAGATCAAACCAGATTTTAAGACAAATTTATACATAAATGCAGCTAATTCCAAAGGGTTCACATACTTTTTCTTTCCATGATAGATAGATAGATAGATTGATTACTGAAAAACTGTAATTCTGATTGATTAGAAAAGATTTAGCAACCAGAGTCAAAACAAGCTGAAGTTCTGTGTCAAGTTTGGTGGATGTAGTTTGAAAGCTCTTTGAGTTACAGTATAATTTATCATTTTGGTCTTGCCAAAAAAAAAAAAAAAAAAAACAATAATAATAATTAAAATAAATAATACATTAAACCTGAACCCAAGTTTGAACAATAACAGTATGATGTAAGCCAACAGAAACATATGTATTTAAAGAAATACAAAGTATATAAAAGAGCAAATCAAATGAAAGCACTTTTGCTGGACTTTCTGCTACATAACCATTTGCAGGGTTTGTATTGAATTATACATGTAATTACTTTTAAAACAAGACCTTTCACTGCTGAAAAATGCACTAAATCTTGCAAGAAGCACAACACAATCACAAGACATGTAAGAGAGGTGTAGTTCCAAGCTGGAAAGCTGAAACAAGGAACCCTCCTTCAGGCAAGTGCAAACTCTGATTCTGTCCCCAATCCATCAGAGGACTGGGAAGCAGGGAAACGACTCAGGCTTTGCCATCATCATGCAGAGGCCAAAAATACAACTGGACTGAACCAGAAATGAGTGAAGGGGGTGAAATAGTCATGCTTGAAGAGAAGCAGTGGACTATAAGGCACACATATACACATTGGAGTGCATCAGTGTATCCATGTCCACTTATTATAAGCAGCTTGGAGCTTATTATTTCATTAATTTGCTTATAAATATGGGCAATTATTATTTATAATAATAACTGATTATGATAAATAATAATTATTATTAAGAAGTTTTAATAATTATTATTGAAAAGACATTTTCTTAGCAATGAGATTCAATTTAGCCATATTTAATGTATGTTTTATGCAAGACGGGTAGATAGACTCCAGACTCGTGGGGTTCTCCATGCACTGAGCGGATAGAGGGAAAGACCTCTCAGGTAAAAGCAGAGGTGGTGGTGTATGTTTTATGATCAACAAATCCTGGTGTGATCAGAGGAACGTACATTCTATCAAGTCTTTCTGCTCTCCTGATCTGGAATTTCTCATGCTTCTGTGTCAACCATTCTGGCTACCGAGGGAAATCACAGCGGCAATTATCACAGCTGTGTACATCCACCCACAAGCCGACACAGACCGGGAACTCCAGGAACTGTATGGGAGTATAAGAAAGCAGGAAACCGTGCACCCTAAGACCATGTTCATTGTGACCGCGGACTTTAACAAAGCCAACCTCAAGTCAATAGCACCAAAATACTACCAATACATCAGTTTCAACACACGAGGGGACCGGGTTTTGGACCATTGCTACTCTCCCTTCCAGGTTGGCTACAAATCCCTCCCCTGCCCACCATTTGGCAAATCAGACCACTCTTCCGTTCTCCTTCTGCCCGCTTACAGGCAGAAACTGAAACAGGAAGCACCCACCTTCAGAACGATCCAGTGCTGGTCGGACCAATAAGATTCTATGCTACAAGACTGTTTTGATCACGTGGACTGGGAGATGTTCTGGTCCGCCTCCGATGACGACATCGAGCTCTACGCTGATAGCGTAACGTGTTTCATCAGGAAGTGCATAGAGCAAGTTTTACCAACCAAAACAATACGGATCTACCCCAACCAGAAACCATGGATTAATAGCGATGTTTGTGTGGCACTTAATGCACGGACCTCCGCTTTTAATTCTAGGAACGCGGAGGAGCAAAAACAAGCCAGTTATACCCTCCGCAAAATTATCAGAGAAGCCAAACGCCAGTATAGCAACAAGACTGAAGAACAGTTCAACACCACTGACTCTAGAAGCATGTGGCAGGGAATTAATATCATTACGGACTTCAAAGGGAATAAAATTATTTTATAAAAAAGAATAAAAAGGGAAATAACACCGCCCTTGCGGAGAGAGCTCTCGTGGCCGAAGCTACAGAGGTTAGTTCACTCTCTGTCTCTGTAGTGGATGTAACCCTCTGCTCTGTGCTGCCTACCTCATTGGACCCACTGCAGTTTGCTTACCGCAACAACCGCTCCACTGATGATACCATTGCATATACACTTCACACTGCTCTCTCCCACCTGGAAAAAAGGAACACATATGTGAGAATGCTGTTTTTAGACTACAGCTCAGCATTCAACATCATAGTGCCCTCCAAACTTGATGAGAAACTCCAGGCTCTGGGCTTAAACAGCTCGCTGTGCAGGTGGATCCTGGACTTCCTGTCAAGCAGATGCCAGGTTATTAGAATGGGCAGCAACATCTCCTCATCACTGACTCTCAACACTGGAGCCCAGCAGGGCTGTGTTCTCAGCCCACTCCTGTATTCCCTGTATGACTGTGTGGCAACACATAGCTCCAATGCCATCATTAAGTTTGCTGATGATACGACGGTGGTAGATCTGATCACTGACAATGATGAAACAACCAACAGAGAGGAGGTGCACACTCTGACACGCTGATGTCAGGAGCACAACCTCTCCCTCAACATCAGCAAGACCAAGGAGCTTGTGGTGGACTTCAGGAGAAAAGACAGAGAACACAGACCCATCACCATCAATGGAGAGAGTCAGCAGCTTCAAGTTCCTGTTGTGAAGAAGGCTCACCAGCACCTCTTCTTCCTGAGATGGCTGAGGGAGTTCGGAATGAACCACCACATCCTCTACACCAGCACTGTAGAGAGCATCCTGACTGGCTGCATCACTGCCTGGTATGGCAACAGCACTGCCCTCAACCGCAAAGCCCTGCAAAGTGTGGTGCAAACTGCCAGACACATCATCGGAGATGAGCTTCCCTCCCTCCAGGACATATATACTAGGTGGTGTGTGAAAAAAGCTTGGAGGATCATCAGAGACTCAAGCCACCCAAGCCATGGGCTGCTCTCACTGCTACCATCAGGCAGGCAGTATCGCAGCATCAGGACCCGCACCGGCCAACTTAACGACAGCTTCTTCCCCCAAGCAATCAGACTTTTGAACTCTTGATCTCTCACGATCGATATACATCAGCACTGCACTTTATTAATCTTATACTGGACTGTGTAATGAGTGGCTGCTGACACTGGCAATGACGAAGACGATGACGATGAAATGAAGAACCCAAGTGCAATTTATTAATAAACGTGAAAACCAAAAACCCTAACTATAAACATGAACTTGACATGGCTTAAAACTTGACATAAACTTGACTTAACATGAACACGTGACAACGTTACCAATCACATACAATACTTCACAAAGGACAATAGAAAACATGAGGGTTTAAATACATGGACATGGGAGAACAAACCAATGAACAAACAGAACTCTAAACAAGATAATTAAACAATAAACCAATGAAAACAAGACACATGAACATGGAGGGAAAACAAGAATCACATGACTTGGAACACATGACATGAAACAAGAACTAAACTTTTCAAAATAAAAGACATGAAATACAAGAATCAACAAAATACACAAGACATATCCCCCCCACTAAGGGGCAGCTCCCGACGCCCCAACACATAAACAAAACACATAAAACATTACATAAATTTCAAAGGTCAATAGGGAGCTGGGGGGTGGTCTTGAGGCATGGCTTGGCAGGGCGTGGAGCATGGGATCAGGGTGAAGCCCGTGGGGGGTGGAGCCATGAGAGGCTCGAGGGGTGGAGCCATGTAAGGCGGAGACATGAAAGTCTCGATGGGCGGAGGCATGGAGAACTGGATACCCGGAGAGTAGCCGAAGACTTGAAGGGCCAGGGTGGAGACGATGGCAGGGAGGACCAAGGTGGTGCTGGAGGCTCAGAGGAGCAAGGCAGAGCTGGGGGATCGGAAGACTGAGGCGGAGCCGGTGGGACTGAGGACCAAGGCGGAGCCATAGGAAAGGAGGTCCCCGGTGTAGCTGACAGATCAGAGGGACGAGGCACAGCCAGAGGTTCGGAGAGCCAAGGCGGAGCCAGGTGACCAACAGACCAAGGAGGAGCCGGAGGGACAAGGGATCCCAGCAAAGCCAACAGGCTGAAGGACCGCAGCGGAGCCGAGGGAACGCAGAGCCGAAGCAATGTCGAGGGACCGACAGGCCAAGGCGGAGTCCAGGGCTCGGAGGGTCCAGGCGGGGTCGGAAGGTTGAAAGCTCCCCTTGCCTGCTCAGGAGAACTAAGGGTGGGTACCAGGGTGGAACCATCTCCAGGTCCAACTGCTCAGATGTGGCCATGACATGCCGTGGAACAGACTCAGGCGTGGCTGTGACGTGGCATGGAGCAGGCTCAGGTGTGGCTGTGACATGGCATAGAACAGGCTCAGGCATGGCTGTGACGTGGCATGGAGCAGGCTCAGGCGTGGCATGGAGCAGGCTCAGGCGTGGCTGTGACGTGGCATGGAGCAGGCTCAGGCGTGGCTGTGACGTGGCATGGAGCAGACTCAGGCGTGTCTGTGATGTGGCATGGAGCAGACTCAGGCGTGTCTGTGACGTGGCATGGAGCAGGCTGAGGCATTGCTGAGACAAAAGATGGCGCTAGCTCAGCGACCATGATGAGGAACTCTGGCTCGATGGCCACGACGTGGAACTCTGGCTCGGCGGCCACGACGTGAAACGCTGGCGCGGCGGCCACGACGTGGAACGCTGGCTCGGCGGCCACGTCATGGAACTCTGGCTCGGCATCCGCCTCCCCCACAGTGAACGTAGAACTGGTGATCTGCAGGGCAAGGTCGATATACTGAGCGAGGCTGAGGGAACTGCGACCACCAGGCATAAAAGTGGAGATAGGCTCATTTAGTCCAAATCGGAAACAGTCTTTGAAGGCAGCCTCATTAAAGTCCACCTAGAAGGCCAGAGCGCAAAAGTCCTCAACGTAATCCTCCAGGTGACGATTCCCCTGACGTAGGCGGAGGAGCTGGATTGCTGGGTTCATGGTTGGGTGAAGTATTTCTGTAACAAGTGGCTGCTGACACTGGCAATGACGAAGACGATGATGATGAAATGAAGAACCCAAGTGCAATTTATTAATAAACGTGAAAACCAAAGACCCTAACTATAAACATGAATGAAACATAAACATGAACTTGACATGGCTTAAAACTTGACTTAACATGAACACGTGACAGTGTTACCAATCACATACAATACTTCACAAAGGACAATAGAAAACATGAGAGTTTAAATACATTGACATGGGAGAACAAACCAATGAACAAACAGAACTCTAAACAAGATAATTAAACAATAAACCAATGAAAACAAGACACATGAACATGGAGGGAAAACAGGAATCACAGGAACACATGACATGAAACAGGAACTAAACTTTTCAAAATAAAAGACATGAAATACAAGAATCAACAAAATACACATGACAGACTGTCATAAATTATATTCTCTCTTAACAACACACTGGCAACTGACTATCAGCCGACAGCCTGAATGTCAATACAGCACATACAACCTACTGTGTATTTTATATATACTATTTATCTATTGTATACTGTGTATTCTATATTGTGTGTATGTGTATTCTATATTGTGTGTATTGTATACTGTACATTGTATATTATTATTTGTATATTGTGTTGTGTGTAATTATGTGTATATTAGATATGTAAATTGTGTTGTGTAAATCTGATGTTTATTGTAAATTGGTATATGTCTCATCACTTTCATGACTGCTATGTTGCTCGGAATTGCACCCAAGACTTTCACCCACTGTTGCACTTGTGTATATGGTTGAGTGACAACAAAGGGATTTGATTTTGATTGAAAAAGATGGGTAGATAGATTGTTTTAATATCTTTTCACTTTATTACGGGAAAACTGTCAGAACAAACACAAGTTCTGTGCCAAGTTTGGTGGATATAGCTTGACAGCTCTAGGAGTTATTGTTAAACATTTTGGTTTTGCCAAAATATAAATAAAACCTGAACCCAACTTTGAACAATAACAGTTTCTTTGCAGTGAGATTCAATTAAGTCTTATTTAAAGAGGCCAAGAAATGCACATTTTTATATATAGTTTTATAATCTTCCCTGTGGTCCACTGATAATGTTAGTAACGCTTTTATTTTATTTTTATTTTTATTTTTTTTGCATTATAACATTCATAATTTAGTAATATATGATCATTTTCAACCCTGTCTCTGGCTCTGGCCCTCTGTCTAAAACGCTAAGTTTAGGCCTATACGCCTCCTTAAAACTTCAACTTAAACGCCCACTGTTCTGATTGGTTAACAGCGTGCAACCCCTCAAATTCAGACATTTTTTAAACTCAATCTGAAAAGAATGAACAAGCTCCACAACATTATAAAACTAAATTTTAGGGGTTACACATAACACACATCCAACACATTGCATCTGAATATATTAAACTGTTAATCTCAAGCACAACTGTTAACACTCACACCCTGTCTACACCAAGAGAGTAGCGATGGGTCGTTCATGAATGATTCGTTCATTTTGAATTGGCCACGCATGCGCATTGTGCAACCTCTGTTCGTTTGTTATGTGAAAACCGCATAGGCGCTGTACAGGAAACAGACATGATTAGTTCACCTTTCAACTCTTTGGGTCCGAGTCGTTCATTCTTTTGTCACGTGACAGCCGTATATGCTATGCATTGCTCACATAGGAAACAGAAATTATTAGTTCACCTCTCGAGTCATCTGGTCTGTAAACTAATCATTTCTGATTCCCATAAAACTTGCAAGTTTCCATAAACAGGTTTTACTTTTTGGACGCTAATGTACAGTCATAATTTCTCGCCCCATAAATGCACAATTTGGAATAATAGATATATAAGTGTTAGAAACAAAACACTTTTATTATGATAATTGGTTTAAAAAGGGAATTATTTGGGTTAAGCAATTGATTAAAAATGAGGGTATCTTAGGGTATGTTCACACTTGGCAGGTTTGGTTCGATTAAAACGAACTCTGGTGCGATTGCTCTGTTAGTGCGGTTAGTTTGAACAAGTGTGAACGCTGCCATCCGAACCTTGGTGCGCATCAAACAAGCGGACCAAGACCCCCTGAATAGTGGGTCTCGGTCCACTTCCAAACAAACTCTGGTGCGTTTCGATTGATATATGAACGCAACATGGACCAAAGACATCTAAACGGACCAAAAACAGGAATTAATTTGCCTAATACTGACCTCAAGCATACCTGGTTCTCATCATTGGAGCTTTGTTGCCCATTACAGTTCGGTACAGGTGTCTGAACTGCCGTCAGCCGTCCTTGCAGTATATCTTCATTTGTGTGTGCAACGGAGGAATTGCTGGCGCTGTTTTGACTCCTTTTCACATTTTATTAGCCCTTGTTTGTTCTCAGTTGGTAAAAATACCACCATATATACATATATAAATCCAACGAGCGCATTTTGCCCAGCAGCCAGCATTGTTTTGGATGTTCAGCAAGTTCCATCGCAAAATATACGTAATAAAAGCTGTCCAATCAGGTTGTGACTTTTTCTGATGCCTTTTGTTTCGTATCTTTAGGTTCGGTATTAAAAATGCCAGTGTGAACGCTAAGCGAACCAGGACTAAATGTATCATTTTCTTTTTTGGTCCGGACCAAGAGAACCGAACTACAAGTGTGAACACCCCCTTATATAGTTATACCAAATTTATCAATATGTATAACTTTCCAGTTGAACCTAGCCAGTACTTAAGGGTATCGTTTATTAGAATCAGTTGAAGAGTTTACTTCCTGTATTAGGTTGCATGGCTAGGATTTTATGGGTGTAATAATTTTTCAAACAAAAGATATCCTTGCTGTTACAGCTAAATGGAACTGTCTGTTTAAAAAACAGTTTGATTGGAGTACAATATGGTTGGCTCCTCACAAGTATTGTATTACAAACAAAGTAAAGGAGGTTTCATATAAGATTTTACATCGACTATACCCAGTCAAGACACTTGTGGCACAACGCTTTAAAGTTAGAGTGGAAGATAATTGTACATTTTGTAAAAGTGCCCCTGAGACCATTAATCATTTATTTTGGGAGTTTCCTAAGGTACAAGTCTTTTGGAGAGAGTTAGCAAATTATTTCCAAAAAGAAGCTAATATTGTAGTTAATTTTGAAGAAAGTGATGTGATGTTAAAGTGTTTCTCAATTGATAAAAATAAAAATCTAATATTTATATGTGATTTAATCATTAGTATGTCTCGTTATTATATACATAAAGTCAAATGGATTGAAAAAATATCTGTATTTGAACAATTTAAAATTGGCATTAAAACATATCTGGAAACTATCTCTAAAAGTAGAAATTTGAAAGCAATACGAACTATACAACTGTTTACTATGCTTAAATTTTTCATTTAATGTATTTTTTTCTTTCTTTCTTTTATTTTAATTTTTTTTATTTTTCATGTAATTTTTCCTGTAAGCCCCTGACATGTTTTTGCTGCTCTTGTACTCTTGTTTGTACTATTTGCATTGTTCTAAATAAAAATAAAAATTATAATAAAATAATCATTTCTGTTTCCTGTGTGTGTGTGCATAGCGTATGCAGCTGAAACGTGACAAAAGAACGAACGACTCGGACAAGAAGATTCCAGAGGTGAACTAATCTTTCTGTTTATCATTTTTACCTTATTGGGACTATAATCAAAGTTTGCGTTAATAGACGTGTTGGGGTGGGGGGGATTTGGCTATTGAAAATCGAAAATTTTAATTTAATTCTGCTCAAATGAACGAAATGACTTGAATAAAGATTTGTTCATTTTGCTGAACGAGACTCAAAGATCCAAGTCAGTAAAATGACCGATCTTCCCATCACTACAGAAGAGTTGTGTCACGTCAAAAGCAATAGAACCCATTATAATCAATGATGCTGTCTCCATGGAAGCATCCGTTGTGGCATGTTGTGTTGTTCTGACAGTAAACAGATCCATTTTGATCCAGATCCATTCCTGTTACATTTTGCCCTGCACACGCTGGCGCTACTACTGCCAACAACACAAATAAACAGTTTAGAAAGTTTGTCGATAGCCTTAAGCCGTTGCGTTGTGTTGTGTCAACGGACACACCCGGTGTAAACAGGATGTCAGCACCATAAACCATCAAACAGTCATGACATTTGAAATATTCATGAATGGAACTGTTTACTTAAGTTTTTGATCAGATCCTATTGTTTTTAACTGCCCCATCCTTCAATAACAGTTCCTTTGCAAAGCTTGAAATCGTATTATGACTGGTTCACAAGCAATTCACATTGATATGAGCTTAAAAAACATGCAGTCCATGCTGAAATATGCTGAAGACACATCCACATCCAGTTTCCAGTATCATCCTGTACTGAAATGCACATCGCCCGAAACGCATCTAAACGTTCAAAAACGTCCATCCAGTGCATGTTTTCATAACCAACAAATAAAAATAGCGCAGATGGGTGAAAGAACGCTTACATTATGCGTTTTTGCTCAAAATAACAAGAGGCAGCAGCTGAATGACAGATATGGATTCTCCTCTTCATAGTTATAACTTTGCACTGCGTCTTTTAAAAGTGGCCTGAGATATGTATCAAATGGTCAAAGATGTCTGTCTGTGCATGTTTAAATACAAACATTATTTAAAATAGTCCAGATGGGTCCCCTTTGGTGTTCAGGAATAGTGAGGCCACAGTAGGCCTTGTTTGTCTTTCACTCTCAGTTTAAGAACAGAAGCACCAGTGGGCAGGGCCAAGGGTGCAATGATTTTAAGTAGGCATTAATATTTTTGAGCTGTAGAGGCGGTCATGAATTAATGTACCCCAAGTGAAGTAGGGTAGTTGCATTGGGGATTAAGTTTTGAGTTCTGAAATTTACAGTATGTTTTTATAGTAGAAAAACCTCTTATATTTCAAAATATCAAGGGAAATGTGATTCCTCATGACATGACCCCTTTAATGTATGTTTTATGCAAGTTTATGCTACAGCAGCTCAGACTAAGCAGTGAATAAAAACTGGGATCACTTTTTAAGGCTATTTTTTAATAAGTATATTGCTTATTTTTGACTTTTTATTTTCAGACCAGGCATTCTTCTAGCGAGATCTGGCAACCCTGGAGTGTAGGAATATGCACACATGGATACATTCCTCCTCCACATTTTCCATATCCGCCACCACTGCCTAAAGAGGCTTAGTAATGGTAAAAAGAACACTGCCCACAAATCCACCCAAGCGGATACAAAGAGAGAGAGAGAGAGGAGAGAGAGAGAGAGAGAGAGAGAGAGAGAGAGAGTTACAAATATTGAGTATGATGGAAACAGATAACTTTGATGTTCTTAGCTTGCTGCAACATTCAGGAGGAGGCCTGTCCTGACTCTTAATGGCAACATAATCACGACATTAAAGAAACAGAATGCACTGATTTTTGCACGATGCTCCTGATTAGCCGGAAGCTTTAGCTCCAGCTTTGAGTACCAGAATGCACAGCTGGGGAATACAGTTAAACGGACCCCTTGCACTCAGTATCTCTCCATGAGGTGTGAGGTTTTTCTCGCTCATTTCCTACACCACTCTCTTTCTCTCGCTCCCTCTTTCTCTGCCTCTCACCTCTCTCCACCAAGCCTCATCAGAAGCGAAGGATTGCGGAATTGCATCTGTCTATTTTTAGCATTAGCATGTCACCTTCCTCCATTGGACTCTCACCAAATGGAACTTGAAAGATATCATACTAAGAAGTTAGATGAAAAAGAAATGAGGGAATTTTCCAGTTTCATAAATGTGAATTTTTTTTTCTGAAACAGGAAACAGTAAGGTGCCAATGGCTGCACACAGTTTCATACAGGGCCTTGCCAACTGCACATTATAACATTCATTATGAATGAATAGCTTATGCATGTGCTTTAACTGCCTTCTGTCTCACCATACAAGGATTTGTGGGGGGTTTTATAGGTGGAATGTATGTGTTTGTTCAAGCATGTGCTTTTAAATTTGAAGCTAATTTTTTTCTCCACTTTTCTCCCCAGTTTGAAATGCCCAATTCCCAATGCTCTCTAAGTCCTTGTGGTGGTGTAGTGACTCACCTAAATCCGGGTGGTGGAGGACGAATCTCAGTTGCCTTCGCATCTGAGACCGTCAATCTGTGCATTTTATCACGCGGCTTGTTGATCGTGTTATCGTGGAGACCTAGCGCACGTGGAGGCTTCACGCTATTCTTTGGCATCCACGCACACCCCACCAAGAGCGAGAACCACACATTATAGTGACCATGAGGAGGTTACCCCATGTGACTCTACCCTCCCTAGCTACCAGGCCAATTTGTTTGCTTAGGAGACCTGGCTAAATTTGAAGCTAATTAAAGTTCAAGCTATTTTTTTCTATCTTAAAATACTTTATTTTATTCTAACTTAATATGCAGAGACAACTCTAAGTTAGTCATTTGCAGGTTGATTTTCCATCCCGGTCTCATTACAAGTTGGTGAAATCATGATAAATCAACTTTTAACCTATACCTAACCATAAAGCAGGATTTAATTTGAGGGTACACACATAAATCTGGCTAAAATATACTCTTATATCTAGGGGAGTCTGGAGAAAATATTTTCAAAAACAACACCAAAGCATTAAATTCTGGTGACTTTGAGAGAAGCATTTTTTTATTAACTATTGGCTAAAGCATTTCTAAAAGAAAGTAGCCTAACCGTTCAGAACAAATGCGTTTACACGCTAAAAAAGCATGAAGCAGCGCAAGGAATTGAGCAGAACGCAGGTTTCTAGAGACACGTTTTTGACAGCTGACGTTATTTTTACCTTGACAGGGAATCTAAAAATGCAGCGCTCCTGTGAGACTGAGATGCTAAAAACAAAGCGAAACATGGTGCAGTGGTCAAAGACATCCATCTAACAGTTGTTAACATTGAAAACAATTAAAAACGGCATAAGCAGACGCAAAAACAAAGTTACCTCTCAAAAAGGCAGCCTATTGTTTCAGTTGATTGTAGAGTTAATATCCACCTCTTCCAGCTCTCTGTTTGTTCTCGTAAATATCCCAGTGCTGTTTTTCTGTGTGAGAAACCGCTCCAAATGATTCAGTGAGAAAGGGGTCACAATAAATCGAACTGAATTGCTAATCGATTCAGACCGTTTTCAAGTGTTCGGCCAATTTACTAAAAAGAATCGACTCAAAAGAATAATGATTAATTAAAAAATAGGGCTAGTTATGATTTTAAACAGCCAACAGCCAGTCATTATTGCAGAAATATTCTGAGAGAAAATATTTCTCAGTAAGTCGGAGCACTCGTGGTACGTACGGAGTGTATGGCCATATAGCTGCAGATGCCAATGCTGACACCTATGGGCCTGGATGCAGCATCATTCAAAAACAATAGCTTCCAGTTACTGATGCCATTGTAGAAATTCACTATTCACAGTCAGCCATGATTCATTTAATCCATGAAGGAAAGTGTGCAATAACAGCGTAATTACCGATATTAAGCGAGTAGAATTCAGCTGGTCACGTGATTCTACAATGGCCACACCCATTAGAGGACCCTCTCCATGTAGAATAAAACTGCATTTATAAGGTTACTAATATGATTACTGCTGATATGAGTGCTCTTGATTATACATCTCTTTAGGAGTTAAAATTACTGAGTGCACCTTGAATCCACCACAAACTCCAGCATTATCTGCAGATTTTGTTGCACTTTTGACAGACGTCAGTGCCTACTCCTCATAGCCACCCGGTGTTTTCCGCTTCTTATTTGCATAGAGTTGAGCATATCTCAACTTTCTGATGCTCTCATCGCTCGCTTCGCTCTGCTGTCAAACCAACAATCCCCCGCATGATACTGCTGCTCAGTTCTCATAGAGAAAAACGCCCACTTGAAAATGCCAACTCACTTCACACCAGTGGACATACACATTAAGTTTTACTTGCACTGAAAATTAGTCATACTGTATTTACAGATGCAGTATCATCAGTATGAAAGTGTAAGCATGTAGGCTGATCCAGCATTAAAAGTCGCGGCCACATCTCCATTCATAATAAAAGCAATTGCACCATTTTGTTTATACATAATGTTTAAGGTCTGTTGAAAAAACTGTTCATAGGTTTCTGGTCTTAGCTGGTGTCCCAGCCCTGTCAGGCTACTCACTTTAGTGAAACTGAATTTTTGGCATGGACAACCAAGCTCTGTATTCATCCAAAAACATAGAAATTCATCCAACAAAACAAGACAACATTATTACTCTACAAAACTTAAACAGTGCAAACACTCATTCGTCTTTCACACCTCCAAATATCGAAAGCATAAAAATCACATCAAAAGTCAATTATTACTGTACTGAAGGGTTATACGTAAGTGCAAAAACAGGCGTGTTATCCTCCATCTGTTCAATTCAGTGTGATTCAAAATAAAAATAGGCAACTTTGCATGCTTCAGAAGCTGAGAAAGATAATGTTTTTGTTGTTGCCCTTTGTTAAAAGTTTTTTTTTTTTCTAACGTTATCCATTATTAATATCTTAAAACTTACTGTCTGTATTTATTGTGAAAACACAGTTTAGCCTTGTAGCAATCCAGCCAAGTGGAAGTTTCAATTAAAAAACTTCATAATTATGAACTGAGGTTAAGAGCATAAAACCATACAAAAATCTGATAGGTGGCCATAAATTAACATACACTCATTGAGCACTTTTTTAGGAAAAACTGTACACCTACTTATTCATGTGATTATCTAATCAGCCAATCGTGTGGCAGCAGTGCAATGTATACAATCACGCAGATACAGGTCAGGAGCTTCAGTTAATGTTCACATCAACCATCAGAATGGGGAAAAAATGTGATCTCAGTGATTTCAACCGTGGCATGATTGTTGGTGCCAGACGGGCTGGTCTGAGTATTTCTGTAACTGTTAATCTCCTGGGATTTTCACACACAACAGTCTCTAGAGTTCTCTCAGAATAGTGCCAAAAACAAAAAAACATCCAGTGAGTGGCAGTTCTGCAGATGGAAATGCTTTGTTGATGAGAGTGGTCAATGGAGAATGGCCAGACTGGTTTGAGGTGACAGAAAGGGTACAGTAAGTCAGATAATCACTCTGTACAATTGCAGTGAGCAAAACAGCATCTCAGAATGCACAACACATCGAACCTTGAGGCGAATGGGATACACTGGCAGAAGGCCACATCAGGGCACTTTATTAAGACCATAATGTTCCTAATAAAGTGCTCAGTGAGTGTATTTAAAATTACAGATCATATACTGTATGTGGGCAATTGCACAATTTATTTGTGACATATAGGCTATTCTAATGTACATGTGCAAACATGGTGTCAGGATCCTGTCACTTTGGTCAGTCATGTTTATTGTGTGGTAACAGAATCCTGACACCCATGATCTGTGTTTTTTGTTTGAACACATGGCTTAGTGTATAATTCCTGGCCATGTGGTCTCTGTCACTTGTTTTTTGTTTGAGCACATACTGTTGCTTATGATGGTGTTTGTTTGCCATGTGTTCTTCTGTCAGTATCATGTCTAGGCCCTGCCCCCTTGTTACATTGTTAATAGTTAATTTGCCTCACCTACCATCCCTATTTAATCTACCTGTGTTCTCTGTCCTGTGCCAGTTTGTTGTGGAAGTTCTCCCTGTTTAGGTGTAGGTTTGGTGTTCTCCCTGTTGGTGTGTGTTTCGAGTTAGTCTGTCCATCTGTTCCTATTTGAAGCCTTATTTCTTTTCCCTGCCGGTTCCTGTCTTTGAGGCTTTCCTCTCCTGCCCAGCCATTGACTATGCTCCTGTCCTGGGAGTTTGTTTGTGTGTGTGTGTGTGTGTGTGTGTGTGTGTGTGTGTGTGTGTGTGTGTGTGTGTTAATAAAGCCCATATTGCTCTCTGATTTGAGTCCTTGCACTTTTCTGACCCACAACCGTGACACATGGTTTTTCATGTATACAAACTAATATATGTATTATATAGTATATTATAATACTGTATATGTTACAGTACATATATTGGCAAATACAGTTTATTGGTGTAATGAGTCAACAGAGTTGGGATCCATGTGCAGCTTTATTAACAGTAAACGTAGGCAGGGGTCAATCACCAGCAATAGAAGTATCCAAGGTAAATCAGAGAGATAGTCACAAAACAGGCAATAGGTCAGGGCAGGCAGCAGGCAATCACAGGTAATATCCAGGTAAACAAAGCAGTAACAGTAGGCAGGCAGCAAAGGGTCAAAACAGGGTAAACAGTCCAGGATCATTAGCAGGTTAGGCAGTCAATACAGATAACACTCAGAAATGTCAGCCAGGGCAAAACAAGACATCGCAATGACAGAGAGTGAGAGTGAGTCTTAAATAGCTGAGTAGATAGGCAACAGGTGAGGAGGTAATCAGTGCCAGGTACGGGGATTATGGGAAATGCATTCCGGAGAGTTAGAGTCAATACTCAGGTGATGGAGCCCTCTGATGGTGAGCAGGAGGAACTACAGATGCGGGATTCGTGACAGGCGGTATGATACAGGAGTTATTTGTCTGAGTATCTTGAAAGGACCAACGTACCTGGGACTGAGCTTTTTGCAGGGTAGATGAAGTCTTAGATCATGGGTAGAGAGCCAGACCCAATGACCGAGGTTGTATTCAGGATTGGGGCGATGATGACGATTGACTTGTTCCTCTTGTCTCATGACGGCCCGTTGAAGATGGACGTGTGCTTGATCCCAGGTGGCCTCGCTTCTGAGGAACCAGTCATTGACGGCAGGAAGGTCCGTGGACCCTCTGGATAACCCTTTTACGTAATGGGAGTGGGACATAGGTTCTGTCAGGTACGGGGATTATGGGAAATGGAGTCCAGAGAGTTAGAGTCAATACTCAGGTGATGGAGCACTCTGGTGGTGAGCGGGAGGAACTACAGAGGCGGGATTCATGACAATTGGCAAAAGTCACTGTAAGTTTTGCTGTGAAATTACATAACATAAACCAATGTGCTCTCATTAGTTTTTGTAGGAACTCCTATGTAAAGTGTGGTTCTAGCACATATACATCTTAATATGTTTGGATAGATGCTTTCTAGAAGGGCATTAAATATCAATGTATTGATTTCAATACCATGATATGAACCTAAAAGGATTCAAAAACATTTCAAAATCCCTATATGTAAAATGGTTTACATTTTAGATGCTGTATACTTTACGTAAAAGAGCCTATGAATACAAATGAGACTACTCTGTCTAAACTGTTTTACGAAGCTTTAGAATATCTCCAGATACTGTAAACTCTATACGATTTCCCCTCAAGAAAATGCAACCATTTACAACTATAGACAGCAACAGCAAAGAAGTATGATTTTGTTTAGAAACAAAAATAAGACAGTCTCTTTCATAGCTGCAGGGTTTCCGTTATGACCCCGAGGTCTGGAATAAATGAGGCCTTATGGGGCAAGCAACTTCAAAAATTAATTTCTATTCAGTAGAATATGTTGTTTCCCAAATGTGTATGTAGCCTAGCCTTTCTGTTTGTTCTTTTTGGAGTCTTCTGAGCTATTCTGATTTAAAACTTTGCAAAGCATTAATAGAATGCAATCCTTTAATCTTCAAATGACATTCGGGCTACTCTTATCTCTATGGTTCATATTCAAGAAAGATACACTGGGGAGCATTAAATGTGTTTACCTCTTTTATCTTTTGCCAAAAATGGTGCCAGGCAGTGGGGAGAACAGGGGTTGAGGTTCAATACCCCAGCTACAATATTTTTCTCACCCCCTTCCACTTCTCTGGAAGGATTTATCTTTTTTCTGTTTTTATATGGTTTCACTCATGTGGAACCATTCCTTAACACCATACGATGATGGCATGACTATATTGCTTATTAAGCATAGGCCAAAGTAATCTTAATGAGCAGTGGGTTGAATCTGTAGCCCATGGCTAAGTACTAAAATGTCAAGTATGTGAAAATCAAAATTAATAGATACAGGGGCATAGATACATGACACTCTCTGTTTTGTCAGGGATTTAAAGTAGAAGCCTGAAATATGAATGGCTAAAAGGATAAAACATAATAAGAGTATGCAATTTTTTAATCAAAATAAATATTGCTTATTATAATACAGGATACATTAAGACAACATTTCCACCTGGTATTAAGATGCGTTTCAGGTGATGTGATCACATGTGGTCAGCACTAAATACAGGTATAAACAGGGTCTAAAATGTTTTGTGAATGGATCACAAAAACCACATACTGACCATATGTGATCAACCGAGACGCATCATAATACCAGGTGGAAATGGGGTCTAAGATTCACTCCTCTCACCAACATGAAAGGGAATGGGATATTGAGATCCCTTTCGATTCAGTTCACTCGACATTGCTGTAAGCATTATGGGGAGTGTCCTTCTAAATGACGTTGTTGAAACCCTTATACAATCACGCCAATCCTCTGATTGGCAATGGTGTCTGAGCCCCACCCCTGTAGGCATGCATTCAGCCTATATAAGTGGGTGCTCAGTCACCATTTCTTCAGAATTTTCTTCTTTCAAGACTGCGAACTTTGTCTTGAAACCCTTTATACTTTGCTGTCGATATACACTTACAGGGGACATAAATTCTCAGTAAGACGCGAACAGGACGACTCGTTGCCTGTGCTCAGCGCCTGCACCGAGAGGCTTTGAGCTCCCCTGTGTGTTCCAGTGAAGAGTTCTCCACATTGCCGTCGAAGATGCTCTCTGTGAATGGATTGTTCGCTTCAGACACTCGTCGTTTATAAATGCGGCACTTCAGCGAAATTCCTACATGCTTCCAACAGTGCTCCGGCTGGAGTAACTGTATCCTTTATATATATACAATATTAACTAAAGAGCCGTTTGCGTGATACGCGTCTTTTTAAAGTTGTTGTTCCGCAAGTGTTCCCTATGCAAACGGCACATCCTGCCGCCCGATGAGCATGACAGCTGTCTTCACTGCCTGGGCTGCACCCATGCACAAGCAGCTCTCATGAAGACAGACTGCCCTCATTGCGAGGGCATGAATCTCCGGACGTTGCACTCTAAGATTGACTTCGTTCTGAAGGAAGATCCAGCCTCTCGTGCCCTCCCATCCACCTCTTCTGTGATATCTCCCGAGAGACCACATGAGGAGGCACGGCGGGGCAGTGAGATTGACCTGGAAGAATTAGAGGAGGGTCTCGTGCCGGCGCAAGCCCTGCAAGCCCCCCAAACTTCAGATTTAATGTCCTCGCCTGTGCAATATGCACGTGATGAGCTCCGGCCCTCTATTGGAGTGCACAGCCTCATTACGTTTGGCGGCTCTCAAGATGTGGATGATGCTGTGTCACTCGAAGCTTCAGGCAAGTGGTCCACGGAGGATGTTGCCACCCCTTCCCCCAGCGAAGGTGAAGAACGTGCACAAGCCATGGACAAGGAGCTTCTTCGCATCCTCGTGAGAATGGTTGAAGAGCTCGGTCTTGAGTGGTCCACTCCAGAAGAGCCAGAAAAGTCTCGCCTGAATGAATCGTCTTGCAAACCGGCTGTCGTCAACAGACCACGGTCCGGAGGAGTACACCATTCTTCCCTGAGGTCCACATGGAGCTCACAAAGACCTGGTGTGTGTCGTATTCTTCGCGCATTCAGGTCGGAGGTGCTGCCGTTTTCACTAAAGTAGACCACCCCGAGGAAAAAGGCTACTCAAAGCTTCCCCTGGTGGAACAGGTGGTTGCAGCTCACCTCTGCCATAATACTGCAATGGGATGGAAATCCCGCCCCTCCCACTCCTCCAAGCCTGTCGACTGATGTCCGCACTGGCTGGAAGAGCTTATACAGCAGGGGGCCAAGCTGGTTCAGCACTCCACAGCATGTCGGTGTTCAAGCTAAGCTCCTCATACAAATAAATGAGCAAGGCCCCGATCCGGAGCTGTTCAAAGAGCTCTGCACCACTACATATGTTGCACTGTGAGCCACAAAAGCTACCGCTCAGGCCATCGGTAATGCGATGGTTCTGGACCTGCATATTTGGCTAACTCTCATGGAGATGTATGTTGCAGAGAAAGCTGCCCTCCTCGACACCCTAGTGTCATCTGATGGTCTCTTTGGCAATGCCATGGAAGGCTTTTCAGAGTGATTCATTGCGGCGCAAAAGCAGTCTCAAATGATGAAACACTTTCTGCCAAAGAGAAGTAGCACTTCCCCTTTCCCGGCATGCTCCCGATCTAATTCTGGTCAGCACCCAGAAAATCATCCCACGCCCTGGAGGCTGGCTCATCGATAGGCAAACATAATATAGTCATAAAGTTCTTTAGGGGAGTGAGGCATTTGAACCCCCCTCGCCCTGCTATGGTGCCGACTTGAGACTTCAATTTGATGCTGAAAGCACTCACAAACTCCCCGTTCGAGCCATTGGAATCTGTTGAGCTGTGGGTACTTTCCTTAAAGACCGCACTCCTATTGGCTTTGGCTTCATTTAAATGGTGGGTGACATGCAGGCGCTATCGACTGACAGCTCATGCTTGGAGTTTGGTCCAGATCTACCAAAAGCCACCATTAAACCTAGAAAAGGTTTTATTAACACCCTTCAGGGCTCAGGTGGTTCGTTTGCAAGCATTCTTTCCCCCACCATTTAATTCAGATGAAGAGCAATCTGTCCTCAATTTGGTGAGGGCATTGCATACATATGCTGAGTGCACCCGTCACTTTAGGCTGTCGGATCAGCTCTTTATTTGTTATGGAGGACACGCAAAAGGAATGTCCGTCTCCAAACAAAGACTCTCTCACTGGATCATTGATGCAATCGCCCTCACTTACGAATCACAGGGAGCGAATTGCACTATTGGTGTCAAAGCGCATTCAACAAGAGGCATTGCCTCTTCATGGGCGTGGACAAATGGTAAGGACACATGTTTTGCAGAAGGATGGTCCTCACAAAACAAGTTCTCGAGCTTTTATAACCTGGACGTGGCATCCATCTCCTCAAAAGTCCTCTCTGTATAGAGCGCTTCTTACATTCAAGTGGTTGAGCCCAAGCCTTAATTACGGGTGGGCTATCGATTATAATCAACACAGCCACCTAATTATATGCTGTTGAACTGCCCCTTTAAAAGTCATAAGCACTCCCATAAGAAATAAAATATACTTTTCCAACCTTATTGTGAGGAGGCTAAAGGCTATAGCCTCTAGCGTCAGTCGTTGGTGCTCCTCTTGAGGCCAGGGAAGTGAGGTTTAATAATAATAATAATAAAAAACTTTATTTTTTAGAGCACCTTTAAAAACAGCTTCTCAAAGCGCTGTACACAAAATAAGATGTATATAGCACAATAATAATAAAAAAAAAATACATTAAAATAAAATAAATAGAAATAAAAGAGCAAGCAATAAACATCAGCAAGCAAATGCTAGTTTAAAAAAGTATGTCTTGAGTTGAGCTTTAAAAATATCATAGGTCTGAGCTTCCCTAAGTTCTAGAGGAAGAGAGTTCCAAAGGGTAGGTACATAGCCAGAAAAAGCCCTGTCACCCATAGATTTTAAGCGGGTTTTTGGAACAGACAACAAATTAGACTGTGAGGAGCACAGTCTGCGATTTGGGGTGTAAGGGATAACAATGCAGATAAATAATGAGGAGCCAAGCCATGTAATGCTTTGTATGTCAGCATCATAACTTTAAAATCGACACGGAAACTGAACGGAAGCCAGTGCAAAGACTCCACTACAGGAGTAATATGATTGCATGTCCTGGTCCCAGTCAGGATCCTGGCAGCAGAGTTTTGTACATATTAGAGCTTATTGAGTGTGGATTTAGAAACTCCGGCTAAAAGGGCATTACAGTAATTTATCCGAGAGACAACAAATGAGTTTATCAGCTTTTCAGCTACAGAGAAATTTAGCATAGGGTGCAATATTGCTATATTTCTGAGGTGAAAAAAGGATGCTTCAACAGTACTCTGTACAAAAGAATCAAATGCAAGACTGGTATCAAAAATTATTCCAAGGTTCCTCATTTTACTTTGAGTCTCCAAAACAGAGCCGTCAACAAACAGAGACAAAGAACCAGCTTTGAGAATTTGATGACGGGAACCTATAAGCATAACTTTGGTTTTACCGCTATTCAGGCAAAGAAAATTATTATTCATCCATGTTTTTATCTCAGAAATACAGTCAGAAAGAAATCAAACATCAAGGTTTTCACCAGATTTTGAGTGTCCTGTATATAGATTTGGGTACCTTCAGCATAAAAGTGATAATGGAGGCAGAGTGATCGCAACAGATACCCAAGTGGAGATAAATAAATATTGAAAAGGCCTAAAACTGAGCCCTGAGGAACACCAGTGAGCACAGAACTAATGTCAGACCTGTAACCACCCATAGAAATAAACTGGGAACGGTTAGTAAAATAGGATTTAAACCAATTTAAAACTGTTTCACACCAAAAACTCTTTCAAGGCAGGTAAGTAAAAGACCATGATCAACAGTATTAAAGACGGCTCTAAGATCAAGAAGGATGAGAATGGAAATTGCTCCTGAATCAGAAGCCATCAACAAGTCATTGGTAACTTTGACCAAAGCCGACTGAAGGGGTTCAAAGAGGTTATTAATTGTAAGATGATTACACAACTGAGAGGCGACAACACGCTCAAGTATTTTTGCCAAAAATGGAAGATTTGAGATGGGATGAAAATTGTTAAAATCATCCAGAGCAGCATTTTCTTTTCTTTTTTTTTTTTTGCCACAGGTGTTACAGCAGCAATCTTTAATGCTGCTGGAACAACCCCAGTCTCCAACGAATCAATTATAATACTGAGGATATTTAAATTTAAATACTCACTGCACAGCTATCTACCAGCTGGCTACTATTACATAATGTCACGTAGTGCTGTGTGATGGGATATCATTCCCCATAGTGCTTACTGCAATGTTGAGAGAACTGAATCGAAAGGGAACGTCTCCGGTTACACATGTATCTTTGGTTCCCTGAGATAAAGGGAACGAGACATTGCGAAAGCTGACCACACTACTACTTCAGAGTGACTCACTCTTGTCCCTCAGTGAGAAAATTCTGAAGAAATGGTAACTTATTTATACTACTTGGGCTATAGATCATCACTTGAGTAAAAAAACAGAGAGCTGTGCAATTGTACAAGTTTAGATTTTCACAGAAAATGTCTGTGAAGCACATTTTTGATTCCACGAAATGATTACTATAGGCATTAAACATGCTCAAACCATTTGCATCAGTTTCTATTAAAAAAATTATTTAAACTTACTGTACAATTTCACAAGATCAGAATTCAAATTTTTCGTTCCAAGAGTACTGGTATTTAGTACACTTGCAGCACTTGCAGGACGCTTCATTGTTTGTATCACTTCAATTTAGCCTAAATGGTTTCAGCGTTATTCATCATAATACAATTTTAACTAGTCAAACTCCAGTTTTAGATATCTGTAAGCAATTTTGACTTGTAATAATTCACATTGAAGCAATTTACAGTACAATGCCATGTTTACTATTAAAAACTAAAGGGCGACATATCTATAAATCAATTTTGACAAATAATATGTCTCTATTGTTTTTTTTAATTTTAGAGATCGACAATTGACCAAGAACATTACAATCACATTTGTACTAGTAAAATGTCTAATTAAGGAGCTCTACACTTGAGTTCTTATCTGTTTGTGGGACTCAAGATGGCGCTGAGTATGGCTGCTGCGTTGCGAGCTCCAACACAACATTGCAGTTTTTTGTTTGTTTTGTTTACAATTCTCATGTTTTTTGTTTTGGATGTTGTCTGCCTTATTGTCTATGACAGACAGACACTTTTGGACATTGGTTCTGCAATTGCACACCGTAAACTGGACTTCAAATTCGTGCAAATCGACCCCCTCTACCCCGCTACTGGCAAATGTTCAGTCTCTGGACAACAAGGCCTATGAGCTGAGAGCGCAAATCTCTTTCCAATGAGAGACGAGGGACTGCTGCATTATCTGCCTTACAGAAACTTGGATGTCTGCAGAGATTCCAGACTCAGCCATTGAACCCACGGGGTTCTCTGTGCACCGAGCGGACAGAGCGAAAGACCTCCCAGGTAAAAGCAGAGGTGGTGGTGTATGTTTTATGATCAACAAATCCTGGTGTGATCAGAGGAACGTACATTCTATCAAGTCTTTCTGCTCTCCTGATCTGGAATTTCTCATGCTTCTGTGTCAACCATTCTGGCAACACAGTGGTCATTATAACTGCTGTGTACATCCCGCCACAAGCCGACACAGACCGGGCACTCAAGAAACTGTATGGGAGTATAAGTGAGCAGGAAACCGCGCACCCTGAGGCCACGTTCATTGTGGGACTTTAACAAAGCCAATTTCATATCAGTCGCACCAAAATACCACCAACACATCAGTTTCAACACACAAGGGCACCGGGTTTTGGACCATCGCTACTCTCCCTTCCGGGATGGCTACAAATCTCTCCCCCACCCACCATTTGGCAAATCGGACCACTCTTCCATTCTGCTTCTGCCCGCTTACAGGCAGAAACTGAAACAGGAAGCACCCACCCTCAGAGCGATCCAGTGCTGGTCAGACCAATCAGACAAGACTGTTTTGATCACGCAGACTGGGAAATGTTCCGGTCCGCCTCTGATGACGACATCGAGGTTTACGCTGATAACGTAACGTGTTTCATCAGAAAGTGCATAGAGGATGTTGTTCTGACCAAAACAATACGGATCTACCCCAACCAGAAGCCATGGATAAATAGGCACGCGACACTTGATGCGCAGACCTCCGCTTTTAATTCTGGGAATTCGGAGGAGCATAAACAAGCCAGTTATGCCCTCCGCAAAACTATCAGAGCAGCCAAACGCCAGTACAGGGACAAGATTGAAGGACAGTTTAACACCACCGACTCTAGAAGCATGTGGCAGGGAATTAATATCATCACAGACTTTAAAGGTAATAAAAACTCTGCCATGAACACCGCTGCCTCTCTCCCGGATGAGCTAAATACTTTTTATGCTCATTTTGAGGGAAATTTTTTCGAGGGGTGTTTTTACTGACATTTTCAACCTTTCCCTCTCCTTGTCTGTGGTCCCCACATGCTTCAAAACGTCCACCATTGTGCCTGTACCAAAGCAATCCAAAATCACCTGCTTAAATGACTGGCGTCCTGTTGCTCTGACCCTCATTATCAGCAAATGCTTTGAGAGACTAATCAGAGATTACATCTGCTCTGTGCTGCCTCCCTCACTGGAACCATTGCAGTTTGCTTACCGCAACAACCGCTCCACTGATGATGCCATTGTATCTACACTACGCACTGCTCTCTCCCACCTGGAAAAAAGGAACACTTATGTGAGAATGCTGTTTGTAGACTACAGCTCAGCATTCAACACCATAGTGCCCTCCAAGCTTGATGTGAAACTCCGGGCTCTGGGCTTAAACAGCTCGCTGTGCAGCTGGATCATGGACTTCCTGTCAAGCAGATGCCAGGTGGTTAGAATGGGCAGCAACATCTCCTCATCACTGACCCTCAACACTGGAGCCCCACAGGGTTGTGTTCTCAGCCGACTCCTGTATTCCCTGTACACACATGACTGTGTGGCAACACATAGCTCCAATGCCATCATTAAGTTTGTAGATGGTGGTAGGTGGTAGGTCTGATTACTGACAATGATGAAACAGCCTACAGAGAGGAGGTGCACACTCTGACATGCTGGTGTCAGGAGCACAACCTCTCCCTCAACGTCAGCAAGACAAAGGAGCTTGTGGTGGACTTCAGGAGAAGAGACAGAGAACATAGTCCCTTCACCATCAATGGAGCACCGGTGGAGAGAGTCAGCAGCTTCAAGTTCCTCGGTGTCCACATCACTGAGGAACTCACATGGTCTGTCCACACTGAGGCAGTTGTGAAGAAGGCTCATCAGCGCCTCTTCTTCCTGAGACGGCCGAGGAAGTTTGGAATGAACCGCCACATCCTCACATGGTTCTACACCAGCACTGTAGAGAGCATCCTGACTGGCTGCATCACTGCCTGGTACGGCAATAGCACCGCCCATAACCGCAAAGCCCTGCAAAGTGTGATGCGAACTGCCAGATACATCATCGGAGGTGAGCTTCCCTCCCTCCAGGACATATATACCAGGCGGTGTGTGAAAAAGCTCAGAGGATCATCAGAGACTCCATGCACCCGAGCCATGGGGTCCTCTCACTGCTACCATCAGGCAGGCAGTATCGCAGCATCAGGACCCGCACCAGCCGACTTCATGACAGCTTCTTGCCTCAAGCAATCAGACTTTTGAACTCTTGATCTCTCACGATCAATATACATCAGCACTGCACTTTATTAATCTTATTATCTCACACCGGACTGCCATAAATTATATTCTCTCTTAACAACACACTGGCAACTGACTATCAACCGACAGCCTGAATGTCAATACAGTACAATACAACCTACTGTATATTTTATATATACTATATATACTATTTTTATTGTATAATGTGTATTCTATATTGTGTGTATTGTATACTGTACACTGTATATTATTATTGTGTTGTGTAATTATGTGTATATTAGATATGTAAATTGTGTTGTGTAAATCTGATGTTTATTGTAAATTGGTATATGTCTCATCACTGTCATGACTGCTATGTTGCTCGGAACTGCACCCAAGACTTTCACCCACTGTTGCACTTGTGTATATGGTTGTGTGACAATAAAAGTGATTTGATTTAGATTTTTGTTGGCAGCAAAGAAATATACATAGGCTACTAACTGGCCACATTTTGACAGAAATGGCCAATTGTATGAAAAAGTTGTATAGAACAAAAATGTCAGCACATCTATGTTTACCTGCGGCTGATTACAGAAATGCTGACATTCCATTGTGATCTAATTAGTAGTAGTAGTAGAAGGCTACTAGAAGTAGTAACTGCAATACATCGGTGGTACTTTTTAAATCTGTATATTAGGGATGTGCCCAAAGCCAAATACCTTATTCGGAAAGGCACGAATAATGACTTCAAAACAAATTTTTCATCAGAATAATATAAAAAATATTTGTATGACTGATTATCCAAAAAGCACAAGGATAAAGTGACATTTTCAATAAACATATCCAAAATTATTATTGAATTTATGAATCTGTGCAGCCAATATTTCTAAAGTGTAAATCTTATGAATGAAAATGCGCACAGTGTGATTTCAGATCGGATGTGCGCGGTCTTAACTCTGTTTGCGGTTTCTGTTAATTGTGCGTGTCTGGAGCTTATCAAGTGTAACATTAAGATATAACATCATATACACTTTCCACTTCTTGAAATGTCTATGATAATGTATCACACCATTAACACATAATGATTTCCATGTATTTATTTATAGCCTAAACCTGAGCGTGATGTTAAATTCCTGACCTGAAGTGATTTCAAGTCGGAGCTCGTCTATCCGTTGAACACATTTATATCCACTTCAGCGATTAATGTTATTAACTGGTTAAGACTTTATTCCGAATGAAAGTTTAAATGCTCCATAAAGGTTTAAATGCTCCATAGAGTATTCATCTAGGAATATTCCTGCTTATGTAAAATAAAGAAACTGAAACTTGAAAATGTTAAGTGTTCTTAAACTCTGTTAAGATGCTATATAAATGTAACATCATTATTATTATTTAAGTAAATAATGGTGTCCTATTGTTAAATTTTAAACTTAGACTTATGGGACTTTCACCTGTTTGTAGGCTATATAGATTTTATTTTAATGTTTGAATTTATATTTATTAACAACTGCAAAATGTGTGCTTGACATTTCACATTTTGCTTGACACCTCCTGCCATTCAGAATAATGTTGTTATGCATGTACAGACAAACGAAAATTCTGTTTCATGCAGATATTAATATCTGAAACACCGGGAGAAACCACAACATATTCCACAGTTAATGTAGCCTACAAATTCAGCTTCATTTGATAAGAAAAAAAGAAAAAAAAAGAATGATATACTATTTTTTTTTTATAATAATTGTATAATAATAATAATAATAATTATTATTATTATTATCAGGTTATTATTATGAAAAGGCCTATACAAGGCATATTTTATTAATAGAAACTATAAATGTAAGAGTAACACTTAAAAATTGGCGTTTTATTTCATTTTGACGCACTTCTGGTTTAAGTCCCGCCCACACCCGGTTCTATCCCAATACAGAGACAGATACAGATACAAATACAGATAATGGCTTTGCTGCACACCCCTAATATATATTTTATATATATCTGCACTGGCGGCCAAATGTTTGGAATAATGTACAGATTTTGCTCATATGGAAAGAAATTGGTACTTTTATTCACCAAAGTGGCATTCAACTGACCACAATGTATAGTCAGGACATTAATAATGTGAAAAATTACTATTACAATTTGAAAACAAATTCAGAACTTCTTAAACTACTTCAAAAAGTAGTCATCAAAAAATCCTTCACGTGCAGCAATGACAGCTTTGCAGATCCTTGGTATTCCAGCTGTCAGCTTGTCCAGATACTCAGGTGACATTTCACCCCACACTTCCTGTAGCACTTGCCATAGATGTGGCTGTCTTGTTGGGCACTTCTCATGCACTTTACAGTCTAGCTGATCCCACAAAAGCTCATTGGGTGAAGATCCATAACACTCTTTTCCAATTATCTGTTGTCCAATGTCTGTGTTTCTTTGTCCACTCTAATGTTTTCTTTTTGTTTTCCTGTTTCAAAAGTGGCTTTTTCTTTGCAATTCTTCCCATAAGGCCTGCACCCCTGAATCTTCTCTTTACTGTTGTACATGAAACTGGTGTTGAGCAGGTAGAATTCAATGAAGCTGTCAGCTGAGGACATGTGAGGCGTCTATTTCTCAAACTAGAGACTCTGATGTACTTATCTTGTTTAGTTGTACATTTGGCCTTCCACATTTCTTTCTGTCCTTTTTAGAGACAGTTGTCCTTTGTCTTTGAAGACTGTAGTGTACACCTTTGTATGAAATCTTGAAAAAATTTGAAAGTTAAAAGTTTTTTGGCAATTTTAAGCATTGTATAGCCTTCATTCCTCAAAACAACAATTGACTGATGAGTTTCTAGAGAAAGCTGTTTCTTTTTTGCCATTTTTGACCTAATATTGACCTTAAGACATGCCAGTCTTTTGCATACTGTGGCAACTCAAAAACAAACACAAAGATAATGTTAAGCTTCATTTAATGAACCAAATATCTTTCAATTGTATTTAATATAATGGCAAGTAATTTTCTAATACCAAATTAGCAATTTAGCATGATTACTCAAGGATAAGGTGTTGGAGTGATGGCTGCTGGAAATGAGGCCTGTCTAGATTTGACCAAAAATGACTTTTTTCAAATAGTGATGGTGCTGTTTATTACATCAGTAATGTCCTGACTATACTTTGTGATCAGTTGAATGCCACTTTGGTTAACTAAAGTACCAATTTCCTTCCGAAACAGCAAAATCTGTACATTATTCCAAACTTTTGGCCACCAGTGTGTGTGTGTATATATATATATATATATATATATATATATATATATATATATATATATATATATACAGGGTTGGGGAGTAACAAAATACAAGTAACGGGAATACGTATTTAAAATACAAAATATAAGTAACTGTATTCAACTACAGTTACAATTTAAATCATTGGTATTTAGAATACAGTTACATTCAAAAAGTATTTTGATTGCTGAAGAGATTACTTTGCATTTTATTGTCATTTGTTTCATTTATATTTAGTTTTCAGATGGAAAATTTTATACATATAAATTATGCGATCCAAAGTGCATTTGAACAGCGGTAAAACACTTTCTTATGAAGTGTCACATTCATACGAGCAGACAGAGAAGTAAGTTTGGAGCACAAGAAATAGAAATAAACCTTATGTAAATTGTCAGCTTTACATTAAGCTAAAATGCTGTTTCTAGCCATTTTACATGCACATGTTACCAGGCACGATCCTATTTTTTTATCGAGAAAATTCATGTTGGATCATAATTTCTTTTTTCTAGCAAGACCGAAAAATCGTATTCTTGATAATACTTCTTGTATTTTTTCCCTGTAAAAATATCTAAAAATCCTTAAAAGGATCAATTTTATTTATCTTGTTTTAGAAACAACACTGCATAAGATATTTAGGTTTTTCAGAGAATGTATTTTTACCATGTGTATTTTTTCTTACTGTACTGGCAGAAAAGTGAAAAAAGCTACCAGTGCTGAAGAAGTAATCCAAAGTATTTAGAATACGTTACTGACCTTGAGTAATCTAACGAAATACGTTACAAATGACTTTTTACAGCATGTATTCTGTAATCTGTAGTGGAATACATTTCAAAAGTAACCCTGTATATATATATATACACGCCGGACGCTTTTTTAAGGTCAGAAAATGTCCAGGAAAAAAGAGGACGTATGGTCACCCTAGTATATGTATATATCCTCTTGTTCCTTTTATCCCCTTATTTTGTTTATAATTAAAGTTCTGCGTTTGGATTCTCACTTTTGGATTCTCACTCTCTTATCTCTTCATAACACAACCTGGACAAAAGAGTCTCTGTCTCTGTCACATTATTCTTGTGTTTTCCCCTAAGGACTCTTATTTTGAAATGTATTAGAGACTAGTTTGAAGTTTTGTGTCTTCCTCTTATGTCTGTTTTCCTATCCATTGCCCTTAATTGTATTCCAGGTGTTTCTTGTCTCCTTATTATCCCCTAGTGTATATACAGTATATCCTCTTGTTCCAGTGTCAGTTCTTGTTTGTATGTAGTGCGTTAGTAGCCAGCATACTGCTGTTGTGTTTGTGTTACCTTGTTCATTTGATTCCTTCATCGTTGTATCCCCTTATTTTGTTTATAATTAAAGTTCTGCGTTTGGATCCTCACTCTCTCGCCTCTTCCCTTCACAACCCTGACAATTACCTTTCTGATTTTCTTCCCTTTATACTCCCTTTGTGAGACTTGTTTTGTTCCTTTATGTTTCCTGGGTCTGGCTCTGCATGTAGGTTACTGACTTCTGATTGATTGATTGATTGATTGATTGATTTTTCAGATTTGTCAGTGCTTTCTATTGTGTTATCCATGTTTTGGTTTGGTCTTTGCCTTGGTTATGTTCCATTCCCTATCTGTCACTCACTCGAAGTTGTGTTGATGTAGTGACACTAGGGGTCACTCTTGGGAGCCCCAAACATCTCTGATCTTTGAGAAAAGGCCAATGGGAATTGGTGAGTGGAATTTGCATGCCACTTCCCCAGACATACGGGTATAAAAGGAGCTGGCTCGCAACCACTCATTCAGATTTTTTCTTCAGAGCTGAGTGGTGTTGAGCAGCGAGTTCCACTTCCGTTCCATTCACCTCACGCATGAGAAACGTTTGCTGTTGGATATATGGTGCATTTCAGCGGCTTTCTCCCCCTCGTGCACGACTGGTGCAGAGTACGCCCCTGGGTGCTTCGACAGCAGAAAGAGTATATATTCTTACAAAAAAGAGTATATTTTCTTCTAAAAGAGTGAGCACTGATGGAGAGCATCTTTTTAAAGATGTCTTTCCGTCTGTGTGTAGTTCCTGGATGCAGTCGCTATCTCTCTGCCTCTGACGGCCATGATCGCTGTCTCACGTGTCTAGGCCATAGTCACGTTGAGGCAGCGTTCTTGGATGGTTCATGTTCTCACTGCGAGAACATGACCATCACAACGTTGCGGTCGTGGCTTTCCTTCTTCTGGAGGAAAGCCACTCTAGCTGCTCCCTGCCCCCGTCCTTCTACCTATGGGTACGAGGCCGGGCCTGTTAGCCGTGGGGGTGATTTGGGGACCCCAATGGGAGTGGTTCCGCTGGGTAATCCCCCACAGACCTCCCATTCCCCAGTACACTCATTTGCCCTGGTCGAGTTCTGGGATGAGACCGGCAGCTTGCCTCAGGGCGAATTTAATGACTCGTTCAGGGCTCGAGACCGCCATCCTTGCTCGGGCTGCCGTGAGTATCGGGCTGGAGTGGAACCCTCCACCCTGCCCTGAGCCCTCGTGGCTTGATGATTGGTTCCTGTTTTGGAGCACCACTCACGGCCGTGCCCCGCCCCGGTTCCATTCTTTCCGGAGGTGCACGAGGAACTCACGAAGTCGTGGCGGGCACCTTTTACTGCCCAGACCCGACTTATGGGTTCCCCCACTCTCTCACTACCCTTGATGGTGGGGCGACCAGGGGGTATATGGAGATTCCTCAGGTGGATGAGGCAGTTGTGGTGCACTTGTGCCTGCAAAATGCTGCCACTTGGCGGAATCTTCCGGGACGCCCCTCCAGGGTCTGTAAGTCTATGTCATCCCTGGCAGCCAAGGCTTACAGTGCCGCTGGACAGGCCACCTCCACCCTGCATGCCATGGCCCTCCTGCAAGTAAACCAGGGCGACAAAGGTCACGGCGCAGGCACTCGGGCAGGTGATGTCCACGTTGGTGGTCCAAGAGTGCCAGCTATGGCTTAATCTGGTTGAGATGAAGGATGCAGACAAGGTCTGCTTCCTCGATGCTCCTATCTCCCAGATCGGCCTATTTGGTGACACCGTTGAGGACTTTGCCCATCAGTTCTCAGCAGTGAAGAAACAGACGGACGCCATCCAACACATCCTGTCCCTGTGCAGTTCAAGGTCCTGCACCCCATCTGCTCACCGCCGAGGGTGTCCCCTTGCAACTGCAACTCAAGCGGCTCCACTGCAGCACGAGCCAACAACTTGACCCCGGCGTATAGCCCCCCGTAGGAAGCTGACGCCCCGTCTCACGATCCAGTGCTAAGAGCCCCAGGAAGGCCTCCAAGTGCCCCTGAGATGGACGACCCAGGGAGGAAGAGGCCTGCTGGAACCCCGGAGCTGGTATACAGACCACTCCATCCTCCGGTGGAAGGCCGGGAGGAGAATCCTATGTTTGCTTTTGTTTTGATTTTGCCCCACAATTTCAAAAAAGAGCGGTCTCCTCACTCCCTGGGTCATACACCCAGTGTTAACAGCCGACTTACACCAAACACTCGCGACCAGGGCCCCCCGCCTTCGTGCACTTGGCCACGGCACACACACACCCAATGCCAGGCAGTTGTGATGAGTCACGAGGGTGCTCAGCCTCCTCCCCCGTTGCTGACTGGTCCTATGGTGGGTATGCGGAGCAAGGTAAGTGCTTTGATGTTTCCCTCAGCACAGCCACGAGCTCGGGATGTGAGACGGTTCCTGCTCCTCCCCATCGCGAGGCCCCACCCACAGGTACGTCAAATGCGATCATCCCTCAGTGCCCCTCGCTCGGAGTTTGGAGGCATGGCTAGCACTCTCCAAACCGTCGCGCTGGTTGGACAGGACGATCCGACTCGGCTATGCAATTCAGTTCGCCCGGCACCGCCCGCATTCAGCGGCATCCGTTTCACCTCAGTGAGGGGCGAGAATGCCACTGCCCTGCATGCAGAGACTGCGAAAGACGCGATAGAGCCTGTCCCTCCAGCCGAGATGAAGAAGGGGTTCTACAGCCCCTACTTCATCGTGCCAAAGAAAGGCGGTGGGTTGCGGCCAATCTTGGACCTGCAAGTGCTGAGCCGGGCCCTGCACAGACTCCCGTTCAAGATGCTGACTCAGAAGCGCATTATGTCATGCGTTCGGCATCAAAATTGGTTCGCAGCAGTAGACCTGAAGGATGTGTACTTCCATGTCTCGGTTTTACCTCAGCACATACCCTTTCTGCAGTTCGCTTTCGAGGGCCAGGTGTATCAGTACAAGGTCCTCCCCTTCGGTCTGGCCCTGTCGCCTCACGTCTTTACAAAAGTCGCAGAGGCAGCCCTTGCCCCACTAAGGGAAGTGGGCATTCATATCCTCAATTATCTCGATGACTGTCTGATTCTAGCTCACTCTCGAGACCTGTTGTGTGCGCACAGGGATCTGGTGCTCAGGCACCTCAGCTGGTTGGGACTTCAGATCAACTGGGAAAAGAGCAAGCTCTCCCCGGTTCAGAGCATCTCTTTTCTCGGGATGGAGTTAGACTCGGTCTCTATGATAGTTTATGATATGATAGTCGGTGCTGAACTGCCTGAAGTCATTCAGGCGGAAAACAGCGGTCCAACTGAAACAGTTTCAGAGGCTCCTGGGGCATATGGCATCTTCGGCAGCGGTAAGCCCTTGGACAGACCTTGCATTTCTGCAGGCAGGGGTCCCCTTACAGCAAGTGTCCAAGCGTGTCGTTGTTATGACAGACGCCTCCAAGTTAGGCTGAGGCGCTGTGTGCAACAGGCACGCAGCCGCAGGCTCCTGGACAGGGCCGCGACTGCATTGGCATGTCAACTGCCTCGAGTTGATGGAGGTATTTCTGGCCCTGCGGAGGCTTCGGCCGTTGATCCAGGGCAAGCATATGTTGGTCCGGACGGACAACATAGCGACGGTAGTGCCAAGGCGGTTTACGCTCGCATTGCATGTCACAACTCGCCCGCCGTCTCCTTCTCTGGAGTCAGCAGCGACTGAAGTCGTTGCGGGCCACTCACATCCCAGGTGACCTCAGCCATACAGCGGATGCACTGTCATGGCAGGTGACACTCAGGGGAGAGTGGAGACTCCACCCCCAGGTGGTCTAGCTGATTTGGAGTCAATTCGGCAAAGCACAGGTAGACCTGTTTGCCTCCCGGGAATCCTCCCACTGTCCACTCTGGTACTCTCTGACCGAGGCTCCCCTTGGTCACAGAAGCGCTGGCACACAGCTGGACCCGGGGGCTGCGCAAGTATGCATTCCCCCCAGTGAGCCTGCTTGCACAGACATTGTGCAAGGTCAGAGAGGACGAGGAACAGGTCATCCTGGTGGCTCCATACTGGACGGGATGCATAAGACCTAAGTCGCCTACCACCAGCGGTGGTAGACATGATCACTCAGGCCAGGGCTCCCTCTACGAGGTGCCAGTGTGCCTTGAAGTGGCATTTGTTCACAAATTGGTGTTCTTCCAAGGAGGTAATAGGAGGTTGAATCCTCCTAGGCCATGCCTCGTTGCCTCGTGGGATCTCTCCATGGTCCTGCAGGGCCTGCGGAGAGCCCCGTTTGAGCCCCTAGAGTCAGTTGAGCTAAAGGCTCTCTCATGTGGTCTTGAGACCCCGCCCAAGGTTCCCATGACCCCATTTAGGGATCAGGTGGTGAGCCTGCAAGTGCTGCCCCGGGAGGAGGCAGTCTCAGCCTTGTTGTTGCTGTGTCCGGTGCGTGCTTTGCATATTTACTTGGACCGCAAGCAGAGCTTTAGACGCTCTGAGCAGCTCTTTGTCTGCTTTGGTGGACATTGGAAAGGGAACGCTGTCTACAAACAGACGCTTGCCCACTGGATTGTGAATGCCATCGCTTTGGCATACCAGGCCCAGGGCATGCCCTCCCCTTTGGGATTATGAGCACACTTCACGAGGAGTGTGGCGTCCTCCTGGGCACTAGCCAATGGTGCCTCTCTAGCAGACATCTGTAGAGCAGTGGGCTGGGCAACACCCAATACCTTTGCGAGATTTTATAATCTCCAGGTTGAGCCGGTTTCATCCCGTGTGTTGACAGGTACGAGCAGGTAAGTGTGCAGAAATCAGCTGAGGGGAAGACATGCACTTTTTTCCCCCATGCGAGTTCATGAGAACCCTGGATATTCTTCCTCCTTAGCCCTACGGCTCACAAATTCAGCGGAGGAATTCGTAGCCAGGCCCAGTACGTGTGCTAGTATGCCCTGTACTGTGGTAGGTGCTACACATGTGCTGGTTACCTGTGGTAACCCCTTGTGACGTATTTTCCAAAAATCCGTGTCTCTGGGCAAATCCGTGTCTCCCTTCGGCAGGGTCCTCCCCTGCCTCCGGTCGCTGTGCTGTAGAGTTCCTCCCCCTCTGGGTAGGACCTACCACGGGGCTTCTTCCACATGCGGCTGGTAGCCCTTGTGACATATTCGCCACATGTTAACCTCTCCTTCTGGCAGGATGTGGTCTCCGTGGTGTCTTTTCCTCCTGGGGAAAGAACACCTTCCCCGACGTGAGTACATATGGCCCCAGCCAAAAAAGTTTCATTCTGTGGGGAGAAAAAAAAAGAGAGACAGAATAGGCTGCTACTGGCACGGCCTGTTCCCATTATAGATACATCTTGCCCCCCCACCACCTGGGTGTGAGGGACTGTGCGATGTTCTTGAGGCATTGGGGGAGGCTATGTGCAGACCGGGTGCACCTGCTATTTGGCATGCAGCGGCTTGCCTGCACCATCAGTCCACGTAACACAGTTCAGCTGGTTGTGGCGTTTCGTATAGGGACCACTAGTGTCACTACATCAACACAACGTCGAGTGAGTGATAGATAGGGAACGTCTTGGTTACTGTTGTAACCTCCATTCCCTGATGGAGGGAACGAGACGTTGTGTCCCACTTGCCCTGTCTCAGCTCCTCAGTGCAAAACCTGAATGAGTGGTTGCACACCAGCTCCTTTTATACCTGTATATCTGGGGGAGTGGCATGCAAATTTCACTCGCCAATTCCTATTGGCCTTTTCTCAAAGATCATAGGTGTTTGGGGCTCCCAAGAGCCACTACATCGACACAACGTCTCGTTCTCTCCATCAGGGAACGGAGGTTACAACAGTAACCAAGACATTTGTTCTCTATTGTTTTACCCTAACGTGGGTCAAATTAAGTCGCACTGATTTGCGATCTGAATATTTTTGTAATTCCTGACACTTACATTTTGATACATTTGCATAAACACAAAACATGCAATATGCTGTATTGATGGTATACTTTTATCAGTCCCATTGTTATGTCATTTATACAGTACATTAGGATCGATGTATCACGGTGCATTGACATTTCAAAGAAACCCTAACCCTGCCATCTCATATTACACGAACCTTCTCACAAAGGACACAGAGCGGAGCATGCGATATTGAAAGGAAAGCACACTTTGAAAAAAAATATTTATGCTGCAGAGTTCACCCTGCAAACCTACATAAGATCAAATGGATGGAAAGATGGATGCTGCCAAGTTCGGCTCTCTGTGTCATTATTCAAAACTGTTTGCATCCATTTGACCAAAGTAAGTCAGTCATTTTTTTTTTTTTTTTTTACTTTTGTAGTGTGTGCCGCAAACAGTCCTCCATGACAATGTGATTGAATTCTTGTAAACGAGCTTGACACGCGGAGGCTCCTCCATTTAGCTGCCTCGCGCCTTTCTCCCTATCCCAAAATGAATGGGGAACTCACAATTACCACATCCCATGTAACCGCCTTTACATGCTACTAAAATACATTTTTTTTTTTTTTTATCAGTGACCCTGCTCTATTTAAACTTGGATCTTATCTGCCTGCACATGACATTTCATCTTTAATTATTGGTGCAATCTTAACGTTACATTATATGCAAATCTATTACGGTTAACAGTTTGTGTGTGTTTGCATCAAGTCATTATGTTGCATCAAATATTCATATCTGATATATATTATACATATATAGCTATATGTACCACATTATATCTATATGTAACATTCATAATATACATATAATGCATATCATGTAATGCAATTTTTGTTAATATATGCAGCCACACATATAAGACAAACCTCCTTGGTCCTAAATGCATCTGTGACTAGTGCTCAAGTCTGGTGCATTTCTGTGCTGTCTAAATAGAATCGGATCGTGACCAAATTTCAGATTTCACGATGCATCGTAATCATTAGGAATCATAATCTAATCATTGTCAGAGTAAATCGTTACATTACATAAAAATGCTATTTCATAGGTCTTCCTCGGTAAAAGTTTATCCATTTATTAAAAGGGTCATGTCATGAGTAATACAATTTTCCTTGATATTTTGATATATAAGAGGTCATTGTCCTATAAAATATGCCACAAGTTTCAGAACTCAAAACTTCCTCTCCAGTACAAAAAGAGCTTGCTTCAACAATTGTTTCCACTGCAAAAACAACTTGTTTTGAAATCGGCTACATCATGACGTCAGGATGTGTTCATTTGAATAGCCCCACCTCCACAACATATGTAATTGTTGCGGTGAATTGATAAAGAGAGAGTGACTGATGTCTTCAACACCGAAAGTGGTGCTATTGTTTCTGTAGTTTGCTTAAACTAACGCAAAGATTAAGATGTCGAAAAAGGTCCCCAGACGTTGTCTGCAATCTCTGCAAAGATTTGTATGTCTCTAAAGCTTTACATACGGAAAAACACTTATGTTTTAGATCCTGTAAATGTTGATTTTTTACGTTTCAGTTTCTATCCATATGTATGTTTAAATGTTGTGTACAAATATCTGATTGGATCACCTTGGATATTTAATAGAACAGCAATTTTGTTGCCTGTGTGATATTGATTAAATAACTTGATTTCCCACCTTACTGTGCATTAAATCTGTGAATCAAATGGTCACTCAAATTATGTTTTTCCACCAACATTTCATAGACATCTTGCTAAGTATGACGACCTGTAATGAATGTGGAACACCAGTAGTAAAGCCCTTGAGAAAGCACTGTTAGCTCTCAGATAAACACTGCAGCTGACTCACAGATCAAAATCTGTTCTTAATAACTGTATTATGAATGTGGCATGGATTTGAATCAAAACACTGACATACAGATTATCTTAACGCTAAAGGCTAGTGTACCATCTGTTGATGCCTCTCAACTTTTAAGGTCACTGTAAATAAAAACTAACTGAATTCAAAACACATATAGATTGAAGTGAGATTGATTATGGCTTGTTGTGGCAGGCCTACGAGCTCTTGCCATGAAAATATTCGCAAATTAACCATATGTCACAATTAGGTAAATTTGTAATAGAGAACTTATTCTTGCAAATCTACCTGTTTTAATGTACGTAAAGTGGGCGGTTTTGTCAAGTCAATTATTTAGGCATGTATTGCAAGGGCTTAATCCACTTAAACAGGAAAATAACACCCCGGATGAACAAATGTCTATAAACTGTTGAGCTGGGGGCAAAGAGCTTATTTTACCATCATGCTGGCAAAAATCTTTGTATTAAAGGAAATGTGGTAGTCAAAGACATTGTATTGCTTCCCCAAGGTTGGCTGAGGATTTTAAAGGGGTCATGACATACTCTTTATATATATATAATTGTATTTCTTTCCCTGAGGTCCACTTGTAATGTAATTTTTTGCACCAAAACAGTAATAATTTTCCATCCTTTCTATGGCCCTCTGTCTGAAAACCTTGGTTTTAAGCTATCTTGCCCTTGAAGACTTCAATGTAAACTCCCACTGTTGTGATTGGCTAACATTGTGCAGCCCTTCCAATACAGGCATATTTGAAACGCAATCCGAAGAAAATGAACAAACTCCACAAGACCACAACATTTATAAAACTAAATTTCAGGATTAACATATAACCCACATCCAACACATTTCATTTAACTATATTAAACTGGTCACTCAAGCAGCACTATAAACTATCAAACAGTCATGACGTGAATATTCATGAATGAAATTGTTAACTTACATTTTTGATTGGGTCCAATAGTGTTTTAACTGCCCCATCTTTCAATAACAGTTCCTTTGCAAAGCTTAAATTATATCATGACTGATTCACAAGCAATCTATAATACGCAAACATAATACAATCCACGCTGTGGATTTGTTGGCCAAAGCAGAGACAATGGTCTTCACATCTCACATCTTCTGTGATAAACAGAAAGACATTTTGTCATTATTCACTCCAATCACACTCAAAACTAATGAGGTTTAAAGGCCCCAGCACATTCTCAGAGACGTTTTTTTTTTTCGTTCTTTGCTCAGAGCCAAAAAGAATTTCAAAACAGCTGAGCAACGACATACTGTTTGCCAACATTCAGTCACCGGCCACACCACTGGGGGAGGCATTTATAGGTACATTTTAATATGTTGATGCACAAGACTACATGCAAAATCTTAACAGATGTGACATGAAAATGTGTTAGCAGTGACTTCATGCCTCACTCTATGAAAATAATTCACATGATTTAAATATGCATTAGAAAATGCATAATTTGTCTGGTTTACATTCTGAATTCATAACACGCAATATTATGCACCAGTTACACTTTGTTATTGTCATTTATGATGACACTGATACCACTACAAAGATGGGTGTATAAAAGAGTGTTAATGTGCAGAATACAGACAAAAGAATGATGATAGGCATATTTTACTATGGGCAGATGTGTGAATGGCTTTTGGCTGCAGATGACACATGAGTGAAGCAACATATCAAACAACAGAGCGAATGGGCACTTAAGAGTATTTGAGTAGATTTGATTCCTTTGTAGACTCATTTAAAAAAATCAAATGCCATCGTCTTGGAAAATGTCTCTATGGAAACGATCGTACAGATGTAGGTAAATTTGCACCAGATTGCTAATAACTCTGCACGCCGGTGTGTTCTTGTTGACTGATCTTAACCGACTGAACAGGAATTAGCTGTCGGCCTCAAAGTAGGTGGAGTGCCAAGTCACACCTACCGATGATGTGGACCAGTGGCAGTAAGTTTTCCTGAAAGTTCGCCCTGTTACAAACCACCGAAACACTTCATTTTGGCCAGATTTTGTTCTAAATTATGTCACACGTGTTCGTAGTTCGATTTTGTAGGAAGTGTGCAGGGTCCTTAATGTTATTGACGTGTTGACATATTTGATATGGGCTCTGTGTACATGAGTTGATCAATGATTTGATTTGAATTGAGTGAATAATCAGCTTATCCCAGGGGCGAAACGGGGCTGAACGGGCGGCGATAAGCTGAAACGGGCTGCTGCATTATGCCGAACGTGCCACAGCTGGCTGAAGAGGGCTGCAAAACGGCGCTGCGATATGCAGAAAAGGACCGGTTTCTCTTCCCAGTTTGCCCCTGGCTTATCCTGATGATAGCTATGTCCCTGGTGTCGATTATATTTTCCAAACATTTTTCCTGCATATATAAAATATACTATACGCTTAAATCCCTATATTTAATTCAAGTATTTTTAACCAATTAAATGAAAACTTTAAAGCTTTTCATGTTGCCTGCATTTAAAAAAAAATCCCAACATGTGTGAAGAGGTTTTCAAAGAAGCGTTATGCTGCATGTGCAAAACTGATTCTGAGTCAGTGATTGAGTGGGCGGATATCAGCCTACCTGCGAGCCCAGGATGTTGAGAGGATATGTAGATGCTCTGAACTGTTTGCCAGTCATCAGTTTTTAAGTTAGTGCATCATTATCCCTTCAAAAGCAATGCTAATGCAGAGCTGCACCTTTCCCACACTACCTGTCTGACATGACACAACAGAGGCACACACACGGTTTGCCCGACACTGCTGGGAAGAGGAATTTGGGTCTTGCTGGCTCAATGCAACACAGGGATCAGGATAAAACACAAAGAGACACTTAGTCATGAAAGCTATTTAATAAAAAGCCCAGGAGAGACCTGTGTGTTTGAGATAGAGAGAGCTAGAGAGAGAGAGAGAGATTCAGTAAGAGTGAATTGCAGCCATTGATAGTGTTGTTTATTTGCATGTGCTGTCTGCGTTGTTTTAGCACCTGTTTTACTGAAGGAATTTGATTAGGCTAATCAGGTATCTGCATAAACACGGCTAAACAATGAATGCAATTTGCATGCCACAATTCCATATTTTGCCAGTCAGTTCTGAGTACATGTTTGTGAAGGATGCAGTCGACTGCTTTAACTGGCACACTTTACTGAGTTTGTGTGTGATGGAGGTACCTGAATCAGCTCTTTAAATCTACACCACGTGTCTGGATATATAGCCGGTTATAACAATTTTATCTATCATTTGATCCTCATTTGATGAATAAAAAATATACACAAACATCTCTTTTAAATGAAATTCCTTATAGCGCCCGCTTTCTGTTAATTGCATCAGTGAAACAACACTGAGTTTTGTGAATATGGCGCAGTCTTTAATAATCCTAATTTACATCATTTACATTTACATTCTAATTTACAGTACATTTACATTCTGCCATCATCTACTTACCTTCATGATAGCTTTCTTCTGTGTAACACAAAAGGTGATACTTTAATGATATTTTAATTCAGTCCAGTTGGCTAAATTTAATAGCAGTACACAGTGACTCACTTTAATGCTTAATAAAGCACCCAAAATTGTTATAGAAGTAGTCCATGTGCCATATTACAAGTCTTTTAAAGACATATGATTACTTTGTATAACAAACAAACCATAATTTAAGTTGTTTTTCATTCATGAGATGCAATGTCATGACTTTTGGTCATGAGATACGCAAGAACCAATGACGTTTGATATTATTGACATCACACCATATTGGATTCAGCGCTGCTTACATAGTTTATCAATAATTTTATTTGAGAGTGAAAAATAAGTTAAATTACAGTCTGTTCAATATACAAAGTGATTATTTGCCTCTTAACTGGATTGTGGATGGTTAGTAAAGACACAGGTTATTAAGATGTAAGATGCCACTTTCACCACACTTAAAAGTGGTGCAATGGTTTAGTGAATTTGCCATAAAAAAAATAAAATAAAAATAAAAATCTATACGTGCATGAAAGAGACTTATTTATTATGGTGCTTATCCGCACACCTTGGCACATTTAAAAAATAATTGTTATTCAGACTGAATTACCTCTGCAATATTTGAGGCCTAGTGTGCTTACATTTACTGATTACAAGATGCAGAGCTCTGAATACAAATGCTGTCTGTGTTCTGCCAAACTAAAACATAAATTCAAAAAGAGAAATAGCATTTATTATTTATTAGCTTCTATCTTTAGCCTTTTTGATGATTCAGAATGAAGCAATGCATTTGGTCTTCAATCAAAGTGGAACCACATCACAACCCACTTGGTCTCACTCCACCAAGGAGGACTACAGTGGTGGGCTGTGCATTTAAAGTCTAGGCCTTCAGTGTGATTCATGCCATTGAGAAAACACAGTTTAACAATGAATAAGACACTCTGTGCCTTTGGGCATCATACGTTATGTCACAGCTAACTAGTAATACCAACTGACATTTTAAAAACACGTCGATGCACGAAAGCCATAACTTGAAACGACACTTAATGCTCAAGCAAGCCTAATTTTAACTGCAGCATGACTGTTTTCTGAAATGAACGACTCCCGAACAGACATTCAAAATTCATAATTTTTCATATGAATCTACCAAGGAGGTCTATAATACCTGGAAAATCTATCTAATAATATTTGCGATTTAAATGTTCTTGCAATACATTTAGTTTCGTCAGGGTACACGGTTATGCTGCGTTCCATTCAAGTTGGATGTGGGATATTCCTACTTGATATCTCCGACCATAAATGCATTCCATTCCCCGATATTCGGAAGATGACGTTTAAGAAAACAAAACTTTCTTAACAGGGGTTTGACTCTCATTAGAGATGTCTCCTAGCAACCCAACTGATAAACAATGCTACAGGTGTACGATTATCAAAAGAGTTTATGTTTTATACACCTGTTTCTGCAAGCGTTTGTTAAACAAGCTTTAATATCATGTAATGTGGAAACGAACTCATTTATCAATATTACTTAATAAATCCGACTTTCCGAGTTGAATGGAATGCAGCACTACTTCTCAAAACTTGATCCGACACTGAATGCTCCAGCAGCCTAATTTAAATTTAGAAAATTCCTGATGTTGCTATAACAATGCAAAAAGCACTTACCAATTTACTTGAAGTGAAAATCAGTCCTCCTTTCCTGTTTAATAAATTAAGCAATCACATGGTCATGCAGAACATCTCGTGTTTGTAAATCCATAAGGATCTCTTTCTCAATGACAATAACAGCAGTGATGACAGCCGACTCATCAGCAAGATCTCACGCTCTTCGATTTCAAATTACGTATATTACTTAAAGCGTGATTGCATCACTCATGGCCAGCTAGAAGACCTCGACTGGGACATATCCTAAAGATCACACCCACCAAGAACAAATAAATCAGTCTGATTGGCTGATGAATCTGACAATCTGACTTTAGTTGCTCATTCATTTGCACTATTGAGGGATTCTGTGGAAATTCTGAAGGCCTTACGGGGTGGAGCTCAGACTCATGCTCTGCTTCGGCTTCGAATTCGGGCATGTGATTTGTGAAACAGTGTCACGCTTTGCTTGTAAGCATCAAGGAATAAATTCTGACTGGATACACTTTTCGTTTTTCTCTGTTTGTTTGTAGATTAATTAAGAGTGGAAAGCAGTTAAAAATACATAGGCAAAAAGGTAATTGAGAATGAAAGGATGAAAAATATTTATTTATTTGAAATGTTAGGCCCTGATAATTCACCACTGGAGGACTATATTATCTTTAGAAAGCTGTTCGTTAGTATTTCCATTCATCTTAATAGCAATTGCTCAGCTTTCGCATTTTAGATGTACTTATGCTTCTAAAAAGATACACTTCTGCTTTAACTTACTAATTAAAGGTATGGCAAAATTTGGTAGATAATATTTGGTATGGCAGTGCTACATTTCTATTCTTAGACATTGTTAATTAACTTTTCTATGTTAATTTAATCAACTTTAAATGTCTTTTTAGCAATTAATTTCATTTTTGCAATTACTTTTAACCTATTGGCCAGGTACTTTTTAGTGGATGTATGAATCCAGTTCCCCTCACACAGGTGTCCTAGTAAATAATTTATTCTTCATATTTTTTTTTAAAAATAATTCAAACCCCCAAAACAAACTTTAAAATGTGTATTTTTCTATTTATCCTTAAAAAAAATGCCACTTGGTTTTATATTTTGTTAACTAATGCAATGACATTCATACATTTTTAAGTGTGGCATAAGTGTCCAAATACTTTTTAGGGGCAAAAATATGTATGAAACAAGCACTTACATTAACACTGAGCGATGCTGGCATGAATCCTGGAAAGATCATTTCTCATTAAATTGTGATGGTTACGGCAGGCAGGAGGCTAGCTGACTTCATCCTGGAACCAACCCATATGGGTTTAAAATAACTGACAGTGAATAAAGATGGTAAAGAATAATGTTGTTTTTTTAAAGCCGTTTAAATATTACTGTGATACTGAATCATCAGATGTACATACAGTGTCATTCAAGTGTTGATCTACAGATCATAATGCATAAACAATAACAATTGAAAGACAACAAGAAACTTGTTTTTAGAGAAATGTAACAAAATTTTGTGAGATTTATATGTACAATAAGAAAAAACTCTTGTAAGTACAGTAAGAAAAATACTTTAAACTTGTTTAGCATCTGAATTAAAATTACGTTTCTCACCCCATTATCTTATGTCATTTTGTATTTCAAGTAAATATACACTATCTTTTCTGAAAAACAAGACGAAACTACTGAGTTATGATCAGATCGGGGGGTGGGGGGTTGGAAGCACTACAGAAAAGAATTGAGAATAAAAAGCTAATTTTCTTGTGTATTTTATTTGAAGCTTTGGTTTTCATCATCAATTTATCTTTTGTGAAAATAGGTTGTGCATATGAGCTGACATCACCTCTGTTACAACTTTGACATATTTTGGACATTTTCCTTTTAAGTCTGTAGTTTTGACTGCACCCAACAGCTAAACAATTACATACATAAATACATTTGATTGAATAAGATGCGATAAAATGTGCTCACCTAAAAGTTGCTGGTTCATGTTTGGGTGAAGAGTGTAACTGAACTATGTCCAGTCATGTGCACTCCTCTGGAACTGGACCATGGATCGCTTGACGACCGCCGATGCTGTTGTTACACATGTTGAGTGTTGTGAAACTCACCGCTGAGTTTTACTAAGAGAGGGCTCTGATGTTTACCGTGATTTTATCAAAATAATTTGGAAGGTCAGATAAAGTGATTGACGGGCCTCATTAAAGACATTACATCGTACCTGGAGACTCTGAGAAGTGGTGGTACGCAAGAAAAATTGCTTGTACACTGTGGAGTAAATTATAGAAGTGTAGGTACTGCGTACTGCTGCATACCACCCACTGCAAGCACTGGTTATGGTGCCTTGGAAGTCAATATTAAACCAGGTGCTCCATACAGAAACGCTGCCTGTTAATTATTTTTACTGATTGGACAATGAGGTAACAAGGCAGCTGCCTTTGTTTTCTAATACAGCCGATGAATGTTTTGACAGGCTTTGTGAAACTCTCACCTTGAGTATGCTTTTATTTGCTCTATCTTTTACTCTTTTTTTAGCAATGAATTTTGTAAATGCAAAACCCAATTGAAATCTGGTGGGTAATGTACTGTATATACTGAATAATTATAATAACTGTAAAACACCTGTGGAGTCGAGGGCGTGGTCGAGCGCCCGTCTGGGGAGAGAGGAAGCTGTAAGGAGGTTCACCTAAGATGAATTTGCTGGTAATTACTGTTTCTGTGTTTGCAGTGAGAGGCGGGGGAGATAAAAATGGCCCGGTGCACAGAGAGAGAGAGAAAGCTGAACCCGAGAGCAGTGTTTGTATTGTGGAAGCTTCACTGTCTGGCTGAAAAGCAGCAGTTTTATGTTGGCAGCTGAAAAGAGTTGTTTTTGTTTGAGTTGCATCCAGAGTGTGTAAATAAACTCACGTGGTTCGCTGAAGCTGACTCCCGCTTCCTTTGCCCAACTACGAACCTTTGTTACACTGGTGCCGAAACCCAGGAAGGAGGAAGGATACGCCGCTATGGAGACGTCATCGCCACTCGAGGAAGTCTTCCATTCCCTCACCAGCATCCACCAGGCCTACAGGTGGAACAACAAAAGCATTTTGAGATGCTCCTTCGAGGCCAAGAGGAGGACTGACAGGCGTTGCGGTGCTTGATACCCCAGGAGGTAGGGGATGGACTGCTTATAGCGCCCGTGGCCATTTCAGAGCATTGGCCATATGTTCAAAGAGCTCCAAAAATGCCTTGGATCATCTTGTGCCCCCATCTTAGCAAGCATTACATGGGGGGTCCCTGCTGCCCGGGTCACGGTGGCAGCCTACCGCTGCTGAGCGGGGAGGCCCAGCTCACGGCCCAACAACTTCCAGTCGCCAACCTCCTGGAATACCCCATATTGAAGAAAGCCATCCTGCAGCGTGTTGGCTGCAGTCTAGAAGAGCACCACCAGTGGTTCCGATCCCTGACACTGAGCGAAGTCGGCCGCACATTTGCCTTTGCTCAACAGCTCTATGATGCCTGCCGGTAGTGGGTGCTGGCTGAGGAAGAGAGCAATATAGGTTATGTCATCAATCTCGTGGTGCTGGAGCACTTCGTCTCCCGACTGCCAAAGGGGACAGCGGAGCGTGTCCAGTGCCACCAGCCGGAGTCACTGCATGAAGCAATGCAGCTGGCAGAAGACCATCTAGCAGCATATCTGGGAGCCAGCGCGCCCTGCTCTCTCTCTCTCTGTGGTCCCTACCCCTCCCGCTCTCTCTCTCCCCTGCTTCCTTCCGCCCTGTCCCGTTCCCCCGGAAATGGGGGAAAACTCATCCAAGATCAGTTCCCCAGCCTCTGGGGTTTCCTAACACACCAATAACCTCTGTCTCTCTTTCTCCTGGCTCTTCCCACTTTTCCTCTCAGGTGGGGGAAGCCGCTGCCACTGGTGTGGACGTAAGGTCTGGGATGGTCTGTTGGTGTTGCGGGGAACCGGGACATGTCAGAGACCAGTGCCCAGTGACGGAAGTGGAGGCATTGATCCAGGTCCCCGACACTCCACAGGTCACCACAGATTGAGCAGGGACGTAACAAGTACCCATGATTATTAGGGGGGGTACATAATCGGGTGAGGGTGAGGTGTGTGCATGGGGATATTTACGATTATCCTGTAGTGACTGTTACCATTCTATTTCAGGGCCAAAGTAAAACTGCTACTTTTAAGCCAGACAGTGAAGCTTCCACAACACATACACTGCACTCAGGTTCAGCTCTCCCTCTCTCTCTGTGCACCGGGCCGATTTTATCTCACCATCTATCACTGCAAACACAGAAACAGTAATTACCAGCAAATTCATCTCAGGTGAACCTCCTTACCGCTTCCTCTCTCCCCAGATGGGCACTTGACCACACCCTCACCTCCACAAAACCATTTAGACTTCACAGTGGCACTCCTGTGTGACAAAATATCTTGCAACAAAATGTGCATTCAGTCATGTTATTGTGAGTGAGGGCTTTAATGCGTACCATATTATTACTGCAAATAGCAAACTGAAAATATTGCTTACTGGTGAATGGTGCATCATTTTCATTACCAATTTGAGACATACATGCTGCAGAAAAACAGTGAAGCAAATATACTTAACATATATACTCACTGGCCACTTTATTAGGTACACCGGTACATCTACTTATTCGTGCGATTATCTAATCAGCCAATCGTGTGGCAGCAGTATGATATATAAAATCACACAGATATGGCTCAGGAGCTTCTGTTATTGTTCACATCAATCATCAGAATGGGGGTAAAATATGATCTTAGTGATTTAAACCTTGGTCTGATTGTTGGTGCCAGACGGGCTGGTTTGAGTATTTCTGTAACTTCTGATCTCCTGGGATTTTCATGTACAGCAGTCTCTAGAATTTACTCAGAATGGTGTGAAAAATAACCAGTGAGAGACAGAAAGTCTACGGTAGCTCAGATAACCACTCTGTACAATTGTAGTGAGCAGAGTAGCATCTCAGAATGCACAACACATTGAACTTTGAGGCGGATGGGCTACAACAGCAGAAGACCACGTTGGGTACCACTTCTGTCAGCCAAGAACAGAAAACTGAGGCTGCAGTGGGCCTACCATTTGTGTACCTCCAGATTTGCCAGATCAGGCGATGTTTTTCCAATCGTCTACTTTCCAGTTTTGGTGAGCCTATGCCCAATGCAGCCTCACTTTCCTGTTCTTGGCTGACAGTAGTGGTACCCAGAGGGGTCTTCTGCTGCTGTAGCCCATCCGCCTCAGTGTTCGATGTGTTGTACATTCAGAAATGCTTTTCTACATAACTCATGTTTATTTGGGTTACTGACACCTTCCTGTCAGCTTGGACTAGTCTGGCCATTCTCCTCTGACCTCTGTCATTAACAAGCCATTTTCGCCACAGAACTGCCGCTCACTGGTTGTTGTTTTTTTCCGCACCATTCTCTATACACACTAGAGACTGTTGCACGTGAAAATCCCAGAAGATCATCAGTTACAGAAATACTCAAACCAGCCAGTCTGGCAAGGACAATCATGCCACGGTCTAAATCACTGAGATCACATTTTTTCCCCATTCTGATGGTTGATGTGAATATTAACTGAAGCTCCTGACCCATATCTGAACGATTTTATACATTACACTGCTGCCATACGATTGGCTGATTTGATAATCACATGAATAAGTAGATGTAAAGGTGTACCTAATAAAGTGGCCGGTGAGTGTACGTCATTGGCATGAGCCTTCTACTTTATTGGCCACACCAAGCTCTGTGGGAGAGAGCTATCCATTAGCATTCCCATTCATCTCAATGGCAGCTGCTTGGCTGGCATGTTAACATCTGGAAGTAAGCAATCTATTTGCTGTCATCTTTTCTCATGGGCTCCTAGTTCCAGACAGTTTTTTTGAGCCAACAGACTGATCTCACGGGAAAATCTGTGACAGGAGGTTTAAAGTTTTGTTCAGTTAAATTGGTTTATGCTTTCCAAATTTCCAAACTGCCCCCAGTGGCCAAAGCTGTAACTACAATTGTGCACATTCACAACAATACTGAGACAAAAATGTCGTTCTTTCATTTATTTCTTTATCGGGTGATTTTTGATGCATAAACATTCACCACATGGTGGCACTTGTCCGGAATTCGGGACGCTGTGTCTGACTAAAGGTGGAAAAACATCCAGAATTTATGCACCTATTTCCAGGGTAATCATGTTGGAACCAATCAACTGAGCTTTAAATGTCATGTGACCACTCTAGAGTCACAGGAAAATTATGTCATGACAATACTGATTGGCTGTTGGCATGATAAGAATGAGCATTGTCCCTTTCACTAGTGACTATAATGTTCTATAATATATTGAAATACTTGCATATATTGAATTACTAGCAATGTACCACTCTGTCTTCATTTTGAACAGTATTTCTATTGTGTTATCATTTAAACCCCCCAAACAAGCTTTTAATAAAAATGTCTTGCTTAACCTACTGAGACCCGAGTGTGACTGCTGTGTGCATTTTCTATTTTCCTTTTTGATTTGTAACTAGTAACACCTAATAAACAAAAATTTCTGGAGCAATTATTTTTCAGTGTAAAAAAATTGATGTCCACTTATGTGGACAGTGGGACTAAGTTATTTTAAATAATACCAAGCTATAGAAAGTATGATTTTTTGTTTTCATCATATTGTTTATTATGTTTCCAGGAGTGTTGTTTATTCATGTTTTTGAGAGGTTACAGACATTACAGTTGATTTTCTTTAAAGCTGAATAAATAATTCTGATTCAAAGTAATGGCCAGCATCATCTAATTACCTGCCATTTAAACACAATGTAAAAATAAATTTTAGCATTATAAATTCTGAATCTTTTTACTGATTACCATTGTCTCATGTCTGCCAAACATGTTGAGTGGTCCAAACATCATCTACAGCCTAAAACCGAACTTTTGTTCGGATTTTAGGAGTGAATGCACTTAGCTGCATAGAAAGCTATAGGATGTCTCCTTGCTCCCTAGCTCCCTTATTAGTGACTTAACTTCCAGTGTGCTGTCTGTCTGCACTAGTCTCAGAACAGTTCAAAATGCAACTTATTTTCATCCTAACTCCATATAAAATTTTTGAAAGCAAATTTTTTTCTGCATTTGGATGAACCCATTGATTGTCATTGTGAAAAAGCACAGTAAATATAGGAATGCATTTACTAATGTTAATGAATAGAACTGTATTGTACAGTGATAATAAAAAAAGTGAAATAACTCAAAGATTTGTTCATGTGGAAAGTTATTCAAAATAACAAAAAAAAATAACAACTTTTGTTTGAATAATGTCCCACAATACATGTACTGTATGTATACATGATGTTTATCATCACGCTAACGCACAAAATTAATAAAAAAAAATTAAAAGCTGCAAATAAAATGAATAAAAAACTAGAGACACTACTCTTTACACCAAATAGGTTTCAATGAAAAACTTATAGAGGTTTCTTACCAGAGGCACCTTTGTTGGCTCTGTGCCCATATAAGCACTTCACGGAAATCGGCACTATGCTGTTGTCATGTGACACGGTGCATCAGACATTTAACTCTTAATTGACAGTCTATTCAGTCGGTTTCAATTTATATAAATTTAGTGTTGCATATAGCAAGATGTCAACACTGATTCAGATGTCAGCACTTGGTCAACACTTGGTCCAGACCATCGACCTTGCCTATAGAACAACTTGAAACTTTTTGGAGTCCCAGAAAATTCTATACATTTTAGCAACATATTGATTGTGTTTGACATCATCCTGGTGCCTGGTACAGACAGAAGAAATTTCACCTATACATCTCAAGGGGCTTAGAGTAAGATAAACCACTTAAATGCCCTTTAGGCAGAAAATGCTAAGCAAACATGTCATAATTTACATACTGTAGAGGGTTTTTAATTTCTTCTCTAATGAGTCTGATTTAGTTAATTAGATGTTGATTAGTTTAAATTAGTTGTTCTCAAAAGTGTAAAGGTTTACAATGTTTATGTTAAAATAAAATCATTAAATTTTATTGCATAAAAGTATTCAGTTAAATGTTATAAAACATAAAGTTTTAGGATTTTGTAAAATGTAAAACAAAACATCATTGCTGTAAAATGAAGAAGTAATATTCACCAATCAAATGTAATATATATATTCAAACCACTGCCCCCAGTGGCCAAAGCTGGAAGTGTTGTTAAACGGATGGGCACGTATGAGCTCCAGTTTCCATGTGAAATGTCCACAGAGTTGTTCTAAAAGTAAGTTGTATATATATATATATATATATATATATATATATATATATATATATATATATATATATATATATATATATTTTGTATTCACATTTTAAATTAATTGTATTATGATTTTCCTCTTTCCTGCATTTTTCCTGCCTGCAGTTCACTTTCTTTTGAGTGTCTTTGCAGAATGTGCTTGTCTTTCCTTAAGGGGAAAGGTTGATTTGGAAAACAGTGTGGACATTATTTCAGTATCAATTAAATCTATTTATACAGTGCTTTTAATAATGCATACTGTTTTATAGTTGATTTACAGAGAACATTTAACTTTTGTGTACAATGTTTATAATGTATGTCCAAATAAATATGTTTATTTGTATTGCATGCAGTTCTTTTTGTATGGTACAGTTTATTGTGTGGCTGCTAAGACATCATTATTTCCTACACAACAACAATAAATTCAATCTATCAACAGGATCAGCTGTTCAGTCAACACTAAAATATTTCATGTAGGTTATAGCATTTAGATGGAGATTAAGTATGTAAATTGACAATTAAAATGCTAGATTGAGTTTACTACACATTCATCTCCCACATTCAGCAAAATAATTTTATCCGAAAAAAGGCACCATTACAGTGTCATTGCATGAGTCCTGCAATACACGAGCATGCTGTTGTCTGGATCTCCCATGTATCTGTAGTAAGTACATAATCTCGGTACAACAAAATCTTCAGGTTCTGACTAGACTCAAATTATATGCTTTAAAATAAACATAATTATCTACAGTTCCCTGTCTGTCACTCACTCGACATTGTGTCGATGTAGTGACAACTAGGGGTTAGATTTTGAGAGCCTCAATTACCTTTGCTTAAAATAGAAAAGGCCAATGAGAATTGGCAAGTGGAATTTGGATGCTACTCTCCGCCCCGGACATACGGGTATAAAAGGAGATGGTGTGCACCACTTATTCAGATTTTTTCTTCAGAGCCGAATGCATGTATTGTGTTCGTCCTATCACCTACGCTTACGCTTCTGGATTTACAGCGCATATCAGCGGTCACCCTCGCACGGTCGAGTGTTGTGCTTCCCCTGGGCCGAGTCTACAGGTACTAAAAGAGTATATATCTAAAATATATACCGGCTCAGCCCCAGGGCGGATTTAATGTCTCGCTGGCGGTTCGTAATGAGGATGAGTTATCGGTTGCAGCATTGGAGGGTGGGCTTCTATTGTCGGAAGCAGACGAATCTTCTGAGCTCCCGCTCACGGGCAGTAGAGCTCAGGATGAGGCGGACGCTGAGATGGCAGCCGTGAGGAGTGACACCACCAGGCCCAGTACTCATAGTATGCCCCTTTTCAGGTGAGCCCGTGTACTCGGGCTCGATGCTCCATACGTGGTGATTCCCCCCTCGGTAATCACATGTGAGGCATTCCACTCTTCGGTTTCCCCTCAGGTGAACCCTGTGTTTCCCCTCATCAGAGCTTCGCTCTGCTTCGTCCACTGTTGCTGTGTACCCTCTCCGTAGATAGGGTCCTCCCGGTGGTATCATTCCATATGCGCACTTCCCCGTTGGTAAATCCATGTGAGGTAATCTCCACATGTTAATCTCCCTTCAGTAGGATGTGGTCTCCATAGTGCCCTCCCTCCTGGAGAGGGAAGAGCACTTCCCAGCGCTATTCTAGAAGGTGCCCGGCGGGAAATTGCTTAACAGCAAAAATCAGGAAAGGCCACTGCCTGTAGCCTCCTTGGGTAAGTGCCTCCTCCCCCCTTAACGGGACTAGGGAGACGCCTTACCCAACTCGCTGGAAGGTCACGACGTGGTCGAGCGCTCGCTGCGAGGCACACAGCAGCTTGCCCATATCCACTCTTCCATACCTCATGACACGGTTCTGTGCCTGCGGCATTTCCTATAGGAACCCCTAGTGTCACTACATCAACACAATGTCAAGTGAGTGACAGACAGGGAATGTCTGGGTTACTGGTGTAACCCCTGTTCCCTGATGGAGGGAACGAGACATTGTGTCCCTCCTGCCGCAGCACTGAACCGGCCACTGACATGGCTGGGACTCTCTATCAGCTCCTCAGCATAAATCTGAGTGGTGCATGCCATCTCCTTTTATACCCGTATGTCCGGGGCAGAGAGTGGCATGCAAATTCCACTTGCCAATTTTCATTGGCCTTTTCTATTTTAAGCAAAGGTGATTTGGGCTCTCAAGATCGAACCCCTAGTGTCACCACATCAACAAAACGTCTCGTTCCCTCCATCAGGGACAGGGGTTACACCATTAACCCAGACGTCCTCAAAACATATCCAACTTTACAGCTGTGAAGGCGCTTATAGGCTACTTAGGTTTACAGGTTAGTCTGCTCAGGTTCTTCCATCGATGGATAAAGACTCAACAAAATGCTTCTATTTGTGGTATTTGGCCATCATCCTGAAATCCAACATCATTAACAGATGAGGCAAGGAAGAACAATATCGCCTCGCTATAATTCTGTGATCATTTTTCCTTAAGTTTCTGTCATTTTTAATGCTGCGTTAGTTCATAACATAACGATTGTTTATGCATAACCAGAATTCTGCCCACATCGCCCGCAAAGCGTCATGGGACTCTTGGGAATATTATGGATATGTTGGCAACACATTTCATCTGTTCAAATCATTCCTTTTTTCTTTTTTCTCTATTTATTGACATGAATCAATCATTTGGAACTTCTATAATTAAAATATATTCATATTTTGTATCAATTTGATTCCGAAGCACTGGCACTTTTGACATCTCTTCATTGTCAAAAAGCATAAAGTCAGAATACACACAAACTTGCATTGTTGGATAAAATTTCTACTTTCACCTTAGTGGTAATAATTTTGTTCAGATTTTTTGTATATAATATCATTCCTTTACCATATTCACTGTGTTTGGACAGGGAAAGAGGATTACAATATCCAATACCTAAGGGTTATGAGTCACAACTTACAAAATGCTGTGCAATTACTGTATTTATTATTTATTTAGTATACTTAGACATCACGAAACAAGCAGTGTCAAGATAATGTCACATTCCATTCAACAGGACAATTCAAAAGATAGATATGAGAGAAGAAAAAAAAAAACATATGAACAAGTAAATGACTGACTGATTTGAATCACACTAATTTCATCAGTTCACATATTAATAGCACACACATAAATCCCAATGAATTAATGATTAGCACAGACACTGTATCTATTCAATGGTTCTTCCTATTTTCAAATTCCGAAATAGATAATCTTTGTTCTGCAAGGAAAATGCCATGATTCATTGCTCTTGTCTTTGTAAACCTAGTTGCCTCAGCTTGAAATGTGTGCAATTCATTATTGTAAACAATACAATGAGCCTTTTCCACCCTTTGGGATACAGTAATAAATGAAGCAAGCCCATGAAGGTTTTTTTTTCAGCAATATTTATAAATTATCCAAGCACAACAAATGTACCAACCGTAGCATGTGCTGAATGTTAGCTGGATGCCTATATTGTTTTTCTAGGGCTACTATACCCACTAGGCCCCCATTCATCTATGAGTGCATTGGGGACAAATAACTTTAACTAATAAGTGGTTATGCCATTTATTAAAGATATATTTTGGTCTATGAATGAGAGCAGCACAGTATATGGAAATATCTAATGGTATGTTAAAGGACAAGTTAGCCCAAAAATGAAAATTATGTCATCATTTACACACCCTCACCCTTCCAAATCCATTAGGGTAAATAAATGATGACTGAATGTACATTTTTGGATGAGCTATTCCTTTAAACCCCTTCACAGTGTTTCAAGATTTTACATAAAGTGGCTCTCAAACAATGAGCCCTGGAGAGGTCCCCCAGAGATCTTTGCGACAAAGATCTCTGGGGGACTCTCTGATTGTAAGGAGTGCCTGTTCCATAGTCATTAAAGTAAAAGATAAGTTTTCTGGTAATGTTAAGCACAGATTGCAGGACAATGCCCACAGGAGAATACTCTCACATTCTGGTTTGTTGCCACAATGTCAAGACGCCCCCTGATAACCCCCAGCATGTTATCCATGAAAATGTTTATCCAAATGTCAGCAGGGCGAAGAATCAAGTTCCAGCCATCTTTTTTTTTTTCTGTCATCCATTATCTGGCTGCCAGGCATTGTCAGAAGCTGAGAAATCAATTAGTATGGAGGATTTTGACAGCAGACTCAACTGGCCTCATGATTGCCCTGTTAATAGAAGGAGGCAAAGTGTAAGTAATGACGACAGCCACCCACGACCCCTCGGTGCCTGAAAACATCCCTTTTTGCAGTCCACCACAGCTCCAGGACGATGGATCCTGGATTTGGAATTAGTTACATGAAAATGCATCAGCTTTGTGGCATCCAACAGTCAACATGTAAGGACTTTAGCAAACCATTTTAATTAAATAGATTATTCATTGAGAAAAGAAAATTAGCGGGACTTAATTTTATCTATTGATTTTATCTAACAGGAATTAATTGGATTGCAATAGTGGGCATTACATAACAGGGTTGGAATGGAGGGATTGAAGAAATGTTTTGACATTAGCCAAAAATCTTTTAAAATCGAAATCTAACGTCTAATTTTAAAATATATGTTTTCTAATTTAACATTGCCCCCTTAAATTCTTTGGTCAGTTCATGCTGAATTTATATGATATATTTGAAAGAATTAAAAGAACAGTTTCATGTCTATCCTTTTCATCTGGTCGAGGTTGATAAGGGTTTTAGAAAGTAATTAGTAATAAGTAATCTTTTTCAGACAGAGTAATTAGTACAGTAATCTAATTACACTGTAGAATATGTAATTATTAGTTAATAATTAATTACATTTTAGAGTAACTTACCCAACACTGTTTGGCAAGTAGTCTTGTAATAGGCTGAATAATGAGGAGTCAGACAGTAATTTTCACAAAAAGATTCACCAACAAAAATCAGAGGCAAACCGGAGGTTGATTTCAGCTATTCAACGGTTTCTTTCTTCTCAAATGTATAATTTCAATATTATAATCAATATTTTATGTCCATGTATTTATTTATTTGGTTATTAGCAATGTAATAAGTGGGATAATGTACAGTCAGCTGGTTATTATTACAAAAATAAACCCCTTCAGGGTGTTACAAGACCCCTCCGTTTCATGTCAGGGTCTTGATCACCCTGATCATAGTTTATTGTGCTATAACAACCAGCTGACTGTACATTATCCCTTACTTTTTCAGAAGCAATATGATAAGTGTGGGTGAGAAATATATAAATATTTAAGTCCATTTTTTACTATAAAACTCCACTTTCACTTTCACTCTCCTTTTGTTTTTGGCGATTCGCATTCTTTGTGCATATCGCCGCCTACTGGGCAGGGAGGAGAATTTATAGGTGAAAAAGACTTATATATTGGTCTGTTTCTCACCCACACCTATCATATCGCTTCACTTCACTGGAGTCATATGAGTTACTTTTATGCTTTTTAGACCTTCAAAGTTATGTAAGAAAATCATACACATCTGGGATGGCATGAGGTTGAGTAAATGATGAGAGATTGTTCATTTTTGGGTGATCTATCCCTTTAACCCTCTGTTGTAGACATGTTCTTTTCAGCCTTTTATCCAATATAGGAATGTTATTTTTGTTAGGGGTCAATTTAACCTCAGCAAAATGTCTTGGTTACTGTCGTAACCTCTGTTCCCTGATGGAGCATATTTGCATGCCACTCCCCCGGACATACGGGTATAAAAGGAGCTGGCTCGCAACCACTCATTCAAGTTTTGTGTTGAGGAGCCTAGACAGGGTCCCGGACATTCCAGCGGGTAGTACAGCGTTGTGACAAGAGGGACACAACATCTCATTCCCTCCATCAGGGAATGGAGGTTATGACAGTAACCAAGACATTCCCCTTCTGTCACTCACTCGACGTTGTGTCGATGTAGTGACACTAGGGGTCCATATACCAAAACGCAACAACAGCTGAACTGTGTTACATGAACTGCCGATGCAAGCAAGCTGCTGCGTGCGTAATAGCAGGTGCATCAGTCAGCACGTAGCCTCCCCCAACGCCCCAAAAGATGTCATGAAGTTCCCCACACCTGAGGGGGGGAAGTGATGCAACTAGCATGGAAGCAGACCGCGCCAGCCATGGCCTTTTCTCTCTATGTTTTCTCTCCACAGAGTATTAGATTCAGCTGGGGCCATCTAATGCCATTACTTGCACTGGGGAAGGTGTTCTTTTCCTTTCCTATTCTTTCAGGGGGAAAAGACCCTGTGGAGACCACATCCTGCCCGACGGGGAGGTAACGTGGCAATACGTCACGTGGGCTCACCAGCCGCACATGGAAGAGGCGTGGTGGTAGGCTCAGGGGAATCTGCCAGGGAGGTGCTGTTGCGAGAAGTGCGTGGTCCGAGAACCAAGTCTGGGTGGGCCAATATGGGGCCACGAGGGTGACTTGTTCCTCATCATCCCTGACCTTGCACAGGGTCTGTGCAAGTAGGCTCACTGGGGGGAACGTGTATTTGCGCAGCCCCCGGGGCCAGCTGCGTACCAGCACATCTGTCCCGAGGGGGGCTCCTGTCAGGGAATACCAGAGCGGGCAGTGGGAGCATTCCCAGGAAGCAAACAGGTCCACCTGTGCTTTGCCAAACCGACTCTAAATCAGCTGGACCACCTGGGGGTGGAGTCTCCACTCTCCGCTGAGCATCACCTGCCATGACAGTGCATCCGCTGTGGCGTTGAGGTTGACCGGGATGTGAGTGGCCCACAGCGATCTCAGTCTCCAGAGGAGGAGATGGTGGGCGAGTTGCGACATGTGACGAGAACGTAAGCTGCCTTGGTGATTTATATATGCAACCATCACTGTGTTGTCTATGCGGACCAACACGTGCTTGCCCCGGATCAACAGCAATAGCCTCTGCAGGGCAAGTAGTACAGCCAGCAACTCGAGGCAGTTGATGTGCCAACACAGCCGTGGTCCTGTCCAGGAGCCAGCGACTGCGTGCCCATTGCACACAGCACCCCAGCCTAACTTGGAGGCACCTGTCATGACCACAACATGCCTAGATACTTACTGTAGGGAAACTCCTGCCCGCAAGAACACAAGGTCTGTCCAAGGGCTGAACAAGTTGTGGCAGACCAGTGTGATAGCCATGCGATGTGTGCCGCGGAGCCATGCCCATCTTGGGACTCGAGTCTGAAGCCAGTGCTGAAGCGGTCTCATATGCATCAACCCGAGCAGCATGACCGTCGCCGAGGATGCCATATGCCCCAGGAGCCTCTGAAAGTGTTTCAGTGGGACCACTGTCCTCCGCCTGAATGACTTCAGGCAGTTCAGCACCGACTGCGTGCGCTCGCTTGTGAGGCGTCCTATCATCGAGACTGAGTCTAACTCCATGCCGAGAAAAGAGATGCTCTGAACTGGGGAGAGCTTGCTCTTTTCCCAGTTGACCTGAAGCCCTAGACGGCTGAGGTGTGTAAGCACCAGGTCCCTGTGTGCACACAGCAACTCTCCAGAGTGTGCTAGAATCAGCCAGTCGTCAAGGTAGTTGAGTATGCGGACACCCACTTCCCTTAACGGGGCAAGAGATGCCTCTGCGACCTTCGTGAAGATGTGAGGGGACAGAGACAGGCCGAAGGGGAGGACCTTGTACTGATATGCCCGGCCGTCGAAAGCAAACCATAGGAAGGGTCTGTGTCGAGGTAAAACCAAGATGTGAAAGTACGCATCCTTCAGGTCTACCACCGCAAACCAATCCTGATGCCGGATGCACACCAGAATGCGCTTCTGCGTCAGCATCTTGAACGGGAACATGTGTAAGACCCGGTTCAGAACTTGCAGGTCCAATATTGGCCGCAACCCACCACTTTTCTTCGGTACGATGAAGTAAGGGTTGTAGAACCCTTTCCTCATCTCGGCTGGAGGGACAGGCTCTATCGCGCCCTTGCGCAGAAGGGTCGCGATCTCCGTACGTAGGGTGGCAGCATTCTCGCCCTTCACCGAGGTGAAGTGGACGCCGCTGAACCGGGGCGGGCGCCTGCGAACTGAATTGCATAGCCGAGTCGGATGGTCCTGGCCAGCCACCATGATGGGTTGGAAAGCGCTAACCAAGCATCCAAGCTCTGGGTGAGGGGCACTAAGGGGACAATCGCATCTAACATACCTGTGGATGGGGCCTCGCGGTAGGGGGGAGCAGAGGATGTCACGTCGAGGAGCCTTGCTTCATCTCGAACTCGTGGCTGCGCTGAGGGGGCCCTCAAAGCACTTACCTTGCTCCATGTATCCGGCATCGGGGGGGTCAGCGACAGGGGAGGAGGGACTCTTTGACCGTCCTTGTAGCTCGTCACAACCGCCTGGCCGTGGGTGTGAGTGTAGTACAGTTGGGTGCACAAAGGCGGGGGGCCTGCGTTCGCAGCGTCCAAGTCGCAGGTGCTCAGTGTCCGGTCGCCATGATGACAGCGGTCGTAAACACCGGCTGTGTGACCCAAGGAGTGAGGAAACCACTTTTATTTTTAAATGTGGGTACCGCAGCCCGTTTGGGGTGCAGCGAACACAAAACAAAAGGGAACATAAGATTTTCCTCCCAGCCCTCCACTGGGGGATGGAGTGGTCTGGATACCAGCTCCACGGTTACAAAGGACGTCTCCCTCCTGGGTTGTCCACCTCAGGGGCGCTTAGGAGCCTTCCGGGTCCTCGTGCCAGGTTGTGAGCCGAGGGGGTCAGCTTCCTGCGGGGGGCTCTACACTGGGGCCGAAGACTGGGCTCGGGCTATGGTGGAGCCACCTGGGCTTTCACCACGGCAGGGGGACACCCTCGGGGAGCAGACGGGGTACAAGATCTTGAGCCGCGTTGGGGCAAGATATGCTGTATTGCTTCCGTCTGCTTCTTCACCGCCAAGAACTGCTGGGCAAAGTTCTTGATGGTGTCGCTGAATAGGCCGATCTGGGAGATGGGCGCGTTAAGAAAGCGATCCTTACCTTGGCCTGGTAGACTTGCAGGAGGGCCACGGCATGCAGGGCGGAGGCGGCCAGTCCAGCGGCACTGTAGGCTTTGGTTGCCAGAGATGACGTAGTCCTACAGGCCCTGGAGAGGAGCGCCAGGGCGATCCCGTCAGGTGGTGGCATTTTGCAGGCACAGATGCACTGCAACCACCTTATCCATCTGAGGGATTTCCGTGTACCCGTGGGCCACCCCACCATTGAGGGTAGTGAGAGCGGATGTACTGGGAAGTTTGGTTCAGGCAGAAAAAGGTGTCCTCCATGACTTTGTCAGCTCGCCGTGCACTTCCGGGAAGAAAGGGACCGGGGGGGTGCCCCGAACAAAGGAACCAATCATCTAGTCACGAGGGCTCATGGGAGGGTGGAGGGTTCCAGTCCAACCCAACACTCATGGCAGCCCGTGCAAGCAAGGCGGTCAGCTCTGCATCGGACTCAGACTGGGAGACCCGAAGGTGGCAGCCCAGTCGAGTCCTTGGCATCTGACATCACCAGCGCGCTCTCCGATGCAGCGATTGAGGACAGATCCTGCTCATGAGCCCCAAAAGAGATGTTAAGCTGGCCTCGAGGCGAGCTGGTCTCATCTTGGAGCTCGACGGGGGCAAATGAGCGTGCTGCAGAACAGGAGGTCCGCGGGGACTTACCCAGCGAGACCGCACCCATTGGAATCCCCAAATTGCCTCCAGCACCAGCCGGGCCGGCCTCGTACCTGTAGGTAGAAGGCCCAGCGCGGGGGGCGGCTAGAGTGGCTTTCCACCAGAGGAACGCTGCCATGGTCATGTTCTCGCAATGAGAAATGTATGTTAGTGTAATGCAGACTCTGAAGAACAGAAGTTTAGATCCATGTGCGGTTTATTAGTAAAGGTGCAAATCATAAACAAACAGGCAGGGTAAATCTCCAGCAATGGAACAGCGTAGACAGATGAGAGACGTGGTTATAAACAGGCAAGGTTCAGGGCAGGCAGCAAACAATCAAAGTTTAGATCCAGGTAAACAGTCATAATCAAGAATCAAACGGTGGGTTTACAAACGAAACACCACTAAAATGAGAACAGTGGAGAAAGCAAGTTTTTGCCTTGCTTTGGATTCTATTGGAACTATTTTTGCTTGTAGAGAAGAAATGCACTAATTAAATGGCCATTTAAACAAATATATATTTTATATATTTTTTTTTATGTATTTTTTTAAATCTAAAACATAAGTAATTCAATATTATTTACTTGTCCGATGAACAATTACAAAAAAGCAATATCAGACTCTCAGTCGACCTGTTTATTCAGTCATTGGGCTGAAGGCACAAGGCTGCAGGCAATCACAGAACAACAGCACTCTTGCTTGTGTGATATTGCTAAATTCATTATAAACTCATTTATGAGCATTTAACATTTAAGTGTGTTATGCCTGTAAAACTAGCTTCAACAAACTAAATATAAAGAAAAAAAAATATTTGAATGATGAATGGTTGGATGAATAGTATTTAAAAAGATTCCCAAACACTTCCTCCATCTTCCATTGGTTGGCCAAACAGAAGTCCTGCCCCAAACTCACGTAGGCCATTTGTTGAGCTAATGTGGCTATGAGGTGATGCTTAAGGCAAGCAATGTATTGATAGCACCACAAAGTCACCGTTTAAACTGAATATATCAACCTACAAATGGACTGCTGTTAGTTGTCTCTGTATAATAAGTTGAAATAGAAAGCATTTCGACATGTATACAAATTCACACTTCAGTTTTAAAATAAACATGATAACTAGATTTTTAATATTATTAGAGATAAGTGAAACAAACTCATATTGACCTAAAATCTCTCCCAACATCTGTTTTTGTAAACAAATATTGTACCCATTTCAAAAGATCAGAAATCAACAAGCCAAGCCTTCTCAAAACATTACATCAAACAACACCTTAAATAGCACTTATAAATGGCAGTTCCAAGAGCTCTCTTTTATTTAAAAGCCACATACTGTACAGTCGATCAGAAATCATGTGTCAAGCACATTGCCACAGAAAACTGTAAAGTGGCTTTCAGGGTTTGTTGCAGTCAGGTTTTCTCTGACATAAATTTAAGGTGATAAAAATCCACCGGCTTTGACTTCTGTCCTCTGGAAGGTCACATGTTGGTCTCTCTTCATTTCCATATCAGTGTCTTTACATTTAATCACATAGACCTCATAAGAACAGCTCACTCCAGGGAATAGCCCTGCAGGAAGACAGTATTAGTGATGAAGCCTTCAACAGGGCCATGTACTGAGTGCTGTCTCTTTGCTCTCTTCTGCTTTGTTTTTTATCCTTATATCCCTTCTCCTATTATTTGACTAGCATCAGAGTTATTGGCCTTACAGTGTGGTGTAGGGGTGTTATGTCGGCTTGATCGATACATACAAGACAGCTACAGTGCAATGCAATTAATATCTTCCCTGCTTTCTGAGCAAGCTGTTGAGGGCTGTAAATATCCTCCTTTTCCCTCTGCCAAGTTTATTTACCCCTCACCACCTGTGATAATTTTTCTGTGCACCTGCACTTGTATGGTTGTATGTACACTTTATATAGTGCTTTATGCAATCTATATGTCATGGTCAGTGGCGATTGATTTAAGACTACACAGGAAGCATGGCTTCCTCAAAAATTTTATAAGAAATGCTGAAATGATGCGTTCAATACTGTCAGAAGTGCAAAAATGCAATGTATACATGGGGCAGCATGTAAAGGGGGCGCTGGCGGCTCACTAAAGGGGGCGCAATCGCCCCAAACCCCCCCCACCCCTTTCAACGCTCATAAGAGGACGGCACTCACCCCCCAAGGGGCGCGACAGTTAGTGTCGGATACATACTCGAAAATGGGTAGTTGTGCCCTTTAATACTGTAAATGTACAAATAATCTATATATATTACATATTACTTTGTGCATTTCTAAATTTTTTGTAGCGAATAAAAGTGTTATATGCCACACATCGCACTGCTCATTTAAGTAACGCAGTCCGCTTTTCTTTCCCACATGAAAATGGCCATAGAAATCAGAGGACACAGCCTATGGAGCCCCATTGAAGCCCAGATCAGGCATTCAGCTTTCAATTAATGTATTTTTCTCCTGCCTGGAAGCCCAGCTTCTCTATATGATGATTTGTCGAGCTCTTAAATGACTTTGCAACAAACGGACAATAATCGGAACAGTGAGGTACATGATTGACAGTGTATGAAATGTAAAAGCACCACTGTCAAGCCTAGTGTTTGGTGGCTTGGAGATACACGTGCAGTTATATGCTATCTGACATAACACATTTATTTAATCTTTCATAATTTGACATTTTGCCTATTTTTTATAAAAAAATATATTGCCTATAAAAAAAATAAATAAATAAAATAAATAAAATAAAAACTTTTGAGTTTAGTTCATTATTTTATTTAAGAAATGTCACTGTTTGAGTAGTAGTTTGAGCAGCTTTTGGGAGCAACATTGCTGATACCAAAAATCTGTGCTTCCCCACTTTTGAGAAGCACCAGCCACCATTGGCCATGGTGTAGGATCTGTAGTCGTAAAATGTTAGTAAAATTTATTGTCCCAAAAACCCTCCATTTTACATCTTCTCTCTGACCCTTGCAGCTTAAAACTGGCCCTTTTATGCTGATATGCCTTCAAGACTCTATGAAAACACCCTTTTTGCATTTGAAATAAGAAACAACGCTCACTCCAGAGTGGCGAGTGTGCTATCTAAAAGGTTTTTCATGACCACATCCTTTAATAACAAACTCCTTGCAAAGCCTGCATTGCATTGTGACTGGTTTACCAAAGAATGTGCCAATCAAACTGTTAAGATCGGCCTTCATGAGTTCATGGCTCAATCTTGCCCTATATATATATACACACCTGGAAACCGTTTTTCTAGGTTGTTCCAAGCTTCTTGGAGAACTTGCCACAGTTCTTCTATCTATTCTATCTATCTATAGCCTCAATTGCTTCTGTCTCTTCATGTAATCCCAGACTGACTCAATGATGTCAAGATACAGACTCTGTGGGGGCCATACCATCTGTTGTAGGGATCCATGTTCTTCTTCTGTTGAATTCTATTTGCAAAGGGAATGTTGAAATCTAACATAAATTATATTTCCTACTCAATCAGTGTGATTCATGCCATTAAGAAAACACAGTTTCACAATAAGACAGTAAGACACTCTATGCCTTTGGGCATCATACATTTTGTCGCAGCTAACTTGTAATACCAATTGACATTTTAAAAACACACCAATGAAACAACACTTAATGCTCAAGCAAGCCTAATTTTAACTGCAGCGTGACTGTTTTGTGAAATGAACGTCTCCCGAACAGACATTCAAAAATCATAATTTTTCATATGAATCTACCAAGGAGGTCTATAATACCTAGAAAATCTATCTAAAACTATTTGCGATTTAAATGTTGCTTGCAATAAATTTCATTTTGTCTGGGTACACGGTTATGCTGCATTCCATTCAACTTGATATCTCCGACCATAAATGCATTCCATTCCCGATATTCGGAAGATGACATTTAAAGAAACAAAACTTCAATGCTCCCATTAGCTTAGCAGGGGTTTGACTCTCATTAGAGATGTCTCCTAGCAACCCAACTGATAAACAATGCTGCAGCGCTAGCATTTGTGCTTCAGGTGTACAATTATCAAAAGAGATTATAAATTACCATGCAGGCATTTGTTAAACAGGCTTTAATATCATGTAATGTGGAAATGAACTCATTTATCAATATTACTTAATAAAGTGAATGTTTATCACTTACTTTGTATATCTCCGAGTGTCGACATGTTTGTGTGACATCATGCACCTGCATCTCGGAATTCTGTTGAGAAGTTGTAATTCTGACTTAAAGATGCATTCCATTACACTTTTCCTAATAGGAAGTTGTAAAATCCGACTTTCCGAGTTGAATGGAATGCAGCAATACTTTTCAAAACTTGATCTGACACTGTATGCTCAAGCAGCCTAATTTACACTTAGAAAACTCCTGATGTTGCTATAACAATGCAAAAAGCACTTACCAATTTACTTGAAGTGAAAATCAGTCCTCCTTTCCTGTTTAATAAATTAAGCAATCACACGGTCATGCAGAACATCTCGTGTTTTTAAATCCATAAGGATCTCTTTCTCAATGGCAATACCAGCAGTGATGACAGCTGACTCGTCAGACAGCTTGATCTTACGCTTTTCACTCTTGAATTACGTACATCACTTAAGGCGTGATTGCGTCACTCAAGGCCAGCTAGAAGGCCTCGACCGGGACATATCCTAAAGATAACACCCACCAAGAACAAATAAATCAGTCTGATTGGCTGATGAATCTGACAATCTGACTTTAGTTGCTCATTCATTTGCACTGTTGAGGGATTCTGAAGAAATTCTGAAGGCCTGAGGGGGTGGAGCTCAAACTCACACACTGCTTCAGGCATGCGATTTGTGAAACAGTTGTCACACTTTGCTTGTAAACATCAAGGAATAAATTCTGACTTCTGGAAAAACTTTTCGTTTTTCTCTATTTTTAGATTAATTAAGAGGGTTAAGCGATTAAAAATACATAGGAAAAAAGGTGATTGAGGATGAAAGGATGAAAAATATTTATTTATTTGGCATGTTAGGCCAGCAGAGAAGGCTTCTCTGACCCTGAGAATTCGCCACTGTATGTATATATATATATATATACACATGGCCATGCTGTCTGTGTGTTTTATGTCATGTTTATGTTAGATGGGGGGGTGTACTGTAGGCCAGTCCGGATGGCGCCCCGGCCTGAATCGGGCGGGGGAGCAGTGTGACGAGGAGGAAGGCATGGCCGTGCCATGAGGGTGCGTCAAGTAATCAATGGAAGAGAGAGATAAAGGGAAGCTGGAGACATCATTTCAAGAGAGAGAGAGAGCCACATGCGGCCGCTGTGTGTGTGTATTTATGTGTTTATGTTGGTTTAAGTTAATTTATGATATCACAATTATGTTGACTGTTCTGCCAGTTCCTGCCTCCTTTCCCATCCCTCACCCGTTACACTGGTGCCGAAACCCGGAAAGGAGGAGGGATGCACTGTCGCGGAGTCCTCGCCACTGCCATCCACCAGGGGGGGCTCTGCCGGCCGCCGAGGGTCAGAGGAACTGCTGTCGTCCGCCGAGAAAGGGGAGGAGCCATTCCATCTGCCAAGGGAGGAGCAGCTGTCGTACGCCAGAAGGCGGAGGAGTGGCTGAGGACCAGGCGACGGCGTATCCGGGGACCGGCAAGCGAGTTTTTCTCTCTCTCTCCTCTCTCTCTCTTTCTCTGTGTCCCTCCCATTCACCCTTTCCCTCTACCTCCCCTCGTCTCTCCCCAGGTTCCCGGGAGGCGGGGTGGACCATCGGCTGGCGGAACAGCCGGAAGGGCAGCGTATCCCCTCCAGAGATCCCGGCCACCGAGAGTCAGAGGAACTGCTGTCATCTGCCGAGAAAGGGGAGGAGCCGTTCCATCTGCCAGAGTTCGGAGGACTAGCTGCCGTCCACCAGGGGAGGAGCGAGTTGTCGTCTGCCAGAGGTCGGAGGAGTGGCTGAACGAGTACTCGTTCAACCCGTAAATACCATCATTCTGACATGACTTGAACGCTCCATTACTTGTAAACTAAGCAAATTTAAATGTTAGGCAAAGAGAGAGAGTACGCAAGTTGATTGGCTACCCGATTACACATCAGTGGACATATCAGCTTACACCATGTGAGCCAATTGGCTTGACAAATCACATGTGAGTGAGCTGATTAGCAAACAGATAACAAGTTTAAAGAACCTATTCAGCCATTCAGAGTTACATGCCTGAACTTACGGTGCATCTCAGTCAGCTCCCTATGTTATGAATCAGTATATTATGAACACTTATTCGGGTACTGGCGATGGTGTTCATCTACTGAATATTAGGACACTTATGACTCAACCACTTGCAACACAATTCTGAGCTTGCACATTAAAACACAGCTAGAATTAATCAACAACATCACTGTATAAATGACACTGTCGATATTGTAGATATGCATTATAGATATTCAAATGTACAGTGTTATTATGAAAAATAAAAGACAAAGAAATAAAAAATATAAAGGAGTGTATTTTTAACCTTATTCTAACTACTCTAATATTTAAAAGATATTTTATATATCATATTTTATGTATGAAACACATTACAAACAACATTTCTTTTAAAGAGAATATAAGGCTTTGACTTCATAGTTTTGCACTTCTGCTCGTCTTCTAAAGACTTGAAAGACTTCAGAAGACATGACAACGTTTCCGGTAGGGGAACATTGTGAGCAACAATGCTTCCTGCTTCCAGAGTTCATGGCAAATTTGCTGCAAACTTGCCGCAAATTCGCCGTTGATCATTTTCTCATGCAAATGAGCTTTGCTGCAAACTTGTGGCAAATTGTCTATTGTTGTTAAAGGTTTGATGCAGGTTGATCACTACTGGTGAGCAGGGGTGTAAAGTAATTGAGTAATTATACTTACAGTTGCAATTGAAATTATTCAACCCCCACAAGACAGTAAGGATTTACAGGATTTTCTGATGACCCAGAATTTTTAAATTTTACACCTGTATCAGCTGAGTGACACATTCAAAGTCATAGTGTGAATATATAACCTAATATTTGTAAATAGCAGGATTTTTTAAATACAGCCATGTCATAATTATTCAACCCCTATTGCATGTAGCTGTTTCTTAAATATGTAAGGCTACACAAGTAATTGTTTTAAAACAAAATTAATTAATCAATCTGCAATGGCACTTATTTAAGTTTTAAAATTTAAGTTTAGCGTTGTAAGCAAAAATGTATTTCTATGCAAAAAAATGCAATTAAAAATAAGCTGTCTCAAAAGCTAATAGAGGAGATTATTTCATTACACAAGAAAGGTCATGGCTAAAAGTACATTTCCAAGGGCACTTCAATTTTCAATAGGAAAAGCTGGCAGCACCATTCATAAATTTTTTAAATATGATACAACAGCAACCTTCTTGGGGTGTGGAATAAAGCAAAACTTCACCAACGGAAATGTTGACTTGAATATTCAATAAGTAATAGGAAAGAAGTAGGAAAGACCTGTGGAGTCCTGGAAGAAGGTTTTATAGATGTATGACACTAAACTGAAAATGAGTTTTAGACCCATGGGTCAGCAGTACATCAGGAGTAAGATGACAAGGTGATGACAAGAACGACACCACCCCCACAGTCAAGCATGGAGGTGGGACAGTCCTGTTATGGGGGTGTTTTGTGGCTGCAGGAAACGGCTGTCCTGACTATGTGACTGACACCATGGATTCTTTCAGGAATCAGGCCATTTTGGCATGAAAAAATGTGATGTCTGCAGTGTGTAAATTGAAGCTCGGTGATCACTGGACTTCCCAGCAAGACAATAACACCAAGGATACATCCAAGTTGTCCAAAATCTGGTTCAGGGATAGGTCGTTGAATGTCCTTAAATGGCCCTTTCAGTCCATCATTAAAATCCCATTGCAAACCTTTGTTGGGATTTCAAGGAAGCAGTGGCAGCACAGAAACCAAAGAATGTCAATGAGCTGGAAGCTTTTGCTCATGAGAAATGTGTAAAAATTCTAAAAGAGAGGTGTCCGAAACCTGAGACCACTTACCTGAAACATTTATTTGCTGTTATTAAGGATAAAGGATGCTCCACAAATGATTGACTTTGGGGATTGAATATTTTTGTCATGATATTTGTGGAGAGAATTAGTTATATTTTATTTTAAAATTTGGGTAACTGAACTCTTTGTTCTCAAAATCACTCAAATGTGTATTAAAATCTTACTTTGTTTACTGAGGTTTTAGTTGATATGTTTTAATTCACATTGCTGGTCAGGGGGGTTGAATAATTTTGATTGCAACTGTAAGTATTATTTTGGGGGATTTGTACTTTACTCGAGTGCAATTTAAACAGAATACCTGTACTACTTAACTACATTTCCAAAGAAATTTTTTTACTTTTTACTCCTTACAATTTTATTTAGAATTGAAAATTATTCGTTGCATTTTTGCAGATCATTTTCTTTAGTTTTACTCTACTGAAGCCGCTTTTTCATGCATCCAACAAGAAAGACAACAGAAAAGTCAGCCATTTCTAATTGAGTGTCACATGGAGTTCCAGACATCTGCAGAAGCAGAATTTCAGATCTGATTTGAGCACTGGATGCCTTAAAATATTTGTGTGACTAGACCGTATTTGACTGCTCAACCGGATGTAATGATATTCATTCAAAATCAAGAGCACGAAGTGAGAAATACTGACGTTTTTTTCCTAAACTTTATTCTGTAGTAAAAACTACTTTTACAGATTGGACGGTTATAAATGTAAGTCAGAAATGATTATTCACATTGCAAATACTGTATACACTATATATATATATATATATATATATATACAGTATACTGTATACAAAAACAAAAGACTTTTGTAATTAAATGTGTACGTGTCATTTTTTTTCTACACAAGCAAAACTTTCACATTTAAATCATGTCTATGAATTTCTACTCCCTATTTGTTAAAATAGTATTTTTGTTCTTGTTAGGCGATAATAACTATAAAAATAGTAATAATAATAATAATAATAATAATAAATTAATTTTATTGAATTAATCCATCTGCTCAACAAAATTGTACACAGTAATTTAATTCTGAGTTTTGGTAGCAAACTTCAGACAACAATTTGTAAAATCAGCGACAATACTAACTTTCTTGAAAGCTTCATTTAATTTTTTTTTTATCTCTGTATATGTCTCAAGGAACTGGGTGCACTAACATCGCAATTCATGAGTGCCTTCTCCCATGCAATGAAGACAATACATTTTGACAGTTCACCACAAAAGCCCAGCCTGATCTTATGAACATAATGTGACTGTGGCAACATTTTTGCTGAATGAATTTTTGTGGTTCATGACACATATTGCGTCAGTGAAATGTCCACTGTGTGGCATTAAAAGTGGGTGAAATGTTCTCCCAAAATGTTTTTAGGGTTAATGCTCTATCGAGTTTTAAATCAACCAAAACTACCTCCCTACCCTAAACCTTAAACCTAACCAATAGTGTCATAAAAAGCTAACGTGAGATGAAAAACACAATTGCTGGAGCAACCACATAATTTTGTGATGTCTCTATGACTCTTTTGGTTCACCTGTCAACTTGTGTGCTCTTCATGACTCATACTCTGAGTCCGGTCCATTGTATCGCATCTGCAACACTTAACAAACCAATCCAATTTAATTTAAATGTCACTTTTTCCGCCACAACATTCTCTCTCTTACAATCACCTCTCTTCATTTACTTATACATTAAGTTTAATACTTAAGTCCAATTTAATGTGAATACTTTTTTACTTTCACTCAATTATATTTTTGGCTAGATACTTGGACTTTTAATTGAGTCAAATTTTCACTCAGTATCAATCATTTCACTTACACTGATGGCCAAAAGTTTGGAATAATGTACATATTTTGCTCTTATGGAAAGAAATTGGTACTTTTATTCACCAAAGTAACATTCAACTGATCACAATGTACAGGTGCATCTCAATAAATTAGAATGTTGTGGAAAAGTTCATTTATTTCAGTAATTCAACTCAAATTGTGAAACTCGTGTATTAAATAAATTCAATGCACACAGACTGAAGTAGTTTAAGTCTTTGGTTCTTTTAATTGTGATGATTTTGGCTCACATTTAACAAAAACCCACCAATTCACTATCTCAAAAAATTAGAATACGGTGACATGCCAATCAGCTAATCAACTCAAAACACCTGCAAAGGTTTCCTGAGCCTTCAAAATGGTCTCTCAGTTTGGTTCACTAGGCTACACAATCATGGGGAAGACTGCTGATCTGACAGTTGTCCAGAAGACAATCATTGACACCCTTCACAAGGAGGGTAAGCCACAAACATTCATTGCCAAAGAAGCTGGCTGTTCACAGAGTGCTGTATCCAAGTATGTTAACAGAAAGTTGAGTGGAAGGAAAAAGTGTGGAAGAAAAAGATGCACAACCAACCAAGAGAACCGCAGCCTTATGAGGATTTTCAAGCAAAATCGATTCAAGAATTTGGGTGAACTTCACAAGGAATGGACTGAGGCTGGGGTCAAGGCATCAAGAGCCACCACACACAGACGTGTCAAGGAATTTGGCTACAGTTGTCGTATTCCTCTTGTTAAGCCACTCCTGAACCACAGACAACGTCAGAGGCGTCTTACCTGGGCTAAGGAGAAGAACTGGACTGTTGCCCAGTGGTCCAAAGTCCTCTTTTCAGATGAGAGCAAGTTTTATATTTCATTTGGAAACCAAGGTCCTAGAGTCTGGAGGAAGGGTGGAGAAGCTCATAGCCCAAGTTGCTTGAAGTCCAGTGTTAAGTTTCCACAGTCTGTGATGATTTGGGGTGCAATGTCATCTGCTGGTGTTGGTCCATTGTGTTTTTTGAAAACTAAAGTCACTGCACCCGTTTACCAAGAAATTTTGGAGCACTTCATGCTTCCTTCTGCTGACCAGCTTTTTAAAGATGCTGATTTCATTTTCCAGCAAGATTTGGCACCTGCCCACACTGCCAAAAGCACCAAAAGTTGGTTAAATGACCATGGTGTTGGTGTGCTTGACTGGCCAGCAAACTCACCAGACCTGAACCCCATAGAGAATCTATGGGGTATTGTCAAGAGGAAAATGAGAAACAAGAGACCAAAAAATGCAGATGAGCTGAAGGCCACTGTCAAAGAAACCTGGGCTTCCATACCACCTCAGCAGTGTCACAAACCGATCACCTCCATGCCACGCCGAATTGAGGCAGTAATTAAAGCAAAAGGAGCCCCTACCAAGTATTGAGTACATATACAGTAAATTAACATACTTTCCAGAAGGCCAACAATTCACTAAAAATGTTTTTTTTTATTGGTCTTATGATGTATTCTAATTTTTTGAGATAGTGAATTGGTGGGTTTTTGTTAAATGTGAGCCAAAATCATCACAATTAAAAGAACCAAAGACTTAAACTACTTCAGTCTGTGTGCATTGAATTTATTTAATACACAAGTTTCACAATTTGAGTTGAATTACTGAAATAAATGAACTTTTCCACGACATTCTAATTTATTGAGATGCACCTGTATAGTCAGGACATTAATAGCATGACATATTACTATTACAATTTAAAAAAAAAAAAAAAAAATGTTCAGAACTTAAACTACTTCAATGAGTTCTCATCAAAAAATCCTCCATGTGCAGTGATGACAGCTTTGCAGATCCTTGGCATTCTAGCTGTCAGTTTGTCCAGATACTCAGGTGACATTTCACCCAACTTCCTGTAGCACTTGCCATAGATGTGGCTGTCTTGTCATGCACTTCTCACACACCTTACAGTCTAGCTGATCCCACAAAAGCTCAATGGGATTAAGATCTATAACACTCTGTCCACTCTAACCTTTTCTTTTTTCTGTTTCAAAAGTGGCTTTTTCTTTGCAATTCTTCCCATAGAGCCTGCACCCCTGAGTCTTCTCTTTCCCGTTGTACATGAAACTGGTGTTGAGCAGGTAGAATTCAATGAAGCTGTCAGCTGAGGACATGTGAGGCGTCTATTTCTCAAACTAGAGACTCTGATGTACTTATCCTCTTGTTTAGTTGTACATCTGGCCTTCCACATCTCTTTCTGTCCTTGTTAGAGCCAGTTGTCCTTTGTCTTTGAAGACTGTAGTGTACACCTTTGTATGAAATCTTCGGTTTTTTGGCAATTTCAAGCATTGTATAGCCTTCATTCCTCAAAACAATTATTGACTGATGGGTTTCTAGAGAAAGCTGTTTCTTTTTTGCAATTTTTGACCTAATATTGACCTTAAGACATGCCAGTCTATTGCATACTGTGGCAACTCAAAAACAAACACAAAGACAATGTTAAGCTTCATTTAATGAACCAAATAGCTTTCAGCTGTGTTTGATATAATGGCAAGTGATTTTCTAGTAGCAGATTAGCAATTTAGCATGATTACTCAAGGATAAGGTGTTGGAGTGATGGCTGCTGGAAATGGGGTCTGTCTAGATTTGATCAAAAGTTACTTTTTTTTAAATAGTGATGGTGCTGTTTTTTTACATCAGTAATGTCCTGACTATACTTTGTGATAAGTTGAATGCCACTTTGTTGAATTAAAGTACCAATTTCCTTCCAAAACAGCAAAATCTGTACATTATTCCAAACCTTTGGCCGCCAGTGTAAGTATAATTTCTGAGTACTTTTTACACCTCTGCCGGTGAAGATCTGCAAATTCTGGCAAACATTTGTGGCGAATCACAAGCTCATTTGCATGTGAAAATAATGAGTTTGCAACTAGTTTGACAGAACTCTACATTTTTTGTAAGGGTGTTTTTTACAGTGCATTCTGGCAATTTTTAGGTAGCGAACATTTCAGTGTACTGGAAAAATTTTATGACTGGGACAGCCCTAGAAATGGCTGACTCACTGATCAGTGCCCTGACTACTGAACTTGGGAGATGACTGAGATGCACCGTTAGCCACTGAAGCTAATAGCATCACTTGTAAGGTTTGTTGAGGCACGCTGATTGCCCCATGCTGACGTGGCTCATAAAAAAACAGTAACCGGTACAAGTAAACCAAGCTTAAATTGCTCCAATAGTAGGAAAATACTTTAAGAACGGAATTTACATATGGGTCAAGAGGCATGATTATTTGCATTAATTTTCTGAATGCATTAATTTTTTATATAAATTATCACACTAAATTTACACTGTAAATTGAAAGCCCTAATAGATATAGATGTTGAAGATTAGTTAATTTATTAAGTGATGGGTTGTTTCCTGACAAAAGTTTATTCAGCATCCTAAGGCATTTCCTACATTGACTTCCATTCAAACCGAATAACCACTGTTGGGTGTTACACATTTTTAAGCTAACCTTGAAGGCTTGAATGTGTTAAAAGAAACAGAAAAAGATTTTAGTCATATGAAAGTTCTGAATCACTCCTATTGAGCAGACAGAACTGACCAGTTATGAAAATTTTCTTTATTACATTTAAAATGTCACATCCTTATTGAAGATACCCCAAAGGGAATGCATGTTATTTTCTCTAAACAAAGAAAATCACAGGCTAGAACTTTTTGCGAAGGCGCAGCAGCATGCTATTTAATGTGTGAACTTCAAATCAGAAGGCCTTTTATGGCGTGTTGTATTCGTGAAATATTCATGATGCCCTGGGAGAATTACAGAGAGGCCTGCAATTGGCTTATATCAGCACACCAGAAGCTTTCTGCTCTGTTTCAAGACAAACGGTTGACAATTGGTTTCTTGTCGAGGCTCAGTTTTCTACCACTGATTATCACATCTATCATTCACTCTCTCAACAGGCATATAGACACCAAACGCTGACATTATGCCTTTCATAAATCAGCAACCAGTCACCAGAACCAGTAAATGGCACCAGTAAATGAAAAAAGTGTTTAATGTGTGTTTTGTTATTGTCACAGACTCCTAAGCAATTGGTCTTAAGTTATATATTCAATAGACTATATGCATTTTATATAGGCTATTAATCCTTAACCTGTATTACATGATTCAGAAATAGTGTCATATCTCAAGCAGCACTTAAATTACAAATCTTACTTTTCAAAATCTTTCATCTGCATGGTTTCTTAAACTACATGTCTACCCTTACAAAAAAATAGAAACTAGCTGCAAACTTGCCGCAAATTTGCAGCAAATTTGCCACTTGCTATTTTCACATGCAAATTAGCTTTTAATTCACTGCAAATGTTTGCCAGAAGTTTGCAGCTCTTTGCTCTTTGGCAACAATGGACCATTTGCCGCAAGTTTGCCACAAATCTCATTTGCATGTGAAAATTATCAGTGGCAAATTTGCCACAAATTTGAACTCTCGATTATCATAATGGGGTAGGTGTTTGGGAATTTTCATACCTTGTTAATGTTAGTGCATTACAAATTGTCAGTGTTTCATAATCAACATCTCTTTTCTACACAGCTGTCTACACAATGCGAATAAAATAAGATATGCTACTAGCATTTGTGACCTTGTTTTGCCATTGTCCAACGCTTTGTCTCCGGCAACTTACTGTTTGTGCCTAACTGTACTTGCAGTGCTTAAACTGGATAATCCCCTGCTTAAATGTATTCCATCCTTTTAAATTATCTGCATGTCTCCAATGCGTTAAGATATAAAATACAGTCATAGCATCCATTATCCACTCATACAGACTGCCAATGTGCAAAAGTTCCAAGAATTTGCTTTTTATTGTGAAAATCTTGTCTGAGACAGGCAAGTATTGAAAAAATAATAGGAGCAAAAAATCAAATTCTTTTCACTTGTAGATAAACACCCAAAGACCTTACTGAAAACATCAAAAACCTTAGTTACAACTTGTTAACAAAGCCCATGACAAAAATAACTGACTTACAGAGCATAAAATTAGATGGATTCACATGTAAAGCCTGAAAAAAAAAAAATAATCAAAATGCATTTTATGAACACACCGGCTTCATGTCATTATAGCCCTAAGGTTAAAAAAATAATTTAAAAAAAATCCTAGGCTTAAAAAATATATTTCAACCATTAAATTCCTGTTAATTAAAGTATTTAGAATAAATTCATGGCAAGAACAGGTATTACTTTATGTGGCTTTTGATCTCTTCAGCAGTGCTTTGAATCATAAACATACTTGAATCAGAAGATGATTCAGAATAATTGATTTCTATAGCTCGTTAAAGAGCATGAGTGTTTTCATAGTTTATTTACTGTCTCTCCTTTTCTATACATTCAGTGAATATCCTTAACAAGGCCTGCAGGGATTATGCACTTGTGTCAGTGTTGGTATTTGTAAGAAGTACCCTGAGCATAGAAAAATTTCGACATTACAAAATATTATGTAACAAACAATTGCTGTTTTAATACATGCCCTTAAGAGTGCAGTCTGGTTCCAGAAGTAAAAGTCACATTGATTTTCTCCATATACGAATTGATTTTCAAAAATAACTTACAAACCTTTAAAGGTGAGGTTGTTTATCAATGGTACATGCCTTTGTTGAAGCCATCAGTCCAAGTTATTTCCACTTATTTATTTATTTTAAATTGTGTTTAATAGTGTAATTCCTTGTGAACAACTACACTACCCATGAGCCAGTATAGACAGATCTATATGCGTTGCATACCTTGCGTATATGGTTTTTGCGCCTCTGCGTATAATTTAGTGTGTATGCCTTTTTGTATTGTTAATGGAGAATAACAATAAAACTTGCCAGAAACTAAGACACATTTAGCTGGTTAATGCAGCGACAAGCGTTTACAAAAAAAACTACATTTCTCATCATATGTGGTCGCACTAAATGACAGGCTTGTTTACGGATAGTAAACCAGAAAGATAAGAGGGTGCCAGTCCATTTAAAGATTTAAAAACAAAAAGTAATATTTTAAAATCAATTCTATAACGGACTGGCAACCAGTGGAGATATATTATTATAGGAGTAATATGCTTACGTTTATGTACACCAGTTGAAAGTCTCGCAGCAGCGTTCTGGAGCATTTGGAGCCGTGCAATGGAAGATTAGCTTAATCCTATATATAAAGAGTTACAGTAGTCAAAAAGCAATGTTATTGACATTTATCGACATTCTTGACTTGACCAGGGCATTCGGGCAGGGGTTTGTGTTGGCATTCTGCGTACTGTCGTTTACTGCAGCAGGTTTGCCTCCAGGTCACCTTTATTTTATGACTGTGAAAGACCTGAGGGCGGGAGTGCGCAAACTGTGATATTTCTCAGGGACGCGGTTTAGCGGAGCTGCTCTCAGAGATTATACTGCGGCGGCGGGCACAGATTTCCTCTCACACAAAGCCCACAGATGTACACTTCAGACTCAGTCTATTTTGGCTCTGCTTACCACTGGTAGGCTACTTGGATGGCCGATAAGCGAAGCATGAATTAAACATTTCTTCTCCAATTATACGAACCAGAACAACTTTTGCTCTTTTCTGTTGACAGTTTTTGAAACTTGGATGCTTGCAGCGAATCAAATCACATTCCGATTGAAGGACGGCTATCATGTTTTTAAGTGCTTGTGGATGTATACCGGTTTGCCATTTTGTTGGATTAAACTGGGGAGGGGGCAAATAACACGTTTTCTGGGGTTTTGCGACATGGAGTCGAATCTGAACCGAAAATGATTTTAGTCCGGCTGCAATCCTGCTCCGACCAAAGGTAAACGTCTCTGTCCATCCTGGTGCCGTTGAGTGAATCCTGAAGCTGTGCAGTAATCACCCGCAGGGATTAGACGAGAGCGGAATTAAAAGAGCGTGGAAGATATGGGTGAGTTACTCCGCATCTAGGAATAAAGTTTATCGATAACTATTGATGAGTATTCTTGAAAATAGTGATGCATAGCGGATTTCTTTTAAATAAAAAAATGAAACGGTAGTCCATTTGCGTGTAATGAAGCTGGTGAACAATTATTCCCCCCAGATCTTTAACATTTTTAAATGAGTTGTAGCCTATATATTTGTTAGCCATTTTTCATGAGATTATAAAAATCGCAAACGTGTTTAACGTTGCCAAATCCACTTTTCTCACGTTTTCTCAAGGGAATTTTGCCGTGACACTCTTATCAAAATAGCACAGAATGATTTGCTGGTTTACGTTTCTTTTCTTTGTATTATCGGTGCACTTCTTATAGCTACTGTTGCCACCAAATGTAATAAAGCCAAAGAAAATCAATAGTTTGAGCTCACCACCGTTCCTAACAAGACGAATGCCTTGAATTTGGATCGTCCGTCACTGAGGCAGATTTGAGGTTGCTGTATAATTCCGCAGAGGAAGATCTGTGTATTCGTGTCAGATTCTCGCTGTCGGGTTAGAAAGTGAGGACTAAACTTTAAGCAACCTTTATTATAAAGACCCCAACTACTATGTTAGGCTTATGTTTAATTTTTCAACCTGTTATGGTGTTAATATTTGTACCTGAATTGTTCTATTCTCTCATAGAACAAATTTCTTGCCTCACAATGTAAACAATGAAAACGTGCAGTTGTGAACTGAAGAAGCTATTTCTTCTCTTCCTGAAAGTATTTTTCACTTGAATAAAATAAGTTAATTTAGATGTTGCCACGAGGTTGGCTACGTTTTATGTTACCTGATAAAACATTTCTACAGCATAATTTGAGACACATAGCCAAGCCTACTGTATACCCTACAACTTGTAATTTGTGTATGTTTATATGATATACTTTATGTTTTAAACATGTATGTTGTAAATCCTCCTAAGTTTTCTTTTTGAAACCTTCCCGTGCTCCATGTATTATTCTGACTCTAATTCTGTCTTGGATTCCACAGTCCTAACTACCAACCTTTCTAACACGTTTTCATATTTATTCCTGCTGAATGAAGAGCAGAGATGGGCCATGACAAATCAGGATGATGGATTGTTCTTAGAAATTGCCAGCTGTCACAAAATAGTCATGAATCAAATTTGTTCTAGAGGATATGAACTTGTGCAGTTTATAAACTCTTGAATGCTTGAAGAGCCAACCAGGAGAGTTTCACATTACAACTGCTTCATCATTACAATCTCTACCAATCGTCAGTATTTGACACACTACCTTACATTCCAAGAAAAACATTCAGGTTTAATCCAGGATAAAAAATCCAGGAATAATAATAATAATAATAATAATAATAATTCAGGCCATAGATTAAAGGAATAGTTCACCAAAAAATGAAAATTCTCTCATTATTCACTTACCCTGATGCCATCCCAGATGTGTATGAATGTCTTCAAATGAAGATTTTTTAGAAGAAAATAGAGCTCTGTCAGGTCCTTATAATGGATGTACTTGGGTGCCAGCACTTTGACAGTTCAAAAGTCACATTTAGGCAGCATTAAAGTAATCCATGCGTCTCCAGTCGATCAATGAATGTCTTCTGAAGCAAATCAGTATGTTTGTGTAAAAAATAAATTGATAATTAAATCAAGTCATACACATCTGGGATGGCATCAGGGTAAGTGAATAATGGGAGAATTAAATTTTTTTGGTGAACTAACCCTTTAAAGTAAGAAGCTAATCCTTACTAGATTAGTTTGACTGGATAGAAAGTTTCTAGGCCTGTAAATTTCACTCTGTTCTGTCAGAATACAAGTTTACTGTTTCTACTCTCAATTTACTAAATTTGATGTAATTAAGAAACTGTTACAGTCAAATTGCTTGTTCAAAGACAGTTAGCCTTGCAACTTCGGAAATCCAAGCATACTGTACAATTGCACTGTATAGGCTTTGTAAAGTGCCTCTTTGTTAAGGGATAGCTCTCCCAAAAATGAAAATTCTGTAATTTCTGCACCTTCATGCCATCCCAGATGTATGTGACTTTCTTTCTTCTGCTGAACAAAAACAAAGATTTTTAGAAGAGTATTTAAGCTCTACAGAGCTTAAATACTCTTCTAAAAATCTTTGTTTTTAGAAGATATATAAAAACAATTTTATATTGCATATAAGGCAGCATAAAAGTAATCTATACAACTCCAGTGGTTAAATCCATGTCTTTAGAAGTGATATGATATGTGTGGGTGAGAAACATATAACTATTTAAGTCATTTTGTACTATAAATCTGCACTTTCACTTCCACATTCTTCTTCTTTTGTTTTTGGCTATTCACATTCTTCGTGCATATCGTCACCTACTGGAAAGGGAGGAAATTTATTGTAAAAAAGGACTTAAAAATGTATATGTTTTTCACCCACACCTATCATATCACTTCTGAAGATATAGATTTAACCACGAGTTGTATGAATTACTTTTAAGAGCTGAGATGCTGTTCTAAAATGTTTTGTTTGTGTTCTGCAGAAGAAAGAAAGTCATACACATTTGGGATGGCATGAGGTTGATTTTTGGGTGAACTATCCCTTTAATATTTAATGAGGAAATCTAATTGGGCTCTGCATGCTTGTGTTTACTGTACAAGCTTCTGTTTTTTAAACTTCTGTGCCTATTTCATTCTAAAGAGAGGGTTTTGAAGATATTTGACTTATTTTCAGAGCAATCGCCTCAAAACTTTTACCATTCTTAATCATAAGTATCACTGTACAGCTTCAAATATATTTGACTAGCACTGGCAGCACTTCTTGTTGAGAGATCTTACTGCAACGCATCTACTTAGTTAATTTTAATGGATTAAGCTAATTTTACCATCACAATTGTGCCATAAATAATGCTTTTAGTAAAAATCAATCTGTGTCCTGCACTACACATCTGAGACACGGTTATGGCACTCTTCAATCTCAGAATTAGTGTGTGTAGAATAATGTGCTTTATATGTGCAAGAGGTCCTTCATTTCTTTATCACATCTTCAGTTTAACCGAGTAAATTATGTTCTCTGTGGTCTGCACAGATAAAATCCTACAACCCCAATTCCGAAAAAGTTGGGACAGTATGAAAAACAAAAAGGAGTGATTTGTAAATTATATTCACCCTTTGCTATATTGAAAGAAGTACAACTACACATTATATGATGTTTTCCTTGTGAGTTTCAATGTTTTTTTGAAAATGTACAGTAATTTCAAATCAGATGATTGCAACACGCTCCAAAAAAGTTTGGACAGAGGCAATTTAAGACTAATAACAATTTGACAAGTTGAAATAACAAGGCAATGTGAAACAGGAGATGTTAAACAGGTGAAGCAATCGTGTCATAGTATATAAGGAGCCTCCAAAAACAGCCTATTCCTTCAAGAGCAAGGATCATTCGAGACTTGTCAATTGCCAACAGATGCTTCAGCAAATAATCCAGCACTTTGAGAACAATGCTCCCCATAGACAAATTGTAAGGATTTTGGTCATTTCACTCTCTACATTGCACAATATAGTTAAAAGATTCAAGGAATCTGGTCAAATCTCGGTGCGTAAAGGGTAAGACGAAAACCATTTCTGAATGCACGTGATCTCTGATCCCTTAGACATCACTGTCTTAAAAAACATCATTCATCTGTAATGGATATTATGAACATGGGCTTGGGATAACTTTAGTAACATTTGTTAGGCAACACCACTCGCCACTGCATCCACAGATGCATGTTAAGACACTGTCCAGAAGCACTGCCGTCTTCTCTCGGCTCGGTCTCATCTTAGATAGAAAGTAGAACAGAGGAACTGTGTTTTTCAAAAAGTTTTTGACAAACAAAGCCGTCGTGTTATCCGGGCCAAAGAGGAAAAGGGCCATCCAAGCTGTTATCAGTGTCCGGTCCAAAAGCCAGTGTCTGTATGGGCCAGGGGTGTGTCAGTACTCATGGCATGGGTAACTTGCACATCTGTGAGAACACCATGAATGCAGACAGATATAAGTACACATTTTGGAGCAACATATACTGCCATTCAGCACCATCTTTTCCAGGGACTTCCCTGCATTTTCCAGCAGGACAACTTCAAACCACATATTGCCTGGATTTCAAGTGCATGGCTGTGTAAGCAGAGAGTTTTAAGGTTCATGAAACATGAAAGTCACACTTTTGGAGCAGTTGGCTTTTGGTGTTTCACATGTGCAAGTGAAAATAGCAGCGCTTAATAAACAAGAGTGGGGCAAGCATCTAACCTTTGATTAGATCTTTTGATTTGATTTGGTCCGACAGGGGGGAGGAGTTGCAGACTACTCGGCCGACCGGCCAAATAGTCCCGGTGCTCCCGATGACCAGTCCATCCCTGTTTGACTTAGCCAGCAATGATAGCTATCTGATAACATCTGTAAATGTAACGTTACTTATCTAGTGTTGGTGTATTGTTGGGCAAATCAGCTGTTCCCAGGGGTGGGTTTACAATTTTTGAGGCCCCAAGCATCCGTCCAAGCCGGGGCCCCATTTAAAAAATGTTTGCTTAAAAAATGACATAAAATCTTGTTAAAGATAATTAATGCATGTTTTCCAGTTTTTCCACAATGCAGTGATAAAAAAAATCAATATTTACCTACATATATTTTTACAAAAATATCTATATTTTTTTTCTTTCTTTTATTTATTTGATTATTTTTTTGTGTGCAAAACCTACTGCTTCACCCAGTAACATTTTGGAATTCAGTTGTTATTTATTAATATTATAACTCAACAATTATTTATTAGTTTGTCATTATAATATGTGTAACACAGACTCAGGCTGAGTGGGATCCATGTGCGGTTTATTAGAACACAAGTTCAAAGTACAAACAGGCGTAGGTAGGATAACCAGGGCAACCAAAAATATCAGAGACAGGGCAGTAAACGTAGTCAAACAGGCAGAGGATCGGGGCAGGCAGCAAAACAGCAATAGTTATAGTCCAGGCAAAACACAGTGATAGGCTGGCAGCATAGAATCGTAAAGGGTAATCCAAAGCAGAATCAAACACGGACAGATCAACACAGTAAATAATAACGCTCAGAAATGTAGCTGGGGCAAACAAGACTTTGCAATGAACGAACACACACATCGGGCTTAAATGAGTGATTTGAGACAGGTGTGGAGTAATCAGTCCAGGCATGTGGGCACTTGGGAAATGTAGTTCAATGTTAATATTCAGGTGAGTGAGACCTCCGGTGGTCGATTGAGGAATCTTCACCGGTGTTCGTGACAGAGCCCCCCCCCTGCGAGCGGCTCCTGATGCGAGAGCACATCCGACGTTGGGGTCTTCCTCGAGGTCGAGGGGCCGGTTTCTCTGGGTGAGTCCTATGGAATTCTGCGATGAGATTAGGGTCCAGGATATCATCCGCCTTGACTCAGGACCTCTCCTCCGGACCGTACCCCTCCCAGTCTACCAGATATTGGATCTGGCTTTCCCGACATCTGGAATCTAGCAGATCTCGCACTAGGAATGCCTCCTCACCATCCACGATCCTCCTCCACCCTCGGACCACCGGCAGGTTTCAGCAGAGGGACATGAAAAGTGGGAGAAATATGATAATTAGCAGGTAATTGAAGGCGATATGACACAGGATTGGTTTGTCTTAGAATTTTGAATGGACCCACATTCCTGGGACTGAGCTTCTTGCAAGGTAGATGGAGACGAAGGTCCTGAGCTGAAAGCCACACCCACTGTCCTGGAATGTAGTTGGGACTGGGACGATGATGGAGGTCAGCTTGTTCTTTTCCCCTGTTTATGGCACGCTGTAGATGGACATGAGCTTGATCCCACACAGCCTCACTATGTTGAAACCAGTCATTAAAAGCAGGAACATCAGGTGGTTCACCAGACCATGGAAATTGAGGGTTTTTTTGTTTCACCGGCGTTCATGACAAATTGTCAACGTTTGTCAGAGTCAACAAATTGTCGGAGTCAAATTGACGGGATAGTGAGTCGGCTTTGATGTTCTTTGATCCTGGATGATAAGTGATTCAAAAGTTAAAACGAGTGAAAAATAGTGTCCATCTGGCTTGTCTGGGGTTTAATCTTTTGGCTGAGCACAAGAATTCAAGGTTGCGATGATCGGTTAATACCAGAAATTAATGTCTGGCCCCCTCCAGCCAGTGTTGCCATTCTTCAAATGCTGCTTTCATGGCTAACAGTTCACGATTGCCCACATCATAATTCTGTTCAGCAGAGGAGAGTTTACGTGAGTAGTACGCACAAGGGAAAAGCTTAGGAGGATTACTTTGGCGTTGAGAGAGGATAGCACCAATACCAGTGTTTGATGTGTCTACTTCCACCACAAAAGGTACGTTGGGATCAGGATGATGCAGAATAGGAGCAGAAGTGAAGCGACTTTTCAATTCATTAAAGGCTTGGATGACGTCAGAATACCAGCGAAGCTTGGTATTACCTCCCTTTGTCATGGCGGTAAGTGGAGCGGCGACAGTGCTGAAGTTTCGAATGAATCTTCTGTAAAGATTTGCAAATCCTAAGAATCGTTGTAGTCCCTTTACAGTAGTGGGTTAAGGCCAGTTTAGAACCATTCGTACCTTGCCCTCATCCATAGACACCCCTTCTGGACTGATGATATAACTGAGGAAGGAAATTGAAGTTTGGTGGAATTCACATTTCTCTGATTGACATACAATTGGTGTTCCATGAGATGCTTCAGAACTGCCCGGACCTGCTTGATGTGTTCCTCCAGTGTGTCTGAATAAATCAGGATATCATCTATATATACAATTAATCCCTGGTTAATCATGTCTCTGAATACGTCATTTATGAAAGATTGGAACACAGATGGACTATTGGACGGTCCGAATGGCATAACGAGATATTCATAGTGCCCGCTGCTGGTAGAAAAGGCAGTTTTCCACTCATCCCCCTCTCAAATGCGAATGAGGTTGTACGCGCAGCGTAGATCAAGCTTAGTGTAAAACTTAGCAGTTCTTAGTTGTTCCAAAGCTACGGGAACCAGAGGTAAGGGATATCTGAATTTAACCGTTATATCATTTAGACCACGATAATCAATTCAAGGACGAAGGTCCCCATCCTTCTTTCCCACGAAGAAGAGTCCTGCTGCTGCCGGTGAAGTGGATGGATGAATGAAACCCTTGGCCAGTTCTTCTTCAATGTATGATTTCATGCCTTTAGCCTCAGGTTCTGACAGGGGAAAGATTCTGCCTCTAGGTGGTGAGGCACCAGGTAACAGATCAATGGCGCAGTCGCTAGATCGATGCGCTGGTAGCTGCGAGGCTTTGGTTTTACTGAAGGCTTCAAATAGATCAGCATACTCAGAAGGTATATGTGATGCTATGTTGAACTCGTTAGTCACCATAGTGGTATTCACAGACATAGGGATGATTAATTTTAGACACTTGGATGAGCAGCTGGAATCCCATCGCATAATCTGCTTTTCTCGCCATGAAATTTGTGGGTTATGGTCCTGCAGCCAGGGTAAACCAAGGATAACTGGGTTGTGTGGAGAGTGGATGACGTGTTGTTTCAGTGTGTAAAATACCAACTTGCAGAATGAGGTCAGTGGTGGTGTACAATACCTGGCCGGTCCCCAGGGGGCGCCCATGCAGCGCTGCCACTGCCAAAGGAGAGTCGCAAGGAATTAATGGTATCTTATGCTGTCAGGCTAAATTTTCATCAATAAAGTTGCCTGCTGCCCCCAAATCTAACAAGGCCTTAGTGATGATGGTGTCTGACAGGAACGTTAGTTTTACTGGCACTTCAATACAAGCAGCGGTTTGAATAGAGGAAACCGACACACTTACCCTGCAATTGTGTGTTTGAGGGGGTCGTGTCGAACAGTCAGCTCTCAAATGTCCTGCTTGACCGCAGTATAAACAGAGATGGTTCCTGATGCAGTGTTCACGCTCCTCTGTGGAGGGATGAGTTTGACCGACCTGCATAGGTTCAGCATCTTCACTGGGTTGAGTGAAAGTGCTGATAAATCGATTAGGTCTCCTGGAGCGAATGAGATTGTCAATACGAATAGCGAGGTCGATGAATTGGTCCAGGGTTCTGCCTTCATCACTGCAGGCCAGCTCAGATTGCATGTCAGTGTTTAATCCTTGACAAAACAGCAGTTTTAATGTGTCTTCCACCCACAGAGTTTGCGCAGCGAGAGTGCGAAAAGAAAGAGCGAATTCAGCTGCAGTATTTCTTCCTTGATGAAACACAAGCACACCTTCCTCCCTCGGAATGTTTGAATACCTCTCTCAGACGTTGAATAAATTCATTGAAATTGGTGCGGTTTAGTCCTTGATTGGCCCAGACAGCTGTTGCCAATTCCAACACCTTACCCATGAGCAGTGAACACACAAGAGAGATCTTGCTTTCATCGGTCGGGTATAACGAGGGTTGTTGAGCCAGGAACATAGAGCATTGCATGAGGAAGCCTTTACACCTGGGTGGGGTGCCGTCAAATTTTTCTGGAAAGGCTAAAGGTGAATTAGCAGTTACTGTACTGTGAGGTATTGAGACTGGTACCTGACTCGCTTGAGGCACTGGGGAAACTAATTCAGGTACGGGCTGATGGAGGCTCTGTACAGATTTCACTAACTCTTCTGTTAGTGTGGTGAGTCGGCATAGTTGTTGTTGGTGAGATGCCAGTAGGTTAGCTTGGGCAGAGAGTTTGCTGGACAGATGCATGAAGTTGTTGGATAGTTGGCGAAGTCTTCTGTAACACAGACTCAGGCTTAGTGGGATCCATGTGCGGTTTATTAGAACACATGTTCAAAGTACAAACAGGCATGGGTAGGATAACTAGGGCAACCAACAATATCAGAGACAGGGCAGTAAACATCGTCAAACAGGCAGAGGATCGGTGCAGGCAGCAAAACACATTGATAGGCAGGCAGCAGAGAATCGTGAAGGGTAATCCAAAGCAGAGTCAAACACGGGCAGATCAACACAGTAAAATAATAATGCTCAGAAATGTAGCCGGGGCAAACAAGACTTCGCATTGAACGAACACACACTTAAATAGTCTGAGTGATATGAGGCAGGTATGGAGTAATCAGTCCAGGCATGGGGGCACTTGGGAAATGTAGTTCCCTATCTGTCACTCACTCGACGTTGTGTCGATGTAGTGACACTAGGGGTCACTCTTGGGAGCCCGAAACACCTCTGGTCTTTGATAAAAAGCCAATGAAAATTGGCGAGTGGTATTTGTATGCCACTCCCCCGGACATACGGGTATAAAAGGAGCTGGTTTGCAACCACTCATTCAGGTTTTATGCTGAGGAGCTGAATTCTCATGGCTGTTCATTCACCTCTGCTGGATCTGATGGCGCATTTCAGTGACTTCTCCCTCCTCTGCACTGGTGGACTGCAGAGAATGCCCCTGGGCGCTTCGGCAGAAAAAAGAGAGTATATTTTCCTGAAAGAGTATATTTCTCTAAAAGAGACGCGTCTTTTTAAAGATGCCTTTCCGATTGTGTGTTATTCCTGGTTGCGGTCGTTACCTCTCAACTTCAGATAGTCACGATCGCTGTCTTTCGTGTCTGGGCGCGACCCACACGGAGGCAGTGTTTGTGGATGGTTCATGTTCTCACTGTGAAAACATGACCATGGTAACATTGCGGTCACGGCTTGCTTCATGGAGCTCCTCACCTCGGTCCTTCTACCTACGGGTTTGAGGCCAGTGCGGCTAGCACTGGGGATGATTTGGGGACCCTGATGGGACCGCCTCTGCTGGGTATCCCCCCGTGGACCTCCCATTCCCCAGCATGCTCGTCTGCCCCAATCGGGCTTCCGGATGAGTCCGCCGGCTCATCTCAAGGCAAGTTTGACCTCTTGTTCGGAGCCCGCGAAGCTGATGAGCTCTCGAGCACAGCATCGGAGAGCGGGCATGTCCAGTCGGACGCAGAAGCCTCAGCTGGGCTCCCCCCTTCAGGGACGATTGCCCAGTCACAGGCTGATGCAGAGATGATGGACATGCTTTCCCGGGCGGCCGCGAGCGTCGGGCTAGAGTGGAACCCTCCGCTCTCCCCTGAACCCTCGCGGCTCGATGATTGGTTCCAGCCGTGCCATTTGCTTTTCATTTGATTTCACCGCATGCCCAAGTGGCTGCGGTACCCAACAGTTCAGCAAAAGAGCAGTTTCCTCCTTCCCTGGGTCACATACCCTGTGTGCACGGTTGTCATCACGACCACCATCCACCTTTTTTCCCTTGCAGGATTGGCGCTCCAGCTGCGGTCTCCCTGCCCCTGCACGCCCAGCTGTGGCACACATCTGCCCCCGATGAGACTGCTCCCAGGCTGTTCCGGGGGTGGTCACAAGGAGCCAGGTAAGTGCTTCGATGTCCCTCGACTCAGCACGGCCACGACATGCTCCACGCCGCCGGGAGGCCCCACCTGCCGGTACGTCTGACGACGTTGTCCCTTTGGTCTCCCTCGCGCGGAACTTGAATGCGTGGCTTGCGCTTTCCAATCCGTCGCGATGGCTGGTCCGGACCGTCCAACTCGGTTATGCGATTCAGTTCGCCAGGTGTCCACCCAGGTTCAGCGTTATCCACTTCACCATGGTGGAGGATGAAAACGCTGCTACCTTGCACGTGGAGATCGCCACCCTCCTACGGAAGGGTGCGATAGAACCTGTCCCTCCGGCCGAGATGAAGAAGGGTTTTTTCAGCCCCTACTTCATTGTACCGAAAAAAGGCGGTGGGTTGCGGCCAATCTTGGACCTGCGAGTACTGAATCGGGCTTTACACAGACTCTCGTTCAAGATGCTGAGGCAAAAATGCATTCTGGCGAGCATCCGGCATCAAGATTGGTTCGCGGCGGTAGACCTGAAGGACGCGTACTTTCACGTCTCGATTCTACCTCGACACAGACCCTTCCTGCAGTTTGCATTCGAGGGTCAGGCGTATCAGTACAAGGTCCTCCCTTTCGGCCTGTCCTTGTCCCCTCGCGTCTTCATGAAGGTCGCAGAGGCAGCTCTTGCCCCGTTAAGGGAAGTGGGCATTCGCATTCTCAACTATCTCGACAATTGGCTAATCCTAGCTCACTCTTGGGACCTGTTGTGTGCACACAGAGACTTGGTGCTCTCGCACCTCAGCCGATTAGGGCTTCGGGTTAACTGGGAAAAGAGCAAGCTCCTCCCGGTTCAGAGCATCTCTTTTCTTGGTTTGGAGTTGGACTCAGTCTCATTGACAGCGCACCTCACGAATGAGCACGCACAGTCGGTACTGGCCTGTTTGAAGGCGTTCAAACAGAAAACAGCAGTTCCACTGAAACTCTTTCAGAGGCTCCTGGGGCATATGGCATCCTCAGTGGTGGCCACCCTGCTCGGGTTGATGTATATGAGACCGCTTCAGCACTGGCTTCAGACTCGAGTCCTGAGATGGGCATGGCGCCGCGGGACACATCGCGTGGCCATCACGCTGGTCTGTCACTGTCTCTTCAGCGCTTGGACCGACCTCTTATTTCTACGGGCAGGTGTTCCCCTAGAGCAGGTCTCCAGGTGCGTCGTGGTCACGACAGATGCCTCCAAAACGGGCTGGGGCGCTGTTTGCAATGGGCATGCAGCCGCCGGCTTACGGACAGGCCCGCGGCTGCGTTGGCACATCAACTGCCTCAAGTTGTTGCCAATTCTGCTCGCCCTGTGGAGGTTCCGGCCATTGATCCAGGGCAAGCACTTGTTAGTTCGGACAGACAACACAGCAACAGTAGCATATGTCAACCGCCACGGTGGTCTGTGCTCTCGTTGTATGTCACAACTCGCCCGCCGTCTCCTCCTCTGGAGTCAGCAGCACTTCAAGTTGCTGTGAGCCACTCACATCCCAGGCGACCTCAACACTGCAGCGGATGCGCTGTCATGGCAGGTTACCCTCAGGGGAGAGTGGAGACTCCACCCTCAGGTGGTCCAGATGATTTGGAGTCGATTCGGACAGGCACAGGTAGACCAGTTTGCCTCCCAAGAATCCTCCCACTGCCCGCTCTGGTACGCCCTGACCGAGGCACCTCTCGGCATAGACGCACTGGCACACAGCTGGCCTCCTGGCCTATGCAAATATGCGTTTCCCCCAGTGAGCCTACTTGCACAGACCCTGTGCAAGGTCAGGAAGGACGAGGAGCAGGTCGTCCTGGTAGCACCCTACTGGCCCACCCAGATGTGGTTCTCGGACCTCACGCTCCTCACGACAGACCCCCCCTCCGGCGAATTCTCCTGAGGAAATATCTTCTTTCTCAGGGATAGGGCACCATCTGGCATGATCACTCTGGCAAGGGCCCCCTCTACGAGGTGCCTGTATGCCTTTAAGTTGCGTCTGTTCGCTAAGTGGTTTTCTTCCCGATGGGAAGACCCCAAGAGATGTGCAGTCGGATCAGTGCTTTCCTTCCTGCAGGAGAAGTTGGAAGGGCGGCTGTCCCCTTCCACCTTGAAGGTGTACGTTGCTGCTATAGTAGCAAACCATGACACAGTGGACGGTAAGTCCTTAGGGAAGCACAACCTGATCATCAGGTTCCTGAGAGGTGCCAGGAGGCTGAAATCCTCCAGACCGCACCTCGTTCCCTCATGGGACCTCTCTGTAGTTCTTCAGGGTCTACAGAGAGCCCCCTTTGAGCCTTTGCAGTCAACTGAGCTTAAGGCACTCTCCTTGAAGACTGCCCTCCTGATTGCACTTACTTCCATCAAGAGGGTAGGAGACCTGCAAGCGTTCTCTGTCAGCGAAACATGCCTGGAGTTCGGTCCAGGCTACTCTCACATGATCTTGAGACCCCGACCGGGCTATGTGCCCAAGGTTCCCACGACCCCTTTTAGGGACCAGGGGATGAACCTGCGAGCACTGCCCCAGGAGGAGGCAGACCCAGACCTGTTGTTGCTGTGTCCGGTGCGCACTTTACCCATCTATTTGGATCGTACACAGAGCTTTAGAATCTCTGAGCAGCTCTTTGTCTGCTTTGGTGCACAGCGAAAAGGAAGCGCTGTCTCCAAGCAGAGGAGTGCCCACTGGCTCACTGATGCCATAGCTATGGCATATCTCACCCAGGACGTGCCGCTCCCGGTAGGGCTACGAGCCCATTCTACCAGGGGTGTAGCGGCCTCCTGGGCCCTGGCAAAGGGTGCCTCTCTAACAGACATTTGCAGAGCAGCGGGCTGGGCAACACCCAAAACCTTTGCAAGGTTCTACAACCTCCAGGTGTAACCGGTTTCGCCCCAGGTAGTGGCACGCAATACAAGCGGATAAGCCCGGGATAGCCGGCCAGGTGTATCGCTTGCAAATAGCGCCTTTCACCTCCTCTGAGCTGAAGACGTGTGGCATTAATTCCCAGTAGTGTTCACAAACTTTGTTCCCTGGTTGACTTCCACCAAGCCCTGTGGCAGTCGAGTTTTTGGACAGACTTGCTGCCGGCCCAGTTCACGTGCTAACTAAGAGCCCTGTTCTGTGGTAGGTGCTCTGCATGTGGTGGTTCCCTGTAAGGTAATACCATGCGATCTTCCGCTAATTCATTTCCCTGTTGGCATACTGCGTGTTCCTTGGGCAGAGCTCCCTCTGCCACAGTCTCCATGTTTGTAGTAACTCCTCCCCCATTGGGTAGGATCTACCATGAGACTTCTCCACATGGTCGGCAAGACCATGTGACGTATTTTCCACTTAATTATCCCCCCCCCCCTTTGGGCGAGGTGTGGTCTCTGCGGTGTCCTCCCCTTGGGAGGGACACCCCCCGACTAGACCTGGCTGCCCAGTCAGATAATCCCCCTTGTTTTTTAAGGAGTGGAAAAAAATAAGGGGAAAAGAGGCCATGACTGGGTTAGCCTGTCTCTATCTTTTGGGTAGTCGACTTGTCCCCAAAGGGCCGTTCGACACTCATAACTATGTTGGGGGAGGTTACATGTCAGTCTGGTGCACTGGCTACGAGGCACACAGTTGTCTGCCCATCACACACCGCCAGACCCTCCTGTGTGCCTCCTGCCACAACGTTGAACTACCCGCTGAAATGGCCGGACCTTGTCTCGGCTCCTCAACATAAAACCTGAATGAGTGGTTGCATACCAGCTCCTTTTATACCCGTATGTCTGGGGGAGTGGCATGCAAATACCACTCACCAATTTTCATTGGCCTTTTATCAAAGATCTGAGGTGTTTCGGGCTCCCAAGAGTGACCCCTAGTGTCACTACATTGACACAACGTCTCGTTCCCTCCATCAGGGAATGGAGGTTACGCAAGTAACCAGGACATTCAGTGTTAATATTCAGGTGAATGAGACCTCAGGTGGTCGATTGAGGAATCTTCACCGGCGTTCGTGACAATATGATACAGTATTATTATTACTTTGAGGATTTGTTGTATACAATAGTAATATATTCCTGTCTTATTTACTTTACTTTCACCTGGAGTTTATATTCTGATGCTGAGGCTGTATTTTATGTAAGCATCTTAGGCAATGTTCGTATTATAACAATAAACATACAAGGCATGACAGCCTCTCAGCACACTAGAGTAGAAGGAGAAAAAACCATTGCCGTTTATCAAGCCCTGAAACTTTGCTTGTTGCAGAACAATCTGAAATAATGTTAAACATTGTAACAGTCCCCTCTTTGCAACCTGAACTTGTTCAGAACGTTAACTCTTTGTGACACCTGTGCTAAAAAAAACAAAAAACAATCTAGACACAGTGCAATGACTGAAACAGAACGCAGGTGTCTCGGCATGCATTTTTGAAACCTGAAGCTCTTATTAACTTGAAACAGTGTCTAAAAATGTGCCAGTCCTCCGTGAGACACTGAAGAAACAGCGAGATGCGGTACAGCATATATGGACGTTCATCCAGCTTGTTTACACAGGAAAACAATGGAAAAACAGAGCAGACGCAGGCAAAAACACATTTGGTGTGAACGGCCCCTTATTCATCCGTTCGCGCGTATCTGTGAGTGAGAGCCCTTGCACGAAACGAGTTCGGATGACCTATATATATATATATATATATATATATATATATGAAAAAAAAAAATCCATAAATTACAAACCCGAACCCTACTTAAAAAAACTCACCTGTCCTGACCCCCACGAATTATAACATGAACCACTCTAAGAGCGCTGACAACAGCGGATTTGCAAATGTACCCAGAACATCATGTCACCTCTCAAGCATTTTTCTGCGGAGCTTTCCTACTGGGGCGTGGGCCCCCCCCCGACGTCCGGGGCCCCATGCCATTGGTGGTTAAAACCGCTACTGGCTGTTCCAACTTGAGCAAGCTAGCTATTCATTCATGAAGCCATAGTTAAATCAGAGATAAGTTGGCTAGTTTGCTGTACCTCAGTTAATTAACCACTTTGCTCTAATTAATTTGCTCTTGTAGTACATTGCTTTGAGTATGCAACATGTAGGCTGACATCTTAAACTATATTATAAATCATATTTTCAGATGTGAAGACATGCAGAAAATAACTATATTTTTCAGAAAACAGACAGACACTGCCAGTCAGTGGAGATAAGGAGCCTGAGAGGTATGACATGACCCAAGACAGATCAGTAGATTGATTTATGCAGATAGTTATTTTTTAAAGGGCCAGACTTCTTATAAATTTCAGGATGTGAATCGTCATCCATACAATGTAATACATTAGAGTTGGTAATTTACCTCCATGATATGTAAACAAATAAACAATAATTTCTTCCTTTCATTTTTTGTTCTTTATTTTAGTCAGATCAAGCATGAATGATGTGGTCAGCGAGGGTCAGCATCTAGAAGGTTCTCTGGCTCTCCAGCACTAATTCAGTAAATGAAAAAATGTCATTTACCAAAATAGACTTATTTTAAATTATGCAAGTGTTCCTGTTCAAATGATTATTAAGCCCGTATCTCTTCCAACTCTAGCAGTGCCCCTGAAGGTGCAAATCTGCCTAAAATTTAATTTTGACAACATTTAGGAGTTCACTAGCATATAGATGACCTCAAAGTAAACACACATGGACTTAAAGCAACAAAACTTTGATTTTGATTTCATGGGGTCTTATAATAGCTTTATTTTTATTGGAATTGTGACCAAATCATGGCCAACAGGGGTATAGTTTGGAGAGGCAAACAACTTCAGAAGGACTTAAAATACATAAAGTGCTGTGAGTCAAGTGTATCACTGTCATGCTTATAACGCAAGGGGAAGTTTTGGGTTTGTAGAGAAAATTACCATTATTTTAAATTTAGGCGTGAAATATGCATTAGCACATTTCCATTTCCTGTGGCTTTTGCTCATCAGCCATATTGGTCCCAGGTAAGTTGCATTTCATACAAAAATTACGCTCAATGTTTCATTTAAGTATAGTTCAGAGAGATTGGAAGTTTGAATATGTTAAGAGCAGTTCTTTCATAATTTACTCAGTCTGTTATATGGCTGACAGCATTATAATTTGTGTTGACTTGTTATGCATATGGATGTCAGTTATGCATTTATTTATGTTTTTAGATTTAAGTTAAAAGCTAAATTTATATAAATATATGTGCATGTGGGTAAAACCATTTCATTTCATTTCAAGCATTTCAGCTACAACTGCTCATGTTTTTTCCAGGTTATGCCATTATCCTGGTACTTTGGGTAATAGCTTTAGCTTCAGCACACCATAACACTAGCATTTAAATGAAATATTAGCTTGTCACTGTGCCAAGGAATACGGCAGCTGAATCTGCTTTAAGTGCCAGCATCTTCCTAGCAGTTTGAAAGGGGCTGTCATATTCGTACAATGTTTTAAACGAGTGGCTTTTAAATGAACTAACCTTCGATGAGCTATGGCACATGGGCCTTCAATGTATTTTAGTTAGCGGAGTAAAAAATGGTGTCTGGATCGATTTTTATCTGCAGTATTACTCACAGGTGGCAGACTTGCCACCATGGCCTGCCACAGATATCTGATTCATTCTACACAGAATGAAATTTGCAGTCAAATACTATGCTGCTTATTCTCTTGGTTTGAGTCATTAGAAAGACATGCAGAATCAAATGGGGAATTCACTAAAAATCAATTGCGCCCGCTGATATTGGGGTTTATTTGCACACTGTCTGCATTGTTTTAGTGCCCAATTCACTAAAGAAATCATGCAAATCAGGTAACAGTGCAAAAATGGACAGACATTTTTTGAATTGCACAATATGCATGCCACAGATCGGTTCTGAATGCTGGTTGTGAAGGGTGCAACAGACTACCATGATCTTGCATTTTTACTGGAACTGTACAGCATCATTGCACCACTGTGATCCAGAGACTTGAATCACTCTCTGACCCACCTGGTATTAAGATGCATTTGGGGTGATCCGATCACATGTGGTCAGTCCTAAATACAGGTCTAAACGAGGTCTAAAAGGTTTTGTGATCGGATCACAGAAACCACATACGAATGCGCATGTGTCCACATAGCATTTGAGGTGTAAACACTATTCCATCCTGTATGCGTCCTGACAGCAGTGAAGCGCCACCCCTCACCTGTCAATCAACTGCTGCCCTAAAATAAGATTTTGCTGTTTACCAGCGGCTTTAAAAGGAAATAACCGTCCGATTGGAAAATTAAAAAAAGCGTATACATACACAATCACGAGAGCTTCACAGATCTTCTATAGTGTGTCTGATATCAACACAGATGACAAGCACGAACACCTGAAGCTCCTTTAATACAGGCAATCCACTAAAATAATGGATAATTCTGCTTGACATGTTGCGTTTGTGCTTAGATTAAATTTCAACCGCATCTGGGAGAAACAGTGCACCTTTTTTACATGCTTTCTTTGTCTTTTCTGACTTTGTTATGCTTTAATATCATGCAGTAACACACTGACACAGTGACTGATGTCGTCATGAAACAGAGACCCTTCCCTCCAAATCCGAACACAAGTGGTCACAGGATACGCACTTAAACGACCATGTGTAAACAGCCATATGTCTCACCTAACCACATGTGATCGGATCACCCAAAACACATCTTAATACCAGGTGGAAACGGAGCCTTTAAAACGCTGAAATTGTGATAGTTTCCACCCTGGTCTGGATGTATGACTAGCTGTAATGCTCTTCTCCATCATTTGATATAGAAAAAGTACACAAAAATATTTTTTAAATAACATTTTAAGCACAATGTTAATTGCTGCAAGCAAATAGCGCTGAGCTTTGTAAAAAAAAGTGTGACTTATAAAAAGATCTGTTTGTGTTGAAAAGAGCAACAATGACTTAATTTAAATACAGTGCTGCACTAAGAATTTAAAGTGCCGGTTATTTGCATGTGCTGGATAAGCGCACGATCCACTAAAGAAACTGTGCAGATCAGGCAACAGTGTAAACACACCCACAAAATCTGTGCTGGAAATTGACTCCACTCAGGGTGTGATATGTTCGGACTGTGTTTATTTCCTTGACCACTACACTACTACACATTTCAGAAGCCTTAACAGCACTAATTCAAAAGATTATAAAATGACTGCCGCTAAAAGATCATAATTTCTCGACTGATCAACCCAAAGCTTTTGTAGTCCATCTGGCATCAGTAAAACACTCCTTTTTATCATCTGTATGAATCGCACAAGCCCTTCAACACATCAGACAGCTCTATTCCAGACCACTATAGTGTACCAAAGGTAGTGGACAATTACACACTTATATAAACCTATTTCTAAGCAAGAACAACTGATGAGTGGTAACAGGCATTTTTTTTTTTTTTTTTACATTATTTGCGGTAGTTCTTCAAACCACAGGCGAATCTGCTTAGCCAACCTTCCTCAAATTCATCCTGTGGGATTGAAGCATTGCATTCATTGGCCTATATTTTAAGACATAATCTACAATCACATTTTCATCAAACTGCACAATGATGACTCTAAGACATTACAGGCATTACAGCTTCAATTTCCGTAATAGCTAATTTTCTGTAAAGCTACTTTGAAACTATCGTGTGGTGAAAAGTGCTATACAAATACAAATTGCTTGACATTTATTTTTAGGAGAGACCTATTAATAGAAATTGTCAAGATTGCCATTCATGCTGTCATAAATAGTGAAAAGAGTGCTTTATATTGTGCTGTTTATTATGAGATTTAACTTTACCTCCTGTTTTTTTTTTGTTGTTGTTTTTTTTGGTAATCAAAAAATAATTGAGAAAAGGAGTCTGGAATCAACTCTTGGAATCGAAACCAGGAATCTAAGTTGATTCTAAAATTTCTGGAATCGAACAGCCCTAACTGGTACAGGTACACTAGAGGTCTACAACCCGTTTTTCACGTTTTCAAGTAGGACTTCGGGTTCAGGTCAGTTTTGGGTTTCTAATTAATGCAAAAATGGTAACACTTTACAGTAAGGTTCCATTTGTTAACATTAGTTAAAATCAGTTAACATGAACTAACAATAATTTATTAATCTTAGTTAATTTCAACATATACTAATACATTTTTCAAATCAAAAGTTGTATTAGTTAACATTAGTTAATGCACAATAAACTAACATGAGCAATTGTATTTTATTAACTAACATTAACAAAGATTAATAAATTATGTAACAAATATATAGTTAATTATTCATGATACCTAATGCATTTACTAATGTTAACAAATGGTACCTTATTGTAAAGTGTTACCAAAACAATAAACAGGCCTACCGAACTTGTTTTGCACAAGTGCTATCATTCATGAACGGATGTGTTTTTTGCGTGCATCTGTTCTGTTTTCCCCTTGTTCCCTATCTGTCACTCACTCGACGTTGTGTCGATGTAGTGAAACTAGGGGTCACTCTTGGGAGCCCAAGACACCTCTGGTCTTTGATAAAAGGCCAATAAAAATCGGCGAGTGGTATTTGCATGCCACTCACCCGGACATATGGGTATAAAAGGAGCTGGTATGCAACCACTCATTCAGATTTTCTCTTCAGAGACAAATGGTCATGCTCATTGAGCTGAATTCCCATGACTGTTCATTCACCTCTGCTGGATCTGACGGCGCATTTCAGCGGCTTCTCCCCCCTCTGCACTGGTGCACTGCAGAGAATGGGAATGGGCGCTTCGGCAGAAATAAAAGAGTATATTTCTCTAAAAGAGCGGCACACACGGAACGTCTTTTTAAAGATGCCTTTCCGATTGTGTGTTATTCCTGGTTGTGCTCGTTATCGCTCGCCTTCTGATGGTCACGATCACTGTCTTTCGTGTCTGGGCACTGCTCACGCGGAGACAGCGTTCGTGGATGGTCATGTACTCATTGCGAGGACATGTCCATGGCAACGATGCAGTCGCGGCTCGCCTTCGTAAGAAAGCAAGCCACCCCAGAGGCTCCCCGCCTCGGTCCTTTTACCCACGGGTATGAGGCCAGCGCAGCTAGCACTGGGGGCGATTTGGGGACCCCAATGGGACCGCCTCCGCCGGGTATCCCCCCGCAGACCTCCCATTCCCCAGCACACTCTCCTGCAAATCTGCCAAGGTGCTAAAGGAACTGCACAAGGGTAGTTCCGCCCCGGGATTGATGCAGGAGCTGCGCTCGGTGACCGACCTTGCTCTCCGAGCGACGGTCTCTCGGGCGGACGATGTCCACATTAGTGGTCCAGGAGCGCCCCCTTTGGCTCAACCTGGTTGAGATGGGTGAGGCCGACAGGACACGATTCCTTGCTGCCCCCATCTCCCAGGCTAGCCTATTCGGCGACACCGTCAAGGACTTTGCCCAGCAGTTCTCAACGGTGGAACAGTAGACGGAGGCTATCCGGCATATCCTGCCCCGGCGCGGCTCAAGATCCCGCACTCCGTCTGCTCGTCGCCAAGGGCGTCCCCCTGCGGTGACTGCACTGGTTCCGCCGCAGCCCGCCCCTTCGGCCCAGCCCCGGCGTGGAGCCCACCACAGGAAGCAGACGCCACCTGTCTCGCGGCCGCCCAGATCCCGTGAAAGGCTTTAAAGCGCCCTTGAGATGGGCAACCCAGGGACGACGAAACACGCTGCTCTGGAGCTGGTAAGCAGACCTCTCCATCTTTTTGTTACCTTTGCATTTAATTGTGCTGCATGCCCAAGTGGCTGCAGTACTCAAGAGTTCAGCAAGAGCAGTTTCGTTGTTCCCTGGGTCATGTATTTGGGTAGGATCTACCTTGAAGACTCTCCATATGGTTGGAAAGACCATGTGACATATTCTTCCACTTAAATATCCTCCCTCTCTTTGGGCGAGGTGTGGTCTCCGCAGTGTCTTCCCCTTGGGAGGGACACCCCCCGACTAGACCTGGCGGCCCAGTCGGATATTCCCCCTTCTTTTTTAGAGAATGGAAAAAGAGAAGGTGAAAAGAGGCCACGACTGGGTTAAGCCTATCTCTATCTCTTGAGTAGTTGACTTGTCCCCAAAGGGCCGTTCGACACTCATAACTATGTTGGGGGAGGTTACGTGTCAACCTGGTGTGCTGGCTATGAGGAACACAGTAGTCTGCCCACCACACACCGCCAGTTCAAGTAACACAGTTCAGCCAATTGTGGCGTTTCGTGTAGGGACCCCTAGTGTCACTACATCGACACAACGCTGAACTACCCGCTGAAATGGCCGGACCTTATATTGGCTCCTCAGCATAAAACCTGAATGAGTGGTTGCATACCAGCTCCTTTTATTCCCGTATTTCCGGGGGAGTGGCATGCAAATACCACTCGCCAATTTTCATTGGCCTTTTATCAAAGAGCAGAGGTGTCTCGGGCTCCCAAGTGTGACCCCTAGTGTCACTACATCGACACAACGTCTCATTCCCTCCATCAGGGAACAGAGGTTGCACAAGTAACCATGGTGTTTTCCTATGTAAACACATGATGGACGAATGTCTTTGATGGATGCAGTGGCACTTTTTAAATACCGTGTCAAGTTAAAAATAACTTCAAATTGTCAAAAACGTTTGTCGAGACACCTGCTCTCTGTTTCATTCTTTGTGCTGCATCAAGATTGTTTTTAGCACAGGTGTCACAAAGATTCAACGTTCTGAACAAGTTCATGCTGCATAGAGGGGACTGTTTCATTGTTTCATTTTATCCCAGATTGTTCTGCACCAAGCAAAGTTTCAGCACATAAATGGTAAGGCAATGCTTTTTTCCCCCTGCTACTCTAGTGTACTGAGGGGCTGCCGTGCCTTGTTAAAAACTGTATATATTTACTTTTTCAATATTGTTATGAATGTTGCCTATATGCTTACATAAAAAACAGCCTATTGCAACAGTACTTGCTAGGAGAAGAAATTCTAAAGATAGTGAGCGATTTCGGTTCGGGTTCGGGCTTATAATCTGACGGTATCATTCAGGCCGAGTAGGGTTGGGCCACACGGTCTGGGGTACAGGTCGGGTTCGGGTTTCATTTTAAGGCCCGTGCAGACCTCTATGGTACACTCTGCCGAGACTGTACAGCATCACTACTATGATCCAGACAACTGCATATTATCACTCTTCTCTATCATTTAATCCTTGTGCTGTGTTCCCAGGTCAAAATGGTGACCCATTTAAATAGTTTATGAATCTCACATAGCCTAATCCTTATATTATCACTAAATATTGCATTAGATGTTTTTTTTTGTTTGTTTTTTTCTCAACTTGATTTCTACCAGCTAGAACAGGTTTTGTACCTCTTTTTGGAACTGATTGAAAATAGGACTAAATTTCTTAACTAATACAAAAATGTTTTTGCTTTAGAGTTTTTTATATATATTCTTATTATATTACATACCATACATACAATTTCCTGTTCTTTTTATCACACTGCTTTGTTTTAACCTTTATTTAGTAAAATAATGGCAGAAAGTCACACGTGTGGTGTTCCCGGTATATATACATCTCTCATTATGAATATATTTTCATATTTAACAAAGTAGTTTGCTTTGTCACACTTTTATTTTCTCAAAAATGGCACATACATTCTTGCTCTTTGTAAGCATGTGAAAGTTCCAAAAACACATTGTTAATGTAAGCGCAGTGCAGTTCTAGCGGGAAGACTAGCAGCTGTACATCATCGCACCATTAGCTAGGTAACTCCTAGCCAATCACATGTAAGCCATTGCTTTATATGTCTGCTCACAATCTATCACATTGCTGTTTCAGTGTGCTAACACGGCAACCATCAAATAAATGTAATCTTTAATTTCACTCAAGTCTGCAAGTCTTCCTGATAGAATAATATTTATAATTTGTTCCTGTGGGGTCAAGAATAGTTCAGAAATTGTCTGGGATATCAAAGGGTGTGTGTGTTTGTATGTGTGTGTGTGTGTGTGTGTGTGTGTGTGTGTGTGTGTGTGTGTGTGTGTGTGTGTGTGTGAATAAGGGAATGTGAAAGTTCACAAAAAACATTGTCATAATATTTTTTCTAAAGTTCTTTTGTTCCTATGGAGTCAAGAAAGGTTCAGAAGTTGCCTGAGATGTCAAAGAATCAAAGGGTGTATGTGTGTGTTTATGTTTAAAGCACACATGCACATATGTGCTCATCTAATGGTTGGAAAGGCTCCTGAACACTTTTTTGTAATGTCATCCATTCATTCCTAATGGCTGGTAATTTCTGACTGGGAACACCACAGGTGTGTGTGAGTGTGTGTGTACATGTCCGAGCACACACAAACTCACCCACAAACCCCACGCAACCCCACATGCCCTTTGGATTCCCAGACAACCTCTGAACCTTTGCTGCATTGGTAAAAATCATACAAAATTTCAGAGCTTGCCTAGGAAACCAAAGGGTGTGTGTGTGTGGGTGTGTATGGGCATGTGTATGAGTGTGTGTTGACATGTCCGAGGACTTCATGTGTGTAAATACACATGCACATATGTGCTCATCAGATGTTTGGACAGGCTCCTGAAAACGTATTTGTTTCTATTTTTTGTAGCCCCAGCCATTCATTTCCAATGGCTGGTCATTTTTGACTGGGAACACTACAAGCATAACAAAGTGAAATAAAACTATAATAAAAGTAAATAAAATAGTCAATTTTTTTAAATTCTGTTTTGTGTGTGTGTGTGTGTGTGTGTGTGTGTGTGTGTGTGTGTGTGTGTGTGTGTGTGTGTGTGTGTGTTTTACCATAAGTAAACAAAGTCAAGGAATTTTATTCCAACTGGATTAAGTTAAGAAAATAAATAAATAAATAAAGGCCTCGGGGTCAAAATGACCGGAACACAACATACGTTTTAATCATTATTTGATGGATTACTACTGCCATGATCGATAGAAAATGCTTTCATCGAGTGGTAATAGCATGATGTAAATTACATTGGGCATTTTTGTGAATGAAGCGCAATCTTTAATGTGCCTAATTTACATAGAAAGGAGGTGTGTTTGCAAAGTAAGGAATGATAATGACTGAATTTAAATACTCAAGCCGTAGCACTATTCTAGAGCTGATTGCGCCTGTTTAAACTAACTGCGGGTGGTTATTGTATAAGACACAGATTTATGCACTAAAATACCATGCGCAAAATGGTGTAACTGTTTAGTGAATCTGCCCCTTAGTGTGTGGTTAAACTGGATTTTGAATGGTTAGTATATAATATGCAGGTTTTTGGGCTGAAAAGCTGCACACAAAGAAGCGCAACTGTTTAGGAAGTACGCCCTTGAAAGTTTTGGTTTATGAAGTGTGTTCCAGATTTTTCAAAATATTTCAACTCGATTGCCATTGATTGGCAGTGTCTCAGTAGATAAGGATTCCACATTAGAGTTATTGCTATCAGCTGTCAGTTACTGGCAGTTCGTTGGTCTGAATATCAAATGTTGCACCTGGATTATGAAATTCTGTGGCTGCAAAATCAAATGTCTCTACGTTTTCTCTGAAAAGACCAGGAAGCTGAACTCTCACCGGTGCTGCACTGAACTCTGGCTAATACATTTAATAACCTGGCATAACGGGTATACCATGCCTATTACCTGAGTGATGAAAAAGCAGGTGATTCTTGTACTTCTTTGTTTGTGCTTACAGCATTTTTCCAGGAGCTTGGGGCTGGAGGTTGTAAAATTATATTTTTTTGTGCTGTTGCCTTATGGACAGTGCAGTGTTTGTTTGTAGGGGTTAATTATGCGGGTCAGTCTGCTCCAATTCATTACACATTTCCTGTTTGTTGCAGCTATTTAGCGTTCATGGACTGTGGGGGGCACCTTAAGCTACATGACCCTAAAATAATGACGCTTTACAGACAAATGTGTGTTCTTGTAGATAGGCAAATAATACTTGTAATTTACTGGCAGAGAAGCATAACTATGAAGGTATAATAGTGCCTAAATGGTTTGCATGCGCAGAGTGAGATTTGTGAAAACGTAAATCAAACTGCAAGCGAAATTTGTTTTGCATGCGCACAGAATGTTTTTTAAAGGTGTAAATCAAGTTGCAAGCGTAAGAAAAAAATATTATCAATACTTTAATGCTTTGCATAAATGTAATTCATGTGTTGTGAATTTGCAATTTCATATTAACACAAAGTAAATCTGTATTGTTCTAACCTTTTTTTTTTTCGCACTTACACTTTTGGCACAGTTTTTGCGCCTAAACATGGCCAAAAACATTGCAAACCTGCAATCAGCAATATGCAAGCAAAGAAAGGGTGTCTTGAACAACATTCATGTCATTGTTCATGACACCCTTTCTTTGCTTGCATATCGCTGATTGCAGGTTTGCAATGTTTGCAATACTTGCCAAAGATGTAAGCGAGAGAAAAAAAAGGACGTCAAAAGAATACAGACCACATTTGCTTTGAGTTAATACGAAATTACAGATTAACAACACATTAATTAAACATAACAAAGCATTAAAGTATTGCTAGTATTTTTTCTTACACTTGCAACTTGATTTACACCTTTACAAAACGTTCTGTGCGCATGCAGTTTCTTTACGCTTGCGATTTGATTTACGCTTTCACAAATCTCACTCTGCACATGCAAATTTTTCCATCACGCTTGTAACTTCATTTACGCTTTTACAGATCTTACTCTGCGCATGCAAATAATTTAGTCACTATTTTACCTTTATAATAACCACCTATAATAATCAACAAGTCAGTTGTGAACACAGTGAGATGTGTCTGGGCCATTTTTGTTCTTCAAATAGCCTCAGGGGACTGCTAATTGTTTTCATTGCCATATGTTTACTCTGAAATCTATACTGAGTTTTTTCATACTAACTGCAATGGATAACAATGATATGCAATTATAAGATTCATTGCTGAGGTTCTGAATTGCCAGTCACAATTTAACCCTTAAAAGAGAGTATTAGGTGGGACAGTTGGGAGATGTAATAACAGGGATCTCTTTATCTAGCCTTTCTCTAAAATGTTCTTAACAGCACCAATGGAAGTACAGTTTTGGTAAAATTGATGACTCTGTAATTTGCTGTGTATGCTTGGATGGCCTCCGTCTTGCTTTTTTAGCATTAGTAGGTAATGAGTGCAGGGTACACGCAGTATGAGTCTTAAAACTGTATAGGGCTATGCATTTAGACTCCAATCAATTTCTTCTTTGTTGTGTATATTGCTGTATTCCTTTTCCTGGCAAAGAAAACTCCTGTTGCACTTAAAACGTATGAGCAGATTGTAATGAAATTGCCCATTTTGCATCATCTTTTCTGGCATAGGTAACATAAAATGAAACATATTTTAGGAGTAATAGCTCTTGAGTAATTACGTGTGATACAATGATTCAGCTCTAAATTGACTAATCAATTTCTGTGGAACAGTATAAATATATAGTTGTAAGATATTGCTGGTCATTAGTCACAGCTTAAAGTTGATGTGTGTGTGTGTGTGTGTGTGTGTGTGTGTGTGTGTGTCCTGGTATTCCTTACTTTATGGGGACCAACTGTCCCCACAAAAATAGTAAAACCTGACATTTTTGACATTGTGGGGACAATCAGTTGGACCCTATGAGGAAAATAGCTTATAAATCATACTAAATTATGTTTTTTGAAAATTTAAAAATACAGAAAATGTTCTGTGAGGGTTAGGTTTAGGGTTAGGGGATAGAATATAAAGTTTGTACAGTATAAAAACCAATATGTCTATGGAGAGTCCTCATAAAACATGAAAACCCCAAATTCACAATACACATGCACATATTTGCTCCTCATCTCCCTAACTATCAGACTGACTTGTGATCTCCAAGCTATCTAGCATTCTGAGTGATTGTCGGAGGCCTGCCTGCCTGCCTGCCCGCCCGCCTGCCTGCCTGCCTTCCTTGACCTGCTCCCAGACTGTTCTTCTCTGATTACCCCATTCCTCTCCCGGTTACCATCATTTTCACCTGTCATCCCTTCAGGATTCCATGCTCCTCGCCCTCACCGTGAAGTCTCCCTTCGCTCTCCAGGGAATAGTTAACTTCTCAGCCCTCGGCCTCTGGAGCCTTCGCCGGATGTTCTGCTCATGCTACTGCCTACCTGTTCCTAGCTCTGCTTTGCCTGCTTGTCTTGCTACTTGTAAATAAACATTGACTTTAGTGCACTTACCTGTTTTGGGGTCCTTGCTCCTTTGTCCAGAACCTGACAGGGTAATTAGTCATCTTTAAAAAATAATCTTTTTAATCCAAATAACATTGTTGAGAATTAATTTTAATGTAGGTATAGCCTAATTCAGCAGAGAGTGCCTGAAACGGCTCTCTTCATTAAGTGTGCATTCATTGTTGAGAACTTTTTTTTTAATATTGTACCATTAATGGAGGAATAGAATTTATGATAGCAAAGAGCCTTTTAGAGCTACAGAATAAGGAGTGATAAGAGCCCAAATATGAATATATTCATACATATTTTAGAGAATTAATTTTTATAGTATACTGAATGACCACTTTATTAGGTTCACTTGTACACCTACTTATTCATGCGATTATCTAATCAGCCAATCATTTGGCAGCAGTGCAATGCATAAAATCATACAGAGATGGGTCAGGAGCTTCAGTTAATGTTCACATCAACCAACAGAATGGGGAAAAAAATGTGATCTCAGTGATTTCGTCTGTGGCAAGATTGTTGGTGCCAGGTGGGCTGGTTTGAGTATTTCTGTAACTGCCGATCACCTAAGATTTTCACTCACAACGCCGACGGGCTAGATGCCGGGCCGCCTTCCCCTCACACTTGCTGCGGGCCTGGGAAGACAGGCCGCCAGTGACGCCGCCACCCCACACACCGTGGACTTTGGAGGGGAGTGTGAGCGGCCGACTGACCCAGCCCGTGCCTGGGCTTTCCTATGGACACTACCCCGCCCCTTTCACGGAGCCCCGTTCACCGCGAGGATGCCAGATTCCCCTTTATTATGAACACTATTCCCCCTTGGACACTTTATTACCCCTTTTGGACATTTTTACATTTATTATTGTTTCTAATAAATGCCTCTCCGAGGCTTGATGCCACACCCACTGTGTCTGTCTCTTGCTCACTCTGCCACACACCATATAGTATGTTTTGCCAAAGCTTTAGAATTGGAGGGGATTTTATCTTGGGTCACAACTGGCATTGAGGTATATGGCCCAGATGACAACACAGCTGAGAGCCATGTGTGGCTTGGCTATGGCAAGCCATGGAAAACATTAACTTGTGGTTAACATTTGGTTTATACTTGGAAAAACACATGTAGGTAGGTGTGGGAGTCCACACCTCAGCCTGTTCAACAATGTAATTGGTTGGTCTTGTTGTTGTAGCATCTTCTTTCAATTCTTATTGGTGGAGGAGTAAAACTGTCACTGCAGCAGCAACTTAAACACTGGACAGTGGCCATTTTTTCCCACTCTTTTCTCTCCTCACAACTGCCGTATCCTGACACACCCTTAAGTAGCTTCAAGTAAGTGAAGTTTTGGAATTTTAAAATCCTATTACTGATGTATTCAGAAAATAAAAAAAAAAAAAAAAAATTATCATTTATTTTATTTATTTATTTTGTATTTTATTTTTTTATCTTTTATTTTTTTAGATTAGGACCAAAAGTGTTAGGTGTAGATGACGTGTCTAGTATTTTTCAGGTTATAAAAAGTGTCTGATATGTGACTAATTCTATTAATTCTATCTAATTCTATTTTCTTCCTAACAGGTTGTGTGAAAAAAGATATTGCCCATGGGTGAGATTTTTCTAATATGACTACCAACTTTAATAAACTTTTCACGTGTTATGTTTAACATTATCTTAAATGAAAAATAAAAATGATTGTGAGTATGCTCACATCATGTAATAGACAATTCTAACCACTTCCAATATTGCTACCAACATCAATACACTTCTGTAATATTTAACATGTTATTTTCACTTCAAATAAAAAAGATTGTGATTTAATTTTGTGGTTTATGTTAGATTTATTGTGCAGTAAATTAAAGTATTGAGTAGGCTTGATGTTCTTCTGGTTAAATTCTGGGAGAATACTGGCATTTAGACTATCAGCCACATATGGGCCACATAAGGGCCGTTAGGCCTTAACTGAACTCAGCCAAACAAGAATTACATATAAGGCCCATGTATGGGCCACACAAGCTTTACTAATTTGGCTCTCTACTGGTGGAGTTATGGCTCTGTTTAAATATCTGTACCAGGTTTGGGCCATCTTTCACTTTATGAGCTGGGCAACATTTCAGCTGTTTATTTGGGCCAAAGCTGTGTCAAAGGAAATTTGCTGACTGGGTAGTCTTTAACTGTCCAGTTTTGGAGTGCCTGTGCCCACTGTAGTCTCAGTTTTCTGTTCTTGGCTGACAGAAGTGGAAAACGACGTGGTTATTGTTGTAGCCCATTCACCCATTATGTACAGGTGTACCTAATAAAGTGGTCGGTGAGAGTAAATACTACATGTACTGTATATTGCCTTGAGCTGTGTAAAACAGTTTGAAAGCTCCCTGAAAGTTGAGTGTTATGTTTCTTAAAATATATAAAGATATTATGACATCTGGATCTAAATAGCATCTAATTTGTATAGCATCTACTGAACTGCTTTTTTTGAATACTCTCCTCTTGGTCTCTGTGGCAGCAAAAGAGAGAGTATGTGAAAGAGAGATGACAAAAGTAAACCAATCAGAGCTAGTAGAACTGTAGGTCCTAATCTTTACAGGGAGTGGAAAGGTTTTATCTCATGAATTGATCTCTCAGTAAATTCAAGTTAAAATCAGTGTTAAATTATAAAATTTCCATAGCTTTATGATTAATGTTTTCATTCTTACTATTTTACTCTTTTGTATTTTTAATTCTTCGATGCTGTAGGGATGCACAGTATATTGTAACCATTTCTGTACTGACTGATATTAGTGACTTTTGTTTTCATTTTGAATTAGCGGTTGATATTGTGTAGTCAGTTGCCTGCTATTGGAAATTGTTTACTTTCATTTCCGCCTATACTGTATGTAGATTTAGATTACTTTGTCATTATGTTAGATTACGACAAAAATTTAATGTTTCTTGATGAGTGCTTCCTTCTAAGAGTGCTGTCCCTCTATGAACACATCTCAGAGTGTGGCTGTGTGCACGTTGTGATAGCAGAGCTCTGTGCGACTGAGGAGAGGAAGAAAACACAGCTAACAGTCCAGATGCACTCTAAACTTTCCAAACAGCTTCAGATGATGTAGATCGCAAAGTATGAGGGAATTATACAAAAATACCAAATAAATAAATACAGAAGCACTCTCGTTGTGGAATAAGCAGAGCCGGAGCTGCCGTTCCGCTTAAGCAGAACTTGCGTGTTGAGCGTCTTTAAAGGAAACACCCCAGTGTTACATCTTTAATGCAGTTATATTTAATGCGTCATAGCTTTATTAAAGTTCAAATAATAAGGAAGCAGGTCATGTAAATAACTCCAAACTCCAAAACTGCCATTTCTCTGTGCAGTCAGTGCCTTTTCTATGAGTTGCGCAAAGTGTCCCGATCTAAGGGGGAGAGATTGAAACTGCACCTGGCTGATGCACACTTTGGCGTAGGGACGTTCATCCCTCGAGCGCATGCACTTGCCACAGCTAGCTTATAACATGATGGCTCGCAATGTATTGAATCATAATATATGTCACTATGCATTTCTTATCATGAAGAAAATTGGCAATACACAGCTTTATTAATAAGAGAGAGTTTGTTTTTTTGTGAGTTAAAGATGGATTGAAGTGAACAAAAAGGTGAGAGAGGGTAGTCTTTGCCCCATTATACGCTACAACAAAATACTTTTTTGATTTGCTTTTGTTTTAGCTTGTTTTCCAATATAAATATCTAAAACTCCTTTAAAACAACTGTAACAAATCCCATGGTTCCAGGGAATGAGGAAGCAGGAGACAGCGTGCTTTGTTCAAATAATATATATTTATTGTTCCTTTTAATCGCTTTTCAGCGAAACACCTCTTTAAACACACACACATCTCAGGATGGCCCTCAGATGCTGGATATGCCACTGCCAATCATTGCTATAAATAATAATATCGTCCAGGTAGGCAGCGGCATATGTAGCGTGCGGGCAGAGAATTTTGTCCATGAGTCGCTGAAACGTAGCCGGGGCCCCAAACAAACCGAACAGAAGTGTAATGAATTGGTGTAACACAAACAGAGTGGAAAAAGTTTTTTTTTTCTCGGGACATGAGAATCAAGGGGATCTGCCAATATCCCTTTATTAAATCCAGTGTCAAATAAAAATGAACCGCACCTAACCGATCGAGCAGTTCATCAATGCGAGGCACGGGGTACACGTTGAATTTAGACACTGCATTCACTTTTCTATAGTCCACACAAAACCGGCCTTAGGTACTAAAACCATGGGGCTGGTCCAATCACTGCAGGACTCCTTGATTACCCCCATATTGAGCATGGCCGTGAGTTCTTCCTGGACCACTTTTTTGTTGTGTTTCGGAACCGATAGGGGTGGGAACATTCCATCACTCCCGGAGTCATTCAATGTGGTGTTCTATGAGGGTCGTACGACTGCATAGAGGCAAAAACACATCAGAAAACTCCTTTTGCAACCTGGCAACCTCATTGACTTGACGGTGAGAGGTGGTCTCCACAGGGCACGGGGATGGTTTGATGAGAGGTTTTTGATTCCACCTCCGATCCTAACTCTACCCTCTCTGGGACGACCGTCACCAAAGCCACAGGTACCAACTCTCTCCACAGTTTTAAGAGATTCATATGGTAAATTTGCTGTGCTCCTCCTCTATCCATTCGTCTTACCTCATAGTCAACTTCCCCAACTTGTCGTGTGACCTTAAATGGCCCTTGCCACTTGGCTAATAATTTAGAGCTTGTCATGGAAATTCTGAAATAATAGACTCAGAAGCAAAGGACTGCCTTTCTGTAAATTTTATTTCTTGCAAGGAATTGTTTCAGTTACCATTTGGAATACCAAAGTTTCCTCTTGGAGAGTGAACCCAGAACCTTCTCTTAATTGGTTATTTATTAGTATCTGTGGAGTGCAACCCCCACCTTCACAAACTCCACTAAACAGCTGCTCCTGCTTTCATCACTGAGAGTTTCGGCTGTTAATTGTCTCAAGTTGTTAACCTTGCTGTTACCTCAAGTAGAAAAAAAAACATCTTCTTCAACACACACACACACACACACACACATACACACACACACACAGAGAGAGAGAACAACATAGTTCAACAGAGGACAGCATTAAAAGCAAGTAACACAGAAGAATACACTGTAAAATTATAAGCCATATGTGAATGAGCATAATTCCCATAACACTCCCTCATCTGAGCATGGAACACTCACTAAACAAAACAAATCAATAGAAATCATGAGGCATTACAACTGATTTTATATATATATATATATATATATATCATTCAGAGTAATACAAATATGATAATAAAACAAGGGCTGTTTTGTACTAACATAGGTTGAGCAAGCTTTTTAAGGAAGAGAGAAAATTAAATCACATTACTACACAAGTTCATCATTACAGTATATTCATGATAGGGTGGGATCCATTCTGGAACTGGGTTCATGTCAGGTTGTGCAGGATCATAATCAAGTATACTGGCAAGTAAGTTGTACGTATTGACCCATTGATGAACTAATCATTTTACTGATACATCCTCTAGCCAGAGGAATTAAACAACATGTAAACAATGCCAGCAGTGTCAATACTGTTAATACAGGTAACAAAATTCTCATTAATGTTTGTTGCCATCCTGCAAAAATATTAAACCAGTTAACTTTTTGCCAGTTCATCTCTAATTCTTGTCATATTTTCAATCCCTTGTTGAATCTCATGTCCATCTGCATCATTTTCAGGTATGTAAGTACAGCAAGCTTCTCCCACCATAACACATACTCCTCCTATATATAGTGCTCACTGTAAGAACACTCCCCCCGCTCCCCGGACTTCCACCACAGAGAAGTGATTCAAGCCCTCTAGGTTTCCACCAGGGATAAGTGCACGCTTTTTTGTTGTCCTTATGCTAATGCTGTTGCTCTCTTACAATGGCTTGCATTTATCCAGGTGGCCCTCTCTGTGACCTTCCCTGCTGTTACTGTTGTCAGAAGCACCTGATAGGGTCCTTGCCAACGAGGAGATTTACAGCTCTTTCTCCTGTAGTCTTTCACCACCACCCAGTCACCGGGTTTCAGGTCATGTAGATGTCCTTCAGCTCCTTCAGTAACCCCTCCTTTACCTGTCTATGAATATCGCAAAGCACAGCGGACAGGTTTTCACAATAACATAATATTTCATCCTCACACTGGTCTGTACCTGGCATTTACCTGGGTTTTGGCCTAATTCCAGTATTTAGGGGTCTTCCAAATAGAATTTCAAAAGGGCTGAGGTTGCTTCTTTTGCACACTCGTGCCCTCATGTGCATCAAAACCAGAGGCAGATCTTTTGTCCAACTAAGCCCTGTCTCAGCACAGCATTTTGCCAGTTTGTTTTTGAGTGTTCCATTCTCTCTCTCTACTGCCCCTCCGCTGGAGGGGTGATATGCACAATGTTTTCACATAACGATTCCCAGGTATACAACCAATAGTTTTCAAGGCACTGTTCACAAAATGGGTTCCATTATCACTGCTGATTTTTTCCCGGAATACCCCAGCATGATATCATTTCCCTCATGAGTGCTTTTGCAACTGCTCCTGCGTCCACTTTTGCAGTTGGAAAAACCTCAACCCACTTTGAAAACATATCCTCCATTACCAAGCAATACTTCTTCCCCTCACTAGGGGTTACTTCAAATAGGTCAATCTGTAAGTGGTCAAATGGTTTGCTGGCGGTGGGTGTGCACTTTGTGGCATTTTTTGGTCCCTCCCAACACTGTTTTGGGTGCAAATTATACATTTCTGACAAAATGTTTGAGCGTAGTTGGAAAACCCTTTCGTGAACCAGTGCCTTTTTATCTCAATTAGCATTCCTCCTTTTGACACGTGGTCTCTACCATGTGTCAATTTTGCATAGTGTGGAAATAAATATCATGGTAAGCATGGGTTCCCATTTGGCCCAAACCATACATCCCCCATACACACACACTGGGCCCATTTCCGAACTGCCTTCTCTTTAGATGTAGCTTTGCCCTGTAAATAAATTAGGTCAGATTGTTTTGTGTGTGTGTCAGTGTGAAGGAGTGAAACACAGGAGTGGTTAGTAAATTCCTGTTGAGCAGCTCTCTTGGCAGCTGCCTCTGCTTTGGAATTCCCCTGTGAAATTAGGTCAGATGATTTGTTGTGATCCTCACATTTACAAACTACACTTTTGCTGGTCCTCAACTCTGGCATAGGGGAACAAACAGCAGTTATTGCAGCTACACAGTCATGTTGTTCTCCGTCATCAGCTGTGGGAAGAAGGTTAGCTGGGTTTAAGACAGTACAGCAAATCATCAAATCATCTACATATTGCAGAAGTGCACTTCCTCCCTTTAATTTGATGCCGTCAAGGGTTATTTCAATGCTGCATTATATATTGCTGTACTGTCACAGTACCCTTGAGCCAATCAGGTCCATGTGTATGTTTTTCCCTCAAATGAGAAAGCAAACCAGTATTGCGAGCCTTTGTCAACTGGAATGCTGAAAAAAAAAAATCCACAACAGAAAACCATTTGCTATTTGCTGGCACTTGTGATAATATGGATTTGGAAAATTTGGAGCTTAAGCATGTACAGCTGCGTTCACAACTTTTAGATCTTGAACAAATCTCCATTCGACTGGCTGGCTAATATTACGAATCTTTTTAACTGGAAAAATTGGTGTATGCACTGGAGATGTTGGGCAGGGCACAATAATGCCTGTGCACAACAACGATTCAAAAACTGTGGTAATACCCTCCTTTGCTTTCAATTTCAGAGGATATTGCTCTTTACACAGTCTTGTATGAAGATTTTGGAGTGATCACAACTGGTTCAACATTCTTTATCAGACCTACATCATATTTGCTTTGGGCCCATAAATCATTTGGCACTTCAGTCAGTTCAGAAGGCAGTTCCCCCAGTGCGACGAATGCTGGGGAACACTGTCCACAATTTTCCTGAACTATCTGAACGCCCCTCAAGGTCTCGATGATATGTCGACACTCTATTCTAAAACTCTATTCTAAAAGCACTATGCCACACTTCACAATTTTTGCATCATTACCCAATCGTCTGCGAATGTGCACTGATTTACCCAAGGACCTAAATTTTCCTATTCTACTTTTCCCCATATTGCCAATTAAATGTGTGGTCTGGCACTGAGTACCCGATATTGTGTCTCTTCTGTGATACTGGGCAGCTGCACTCCAATTGCACATTTATCTTTATTCCAAAACAGCCAGTCTGTTTTCAGCCAATGCTTTTATACAGGTTTTTTAAACCAACCCTTCTCATACTGTTCATCTGGTCCAGAATGCAGTACAGTGTAATGAATCACCTTCTATAAAATCAGTTCCTTCCTGCCTCATATATGTGTGTGCCAATTCCAAAACCTCACTGCCAACTGTGCATTTTTCACTTTCAGTCAATTGCCATTCATAAACATATAACAGTACATTTAAGTTACATTTTATCATCTTGTTTTCCAGTGGGCCCTCTGTTCCCTTCCTCGCCACAACTATCCCTGAAGCTCCTGCTATTAAACTGATGCCCAAAGAACACATTAAATCGTGGCCCAGAAAAGAAAGCAAGAAAGAGTGTTTGATATTTCCATTGAAATTGACAGTCACAGACAAAGGTGTGGTATAATATTCCTTTGCTTCGTTCCCTGTGACCCCAATAGTTTTCACAAACTTGCCACTTAATTTAGGCTTAGTTTGAAATTCCTTTGTCATTATTACTGACTCTGTGGCACCAGAATCTACCAAAAATGTTCTTGGGGTGTTTCTTACTGTCAGTGTTAACTTTGGCATAGCCCTATAGGCCCCATCAGAAAACATGATGTAGTTTGTTCCCAGTGTATCATGCGTATGTGTGTGTGTGTTTTGATTTTGCTCATGTGCTTATATATGTTGCTGTTGTCCTTCAGATGTCACCTGATCCGTTCCCAATCCCCCAGCTAGTCAATCAGAATCCTCTTTGTGCTCTGCTTAAATGCTGGTTTTGAATGTTCTTTGTTCTTAGGACATTATTTTGCCCAATGTTCAAGTGCACCACAAATGAAACAACCTCCCTCTTTATTCTTCTTAGGGCATTCTCTCGTCCAGTGCTCCACATGTGAAACATTTCCCATTGTTTGGAGTTCCGTGCCCTCTGGATCAGCCCCTCATTCGTGCTCCTCTTCCCCTACCTTTCTCTCTGCCCCTCCATGCATCGGATAACTGTGCTTCAAAAGGCATTCAGCTGAGCCATTTGCAGTCGTGCTGCCATATTCTTTTCTTTTATCGTTGTTTTCTCATTCAGAGATTTCTCAGGTTGTACAGCATATTTTTCAACATCAGCCAGTCTGCCAGTATCACAGTCAACACAGTGTTCACATACATGTGCTCTGATATCAGTTCTCAGTCCTTCAGCAATACAGTCGTGCAAATGCGCTTCCCAAGGTGACATAACGTTAGTGTCCGGTGGCTTTTCAATACCGCTTTGAACAGTGTGTGTTTCAGTGAGGCAAGCTAGATAATCGTACACGTTTTCATTTGGGCCTTGTTTGAATGCTGACATTTTACGGAGATCCATGCACCTCTGGAACGTAGTTCTGATGCTGTTCATCAGGTCGTTCACTGAATGTGTGTACCCTGAGCCATGTTCTTCATCATATGGGAGATACAGGTTGGGGAATCATGACGATACCTGTCCCCATTTGAGCTTCATTTGCGTACCCAGTAATCTCCGTATTTCTCCAGTGGAGGTTCGAAACTGTGAGATTAACTCTTTCAACTGCAACACATACTCTTCCCCCCCAACTTCCTCTACATCAGGCAGTGATTGGGCCACTTCTTTGATATCAGCAAAAGTCCATGTTCGATATACATACTGAACCTCACCATTTCCAGCTGCCACCTGAATCTGCAGCATCTGGACTGTTGCTGAGCGGGGAGAGAGTTCAACTGTCAATTTGGACACCCCTTGTTTGCCACGTAGGCGTGTCATTACAGGCGATCCGGGGTCCCATTATAGGGAGGGGGTTGCTTTTCGTGTTCTGCTGGAAGTACTGGGGCAGATGGTGATACTGATTCACTGTGCTGCCCTTTCTATAACCCTTATTCCTCTGGGCAACGTCATGGGGCAACTGAGTTCAAATCAGGATCTTCTGAATATTTCAAACACTGAGACAATTTGTTAGTTTTTCCTGTCCCTGTCTGCATTTTCCTTTCCCTCAAATTTGCTTCTGTCAGCCAGTCTGTATATGCTTTCCAGTCTGTTTGTGCTGGCCCAACTTCTTTTTTCCTATTCTTCTAGCTAAGTTGTTTGAGCTGCCTCATACTGAAACTCCCTATTTTAGGAAACCCACACCCCAATATTCAGACTCACAGTTGATCACAACATCCATTGCCATAATTAGTTATCATGTACTTACAATTTGGAGACCAAATCAGGTTAATCTACAATTGAATTATCCCCATTTTTGCTTTTGTTCAAACCCATACCGTCCAACAGCCCTAGTTATAAAATGTACAACTTGCGGAGCATCCCGGCCCAAGTGACTGGAGTACTCGAGTGATTCTCTTGTGGTCTCCCTTGACCTGCCCTAGTGACCCGTCAGCCAAAATAATTCCCTGAATTATTTAGATCACTGCCTTTTACCCAAAATGTCTTATAAGACATTTCCTCTTACCAGAAAGAAAAGTCCTGCTTGAGTCGATCTTAGTAAACCATCTCGGTTCTTTGTGCCATGCAGTGATCTAACCCCATTCTCAGCTGCTTGGGAGCCGCGTCTCACCCACTTTTTCTGGGGAGGTTCGGCCAAAGGAGACTCCAACACCTGCATGTGCAAGGTTTTTTTCCTTCAGCACTGAGTTCGTTGCTCGGATCAGCCAACGGCCCACCCAGAGGATGCCAAAATTGTCATGGAAATTCTAAAATAATAGACTTAGAAGCAAAGGACTGTCTTTCTGTAAGTTTAATTTCTTGCAAGAAATTGTTTCATTCACCATTTGGAATGCCAAAGCTTCCTCTTGGAGAGTGAACCCAGAACCTTCTGTTAATTGGTTATTTATCAGTATCTGTGGAGTGCAACCCCCACCTTCGCAAACTCCACCACACTGCTGCTCCTGCTTTCATCTCTGAGAGTTTCAGCTGTTAATTGTCTCAAGATGTTAACCTTGCTGTTATCTCAACATTCACACTAGAGTAAAAAAAAGCATCTTCTTCAACACACACACAGAATATTAGTTCAAACAGAGGACAGCAATAAAAGCAACGAGTAACACAGAAGAATAAACTGTAAAAATATAAGACTTATGTGGAATGAGCATAAATTCCCATAACAAGCTCGATGTGGATAATAACATGAGGACCTTATCTCCCTGTGAGAATTCTCGTAGCTGAGTGCCCCTGTCATACAACCATGCCCATGGTCTACCTGACCTTGGCTTAGTATCAAGAGATCCCCGAATTTTCCACTTCTTAATAAGTAATTGAACAGTACTGACTGGCATTTTCAAGGCTTTGGATATCTTTTTATATCATTTTCCATCTTTATAAAGTTCCATTACCTTGTTACGCATGTCTTTTGACAGTTCTTTTCTGCTCTCCATGGCTCAGTATCTGGCCTGCTCAGTGCATCCACGTGAGAGCTAACAAACTCATTGACTATTTATACACAGACACTAATTGCAATTTAAAAAGCCACAGGTGTGGGAAATTAACCTTTAATTGCCATTTAAACCTGTGTGTGTCACCTTGTGTGTCTGTAACAAGGCCAAACATTCAAGGGTATGTAAACTTTTGATCAGGGCCATTTGGGTGATTTCTGTTATCATTATGATTTAAAAAGGAGCCAAACAATTATGTGATAATAAATGGCTTCTTATGATCACTATCCTTAAATAAAAGATGTGATCAGTCATATTTTCAAAATCAATGCCAAAATTTCACAATTTCTGCCAGGGTATGCAAACGTTTGCGCACAACTGTATCCCAATTTTGTGCATCTTCATGTATGAACTTTCGAACCATATTTTTAAGGGTCCGATTAAATCATTCAACCAGACCATCTGTCTGAGGATGGTAAACATTGGTGCTGATTGACTTAATCCCCAATAGTTCATAAAGTTTGCGGATTGTTTGTGACATAAACGAGGTGCCCTGATCAGTTAGGATCTCTTTCGGAATCCCAACTCATGAGATAATTTTAAAGAGTGCCTCCGCAACACTGCATGCTGAAATGTTGCACAGTGGTACTGCTTCAGGGAATCACGTTGCATAATTCACCAAGACTAATACAAAGTGATGCCCCTGTGCGTCCATTCTAATGGCCCGACGAGGTCCATAACAATTCTTTCGAAGGGGGCTTCAATCAATGGAAGAGGGTGAAATTGCGCTTTTGGTGTGGCTGGTGGATTCACCAACTGACATTTGCGACACGTAGCACACCACCTGCGTACATCCCCGCGAATTCCCGGCCAATAAAAACGGGATGTGAGATTGTTCAGTGTCTTATCTTACCCTAAATGTCCCGCCATCGGATTATAATGAGCTGCCTGGAAAACCATTTCCTGGCGGCTTTTTGCTGGGTTGTATCTCTTTTTGATTGAGCATCCTTTGTCACCCGATACATCCTATCTTTAATTGAAAAGTAGGGATAGGAGAGCGCAACACCGGGCTAAAGCTTTTGACCATCAATTACTTTTACTTGGTCAAAGGCATGCCTGAGAGACTTGTCTCATCAGACGGGAGGGGCAGAGCCCTCACTTCCCTCCGAGTTTCCCTGACTTGGAGCTGACGTCAACGGCTCAGGCAACGCATCTCCAGCCAGTGCTGCACAAATCCCACAACAGACTACCCTATTACAGGACCCATTTGCACACATTCCCCTTAATAATGTTTGAAATGCTGGCCAATTCATACCCAAAATCAGCGGATGGTTGAGGCAGGGACTAACCACCACCTCTATTCTATGTTTTTGTCCTTGGAATTTAACAATAACATGCACTAAATGGTATTCGTGTATATCCCCATGCACACAGCTCACCTTCATCCGGCGTGCTATACCCAAAGCCTCACCTTGAACCAAGCTTTGGTGAATTAAAGTCTGATTGCAACCCGAATCCACCATGTCTTGGTAGGTACCCCCCTTGAATACTCACTGGTATCCGGTACGTCCCTCGATCAGGGCCGGCTGATGACGTGGGAACCTGGACCCACAGCCCCACATCCATCACCGGGCATTGATCCTTGATGTGTCCCGGTTCCCCGCAGCACCAGCACACCAGCCCAGCCCTTATGGAGAGGGGGAACAGAAACAGAGGGATTCAGAGCAATAGAAACCCCCCCGGTACAGGGAGCCAGTTTCGGGAAAAGGACCCCCCGTCGCCGGGGTGTAGGGATAGGATCAGTATGGTATGGGGAAAGGGAATAGAGAAAAGGAGAGAGCTGAACAGCCTCTTCAAGTGATGCGGACAGTGGCACTGGACCCACTCCACCATTCACTTTGGCAGACGGTCAACAAACTGCACCAGCATAACCAGGTCGACAATTTCACCGGTGCCACAATCCTCAACCAGAGAAGGAAAACGAGCAGCCAAATTCACCGAATGTCAGTGTCTGGAAGCACTGACGGTGCTGTTCGGGGTTACGGCTGACCTGTTGCAGGATGGCTCTTTTCAGGTCTGAGTACTCCAGCAGACTCGCAACACGTAGCTGTTGTGCTGCAAGCTAAGCCTCCCCCAAAAACAACAGCAACAGACGGACTGCCCACTACACTCAGGACCACCCCGACCCTTTCACGACATGCCCAAGAAGCTATATGAAGGCTTCATCCTGTGGTCCTATCTTCGCCAGCATGATCTGAGGCACAGCAGGCAGGGTCGGGGTCGCTGCTGGAGTACCCCCCTGTGGCAGCAAGCTCCGGATCACCTGTCCTCTGCCTGGGATTACATCATGGCCTGTAACCATTGTTCCTGCTCCGACCTCAGCTCCAGGAGGGCCTGATGTTACATCTGGTGGATGCCGGTAAGGGTTCTGACAATCTCGGCCAGCAGCGAGGATTCCATGACAGCGATCTTCCTCCTCCTGGGTTTTGGCACCACTATAACAAATCCCTGGGTTCCAGGGAATGAGGAAGCGGGAGACAGCGTACTATTAATAATATTTCTTTATTGTTCCTTTTACTTGCTTTTCAACGGAACACCTCTTTAAACACACGCACACACACACTCAGCTCTGAAGCTCGGCTCTCTCTCCCATCTGCCATCTCCTCTCCTTTTATCTCCGACTCACAGCTCAGTGGGAAAATACAGGTGTTAGCACAGGTGTAAGCCATTAACTACTCAGCTTTACCAGACCTCACTCTCCACAGATCAGCACTCGATCACACCCCCGCCTCCACAACAACGTACGTTTACTTTAGCAGCTATACTGCAGAAGAAAAATGTGTTAATTGAGAATGTTGAATATAATATTTAAAATACAAATATTTAAAAATATCTAAAAATCCTTTTAAAAAAGATGCATTCACCTGAGAAGCAGCATATAAGATATTTAGACTTGCTTTTAGAGAATAGATCATGAATATAAGTATAATTTGTCTTTACTGCACTCGCAGTAGTATAACCAAGTCAAAAAAATACACTTATATTTAAGATACATTCTCTTAAAGCAAGTCTAAATATCTTATATGTTGCTTCTCAAGTAAATGTATCTTGTTTTAAGGATTTTTAAACCATTTTAAATGGAAAACAAGACAAAAACACTTGATAACAATAGGATTTTTTGCAGTGAATTTCTTACTGAATTAAACTTAATAAAAAATATTTTTTCCTTTAATTCAGTGAATGACATTTAGAGGTATTTTTAAAAGATGATTTTGCCCTCTTTATCATTAGCAAGCAAGTTTAATACAACCTTTTAAGTCGGGGCACAAGCTCGATAGTCGGTTAAGAGCTAATGCGTAATCGTTGCAATAACTGCCCAAATAGTCGAATAATCATTCTAATAATCAGTAGATTAGTTGATTATTAAATTAATCGCTAGTTGCAGGCCTATTTATATAATACTTTGAAATGTGTAATTAACTCTGAATTAAGCTTGTTCATTCAGCCATCTCAGGTGTTAGCCAAAGCATTAATTTTCATATCGAGTTATCATGTCTTTGAGTTTAGATTAGTGCTGTCAGTCGATTAAAATATTTAATCATGACTAATCGCTTGCATTTTCATAGTTAATTGCGATTAATCGCTGATTTTGAAGGTGCTTAAATTTTACTCCTATATACTAATTTTCCTTTCAAAATTAATTTAGTTCCTTCTTACAAAAGAAGACAATATGTAACAATAATGTTTTATCAACAGCAATACTCAAGTAACATTAAACGTTTCCCATAGTCTAATTTTGAGGTTGTCTAATTGAAAGAACTAGTCCCCATAGGCTCAGATTTCATTGCAATGGCCATTAAATCTCTTAAAGGTGCTGTAAGTGATTTTTTTCATGGAAAGGTATGCAAAATATAATCATACTCCCTGAAAGATATTACTGAAACAACTGCCCTGAGATATCACTACTGATCACCATGACAGTTATAATCTCTGTAAAAAGTTTAAAAAAAAAGTGTCTGTGGACCATGGACATATTCGTTCTGTAGCCAATCAGACCAGTCTGAGGCTCTTCCTGCCTGTCAATCATTTTGGGCATTCTCATAGTGTTGTCGTTGCAGCGAATTATACTCAGCCTACTTATTTTCATGTCTGTAATTGGCGTAACATGGCATAATTGCTAAGGTCATAAGGCCCATTACACCTATTTTACACTTATTTCCCATATCAAAAATATAGCTTATTGAAATAAATAAACAGATTAACATTGTACATAAACATAAGATTGAAGTGGGTCCTGACAACCTTATTCTTGGTATACTACCTTCATAATTAAGAAATAAAATATATCAATAGACTTCCAGCCTTAAAACAAATTACAAGGACAAATCAGAGTACACACGAATGCAAGGATGGAGAGGAGAGAAATAATGTCAAAGAAGAAAAAGAGAATGGAGTGGAAGGAAATACAGTATAATAGATAGGGAGATTAATATTATATAAGATTAAGAACCTAAAATTTGAACAAAGATGGGAACTGACAGACGAGTTTGTCTCATATGCTAAGATCAAGTGAAAACTTGATTTTGGGGAGCTGAGGTGGAGGGAGAGGAAGATATTTGGTGAGCGGGAAGAGGGTACTGGTGGTACATTAACAGAAGCCACAGATAGTCACTGATAGAGACACCACCAGGCTTCTTTATGGACACTTAAAGGTGGAGTAAGCGATTCCTGAGAAAGACTGTTGATATTTGAACTCAGCAGCCAAACAAACACACCCCTCCCTTCAGTGCTCCTTCAGAAGTGCATTTACAGAGCCAGGGCTGTGTACAAACACCTGATTTTTTTCAGCGCACACACAGAATGGACAGCTAGTGGACTGTGAAGAGATATTTGCAGAATTGTATTGGATTAAAATGACTTACTCCACGTTTAAACCTATGCATTGCACAAAAATATCTCTTATTACCGTTCTCACTCGCATGACGTCCCTGACTCTCCGGTTTGCAGTAGTCGCTTCTTGAGTGAGTTGTTGCTTTCGGCCAGTGACAAAAATAAAAAATACTACACATTTCTTAAGCTACTTTGTGATTGGTTGGGGCGGTCTACAGCCCACCCTCAATGTTTGCAACACACAGCCAGCTCCAAATTACTTTTAACCAATGCACAAATCATAACAAAAAAAAATATTTTATTTAATGCTGTGTTTGCGAATCATTTGATTGGGAAGACTCACATTTGGGTGGGCTCAGCCCACCCCTGCCCATGCTTACATCCAGCCCTGTGTGTTTGACAAGCGTGGGAACATGCTTTGTGTCGGTTTAACGGTATCGGTGCGGTGTTTTGGAAAGAGGGGGCATGGATAAATCAATGGCTCAGTCTCATGGAAGTTAGAATCGCTTACAGCACCTTTAAATCCTCATCCTCTACAATATTAATCATGGCCGTTTGCTTTGCTACAGCAATTGTGAAGCCGCATTTACATGATACTCGCCATTTTGTAGTCCACATAAAAAGCACTTGCAGAGAATGTCTTGTTTTGCTCTGAGTGCTGGCACTGCACACGTAATGATACTTCATCCGAATTGACCGGTAAGATGGAAGCACAACACGGAGTCTGGGAAACGCTGATGCTTTAGTCCGTCGAGTCATGTGAATGCAGCTTTTCACAGATCCTTTCAGGGTGTAATGTTCTGTAACAATGTTGCTGGCACTGGCAATGACATAGATGATGACCATGAAGTAAAGAACCCAAGTGCAAATTTATTCCAACAATGTAATCCATAAACCCTAACTACAAACGTAAATAAAACAAACATGAACTTGGCTTGACATAAACTTGACTTGACATAAACTTGAACTAACAACCAAAGTTACAACAAACAATACCTGACAATGGACCATGGAAAACATGAGGGTTAAATACATGACATGGGAGAAAACATGACAAAGATAACCAATAAACACTAAGAACTCTAAACAAGATAACAAGACAATAAACCAATGAAAATAAGACACATGAACATGGAGGGAAACATGAAAACACATACAAGGGAACCACATGACATGAAACAGGAACTAGATTTTCAAAATAAAATACATGAAAAACATGAACCAACAAAATACACATGACATACCCCCCCCACTAAGGGGCGGCTCCCGACACCCCAACACATGAACAAAACATTAGCATAAACCCAAAGTTCTGTAGAGAGCTGGGGGGGGGGGGTCTTGAAACATGGCTAAGCAAAACATGGTGTGAGGCGTGGCCTGGCAGAGTCAATGGAATGTGGGGCCCTGAGAGGCTTGAGGGGCGGAGCCGTGGAAGGTGGGGCCGTGAGAGACGGGCAACACCAGGGAACTTGGTGCCCGGAGAGTAGCCGACGACTCAAAGGACCATGGTGGAGTCGGAGGTTCGGAGAACCGAGGTAGCGCCCAAGGCTCGGAGGACTGAGGTGGAGCTGGGGGAATCGGAGGACAGAGGCGGAGCCTGGTGACTGACTGACCAAGACGGAGCTGGAGGGACGAGGGACCCCGGAGAAGCTGATTGGCCCGAAGGACCATCGTGGAGACGAAGGGACATAGAGCCAAGGTGTAACTGAGGGATTTGAGAACCAAGGCGGATTCCAGGGCTTGGAGGGTCTAGGTGAATTCGGAGGGTCGGAAGTTCCCCTTGTCTGATCCTGAAGAAGCGTCCATAGGGTGGGTACAAGGGTGGGAACCATCTCCAGGTCCAATAGCTCAGATGTGGCTATGACATGGCGTGGAACAGACTCAGGCATGGCTGTGACATGGCATGGAGCAGGCTCAGGCGTGGTTGTGACATGACATGGAGCAGGCTCAGGCTTGGCTGTGACATGGCATGGAGCAGGCTCAGGCGTGTCTGTGACATGGCATGGAGCAGGCTCAGGCGTGTCTGTGACATGGCATGGAGCAGGCTCATGCGTGTCTGTGACATGGCATGGAGCAGGCTCAGGCGTGGCTGTGACATGGCATGGAGCAGGCTCAGGTGTGGCTGTGACATGGCATGGAGCAGGCTGAGGCGTTGCTGTGACATGGCATGGAGCAGGCTCATGCGTGTCTGTGACATGGCATGGAGCAGGCTCAGGCGTGGCTGTGACATGGCATGGAGCAGGCTCATGCGTGTCTGTGACATGGCATGGAGCAGGCTCAGGCGTGGCTGTGACATGGCATGGAGCAGGCTCAGGTGTGGCTGTGACATGGCATGGAGCAGGCTGAGGCGTTGCTGTGACATGGCATGGAGCAGGCTCATGCGTGTCTGTGACATGGCATGGAGCAGGCTCAGGCGTGGCTGTGACATGGCATGGAGCAGGCTCAGGCGTGGCTGTGACATAGCATGGAGCAGGCTCATCAAAAGATGGCGCTAGCTCAGCGACCATGATGTGGAACTCTGGCTCAGCGGCCATGACGTGGAACTCTGGCTCGGTGGCCATGACGTGGAACTCTGGCTTGGCGGCCATGACGTGGAACTCTGGCTTGGCGGCCCTGATGTGAATCTCTGGCTTGGCGCCCATGACGTGGATCTCTGGCTTGGCGGCCATGACGTGGATCTCTGGCTTGGCGGCCATGATGTGGAACTCTGGCTTGGTGGCCCTGATGTGAATCTCTGGCTTGGCGGCCATGACGTAGAACACTGGCTTGACATCTGCCTCCCCCACAGTGAATGTAGAACCAATAATCTTTAGGGCAAGGTCAATATACTGAGCCAGGCTGTGGGTACTCTGACCAATTGGCATCAGCAAAGAGATAGACTCAGATAATCCAAAACGGAAAATGTCTTTGAGGGCAACCTCATTAAAGTCCACCTGGCATGCCGGAGTGCAAAAGTCCTCCACGTAATCCTCCAGGGGACAATTCCCCTGACGTAGACATTGGTGTTGGATTGCTGGGTTCATATTTGTAGGTCAGTTATTCTGTAATGTTCTGTAACATCTGTAACGATGTTGCTGGCACTGGCAATGACAAAGATGATGACGATGGAGTAAAGAACCCAAGTGCAAATTTATTCCAACATGTAATCCAAAAACCCTAACTACAAACATGAATGAAACATAAACATGAACTTGGCTTGACATAAACTTGACTTGACATAAACTTGAACTAACAACCAAAGTTACAACATCAAACAATACCTGACAATGGACCATGGAAAACATGAGGGTTAAATACATGACATGGGAGAACACATGACAAAGATAACCAATTAACACTAAGAACTCTAAACAAGATAACAAGACAATAAACCAGTGAAAACAAGAAACATGAACATGGAGGGAAACATGAAATCACATGACAAGGGAACCACATGACATGAAACAGGAACTAGATTTTCAAAAGAAAAGTCATGAAAAACATGAACCAACAAAATATACATGACACAGGGTTTGATTCTGTACAAAAACATACAGTCAAAAGGTCCTTTCTCCATGATTTGATCATTGACACCAAATCGCTGTTGGGTGTGAGTGCGTTTGTGGTGTGTGTCAGTGTAATGACCCCGGACACATCACAAAGGTTTTTTTTTTTTTCTATTTCAACGTGTTCAGAACTCACATGGAGCTGAATGAAATGTCAGAATCTAATGTGAAAATTGGTAAATGTGTAAATCGTATTAAATAAAAATTAATGCATTTAACATTTTAAATTATTTGTATTAACGTGTTGTTTTCGACAGCTCTAGTTTTAGACAGACATACATGTGAAGTGTTATGAAGTGTGAAATTGTTTATAATTTTCTATGTTTATCTCAGGACTACAAATGTTCATAGCTTTTGTATGTGCATTATGATAGTTATTTATATCTAATGCTGCATGATTAACCAGTTCTGTGTCATGCCACATACACAAACTTTTATATAATAACTATTAATTAATTAAATCCACTGGTCATAACACTCTAAGAGTCACCTGATTATCAAGGACTTTCTAAATAGTATTCCAGAAATAAAAACTATTTTTATAATTGAAGCCACCTTTTTTACTGCATAAGACAGACGATAGACTGGAAGTCATTCATTTCCAATGGAGAGTCGCACGGGGGCTGCATGGACTTCTGATACTCTGCGGAAGAGTTGAGCTTCAGAATTGGATGCATTGAAATATTTCAACTTGTGTGGCTAGACCATATGTGACCGTATGAAGAGAGAAATATCAATGGTTTTTATCGTAACCTTTGTTCTAAACTCATGCTACTTTGGCAGATTGGACTGTGATATGGTAACTCTAACTGAAAATTAATCATACATTTAATTGAATTCATCCACCTGTTCAACAAAATCACACACAGTAATGTCAATGTAGCGAACCTCAGAAAACAAACTCACAAAACCAACAACCTTACTAACTTTCTTCAAAGCTTCATTTTCATTTTTCTATCTTTCTGTATGTATATCTCGAGGGCTCTGATCGTGATCTGTGAGTGCCTTCACACTTGCAATGAATACAATCTATTGTGAGCAAATTGTAAGTTCATCACGGCTGCCACTAAGGGGTGAAATGCGGAAACACTGAAAAGGCGGCTTAAAAACATATAGGTAGCCCCTAGGGCTGTCAGTTGGGCAGAAAAACAAGAGGTCACATGATGCCATGCGAGAAGCAGACGAGTGAGCGGCTAGCTCTGCACACTTTGCTGGGTTTTTTATTATTTTCATGTTATAACCGGTGAGATTCGATACACCCAGTTACATATTTTCTCTGAGTTAAACATGGCAAAGAAGTCAAAATCCTCAGACTCTGGAGACATTAAAAGACACTTACGTGCTCAAGCTGAAACCTCTGGCGGCCCAGCAAGCCAGGGACTCGATTTGGACGGCATATAATATTAATAATTGTATTTATTTATCACACATTATACATTTGCACATATACAGTGAAATTCTTTTTTTCACATATCCCAGCTAAGCTGGGGTCAGAGTGCAGGGTCAGCCATGATACAGTGCCCCTGGAGCAGATAGGGTCAAGGGCCTTGCTCAAGGGCCCAACAGTGGCATCTTGGCAGTACTGGGGCTTGAACCCCTGACCTTCTGATCAGTAACCCAGAGCCTTAACTGCTGAGCCACCACTGCCCCACTGCATGTCGGGAGAGAAGAAATCCAGCGTTAACTGTCCAACATCTCGGTGATGCTGATGAAAGTTGTTGCTGACTTGGAGGATCTCGCTGGAATACGTCGATCGATTACGGTGATGGAAACAAAATTCTCTGAGTTGGTCACAAGAGTGACAGATGTTGAGAAATGAATTGATTATCTGGAGTCATCGTAAAGGGAATTATCCGCTAATCCGCCCACGTCCAAAACAGACTTGGAATATATTTTGGAAAAACTGGAAGATCTCAAAAATAGGAATTGAAGGAACAATATACAAATTGTTGGAATTCCTGAGCATGAAGAGGGCAGAGATATGGTGAAAATCGAGCGAGCTCACAGTCCCGGCACACAGATCTGCTGAGGGAGACAGGCCCCGATCAATTCTGGCCAAATTTCTGAGATCATCTGCTAAAGATCTTGTGTTCCACGAGACAAGGAGCAAAGGAAAGCTTTCTTGGAAGAATCACAATATTTTCTTGTTCCCAGTTTTTGCGAATTCGACAAGAGAGAAACTCGATCGGTTCAAGGAATGTAAGAAACTCTTACATCAACAGAAGATTGCTTTTGCACTGATGTTTCCGACCAAACTGAGAATAGACACCAAGGATGGCAGCAAAGTATTTTTATGCCCCAAAAAGGCACATACAATCTAAGGGTGAGTAAACCATTGGGCGTTTCTTATGTGAGTGGACTCACTGTTCAGTGTCTCGACTGTCTAAGGAAGCTGGGCGCCATTTTTTGTTTCTTTCTGTGTTGGCTCCGCCTAGTGGCTGGAGTTTGTTTTGTGGCATGACACTCCAAGAAACTTTTGCATTGACGGAAGATCGCTTTTATACCAGATAGAGAATGGACACTATGGATGACCGCAAAATATCTACATGCTCACATAAAGGACATCTTTTATGAAGTTGACGGACTGAGTAAGTCATGGTGTATTTTTTTTCCGCGGCCTCCGAGTGAATTTGACTCTTGATCATCCGAGGAACCGGGTTGCCTGTTTTGTTTCTTTATGTGCTGGCTCTGCTCAGCGGCTGGAGTTTGTTTTTTGAATAATACTGCTTTGGGTCAGCTGTGGATGAATCTGATCGTTCTTTGTGCTTACTCCTCCTGTTGGCTGGAGTTTGTTTTGTGGAGTATTTTTAAGGGACATTAGAATGATTACGTCATCTGCTGCACTCATAACAGCCGGCTCACTGAACAATTGTCTGTCTGTCTGAGGAAACTGAATGGCTTTATATCAGCTGGAGTTTGTTTTGTGGAGGAACACACCTTCAAGACAGTTCTGTGAATGAATCTACATGTTCTTTGTGTTTATTCTGTCTGTTGGCTGGGGTCTGTTTTACAAAGTATTTTCTGTTATGTAATTTTGCCTCACAAAAGTTGTGCAGAAGCACCGGACTTGAGCAATCTGATGGCAAAGTTGTCGCGGGGGCTCTCGTAGGCGTACATGGACCTTTTGAGTTTAGAGGGATTGACGCCGGTTGGCGCTGTCGTGCGTGGGGTTAATGCGCACGTTTTTCTTTTTTCAATTTGTTTTGTTCGGGGGTGAGTTCGGGGTTTGATTGTTGCATTAATGGGGAATGTGGTCTGTATAATCTTGCTTTTGACACACAATTTTTTATTTTTTATTATATCAATATGTCTGTTGTTAATATGAGTGGATTATCTCTCTCCACATGGAATGTCAATGGATTGGGGCACCCCATAAAAAGAAGGAAGGTTATTTCTTTTCTTAAGCGTAAGAAATATGATATATATTGGATGAGGCACACAACAGAACGTCCCTCAAACATGACATCATCAGGAGTTGAAATAATTCTGAAATGCTTCCAGAATTCACTTCCAGCGACTTTGTTCAACGCATCTTTCCCCACAGGAAGCTGAAACATTTGGGAAGATATGGGGTGGACATGTTTTCTTTAGTGTTGGTTCAAGTAAGAGTAGGGGAGTCATTATACTGATAAATAAACATCTACAATTCAAATTTCTCAAACAGATTAAAGATAAAATAGGAAGAGTCATTATTGTTTTAGCAGACATTCAGGGGCAAAGGTTGATTTTGGCTAATATTTATGCACCTAACGCTGATGATCAGGGCTTTTTTATAGATCTTGATGGGATGTTGCAAACCGCTGGCACCCCTCATGATATAATATTGGGAGGAGACTTTAATTTATTGATGGACTCAATCCTTGATCATAGTGAAGCAAAAGTGTGTAAGCCCCCTAGAACAACATTGACGCTTCACAGGATGTGAAAAAATCTTGGTCTTGCAGATATCTGGTGACTTTTGAACCCATCTGGTAGGGACTATAAATTTATATAAATTATCTGTTCATAAGATTTATTCTAGAATATATATATATATATATATATATATATATATATATATATATATATATATATATATATCTAAATCCCTCATTTCATCTGTTGTTGACTGCTCAATTGGAAACATCTTAGTCTCAGATCACGCCCTGGTGAGTTTAGAGATGTTGCCACATACAGATGTTGGGCCTCATGTATTCAGATAGAAGACAAAGGCAGGCCTAACAGTCGTAAAACCTAACTCAGCCCCCACACATTCCATGTTGTAAATCTTACTGATAAAATTCACGCCAAAATCAAACAAAGGGAGTCCACAACAGACTACAAATCCATGAAGCCTTGCTCACTAAAGGATCGAACTCTCAACTCCTATTGGATGAGGCACACAACAGAACGTCCCTCAAACATGACATCATCAGGAGTTGAAATAATTCTGAAATGCTTCCAGAATTCACTTCCAGCGACTTTGTTCACCGAATATAGACGTAGCTTTTTTTGCTGCTCTCCGGTGCAACCTCGTGGCACAAGGAAGTAATGTCCAACTTGAAACTGTAGCCATACAATCTCCATCTCGCTGGACAAGTTGAGATTACTCTGTGTTCAACCGAACACTCTAACGGATCCGAAGGAGACCGCTGAGCAATCTGCATCTTCATCCATTTGCCTACAGAAGTGAAGAGATTAAAGATTTCTCTTCCATCTTCAATCAAGTCGACATTTCTGAGTTCTCCGCCAGCCCACCGAGAATCAACAGCCGTACCGCCCACCGACAGAGTGAGGAAACGGCCTCCTGTCATCACCCGAGCCTCAAGGAACCGGGTCAAAGTTAAAGGATGGAGGAAAACACATTCTACTTGTGTCCTCATGCGATTCAAGTAAGAGGTTTACGTCTGGGCAGAGATAGAATATTATAGCGTGTTATTCTTGTGTTTCAAGGTTTTTGCTTGTACAGTTTACGGACCACCATGTCCGCTCATTATTAATACTCAGGGTATTAATTATCACAAATTTGTTTTGCTGTATTGTGGTCCAACCAAATTGGATTGTGCAATTTCGCCATCGCGGGTGAGACAGAAACTGAGTTCATCCATTAAAGAGTCAAATAACGCAGGACTTTTACGAGCCCCGCTCGTAAAACCGCGTCTCTGAGTGATGAACGCAGCTGCTTTCTCTCCCGCTATCGCGAAATCAGCTTTAGGGCTGTCACTTAATCATCTCTCTCTCTCTCTCTCTGTCTTACTAATCACACACACACACACACACTGTCACACACACACACCTTATGTGTTATAGGATTATTTTGATTTCCATATCTATTCATATCACTGTTTAGTTTGTAGTTGTAAGTCGGAAGTTTATTGACTGCATTGTATTAATTATTAATTGATATTACTGCATAAATAAACTTTGTTTATGTTACAAAGAGAAGTGTTTTGGTTTGTTTTGCATACGCCTGTGTCATGCTGACGGGATGTCAGTGCTCGGATTCAAACCTTCATTCATTGTTTTTTTCCTGAAAATCGATATTCTTCGGATGTCGATTTTCCTAAGAAAACAATCTAATATTGAGACTGTTTTACTATTCGGTTATTAGTCCCTGATTTCAGGGTGGTGCCCCATCAATGTTAATCCTTATTAATATTCTATTGATTTTTGATAATTGATAATTATCTTTGATGATTGAATTTGAATGATCAATAAGCTAGTATTAATTTTAATTAATGTTTCATCGATGTTAACAATTAACGATTATCTTTGATAACTGTTGATTTAAAGGATTTAAAAAGCTAACATTGATTCTCATCAATGTTCTATTGATTTTAATGATTAATATCTATCTTTGATAATTATTAATTATTGCTAATAACCAAACTTGCTCCTAAACGTAGCGCAATACATTTACTGGAGCCCCATATGAGGTTTTAATGAGTTAGATTCAATTGATTAATTTAAATATTAATTAATAACTACAGAAAGAATTATTAATTCTTTCTGATAGTAACACTGATCTAAACAACCAGTAAAGCCCTACACAGAGAAAAAGAAATCATATAGTTTGCGCTTTAATGTATCCCTTTTGCAAAATCCTGTTTTCCAACAAATCTTAAAGACTGAAATCAATGTTTATATGGAGACCAACTGGTCCTCAGTATCCTCTGTGGGCGTGGCTAGGGAGGCACTTCAGGCAGTTCTTAGGGGTCGGATCATACAATATGCCTCATTCACCAAAAAATCCAAAGCACGTGAACTCGTGGAGTTGGAAGGGAATATTAAAAGTGCCGAGGCAGAGCTGAAGTGCCGAATGTCATCTGATGGCCTCAGAGAATTGACCCGATTGAAATACAGATATAATACTATTTTGTCGTGGAAAGTGGAGTTTTGGTTGTTCAGGGCAAGACAGTCATACTTTGAGTCGGGGGACAAAGCAGGGAAGCTTCTGGCAAGATATATAAAACAGAGAGAGACTTTTTCTTCCATTCCCTCAGTGAAATCTGCTGGTGGTGAAATATTTACCTCAGCCATTGATATTAATAATGCTTTTAAAGAATTATATCTTGATCTCTATAGTTCCATGTTTTCGTCTACTGATGAAGATATTAGAAAATTTGTGGAAACATTTGAACTTTCTAAATTGAAGACTGAGCAAAAAAATGCTCTTGATTCTGAAATAACCTTGGAGGAGCTTGACGAGTTAATTAAGGCCATGCCTTCAGGCAAAGCTCCGGGGTCACATGGTTTTGCCGCTGAATTTTTTAGATCTTATGCTACAGAATTGTCTCCACTTTTGTTAGAAATGTATATGGAATTATTAAAGAATGGAAAGCTTCCGCCAACCATGACGCAAGCCCGGATCAGTCTGATTCTTAAAAAGGACAAAGATCCAAGCAAGTGTAAGAGTTACCGTCCAATTTCCCTGATCCAGCTAGATGTAAAAATATTGTCCAAAATTTTGGCTAATCGATTAAGTTATGACATCTCTTATACATATAGATCAGGTGGGGTTTATTCAGGGTTGTAGCTCTTCTGACAACATTAGGCGTTTCATCAATATCATGTGCTCAGTGGCGAATGATCAGACTCCGGTTGCTGCCATCTCACTTGACACCGAAAAGGCATTTGATATGGTAGAATGGGATTATCTTTTTAAGATTTTGGAAATATACGGGTTCGGGAGTTCATTTATTGGTTGGATTAAGTTACTTTATAGACACCCTGTAGCGGCGGTACAATCAAATTGATTAATTTCAGATTATTTTACTTTGAATAGGGGCACTCGGCAGGGTTGCCCTCTTTCCTCATTATTGTTCTGTCTTGCCCTGGAACCATTAGCAGCTGCGATAAGAAAGGAGGAGGATTTTCCAGGGGTGGTGGCAGGAGGTATGGCACATAAACTTTTGCTTTACGCAGATGATATGTTATTATTCGTCTCTGACCCTACTAGATCTATGCCTTGCTGCCACAGAATTATTAATTCCTTTTCTAAATTTTCAGCCAATTGGTCTAAATCTGAAGTTTTGGCTTTGACAGCGTACTGCCCAGTAATGGCTTTCCAGCCGGGTGCTTTCCAGGGCATTATGTATTTGGGCATTTTATTCCCAGCTAAATTGTGTGAGTTAATTGAGTTAATTTCGACCCCTTAATAAAACGGTTTTTGAGCGATGTGGACAGGTGGGCTTCATTGCATTTATCTATGATCGGGAAAGTTAATGTTTTTAAAATGAATTGCAGTCTTTCCCTATAGATGTCCCCCTCTCTTATTTCAAGCAATTTGATAGCATAGCGAAGTCCTTCATTTGGAATGGTAAGTGTCCCAAATTACATTTCAATAAGTTACATTGGCCGATTGACAAAGGTGGGCTAGGCCTACCCAAGATTTTATTTTATTATTATGCATTTGGTCTCAGTTAGGGTTAAATATTGATTCTGTATATATATATATATATATATATATATATATATATATATATATATATATATATATATATATACAGAGTAATATTCAAATTTTAAGGTCAGCTGATTTTTAATTGATGTTGTTTCCTTAGTCCACAAGAGGGTGCATTAAATACATAAACCATATAGCACCGTGTTATATTATTGTAAAGAAAATTTCTGGCTGTTAAACGCATTCCATTTTCAACTAATGTGCATAAAATAAATAAATAAATAAAAAGTTTTAGTCGGTCTATATTCTCAAATGTTAAGTCAGAAGTAAAATGAGGGGAATGCTTCAATAGGCAGTCCACATGGTGTTACACTTGCACTGATGCCACAGTATACTACTCCAGACACAAGCTTCATAATAACAGCGAAATACCACGTTGTTTTTTATTCATTACAGTTGTATGTAGGGTAGAAATATTCCCAGATAGCAGTGGTATTCGGCTGAACTCGGTGGTGAAGCGACTCAGACTATGAGCCCAGGTCAGGGGCTGTTCAATCAGACAGAACACAACAGAATGGAACAGAGCGTGAGAATCTCGAGATACACATTTCCAAGTTCAACTGCTTTCCTGATAAAGCGTTTAAAAAACTCATTGCTTAATCTGAGAAACATTTATGAGAAAGCAAGACACAACAGCCAAGTACCTCCACCAACTGTAAGGTGCTGTTCACACCGAATGCTTTTGCAACCATCCATTTGCTTTTCTATGTAAACTGCTCTAGATGAACGTCTTAGTTTTGCTTTGTTTTTGTTTATTCAGCATCTCCTGCAGGAGCTTTTTTTTTTAGATGCTGTTTCTAATTAAAAAGAACTTTAAAAAGCATCTTGAGACCTGCTTTCTGTTAAACTGTATTTGTTTTTGTAATGGTGTCTAGCCTTTTTTAGCGCAAGAATGTGATTGATCTGAAGTCATCGTCAGTGCTTGGCACAAATCCAAAATTCGAATGCACAGTTTTAGCATTCGAATGTGCATTTTTTTCTTAAATTCAACGAATATTCGAATTTTGAATTTTATTTTGACAGCCCTAGTAGCCCCTCAATTACTTATTCTGTTTAAACTATGATTACAGATAACTTGGAATAAAAACAAAGGATTAATATAGGAAAATATGTGTGGATGGTAGAAGTATCTTCTCATATGAGCCTAGACAGCCTTGAACATTTTCCAAAATAAGATTTGACTTGTTGATATGTGTAATAATCTGATATTATGCTGTTTATCTCTGCAGGTCCTGTTATGTGTGACAAGAGATTAGTGGGCCTCATCCTCCTGCAAGCCTCCTCCCTCCTGCTGTTCAGTTCTGGGGAAAGGATGTGCCCCAATATCTGCCACTGCGAGGGCAAGATTGTCCATTGTGAGTCAGCTGGCTTCCAGGACATCCCAGAAAATATTTCAATTAGTTGTCAAGGCCTGTCCCTGCGCTACAATGATTTGCACACAATGTTCCCCTACCAGTTTGCCCATCTTAACCAGCTACTCTGGCTGTATTTGGACCATAATCAAATTACATTTGTAGATAGTCGTGCTTTTCAGGGGGTACGACGATTGAAGGAGCTGATCTTGAGCTCTAATAGGATTTCACAGCTCCATAATGTCACTTTTCACGGAGTACCTAACCTCCGCAGTCTCGACCTCTCCTATAACAAATTGCAGGAGCTACAGCCAGGCCAGTTCTATGGTCTTCGGAAAATGCAGAATCTGCACTTGCGCTCCAATGGGCTCACTACAATCCCTGTCCGGGTCTTTTTGGAATGCAGGAGCTTGGAGTTCCTTGACTTGGGCTATAATCGGCTTCGCTTTCTCACTCGCACCGCATTTCTGGGGTTATCTCGACTCATGGAACTCCATCTGGAGCACAATCAGTTTTCACGAATCAATTTCTTTCTGTTTCCTCGCCTTGCTAACCTTCGTACCCTGTATCTACAGTGGAACCGTATTCGAGCTGTTAACCAAGGCCTTCCGTGGAGCTGGTATACCTTGCAGAAGCTTGATATTTCTGGCAATGAGATACAGACACTAGATCCTATAGTATTTCAATGCCTTCCCAATCTTCAGGTTCTCAACTTGGAGTCCAACAAACTGGCAAATGTTTCTCAGGAAGTTGTGGCTGCCTGGATCTCCCTAACAACCATTAGCCTTGCAGGTAATATGTGGGACTGTGGGCCAGGCATTTGTCCTCTTGTTGTCTGGCTCAAGAATTTCAGAGGCACCAAGGACACTAGTATAATCTGCAGCAGTCCCAAACACCTTCAAGGGGAAAAAGTTATGGAGACCACCAAGAACTACATTGACTGTGATGATTATGAGATCACTACTCAATCACCTTTGTATCTGCAGACCTTTGATCCAAGTTTTGATCTTACCCCTGAACCAACAATGGCTCCAAAAACACCTCCTCCACCCTTGCCTTCACCTGCGTCTGAGGCACCCATTCCTCCTCCCCAGCCTCAACCACCTCAACATCCCACCTTGCCCAGCCATAAAAATACAGACCCCAGAGACTCACGTCAATGGATACCCTCATCTTCAAATAGCTTTTTAATGACACCAGCTCCTGAACAGGACAACGTGTCTTTTCACAAAGTGGTGATGGGCGGTGTGGCACTGTTCCTCTCTGTGTCTCTAGTCTTATCAGTGATTTATGTCTCCTGGAAGCGATACCCTGGTGCTACCCGACTGTTGCAACAGAGTTCAGTTGTGGGTCGAAAGCGCAGGAAAAAGAGTCAGGAACCAGAGCAGAACATGAGCTCCCAGCTCCAGGAATATTATATGAGCTACAACCCTGCATCCACACCAGAGGCCTTGGAGGTGCTGGGCAATGGGACAGGTACCTGCACCTGCACCATATCCAGCTCCAGGGAATGTGAGGTATGACATGTGCAAGGCATCCTAAAATCAGATCAGATCAAAACAAATGAACGGCTCAGGATATAGAGGTAAATTTTTCATTGTGCATGCTGCAAATATTTATCAGAGCAGGGATATGCACCCTTGACTCCTTAGGTCCTTCATAATGGCTCATATAAGGAATGTCCCATTTAGTCCACTTTCCATGGCTCCAACTTTTCCAATTCATAGTACTATTTTTGTGCAAAGTAAACTCAAACCAGGAGTCAATGGTTTCAAAAGCACTGCACTGCCCCATGCATTTGCACATTCTTGGTTTTGGTCTTATTAATTATTGCACTTATTTAAGGCTTATTATTTATTTTGTCATAATGGTTGATTAGAATGCTTTGTGTTTGGAATACTTGAAACGATCTCACTTGACACTTGATTTTACTAACAATCAGAACATTGCCCATTGCATTTAGGAGTTTGCATTATTAAGCTTGTACTAGTTCAGCAGAAATAACTTTAAAAAAATATAAAACTGCCAATAATTAAACTGCTGAGCGATCTAATGATATATTGATTTTTACAACCCATTGGAGCATGCAAAATGGCTCCTTCTTTATGGGATGAAATTACACTCAAAATGATTAACAAATCCAAACATATCCATCAGTTTGATAAATGTTGCAAATGCATCTTACAATCCATAGACAAATGCCTTTCAACTTGTGTCTGTGAAATTCAAAATTAAATAAATGTGCTGGGATTTGTACAAATAGAGACATATTTGTGAACACAAATGTTCCCTTTTGTATAAATATATCACAATTTGTGTATGCAACCAAAGGAAGATGTTCCAAATCAAACACAAAATGGTCTTGTGAAGTGTTGAATGTACATTTGTGGATCAAGTGATGCATGCATTCATTGATGTCTATTTGTGTTGATTATGTTTGATTCATTATAATTTTGAGACATTTGCTTCGCTGTTTTCACCATGGTCGATTCACACACAAACAACTACCAATGGATAAGTCCTAAATTTATTCATAAATGTGTGCATATCTACCCATTAATAAAAAATAATAAAAACTGAACAAATGTGTATTTCAACCTTCAAAAAAATGCATTTCAACTTGTATCTGTGAAATATATCATTTAATAAATGTGTTGGAATTTGTACAAATAGAGACAGATTTGTGAATACAAGTGTTCCTTTTTGTACAAATACATCACAATTTGTGTGTGAAACCAAAGGGAGATGTTCCAAATCAAACACAAATTGTTCTTGTGAAGCATTGAATTTGCATTTGTGGAACAAGAGCTACACACACATTCATTGACATCTGTTCGTTTCGATTCCCTTTGATTCACTTGAAATTTGAGACTTCCTTTCCGCTGGTTTTGCCTTGCACGATCCACACGTAACTGTGTGAATAAAGCAGCTACCTCTTGATGGCGGTCTCATTTTACAGATGTACCATCAGGCGGGGCGTGGCTTATTCACAGCCTGGCTGCTAGGGAGGGTAGTCACATGGGGTAACCTCCTTGTGGTTGCAATTAGTGGTTCTCGCTCTAAATGGGGCTGCACATGCGGAGTCTCTGCGGTGTCATGCACAACGAGCCACGTGATAAGATGCGCAGATTGGCGGTCTCAGAAGCGGAGGCAACTTAGACTTGTCCTCCACCATCCAGATTGAGGTGAGTAACTGCACTACCACGAGGACCTACTAAGTAGTGGGAATTGGGCATTCCAAATTGGGAGAATAAAATAAAAAATAAAAAGGTTTGTCTCAATTTCTCCCATATATAACCAAGGATAATATCATATTTTAAAAGGCGAAAAAAGCCCATTTTAGAGTGCAGGGCCTGGTGAAAATGTATTTGTTACACATCAGTAGCTTCTAGTTAATAGGGTTCCAACACCTGACCAACTGTGTCATTGTTTCTGGCACCTGTCAGCGTTAAAGTCTGCTGTTTTAATCTTAAAGGAATAGTTCACCCAAAAATTTACATTTGCCGATAATTTCTCACCCTCAGGCCATCCAAGATGTATATGAGTTTCTTTCTTCATCAAAACAGAATTTAAAACTTTTAGGATTTCATTTCAGGCCTCCTCCTCAAAACAATGCAAGTGAATGTACTACATTTTTTGATGGTCCAAAATGCATATTTAGGGTGCATCAAAATAATCCACATGACTCCAGTTGACAAATAAAGTTCTTCTAAACCCAAACGATGGATTATTTTTAGATCAGATTCCTAGCTGGCGCAACCCACTGTCAGTCTGTTAAGATTAAAACAGCAGACTTTAACGTTGATTGGTGCAGAAACAATGACTTATATTAACTAGAATCTACTGACATGTAACACAAATGCATTGTCACCAGGACTTGCACTTAAAAAGTTTTTTTTTTCACCTTTTAAAATATGATATTATCCTTGGTTATATATATATATATATATATATATATATATATATATATATATATATATATATATATATGAGAGAAATTGAGACAAACCTTTGATCCTTTCTGCTGATGTCAGCCTCTGTTTGCTTGAAGTGTGGAGGCTTGCTCATTGACCTTGTGAATAAACCACGCCCTGCCTGATGGTACATCTGTAAAATGAGACTGCCATCTAGTGGTAGCTGCTTTGCTCACACAAAGTTACATGTGGATCATGCAAGGCAACCCCAGTGGAAAGGAAGTCTCTAAATTTAAATTAACCAAAGGGAATTGACAAATAGATGTCAATGAATGTGTATGTATTTCTTATTCCACAAATGCAAATTCAATGCTTCACAAGAACAACAGTTTGATTTGGAACATTTCCCTTTGGTTGCACACACAAATTGTGATGTATTTGTACAAAAAGGAACACTTGTATTCACAAATCTGTCTCTATTTGTACAAATTCCGACACATTTATTAAATGATAAATTTCACAGATACAAGTTGAAATGCATTTTTTGAGGGTTGCAATACACATTTGTTAAGTTTTTATTATTTTTTATTAATGGGTAGATGTGCACACATTTATGAATAAATTTATGACTTATCCATTGGTAGTTGTGTGTGAGTCAGCCATGGTCAAAACAGCTAAACAAAAGCCTCAGAATTCAAATGAATCAAAAAGAATCAACACAAATAGAAATCAATGAATGCAAGCATGTCACCTGATCTACAAATGCAGATTCAATATTTCACAAGACCATTTTGTGTTTGATTTGGAACATCTTCCTTTGGTTGCATACAAAACTTTTGATACATTTATACAAAAGGGAACATTTGTGTTCACATATATGTCTCTATTTGTACAAATCCCAGCATATCCATTTAATTTTGAATTTCACAGACACAAGTTGAAAGGCATATGTCTGTGGATTGTAAAATACATTTGAAACATTTATTGACCTCATTTAATGAAACATTTAATGAAGCACACATTTATTAATCATTTTGAAACTAATTTCATCCCATACTTCTTCACTCTCTAATGTCATATATTTAAAAGAATATATCTTTCTATCTGTCCAAACCCATTACTGGTTTATTCAGATTTTGGAAGATTTTAAAAGATGCATGTGCCACTTTTGGGAACCATGACCATCTAGATGAGAGTGTTTTTACCTGTTGATTATAGTTGGGGTCACTGGTTACGACAGCCAGGCAATGTTTTTTATTTATTATTCTTTAGCCAATATTAATATAATTCTTAGCAGAGGCGCAACTAAACAATTGTTGAGGAGTATGCAACATCAATGTTGGACAGATAAACAGATAAAACACTACAACACAGATAAAAATCCTAAAACCCATAGGCAAATTACATGGCCTTTGGAGCCTTTTTAACTTCATATGAAAAAGTCATGTTAATGTGACAAACAATTTGACATCTAGAACGGAACCATTAATAACTAACCACTTTACAAACTGCTTCAAAATGTTACAAATAATACAGTTCGGAACACAATAATAAAAAATAAAAAAAAACAATATATATATATATATATATATATATATATATATATATATATATATATATATATATATATATATATTTTTTTTTTTTTTTTTTTTTTTTTAATTAAAATTATATATAAAAAAACGTACAACTTAATGTGATGCCAATTATTGAATTCAAACGTTTATATTTAGAATTTAATTTAGAATTTGTATATGAACAGTCATGTACATAGCAATGAAACCATTTAGTTATAAAAAACTAATTATTAATTTAATCTTATCTGCATCGTTATTTTCCATCCAATCAGAAAAAAAGAAAATAAAGAAGAGGCTTTATTGTTCAACATGATTGATTCTGAAGCAAGCATCTCCATCGCACATTTCTTTGCCCAATTTTTTGGATTTAGCTAATAATTGATCCAGGTGTTGTTTAATAATTCCTGAGGTAATTTACTCACACCACATCTAATGGTTTCTCAGCGAGACAACAACAGGCGAAAGTAGAAAAGTGCAGTAAGGTTAGTTCCCTATCTGTCACTCACTCGACGTTGGTGTCGATGTAGTGACACTAGGGGTCACTCTTGGGAGCCCGAGACACCTCTGGTCTTTGATAAAAGGCCAGTGAAAATTGGCGAGTGGTATTTGTACGCCACTCCCCCGGACATACGGGTATAAAAGGAGCTGGTATGCAACCACTCATTCAGATTTTCTCTTCAGAGCCGAACGGTCATGCTCATTGAGCTGAATACTACTGTTCATTCACCTCTGCCGGATCTGACGGCACATTTCAGCGGCTTCAACCCCCTCTGCACTGGTGCACTGCAGAGAACGCCCCTGGGTGCTTCGGCAGAAAAACTAGAGAGTATATTTTCTGAAAGAGCATTTTTCCCCTCTAAAAGAGTATATATTTCTCTAAAAGAGCGCACACACGGAATGTCTTTTTAAAGATGCTTTTCCAATTGTGTGTTATTCCTGGTTGTGCTCGTTATCTCTCGCCTTCTAACGGTCACAATCACTGTCTTTCGTGTCTGGGCACTGCTCACGCGGAGACAGCGTTCGTGGATGGTCATGTTCTCATTGCGAGAATATGTCCATGGCAACGTTGCGGTCGCGGCTCGCCTTCGTAAGAAAGCGAGCCACCCCAGAGGCTCCCGCCTCGGTCCTTTTACCCACGGGTATGAGGCCAGCACAGCTAGTACTGGGGGCGATTTGGGGACTCCAATGGGACCGCCTCCACCAGGTATCCCCCCGCGGACCTCCCATTCCCCAGCACGCTCGTCTGCCCGATCAGGCTTCTGGGTGAGTCCGCCAGCTCGTCTCACGGCAAGTTCGACCTCTTATTCGGAGCCAGTGAAATGATGATGAGCTCTCGAGCGCAGCATCGGAGAGCGGACTCGTCCAGTCGGAAGCCTCAGCTGGGCTCCTCCCTTCAGGGTCGAATGCCCAGTCACAGGCTGACGCGGAGATGACGACATGCTTTCCCGGGCAGCCGCAAGCGTTGGTTAGAGTGGATTTCACCGTTCTTCCTTGAACCCTCGCGGCTCGGTGATTGGTTCCTGGGCTCGCGGCACCGCTCAAAGCCACGACCCGCCCCCTTTCCTTTCTTCCCGGAAGTGCATGAAGAGCTGACAAGGTCACGGGAGGCACTTTTTACTGCCCGGTCCCGATCTTTTCAGCTTCCCCACCCTAACTACCCTCGATGGTGGGACGGCCAAGGGCTATTCGGCAATCCCCCGGTGGATAAAGGCGCTCACGGTGCACCTGTGCCCGCAGAGCGCCACAACCTGGCATGGGTGCCCAAAGCCCCCATCCAAGGCCTGTAGGTTTACGTCGTCTCTGACGGCCAAGGTGCCGCTGGACAAGCCGCCTCCGCCCTGCACACCATGGTTCTCCTGCAAGTCCGCCAAGGCGCTAAAGGAACAGCACGAGGGTAGTTCCACCCCGGGATTGATGCAGGAACTGCGCTCGGCGACCGACCTCGCTCTCCGAGCAACGGAGGTCACGGCGCAGTCTCTCGGGTAGACGATGGCCACACTAGTGGTCCAGGAGCGCCACCTTTGGCTCAACCTGGTCGAGATGGGTGAGGCCGACAAGACACGATTCCTTGCTGCCCCCATTTCCCAGGCGGGCCTATTCGGCGACACCGTCAAGGACTTTGCCCAGCAGTTCTCGATGGTAGAACAGTAGATGGATGCTAGCTGGCATATCCTGCCCCGGCGCGGCTCAAGATCCCGCACCCCGTCTACTCATCGCCAAGGGCGTCCCCCTGCGGTGACTGCACCGGCTCCGCCAGACGCCACCCGTCTCGCGGCCGTTCAGAACCCGTGAAAGGCTTCAAAGCGCCCTTGAGACGGGCGACCCAGGGACAATGAAACCCACTGCTCTGGAGCTGGTAAGCAGATCTTCATCTTTTTGTTACCTTTTGCATTTTGCGCTGCATGCCCAAGTGGCTGCAGTACTCAAGAGTTCAGCAAGAGTGGTTTCCTTGTTCCCTGGGTCACGTATCCGGTGTGTACGGCTGTCATCACGACCACCGTCCACCACTCCATTTGGCAGGTTTGGCGCTCCAGTGGCGGTCTCCCGCCCTTGAGCGCCCAGCTGTGGCACAAATCCACCCCCGATGTGACAGTCTCCACGGGTCACAAGGACAGGCCTCTTCCTGCCCCGTCCCAGGCTGTTCCGGGGGTGGTCACAAGGAGCCAGGTAAGTGCTTCGATGTCCTTAGACTCAGCACGGCCATGACGTGGTGTGGCACCTCGAGCTCCGCCCCGCCGCGAGGCCCCACCTGCCGGTACATCCGATGACATTGTCCCTTTGGTCCCCCTTGCACGGAACTTGGACGCATGGCTTGCGCTTTCCAATCCGTCACGAGGGCTGGTCCGGACCATCCGACTCGGCTGCGTGATTCACTTCGCCGGGCATCCGCCCAGGTTCAGCGGTGTCCACTTCACCTTGGTGAAAGACGAAAACGCTGCTACCTTGCATGGAGATCGCTACCCTCTTATGGAAGGGCGCGATAGAACCTGTCTCTCTAGCCGAGATGAAGAAGGGGTTTTCTCAGCCCCTACTTCATCGTACCGAAAAAAGGCGGTCGGTTGAGGCCAATCTTGGAACTGTGAGTTCTGAACTAGGCTTTACACAGACTCCCATTCAAGATGCTGACGCGAAAACGCATTCTGGCGAGCGTCCGGCATCAAGATTGGTTCGCAGCGGTAGACCTGAAGGATGCATACTTCCATGCCTCGATCCTTCCTCGACACAGACCCTTCCTGCAGTTCGCGTTCGAGGGTCAGGTTTATCAGTACAAAGTCCTCCCTTTCGGCCTGTCTCTGTCTCCTCGCGTCTTTACGAAGGTCGCTGAGGCTGCCCTTGCCCCGTTAAGGGAGGTGGGCATTCGTGTTCTCAACTATCTCGATGACTGGCTAATCCTAGCTCACTCTCGAGACGTGTTGTGCGCACACAGGGACCTGGTGCTCTCACACCTCAGCAGACTAGGGCTTCGGGTCAACTGGGAAAAGAACAAGCTCCTCCCAGTTCAGAGCATCTCTTTCTCGGTTTGGAGTTGGACTCAGTCTCCTTGACGGCGTGCCTTACGAACGAGCGTGCCCAGTTGGTGCTGACCTGTTTGAAGGTGTTCAAACAGGGAACAGCGGTTCCACTGAAACTTCTTCAGAGGCTCCTGGGGCATATGGCATCCTTGGCGGTGGCCACCCCGCTCGGGTTGATGCATATGAGGCCGCTTCAGCACTGGCTCCAGACTCGAGTCCCAAGACGGCCATGGTGCCACAGGACACACCACATGGCCATCACGTTGGTCTGTCACTGTCTTTTCAGCCCTTGGACCGACCTCTCGTTCCTACAGTTAGGTGTTCCTCTAGAACTGGTCCCCAGGCACGTCGTGGTCATGACAGATGCCTCCAAAACGGGCTGGGGCTCCGTTTGCAATGGGCACGCAGCTGCCAGCCTCTGGACGGGTCCGCGACTGCATTGGCACATCAACTGCCTCGAGTTGTTGACAGTTCTGCTTGCCCTGTGGAGGTTTCAGCCGTTGATCCAGGGCAAGCACGTGTTAGTTCAGACAGACAACATGACAACGGTAGCATATGTCAACCGCCAAGGTGGTTTGTGCTCTCGTTGTATGTCACAACTCGTCCGCCTTCTCCTCCTCTGGAGTCAGCAGCACCTCAAGTCGCTGCAAGACACTCACATCCTGGGCAACCTCAACACTACGGCGGACGCGCCATCACGACAGGTTACCCTCAGAGGAGAGTGGAGACTCCACCTTCAGGTGGTCCAGCTGGTTTGGAGTCGATTCGACAGGCACAGGTGCACCTGTTCGCCTCCCAAGAATCCTCCCCACTGCCCGCTCTGGTACACCCTGACCGAGGCCTCCCTCGGCATAGAAGCGCTGGCACACAGCTGACCCCCTGGCATTTGCAAATATGCGTTCCCCCAGTGAGCCTGCTTGCACAGACCCTGTGCAAGGTCAGGGAGAACGAGGAGCAGGTCATCCTGGTAGCACCCTACTGGCCCACCCAGACGTGGTGCTCGGACCTCACGCTCCTCACGACAGCTCCCCCCTGGCAAATTCCCCTGAGGAAAGACCTTCTTTCTCAGGGAAGGGGCACCATCCGGCACCTGCGCCCAGACCTCTGAAATCTCCATGTCTGGCCCCTGGACAGGATGCGGAAGACCTAAGCTGTCTCCCACATGCGATGATAGACACAATCACTCAGGCTAGGGCTCCCTCTACAAGGCGCCTGTATGCCTTTAAGTGGCGTCTGTTTGCTAAGTGGTGTTCTTCCCGTCAGGAAGACCCCCAGAGATGCACAGTCAGATCAGTGCTTTCCTTCCTGCAAGAGAGGTTGGAAGGGAGGCTGTCCCCTTCCACCTTGAAGGTGTACGTTGCTGCCATAGCAGCACACCACGATGCAGTTGACGGTAAGTCCTTATGGAAGCACGACCTGATCATCAGGTTCCTAAGAGGCGCCAGGAGGCTGAATCCCTCCAGGCCGTGCCTCATCCCTCATCGGACCTCTGTAGTTCTTCAGGGTCTACAGAGAGCCCCCTCTGAGCCTTTGCAGTCAGCCGAGCTTAAGGCACTCTCCTTGAAGACTGCCCTCCTGACTGCGCTCACTTCCATCAAGAAGGTAGGTGACCTGCAAGCATTCTCTGTCAACGAAACGTGCCTGGAGTTTGGTCCAGGTTACTCTCAAGTGATCCTGAGACCCTGACCGGGCTATGTGCCCAAGGTTCCCACCACCCCTTTAGGGACTAGGTGGTGAACCTGCAAGTGCTGCCCCAGGAGGAGGCAGACCCAGTCCTGTCGTCGCTGTGTCCTGTGCGCGCTTTATGCATCTATTTGGATCGCACGCAGAGCTTTAGAATCTCTGAGCAGCTCTTTGTCTGCTTTTGGTGGACAGCGGAAAAGAAGCGCTGTCTCCAAGCAGAGGATCGCCCACTGGCTCATTGATGCCATAACTATGTCATGGTTACTGGTGTAACCTCCGTTCCCTGATGGAGGGAACGAGACGTTGGTCCCTCCTGCCACAACGCTGAACTACCCGCTGAAATGGCCGGACCTTATATCGGCTCCTCAGCGTAAAACCTGAATGAGTGGTTGCATACCAGCTCCTTTTATACCCGTATGTCCTGGGGAGTGGCATGCAAATACCACTCTGCAATTTTCATTGGCCTTTTATCAAAGACCAGAGGTGTCTCGGGCTCCCAAGAGTGACCCCTAGTGTCACTACATCGACACCAACGTCTCGTTCCCTCCATCAGGGAACGGAGGTTACACCAGTAACCATGACGTTATGGTTAGTAAGAGGAGCCCAAGTATAGGTTGGACATGGCAGAGGGTCAATTAACAACTGTTTTAACAAGCTTTTCTCTCTAAATGTAAAGCGATCGGACACCCATTCCAAAAAATACGGCAACTTTTTACAAAACCATGACAGAATATATACTCCGAAATTAACTGGTATTTATATTAACTGGCCATCTGTACCTCTCGGCAATGTGAAATGTCGGTTAACTTCAAGCCTTTCTTCAAGATTTTCAGTGATATAGTGATAAGTTAAGCCTTTCAAATCTCTTTTTATTCACTTGGGTATTGTTTTCTTAATTTTAATGCACTGTTTTTCATCTGTTCTGCGCCCCAGGCCAGAACGCATTCCCCCTCTGACCGTTTTGGTCATGTGACAGTTAGAGCAACGTCAGTAGACAAAGAGTGAACGGTACTCCTTGATAAAAAAAATAAATAAATAAAAAAAATGCATATTTGAATCCATTTAAAATGCTAAGAATATTTTAAGTTAAATAAAATTAAGTCAAATAAAAGTTAAATAAAATACATCCTTTCATTATTGTTTAAAATTGTTCTTTTAGTTGTTTGTAAAGTATTATAGGAGATTTAAAAAATATGATTCTACATATGTGTTGCATATGTTGCTTACCCCATTTTACCACCCCTGATTCTTAGGCTTGTGAAGATGCTGGTTTAAACAGCCATGCAAAATCCCATGATTTCAATCCAATTTGGAATAGGAGCCAAATTAATGGAGTAATTACCTTAACATTCCTCTGTAAAATCTTGAGTTCTGTGTTCCATGCTTTGATGTTGTGAAGTGCATTTAACTGCAAAAAGATATCTTATCAGTGGTTGTGCATTGGGCATGTTTAAATAAAAGAGATTACTTACACTTACAAGAGGAGCTGTGTATTGAAAGAAAACTAAAATACTGAACTGGAAGTAATCTGCTTATTCAAATTGGCTTATGGAAGTAACCAAACATGAGAGAATAAGAAAAGCTATCAAAGTAAATGTTTAGAATGAGGAATGAAATCACTGATTTGAATTAATGAGACAATTAATATATGAAATAGGACAAACAATGACACACGTTAATACAATACAATAAAATAAGAGTTTTTTCCTCTTGGATAGTTTATTCAAAAATGAAAATTATTTCATCATTTACTCACTTCCATGTTGTTCCAAACCTGTATGACTTTCTTTCTTCTGTGGAATACAAAAGGAGATGTTAGGCAGAATGACAGCCTTAGTCACCATTCACTTTCAAAGTAATGTGGGTTTGGAACAATATTAGGGTAAGTAAATGAAGACAGAATTTTCGTTTTGGGGTGAATTATCCCTTTAACTGGGGCTTCAGTATTTCGGTCAATTTTAGTTTATTATTGTAAGAATAGTTCCAAAAACACCACCACAGAATATATCTATGACAAGTGGAGTGGTAGCATGACAGACTAATCTGTACCTTGTCAATTCTCGGTGGTTTTAGGGATTCTAAGAAAGTAATATAACATTTTACTGATCCCAGGAAGGAAATTCAGGTGCTACAGCAGCTAGACTTACTTATAAAAAGATTTTATGGCAGTAGATTCAGCTAAGAAAAAAGGTTACACACCATGATGGCAACAGGGAGAAAGGAACCCCATGGAGTCCCATGAATTGGATGCTTGTAATGATGACTGAGGGCCTAGACAGCAATACCTGCAGATACCAACTTTAAGGGATTATCGAATTTAAATGCTGGTGCGTCAGTTTGAATACAAGAATTAGATTGACATTTGAGAGCTTCGATGGCAAGAAAGATTTTCATTAAATACCAGCTTAAATTTCATTCTCAAATTAAGCTGGTATTTAAGCCTTAGAAGACTTGGAATACAGCACACTAGTCATATGGACAACTTTAATGGTCTTTTAATTATTTATTCATTTATTTATTTATTGGATATGTGGTCTTGGAGGAGGGATGCGCCGTAGTGGAATCCTTGCCACTACCATCCACCCCAATGGAGCAGCTGCGGCCATCCGCCGGAGGACGGAGGAGCCAGGCCGCCTGAGAGCAGAGGAATGGCCGCCGACTGCGAGGAGAGGAGGGGCTCCTAACCGACCGCCTGGAGCGGTCAGGGCCATTGCCAGGGGCGGAGGAGACCCCTACCAGCCTCTGAAATGCGGCAGGGTCTGAGACTGCCGACCGCAAGCGGGGAGGGGCTCCTGGCTGACCGCCTGGAGCGGGAGAACCGCTGCCAGGGGTGGGGGAGATCCCTTTCGTCCACCAAAAATGCGGCGGGGCGTTCCTTCCACCAGGGGCCGGAGGACTGCTTCCGATCCGCCCGGGGAGGCGCGGCTGTCGTCCACGAGAGGGTGGAGGAGTGGCCGAGGACCAAGCTATGGTGTATCAGAGAACCTCAAATCTCTCCCGCTGCCGCTTCGCGTTGGCCTTTCCCTCTCTTTTTAAATATTATTTATATTATCTTAAGTTGGTACCGGCACCGTTATGGTGCGTATGTACCAGTTTTTTTTGTTATTGTTTCCCTCCCCTTGTCCCCTCCCTCATCCAGGTAGGCGGGGATGACCTGCCAGCAGACGGGGCGTGCCAGGGAAAGAGGTGGGGGGATGTACGTCATGCCGGGAGCTCCCCGGCCTGAGAGAATGAGGGAGGAATGTACCAGGGTGGAGGGCGGGGCCAGGTCGTGATTCTGCACACCCTGCCCCTAATAAGGCTGATTAAACCCGAGAGGGATAAAGCCGACCGGAGATGGCAATGTGTCAGAGAGCGAGAGTTACGGACAGCTGTCCAACACCTGTGTGTTTGTACTTTTGTTTTAGTTAATCATTAAATATTATTTATATTGTCAAGCCGGTTCTCGCCTCCTCCTTTCCATTGATGTGTTACACTAACCTTTTTCATTTTTTCTTTGTTTTTGTTCTTCTTATGCTTATGAGAGCACAGTGCTGCTGTGCTGGGTGCAGAGCTTTTTCTTTAAACTGTGCACAGTGAAGGCTATCTCTGTGGATCCTGGTTAGACAAGCTGATCATGAGCAGGGCCCATGTATCACAATATGTGCAAGCTTTTGCTCTGTAATGGAATCTGCAGTGGCACGGAGGAAAGGGAGAGCGGATGAAAACCCTAGCAGCTCTTTGGACTTGAATGACCTTATTCATCTGATCCTTTCCCACAAAGTGCATTAGTAGGATTCATAAATGTTGGGTCTGAATTAGCAATACACAGTTTGGAGTTCACAGCATTGCGGTTGGGGAATGCTGTTTAAACATGCTCAACCCTAACAGGGTGATACAGACATGGAATATTGATTAAACTAATTATTCATAAATATCTGACCACTGAATGTTGTGAATGAATAATCAGAATTGAGTATTCCAGAGAGCCAATACATTTTGTTTTATTAAGTGGACAAAAAGCTCTTGCTTAACATTTACATAATTGTTACCATCAAATGTGCATAAAATGCTTAGTGGTTTAATGAGTAGGAGAGAGTTTTATTACAACCTATTTATTTTATGTCACAAATACTCAAGCTTTCTCATCGCTACTTAAAGGAATATTCCAGGTTCAATACAAGTTAAGCTCAATCAACAGCATTTGTGGCATAATATTGATTACCACAAAAAAAATATTTTGACTCTTACCTCCTTTCCTTTAAAAAAAAAACAGCAAAAATTTAAGTTACAGTGAGGCACATACAATAGGGGTAAATGGGGCCAATTTTTAGAGGGTGTAAAGTAGGGCTGCACAATTAATCGAAAAACTAATTGCAATTATGATTCGTGAAAACTGATGATTACAGTATTCAATTTAAGTCTGCTCCTGTTGCGTCAATGGTTTCTATTTACAGCGTGTTTTCAATCAAGGCATAGATGCGGTGTAAATAATTGATTTATTATGCTGATTAGACAGCTTTGTTTTTAATGAGAGCATTCACGAGAGTGCAGAACTTTGTGTGGAGCGTCATTGAGCTTGTGACAAAATGCAGGTCTGAAACCTTCAGTGAGTGACAGCAGTCATTGTAATGGGAGATTTTATCGCATTGCTCAATTTCTGTGTACAATATGTAAAATGTAATAACAGTTTTGTTTTGTCTTAATAAGTAGACCAATGTGAATTTGATTTGTATAAAATTGCAATAAAGTAATTCAGCCTAACTGTTCCAAGTTTGTTTTGGAGGTGTAGCCAACATAAGAATATGGCATGAATAGCATATTTCAGGAATCACCGTCATTGTTATCGCATCTGCTCTAATAAGACACATTTCCCACGCAGCTGGTATTAGTAGATTTCATATTTTCATGAATCGCACAAACTCCGATTGCAAATGACTGTTTTTAATTTCCAAAGTGCAACTACTGAGGCCAAAAATTATCTAATGATGATCTTACATGAACAAGATCACCATTGAAGATCTAACGGGATGAATGGTCCCACCAAAGGGCTTTCTGAAGTAATTTGGTCAATTTGAATTGGCTGTTAATAAGTTTGAATATTGAATATGTCATATTATTTACTGTACGCGAAATAATAATTTAGCAATAATTTAATTTATTCTATACCATAGATATCCATTTAAAATAATTTTTATTTGGCCTAACATTAACAAATATTATTACAATATGTAATGCTTAAAAGATGCTTAAAAGAAACTGGAGCGCAGCTCAGATCCACCATTGAAATCTGCAACTCTGAAGAACCGCACGGTTGCTTACTTTGTGACGTCACAGTAATTTAATATTTTAATTAACATTAATAACTGTGATTACAATATCAAGGGCAATAATGGATAATTATGCTTTTTGCTATAATCATGCAGCCCTAGTGTAAAGGCATAAATATGAATCTTATAAATGTATAACAGCACTTACATTATTTCTTCTGTTAAAACTTATGTATTATTTGAGCTGTAAAATTGTTTGTATCATCATTTTTACAGTGTTTTAGAGTTTGTTGACATTACATCTTCATGGCAACGAAGTTGTAAATAACTTATAACTTTACACAGAAAAGGTTAGTGAGTGATTTTATCACAATAAAATCATGTTTACACCCATATTTTGTATGTCTTGTGACTACTTCTGAAAAAGTGAGTATTTTAATGTTTACGGATTGGCCCCATTCATTTCAATTGTAAGTGTCTCACTGTAACCTTAATTTTTGTCTTTTTAAAGAAAATTTGCTTTTAACTTTTAAAAATGTGCTTATTTGATTATTGACCTAGAAATTGTGTAGAATTTTATTTACTCTGTTTAATATTTTAAAATCCTGAAACTTTACTACGGTTAATTTTAGATTTTGAATCAGACGGAGTCTTCTGAACCCCAACATGTGTTTTATGTGTTATTTTTTTCCCTTAATTATGTAGCCTATGAGAGTCACTGAAATGTTGGTTTAAGTAGCATGCATGAAGGGTTGAAAATCTCAAACATTGACAGCGGTATCTTGTTACATGAAAAATGTAACAAGAATAATGTAAGCATAATCTGCTTTACTGCACAGCTCAACCAACGCAAAAAGGAGATGTTTACTTGCATGATTTAACAAAAGTAAAGCACTGCCTGAATAAATCTGCACGCCGCAATATCTGCGGCTGTGATGCGCGAATGGCTCGCAAGCACTGCACTCATCTGTTGTCTAGCACACTTTTGTCACACTTTAATAGTGTTTAGCTTCCCATTCAGCGCATAACTAAATAAAACACACTGTGTTGTCATGAGGAAGGATTAAAGGATAAAGTTGGAATGCAGGTGTGAGGGACTGTATATAAAATAAAATACTCCTCTCTCTCCTGTTGCTTGAGATTATTGGAATTAATACAAAGAAAAGATACTTATATAATTTGGTGTAAACCATGTGCTATGGTTCAGTGCTCAGATGCTGCTTGAACCACCAGATCCTGCCGGAGGCGATGACGGCAAGGGAGTGGAGCTTAATCCCACCCAGGCCGGGACCTAAACTGGTGGAGATGGGGTGGGATGGGGGGTAAAAACACGGAAGTATGCAAACAATGAGAGACAGCAGGCAAGCTTTTAAAGCGGAGGCTTATTGTGATAGGATGAGATGCCTGATAGATTAATCCCAAGAACTTCCTGCTAGAATTACGCTTACGCTTACATTTCCTGTAGCACTACTGATGTAAACAATAGTGAGTGCGATTTTGGAGATTGCTTTTTCACTTTAAAATTACATTTTCACTCCACTCACGCTTAAGTTTAGGGTTAAGTATTCCTGTTGATGTATTCAATTATTTACATCTAAAACACAACTCACTTTTGGCGCCACTCTGTGGACATTTCACCCAGAAACTAAAGCTCACACGTTGATATGTTCAGACCGATTTCAGCAGCAGATATTTCGACGTACTCAAATCCGATTACTATAAATCAATAGTTTTATATTGTATGTTATACTTTTTGATTTGATTGATTTTCATATAAATTTTTGCTTCAAATCTTTTTTAATGTTGTGATTCATTTTGGAGCTGGTTGGTTTGGCTTAAGGCTTAGAACTCATTATTGAAGAAGTTTTTGAAATGCCTATGGAAAAAATTAATGGTGGCCATTCATCTCAGTCATTCTGCTTGTAAGCCACTTTCACCCTGTTTTATGATACCATATAAACCAGTTACAACCCATGCCCATTGATTCCCATTGCCTCATCAGATTAAAGTGGCCATTAAATACTTAATGCCTCTTGATGTCAAAAGGGCCTCATTATGAATGTAATGAAATGTATGATTCACATTCATTTGCTGTTTTAATTTAAAAGCTGATCTTTTAAGAGCCATCCACACCTCCCCAAATTTCCCATTAATTAATATAGAAATTCACACCTTGTGGAGATTAATAGTACATTGGCCTTTTAAGGCACTGTGGATAAGTAAAAAGAGCACAAGTTACACAGTTAGGCTCAAATGTAACGAAGTAGAATACGGCTTTAAAATTTCTGTATGTTTCTTTGTTTACCCTTAAATGGGCCTTATAAAAAGAATAGTTCTGACTCTCAATTCTGATTAGAGTTGCGTTTGAAGCCATTGTAAAATGACTACAAAAAGTTGCTATTTTGCTTGGCAACTGCAAACAGCTTTGATAAAATAACTCAATTATTTGGCAGAAGAATTGTTTATCCCGAACATTATTATTAATACATTTTAACATTGGTGTCTTTACTATATAGGTTTGCCACCATTTAATAAAAGCAATATGCCATTTGAGTCTGCATGTGCACTACAGTGATTTTACCACAGGTAAGGGGGTTTTTGACACTCCGCTATACGTCTGTAAGGGGGTTTAGTGGAAAGGAGGAGGCGAGAACCGGCTTGACAACTTAAATAACAATTTATTAACCAAAAAAACACAACCAAAACACACAACTGAAAACACACAGTACAGCTGCCTGCAATTCTCTCTCTCGAACTGTCGTCCCTGGCCGCCTTTATCCCTCACGTGCCCCATCAGGCTGATTGGGGACCGGGTGTGTCTCATTCCAGCCCGGCCCCGCCCTCCTCGGCTCTACACTCCTCCCGGTGTTGCCTCAGGCCGGGGAGCCCCCGGCATGACGTACATCCCCCCCACCCTTCCTCTCCGGGGGGGGGCGTGCCTTATGCCCCGACTGCCGGCAGGTCCTCCCCGCCATCCTCGACCTGGGAGGAGACAGGAGGGGAAAAAAACAACAACACAAAATGGCGAGGGAAAGGCCAACACGGAGCGACAGCGAGAGAGAGGAGAGAGAGAAAAAGAAACTCACCAGTTCTCTGATGCACCGTCGCGTGGTCCTCGATCACTACTCCACCCTCTCAGGCGGACTGCAACCGCTCCTCCCCGGGCGGACCGGAGTCAGACCTCCAACCCCCAGCGGACAGAACGCCCCTCCGCGTTCCCGGCGTCCCGTGGGGACTCTCCTCCACCCCTGGCAGCGGCCCTACCACTCCAGGTGGTCGGGGAGTCGCTTCCCTCCTCCCCCCCGCGGACGGCGGTCTTCTCTCGACCCCTCCGTGTTCCCGGGGGACGGCAGGGCACTCCTCCGCCCCCGGCAGCGGCTCCCTCGCTCCAGGCGGTCGGGGAGTCCCGTCCCCACTCGCCTCGCGGACGGCGGCTGTTCCCCGTGTCCGGGTGGTCGGGCTACTCCGTCCCCCGTCGGACGGCAGCGGCGCTCCCCTGGGTGGACGGCAGTGTCGAGGATCCTGCGATGGGAATCCCTCCTCCTTCCCGGGTTTCGGCACCAGTGTAAGGGGGTTTAGTGGAAAGGAGGAGGCGAGAACCGGCTTGACAACTTAAATAACAATTTATTAACCAAAAAAACACAACCAAAACACACAACTGAAAACACACAGTACAGCTGCCTGCAATTCTCTCTCTCTCGAACTGTCGTCCCCGGCCGCCTTTATCCCTCGCGCGCCCCATCAGGCTGATTGGGGTCCGGGTGTGTCTCATTCCAGCCCGGCCCCGCCCTCCTCGGCTCTACAACGTCGTGCCAAAGAACACTTACTTTGTTGCTTTAACAGAGCATGACAGTGTTATCTCTTCAAAAGTAAAGAAAAAAATTGGCAGGAGTTTGGTCAGATTAAATAAATAATTACTTCTATGATAAATTTAAAAAGTAAAGTATATTTCCCTATCTAGTGAACCAAGCATGAATGTCTTAAATTATCATAAACATTCTTTTGTTTTAGGTTTGAAACAATTCTAGGCATTTTGTTGTACGAAATGTCTTGATTTCGTTTTATTAATAGCTCCAGCTGGAACCATGTCTAGTCCTCAGGCAAAGACAACTAAGGGAAGCCTGATTTTTTTGTAGAGCTTTAAAATAAATTTGTGACAGCAGAAGACAGGATAAAAAAAACCAAGAAACTGACACACTGCTTTCACATTGGGAATGCTGCTATATTTAAACTCTTCTAACTGCATTAAAGTTTTCTTTTGATGAGCGCACACATATAGGATATACACACTTTAATCCAATAGCGCCCATCAGGCCAAGCTGTCATGTTTAGCAGCTGAGATGATATAGTGTTGATATGACTGTTCCATATTTCTTTCTTATTAAATAAACAAAGTGTATTGAATAAGATAGTCTTTTATATGTCTTCTGTTTATGTAGAGTACAACCCTCCTAGAGGTCAGTGAAATCTGATGATGGCTTTAAAGAATATGGGGTTAAAGGGATAGTTCACACAAAAATTTTAATTCTGACAATATTTACTTACCCTCATGTTGTTCCAAACCTGTATGTTGTTATTTTTAATGTCTATATATTCTCAGTAACACTATACTTGTCTGGTGGTACAAAAACATACAATATTTAATATGCTAGTGTATTGTTATAAGCTAATAGCAAGCTGCAAGGTTCAATTGAGTTATTTGGACAGCTCAAATTTAAGTGAGGTTAACTCAATTAATTTAGGTTTTGGCTACACAAAGTATTTAAGTAAAGACTACAGTTTAATTTCAAATTAAGGAAACTCATTTTCAATGTGTGGAACCAATGTCCACAATTAAATCATGTTGAGCCAACAAGATTTTTTTTTTTCAGTTAACTTTATGATAGCGGGCTAGACCTTAAATTGTTACTCTAAAACAGCCTTGTAAGAGCTTCAATAAATGTGCAAGGATGAGATACAGAGAAGTGAAAAAAGTTTCATCTCAATAGGCCAGGTTTGACAAGATTTCAGTGCAAAGACATCTGATGTAATTGTGTGGAATGGCTATTCTACTATTTAAGCGCCTTAGCAAGATCTCATAGATCAAAGACTTTTTATACCTCAGCTTCTTTATGACTCGTGTGCAAAGCAAGTATCAGATGGAGCTTACAACATACCCATGGCAAAGATGATTTTTATCTGTGAAACAACTGATGCATTGTAGAATATATAATACAAGTGCATGTTGACTTACAGCAACATGCTAATGACAAAGAATCCTGCACAGACCACAGACCAAGCGCCGTTTACAAATCAAAACAGTCCAAAACAATTTCAAACACGATGTCCGAGGATTTTGATTTTAGAAGAAAAGAGGAGATGGAGTTTTTCGCCCAACCCTTCCTATTTGAGCCCGAATACACCGATGAGGAACTGAGGGAGATGGAGGAGGCTGTTAGTTAAAAAGTATATAAGTATTGTTTTGTTTCTTTATTTCTTTATTTGTTTCTTTATTTGTCGACTGAGTCATGTGGATTATTTTGATGCACCCTAAATATGCATTTTGGACCGTCAAAAAAATGGAGTACATTCACTTGCATTATTTAAAGGAGGAGGCCTGAAATGAAATCCTAAAAATCTTAAATTCTGTTTTGATGAAGAAAGAAACTCAGATACATCTTGGATGGCCTGAGGGTGAGTAAATTATCAGCAAATTTTCATTTTTGGTTGAACTATTCCTTTAAGTATCTTTGAATACGTCCCATCAGACAATGTTAGACTGAAGATTGATTTTCTCACAATCCACACTTTCATATTGTGCCAGAAAGGACAGAAGTACTTTTAAAAAATAGCATTTGTGCAGCTTTTCTCATATTGACTATGATTCAACAACCGTTGAAATCTCTAATGGGAAATAATCCACAGACTTTTCATGGCTCTATAACATTCGTCTTCTGGGGTTCATTATACAGATATGTGTATTTGTGCGAGACGCCTTTCAACCATGTTCTATCGTGTGGTAGTTTAATTGGATTTTTTGGTGGTTTTCAGCATTTGTCTGACTGGCTTGCTTTTGAAAAGTAATTTTATGATCTTAAAAGTGACTTTTCCAACTGTTATGTGCTTTTTATAACACATCTAGTGTATTGCTCTTGATTAGGACTCCGGTCATTTTACAATCATGATGACAGAGCATGCTTGAAACACTTAAAAAGAACCAATTTCCTGGAAACTAATAACCACCAGTGAATATTATATTTTTATTTATAATTTCCAAGAATTAGCTCAAATAAGAGGTTTATTTTTCATACAGTTATTATTTCTCAGGGATATAAAATGGAACAACTGGCATACGGTACATAAAGGGGTAACAAACCAGACGCAGAAGGTAGATACATACAGCATGAATACAAGCATACTGTTGCAGTCTTTTGGCTCCCAGCTATGACTTTGGGAGCCACTCTCAGTTATTCTGCGCCACTGAACGCCACTGACATACTGTAGCTTTCCATTAAATTCGACCCAAAATGACTTTAAGATAGACACATAACCATGGTTAATGATCCCAATCAGGCGAGTTAACTAATGTTATTTATTTACATACTGTAGATAGTTACTATGTAACTTGTTCTTCAAATGCTACATAGCTACTTACTGCAGAAAACGTCATGGTTACTTTCGTAACCTCCGTTCCCTGATGGAGGGAACGAGACACTGTGTCGATGTAGTGACACTAGGGGTCACTCTTGGGAGCCCCAAACACCTCTGCTTTTTTCAAAAAAGGCCAATGAGAACCTTGAGTCTGAAGCCAGTGCTGAAGTGGTATCATATGCATCAACCCGAGCGGTGTGGCCGCTGCTGAGGATGCCATATGCCCCAGGAGCCTCTGAAAAAGTTTCAGTGGGACCGCTGTCCTCCATCTGAACGCCTTCAGACAGTTCAGCACTGACTGCGCACGCTCGTTTGCGAGGCGCGCTGTCATTGAGACTGAGTCCAACTCCAAACCGAGAAAAGAGAACCGGGGAGAGCTTGCTCTTTTCCCAGATGACCCGAAGCCCCAGTTGGCTGAGGTGCCGGAGCACGAGGTCCCTGTGTGCGCACAGCAACTCTCGAGAGTGAGCTAGGATTAGCCAGTCATCGAGATAGTTGAGGATGCGGACACCCACTTCCCTTAGCGGGGCAAGGGCTGCCTCTGCGACCTTCATGAAGACGCGAGGGGACAAGGATAGGCCGAAGGGGAGGACCTTGTACTGGTACGCCTGGCCTTCGAAGGCAAACCGCAGGAAGTGTCTGTGTCGAGGTAAGACCAAGACGTGGAAGTACGCATCCTTCAGGTCTACCGCCGCAAACCAATCTTGATGCCGGACGTTCGTTAGAATGCGTTTTTGCGTCAGCATCTTGGACAGGAGTCTTTGCAAAGTCCGGTTCAGTACTCGCAGGTCCAGGATTGGTCGCAACCCACCGCCTTTCTTTGGTACGATGAAGTAAGGGCTGTAGAACCCTTTCTTCATCTCGGCTGGAGGGACAGGCTCTGTCGCGCCCTTGCGCAGAAGGGCATCAATCCCGGGTCAGAACTACCCTCGTACAGTTCTTTTAGCGCCTTGGCTTGGTGTACTTGCAGGAGAGCCATAGAGTGCAGGGCGGAGGCGGCTTGTCCAGCGGCACTGCAGGCCACAGTCGTCAGGGACGACGTAAACCTATAGGCCCTGGACGGGAGCTTCGGGTGCCCATGCCAGGTGGCTGCACTCTGCGGACACAAGAGCACCGCGAGCGCCTTATCCACCTGGGGGATCACCGAATACCCCCTGGCCGCTCCACCATCGAGGGTAAAAACATGTTTTTATTTACTGAGAGCCAATGTGGATCAGTGCAGCCATTTCTGAATGTGTTGCACCTTTCAGGTTTAATGTACAGCTTATGAAAATATTTGTATTAAATTATAAATTGGTATAAAATGGAAGCTTTTTCACTAGTGGTCTCAGACTTTTGCATTCCACTGTTTGAAATTTCAAAGTCAAAGTAAATTAGGCTGCCTACTATTGTGTAGGTCACCCACATGCCGCCAAAACAGCACCAACCCGCATCTCAGAATAATGCAATTCTTCTCACCACAATTGTACGGATCGGTTATCTGAGTTACCGTAGACTTTGTCAGTTCGAACAAGTCTGGCCATTCTCTGTTGACTTCTTTCATCAACAAGACATTTCCGATCCACAGAACTGCCACTCACTGGATGTTTTTTGTTTTTGGCACCATTCGGAGTAAATTCTAAAGACTATTGTGCATGAAAATACCAGGAGATCAGCAGTTACAGAAATACTCAAACCAGCCTATCTGACACCAACAATCATGCCACGGTCCAAATCACTGAGATCAATTTTTTTCCCCCATTCTGACAGTTGATGTGAACATTAACTGAAGCTCCTGACCTGTATCTGCTTGATTTTATGCACTGCATTGCTGCCAAATGATTGGCTGATTAGATAATCGCATGGATGATTGTTGGCGCCAGACGGGCTAGTTTGAGTATTTCTGTAACTTGAGTATCTCCTGGAATTTTCACACACAAAAATCTGTAGAATTTACTCCGAATGGTGCCAAAATAAAAAAACATCCAGTGAGCGGAAGCTCTGTGGATGGAAACGCCTTGTTGATGAGAGAGGTCAACAGAGAATGGCCAGACTGGTTTGAACTGACAAAGTAAACGGTAACTCAGATAACTGCTCTGTATAATTGTGGTGAGAAGAATATCATCTCAGAATACTATTCTGAGATGCAGGTTGCAGAGGTGGACTGAGAAGAGAAATCGGCCTGGGATTTTACATAGAAACTGGGCCAAAAGTTGTTGAGCATATCGCGGCGCCGATTTGTGGCCCGTTCTGCATAACGCAGCAGCTCATTTCAGCTTAGTCACGGTTCTCCCGATGACCAGTCCACCCCTGATCGGCCCCAAAGTGCATCGGCCCACCGGGAAAATTCCTGGTATGCCAGATTACCAATCCAGCCCTGGCAGGTTGGTGCTGATTTGGTGGCATGAGGGAGACCTACATAATATTAGGCAGGTGGTTTTAATGTTGTGGCTGATCGGTGTATATTTCAATAGTGTAACTGAAAAGGCATTCATCAGGAATCAAATAGCATCCATTAGGATAGAATCACTATTGAGAACTAATCAATTACTCAATTGTTTCACCTAGATAGCAATGGGATTAAATTGCAAGCACATTGCTTCTCAGGTTTTTCTTTAGGGAGAAAAAGACCCTAGAAATCGCCAAGTGTCTCCTTTTCAGTTTCATAAAAGAACCAGAAATGTCACAAACTTTACTTAGGCTTGCCATGATACCAAAGTCTGCAATCAAAAATCAGAGCTTTCAGTATGATCCCATACATTTCTATCAAATCATTCCAAGACCAAATTATCTTGCTATTGACATTACTTTTCTAGCTCTATACTCTTACAAAAGCTCCTAAGCTATGAAAGAGAAATCTCTGAGCAATATTTTTTTTCCTCTGGGATACTCTATACCACTAAGCATCATCATTATTAGCAGATGAAAATATGTTTGCAGTTATTCAAATAATAAGTCTCTCATGTGAATTTCAATATTGCATTTCTGAAGATTAGGAACAAAGATTAGCAATATCTGTCTAGCTGTGAATAATGTGTCCAGGCACTCAGATGTGGCTCTGCAATAATGAGCTCAATAATGCAAAAGTAAACAAACACAGCCCCAGGGCTTCAAACAGACCTCTGCGGTCCTCAGCTCATGAGAGTCAAGGGTGGTAAAGCCACAGTTAATGCAATTTGTCATAGTGAATGAGTCAGAGGGAACCAGCGCAAAATGCACACTTTACTGTAACACTAAACTTTTTCCTATAATACACATTATTGGGGAAATTCAGTTAGAATGAATTGAACCCACTTATAGCCTTTATTTGCATGTGCTGTCTGCGTTATTTAGCACCAGATTCACTAAAGGAATTATGCAAAAACCAAAAAACATTTGTGCTGAACGCAACTTGCACAGCGTCATTCCCCATCTTGCAGGCCAGTTCTGAGTGCTAGGTTGTGGAGGATGCAGCAGACTACCGCAGTCTGTACAGCATAACTCCACTAATGCGATCTAGACACCTGAATTGGCTAACCTGGTCTCATAGAATCGCGTTACTATACCTAGATTTTAGCAAAATTATTTTTACATGGCTTGTTGTACGTATCGCAGCGCATGACTTGTAATGCGACACACTTTAACATTTGCAGTTCTTAACCAAATACATTTACACACCTGTTTAGGGGTGATCTAATTGCACAATAGCTGCAGTATAGAGTGTTGCACTTGCGGGAACCTGGGTACAAGTCCCACAGAGCACGCAAGCTGACACGTGAGCCAAAAGTGTCATAAGATGGTTTAACCTCACTTGAGGTGTCACAAGACGGGTTACCCTCGCTTGATGTGTATACATTTTTTATTCGATAAAAAGAAATGCGCATACACTATGATGGAAACACATTTACAGAATAAACTCTTATTGAATTTATTAGGAATACAAGATTCGCATCAAAAGAAGTAATGTGACTGAATAACTTGTTCATAACTGGACTAACCAGAGGATCAATCACTGCATCTGAAATGTTGTTTTAGTCATCCTGAAATAACAGTGTCCTAAAAATCCAAATGCCTGCATAGAGTTTGCAGAGCAAATACATCAAATATAAACTTGAATTGTGCCAAAGAACAGGATTACTTTAAAAAATAGATTATATATCCGCATGGCAAAGACATAGGGAAGGAGGAACGCTCACACATAGTGCTCCCAGAATAGTGTGACGCGCTGTTGATTCCAGACATGAAACAGTGTTTTGTCTGCGTGCTCTAAACTGCAAGTAAAAGAGTCACAATGGCTACAATTTCTCCGGAAGTGTCCAGTTTGTTCCTTTGAACACATGGGATAGAAATGCATCTTTATTCGCACATTGTTTTTGCGATATTATGGTTTTTCACATAAATTAAATTCGCAACTTGGATGGAAGCATAGCCAGTGAAGAACCACAAAGTGACATGGTTACTTCAGAAATTCCTTTTCACATGTTACATTTGCTTTTTATGGCACTATCACTTAGGTTTAGGTTTAAGGTTTAGGGTAGGGAGGTACATTTTAATAATTTTAAACTCAGTAGAGCATTACCTTAAAAACCTTATCTGTTTTTCATCTAACATTTGCTTTTTATTACACTATCGGTTAGGTTTAGATCTAAGGTTTAGGTTAGGGAAGTACAGTAGGTTTTGATTCTACATGAGACATGTAAGAAACCACTTAATATCATACCTGGATATTATAATGTCTTGTCCATCATTTGATCAATTACTGCTGCTATGATCAATAGAAAATGTACACAAACATCTATTTTAAACAACACTAATTTTACCAACTGGTTTCTGTAGATGTCAATTGCGCCGGCAAATAGCACTGAGCACAATTTTTCATGAGCCGAAAGTGCCCGTGTTTGCACTGAAAATAATGACTTTGAATGAATTTAAACACTCATTGCAGAATGCTATACCAGCATAGAAAGCACCTTGATAAACTGGATTGCGAATGGTTAGTGAATAAGATGCAGTTTTTGTGCTGAAATACCATGCACAAATGTGGAGCAACTGTTTAGTGAATTCAACGCAAACAACATAAATCCAGTTATCAAAGAGACTCAAAAGAGCCTGGATCTCAACAAGAGCAAAACTGAGTGCGAGGCTGGAACGATTTTCAAAAGCAACCTCTTTCTTGCATTTTGAAACTTTTTTCAATTGCTTACTCTTTTATTCTTGTGAAATGTGAAAAAGAATGTGAGAGACACAGTGCACAGCAGCTGACCTCCCGTTGTTTGCAAGACATAATGGGGTAATTGGAGCCTTGGGCAGGAAACGAAAAGAGAAACAGTGTGGTTTTACTGACAAGTTGAACCTGACATATGTCTCACTTAGCGCTTCATACTCCTGAAAAAAAGAAAAATAATTACTACATATTTTTGCTCCTAATTAAACCTCACTAATAGGAGCTAATTACAGTTCTACCCACAATGAAGTGAGGTTAATTTTACTTCCCTTGATGAAGAAAGAGGGAAATCCAGACTAGGTAATCACCATGGCCTATGTACAGATTGGAAGTACCTATGCCCATCCATTATTTATTTAGCTTGGCTCTAAACCATGTGTGTTGTGTCATTGCTCTGAGAGTTCAGCCAGGCAAGACTAATTAGCACACTAATTAGTTAAGTCAGCTGCCGGGGGTTTCCGTGTACCTCTTTGTTGGAATTTACAGTCACGTTCGTCTCCTGTGCTCTAACGGTGTTCAGTGTCTTTTACCTTGTTGGTTTCATGAACATCTTGGATGCTTTGATATTTTGGTGGCTGGTCTCTTGTCGGTAATCATAGGATTGTTGGGTCTGCCCCGTCATTGTGCCTTTCACTGCTGCATTCATAAAAAATATAAATGTGTTGTTATGTTGTATTGTATGCTTCACATTCTGAAGTACAAGGTCAAACCCTAATGTATTGGAAAATTTGGAAAAATCTTTATGTTCTTGGCTTCATGGGTTAAAGGATTATTCTGGGTTCAATACAAGTTAAGCTCAATCGACAGCATTTGTGGCATAATGTTAATTTCCACAAAATTCATTTTGAATTCTGCCTCCTTTTCTTTAAAAAAGCAAAAATCTGGGTTACAGTGATGCACTTACAATGGAAGTAAATGGAGCCAATTCAAAAATCTTAAAATATTCTCTGTTTCAAAAGTATAGCCACAAGACATAAACAACATGAGTGTAAACATGATTTTAGTGTGTTAAAATGGCTTACTAACCTTTTCTGTGTAAATTTATATCCAATTTTACAACTTCGTTGCAACGACACATAACGTCGTAAATTCTGGTAAACAGCGATTTAATCAACTTTACAGCTCAAATAATACAGAACTTTTAACAGAAGAATTAACATAAGTGCTTTTGTAAAATTATAAGCTTTACATTTCTGCCTTTAAACATTCCAAAATGGTCCCATTAACTAGTGCCTCAATGTAACCTCAATGGGGTTTTTTTGGGGGGGGGTCATTACGTGACTCTACCCACCCTAGCAACCGGGCCAATTGGTTGCTTAGAAAGCCTGACTGGAGTCACTCAGCAACCTCCATTTATTTATTTATTTTTAAGAAAAGGAGGGCGAACTTTTAGGGAAACTTCTAACCGGCTGCTAAACACTTTCTTGATGCCATTGGTCCATGACATCGGTAGGTGTGACCAAAAGCTCAGTCAATATTCATTATGAACACACCGGCACAAGACCATGCCATCCGATTTTTTGTTTGTTTGTTTGTTTAATTAGTCTACAAAAGGAATCAAATCTACTCAAATACTCTCAAGTGCCCATTCACTCATGTGCCATCTGCAGCGAAAGTCATTCACACATCTGCCCAAATTAAGATATGCCTCTCTTATCATCATTTTGTCTGTATTCTGAATATTAACACTCTTTTATGAACCTAGTAGTATCAGTGTCATCATAAATTACAATACAAGAGTGTAACAGGCGCATATTATAGCCACATATAGCATGTTAGCGTATTAGCGTCATGAATTCAGAATCTAAACAAGACAATTTGCGCTTTTTCTACTGCATTTATATTACTTTAAATTATAATCGAGTGGTCTTTTACTAATCTGGAGTTAATTCTACTCATAGAATGAGGCATAAAGTCATTCATAACACATTTTAATGTCACATTAGTTAAGGTTTTACATGTAGCATCCTCATATTTAAATGTACTTCTAAATGCCTCCCACAGCGGTGTGGCGGGTTTCTGAATGTTCGCAAACAGTATGCCATTGCTCGGCTGTTTAAAACTTATTTTTACCCCTGAACAAAGAAGAAATTCTCCAGAAGTAAATTGGGGCCTGTACACTAGGCTTGGGATAACTGCACACATCACTTCACACATCAATAATCAGATGATTTTCCCGATGATTATCGATATATATATCAGGATTTCTTTCAGATATAAATTAGGCTGCTCGCTGCACAATAGTTTTTGTCTTTTCAAAAATATTTCTCAACACAACTTTGGTAAAGTGTGAGCGGCAGGGTAAATTAAAGAGGTTGCACACCGGACGCGTCTGGCTGATGACATAGTGCATTTTAAAATTCAAAACAATTATTTTCTACAAATGTATGCACACACTGGCAACGCTTCTGAAGTGCCACAGAGCGCAACTCGCATAGTTTTCCATTAAATTCGACCCAAATAATTATCAGAGGATAAATATCTAATAAAGATTATTTACTCTAGCCATCGCTGGATGATATATTATTTATATGTATCTTTCATAGGGCCTACACAGTGTATTTTCAGTTACAAGTATGTGGTTTTGTAATTTGGTAGCTTGAATGAAAAACCTTTTCAAAGATGCATAAAGAGAAATTGCATAATAAACGTCACCATTTCTAATCGTTCAGTTTGCGCAGTTACACCAGTTTCATACACTAACCTACAAACTCATCAACTCGTCACTTTGTCCATTCTTGAAGAAGTACAAAAACCGTCGTAGCTTTGGATCGCCGCATCAGCTCGTCCTGTGTGTGTGTGTGTGATACCTCGACCTGCTTCAGTAAATGGTATATCTTCCTGTTGTGGTCTCCCAACAATATTATGCCAAATTGTTAAACAGAAGACCAACTGAGTAAATTTTAAGCACGCAAATTAGGCTTCTAATTTAAATGTCGGCAAATTTTAATGTATCGATGCCTCAAAAATATATAGATAAAATAATCTGCTGATCAATAATCAATATCTCTATATTTTATCTTTTGGCCATATAGTTTACATGTCAGGAATTTGTGTTTTTACTCTGACTTTCATTCTATCTCTTGATGTACTTGGCTGCAGAGCTAAGGGTTTATATTTTACTGTATGTATTATGATGGTCTGTTTTTAGAGTGTTGTGCATCTGCTTCAAGCATTTGTTGTGTGTCTTGAAGTGTTTGTGCACTCTCTTTTTAATGATTCTACATTGCATACACAGGCTGTTCTGTCTTCGTGAGAAAACTCTGTGTCTTAGCCTCTCTATGAAGTTCAATTCAATTCTAAGTTACAGGTATACCTTGTGTCAGCCAGTTCGACTAAGAAAATCAAAGCTCACCCTCAGGCAGCTTAAACGTAGTCTCCAAATGTTGGAAATGCTGTCATTCTTTCTTAGTAATCGTAGTTGTTAAAAACAAAACATAGCTTTAGTACTACACAGATTCACTTACTTTCGCAATTGCAGAGACTTTCTGAAAGCTTTCCCCCGAAGAATCTGCTATTTGCGCATTATGTCTGCCAGAACTTGGATTTACTCGGAGCAGCACCTCCCAACTCCCATCTCCTTACTCAAGACAAAGAAGCCATCATTCACACAAACAATTGCTGTTTTTCTTTCCTCTTAAGCATTTTATTCATTCACTGTTTGGGGGCGTCAGATCTGCACTAAAATGTTGCTGCTAACCCCAAATGTTAGAAAGGCACTTTAGAAGATAACAAACATTGAATTCAATGTGTGTCTCACCAATTTACTGGAAACAAGCAAGAATTCATCCAACAGCTGACGGTGAAGGTTCTCATTTCCCTGCATAGAAAGGCCAGCCTCTATTTTGTCCTCATTTCATCAAGTAATTACCACAATTTTGGTAAGAAAAGATGTCTTAAAGTTGACTCATCGGAGGGTATAGCTGCTATTCCCATGGTTGCCACATTTGAAGAACCTTTGTTAAACTTGAGGATAATTGAGATAATGATGATTGTGCTCAATGTATATTACTAATTAGTATTCGGGGTGTTTTTTTTTTAATCCATTTAAGACAAAATACTCATGACAGCAAGGTCACTTGAGCTCAGGGCCACATTAAGGTACTGTGGGGCCCTGGGGCTCAGTGTTACGTGTTACTGTAATGATGGCTGGCAAGGCAATCACAGGCAGATGAAGACGAGATGATGTGAAGAACCCAAGTGCAGTTTATTACAAATGTGGAATCCAAAAACCGTGAATCAAATGTGAAACAAAACAGATTTGACCATAGAACCAACATTACAAAAACACAATACCTCACCAAGGACCATGGCAAACATGAGGGTATAAATACATGGACAAGGGTAACAAGACAACCAATAAACAGACAGAACTATAAACAAGATAACAAGACTAATAAACTTAAACCAATGACAAACTAGAACTGATAATGAGTTAACAAGACAATAATCAATAAAAACAAGACACATGAAAATGGAGGGAAACAGGATGATCACATGACTTGACATGGAAAGAGGAGCAGAGGCGGGCCTGGATCATGGAGCAAAGGCTTGCTTGTGACATGGCATGGAGCAGTCTGGGGCTTGACTGAGGCATGGCATGGAGCAGATTGAAGCTTGGCTGTGACATGGCATGGAGCAGACTGAGGTTCGGCTGTGACATGGCGTGAAGGAGACTGAGGCGTTATTGTGACAGGCTCAGGCATTGCTGTGACATGGCATGGAGCAGACTCAGGCATGGCTGTGACATGGCATGGAGTAGGCTGATGCATGGCTGTGACATGGCATGGAGCAGGCTGAGGCTTGGCTGTGACATGGCATGGAGCAGGCTGAGGCATGGCTGTGACATGGCATGGAGCAGATTCAGGATCCCTGGCAGAAGGTGGCACAAGCTCGTCGACCATGACGTGGGATCCCGGCTCAGCGACCATGACGTGAGACGCTGGCTCGTCGACCATGACGTGTGACGCTGGCTCGTTGGCCATGATGTGGGATGCTGGCTCGGCCGCCATGACGTGGGACGCTGGCTCGGCCGCCATGACGTGGGACGCTGGCTCATTGGCCATGACGTGGGATGCTGGCTCGGTGGCCATGACGTGGGATGCTGGCTCGTTATCCACCTCCCCCACAGTGAACGGTGAACCACTTATCAGTAGGGCAAGGTCGATATACTGAGTTAGGCTGTAGGTACTCCAACCGTCAGGCATCAGGGAGGAAACCGGCAATTTCAGCCCAAAACAGAAACAGTCCTTGAGGGCACCTGCAGGCCAGAGCGCAGAAGTCCTCTATATATTCCTCCAGGGGACGATTCCCCTGATGTAGGCGTAGGAGTTGAACTGTTGGGTTCATGGTTAGGTGAGGTATTCTGTAACGATGGCTGGCAAGGCAATGACAGGTAGACGAAGACGAGATGATGTGAAGAACCCAAATGCAGATTATTACAAACGTGGAAACGTAAATCAAACGTGAAACAAAACAGACTTGACTTGACTTGACTTGACTTGACTTGACCATAGAACCAACATTACAAAAACACAATACCTCACCAAGGACCATGGCAAACATGAGGTTATAAATACTTGGACAAGGGTAACAAGACAACCAATGAACAGACAGAAATATAAACAAGATAACAAGACCAATATACTTAAACCAATGACAAACTAGAACTGATAACGAGTTAACAAGACAATAAACCAATGAAAACAAGACACATGAACATGGAGGGAAACAGGATGATCACATGACTTGACATGGAAACAGGGAATCACATGACATGGCAGGGAAACAGGAAATAACATGACATGGAACCACATGACCTGAACAGGTACAAGACACATAAAAGTGACACCCCCCCTTGCAGTCTGACAGGTGTGTGTGTGTGGGGGGGATGGGGTGGACAGTTGCCAGACCGTTATTATTTAAACTTGTGTTAGACCAGGGAATGACAACCTTTTGGATTTTGATTTTATTACAATTTAGAATTTTACCATTTTGACAGTTCTAGTTTGTTTTTAATGGTCCTTTCCCTGTTAATGCCATTTTTCATTTTCCTTGTTAATCACTGTGCCGACCCTCTCCTCTAAATCCACATGTTTGAGTCCTCTCATGAATAATGCTTTTTTTTTTTTATTTAATTCAGTTTATTTTTCATTCCAAATGACATTATAAGCATATCAGTTTGAGAAAAGTTTGTGAAAAACCCAATTAGTCATGTTATAAAAGCATGATGTATGAATGTTCCACAGAGGATCTTGTGTGTTTCTTCAAAGCAAGAAAACCTGACCTTTTGTACAAAAGTAAAGACTGTTAATGTCACAAATTTTCTTGATTTTAGTGATCTACAAATTGTGGAATCCTAAATATTTCTAATTCATGTTATGTCATAAATTTTTCAATATCCTGAAAATGTATTTCCATGTTTGATTTGGATTTTGAATCAGACTTTTGAACCCCACTTTGTGCATTTGTGTTTGCTTGTTTCCCTTAATAGGCTAATGCATTTTTGAGAGTCCCCATCACTGTGGTTTAAAAAGCATGAATGTGAATTTAAAATCTCAAACATTGATTGTGTTTGTTCTTATTTGCATTTAGTGTTTTTTTAAAGCCAAAATCTCAACAAAGGCTGAAATGCGCTCAAACACGCTGCGTGACTGACGCAAAGTGGATGCGTTTACAGTAGCCCATCACCGGTTCCTGATGCGCACATCTGTTGTTTAGTGCGTCTTTTGATTAGTCTCGTTACACTTTTATAGTTTAGCTTTTCATTCAGCACATAACTACATAAACATGCTGCGTGATCACGAGGAAGGATTACATCAAGAGGTGGACGGGCATGCAGGTGCGTGTGGGACTTTATCTAAATAAAATCCATACTCCTCTCTCTCACTATTGCTTGCGTGCCAGTGATTACCCCTCCGCTTACCAGCTGTTGTTGCACAACGTCTCTGCATCCTTATCAGAGTCTCGGCTGAAAGCCATTACATTTGCCTTTATATGCGTTCCTCCCGCGATGTTCGAAGGTGTAGAATATGATGGCAGTGGACGTCGTGAATGGGGGCCCCCTGTGAGTTGGGGGCCCTGGTCTAAGCCCAGGTTAGCCCGTGCATTAATGCGGCCCTGCTTGAGCTGAGTAAATCCAGTCATCTCAACTCTAATTAATATCCAATTAATACACAATGTGAAGCCATATTTCGATTTCTCACTGCTCATTTTCATAGCATCATTATCTTTATCGATCACATTCACACTGCAACTAATTTCATATGTCTTTTCACCTTTTAGTGCTTAATCCTGTTATGTACACACACAGTTCAGTAAAATATGGGAGTGATATCTGTATTCTACAACTGAATTAACTCCCGTACTGTGCAACAGTATGCCTACAAGGTGTTTAATACTACTAATAATGTTTTATTTGTCAAGTACTAAATAGGGTTTACAAAGTGCTTTAGGCATACAGGAAATGGACAGTGATACTGTAGCAGAAAATAGACAGTGCTGGAAAAAACACCAATAAATAAACTGTAAATGAATAATGATATGTATATGTTTCAGTAGATATTGTTTAAAATCAAACTAATTTACAAAAGCATCCAAATGCTGAAACTGTTAACCTGGGCATTTATCATTATAAAATATTATTTATTTACTTATTTATTTGCATATAGATATTTGCTGCTGTGCACTCTGTTAACCTCAATCACGACATTCCCAGAGAACACAGCACAAAAAAATAAAAATAAATAAATAAAAAAAATTCAGATTTGTGAAATACCCCAAATTAATTGAAGTGCATAATGTGTTAAAAGGGATATTACAGCCAAAAATTATAATTCTGTCATGTGTCATTCCAACAACAACAACAAAAAAAAACTTAAAATAATAATTAAAAAATTATGTTTGACCATATGGCATACAATTCAATTACAGTACAGAACATATCTTTTTTAGTCTAAATTTAGCTATATCTAATTATTAAATAACTATTAATATTAGTAATGCACCTTAATACCATGATACCATAAAACTGTATTTTTTGTGTCAGTTATAATACAATGAAAAACTCATACTGTTACACCCCTAGTCGACACGAGCTGAAAGTGTCATATAAGTACCAAAAAATGAAATGCTTGCTTAGCAATTACTTTTTTCAATCTCACATTTGCTTTTTCTGACAGAATTGGTTAGGTTTACAGTTTGTTTAAGGTTTAGGTTAGGGAGGTCTATTCTGTTAATTTTAAACTCGATAAAGCATTCAACTTAAAAATCTCATCTGTTTTTCATCTCACACTTGCCTTTTATGACTATCAAACTCAATAGAGCATTAAAGGAATAGTTCACCCAAAAATGAAAATTCTTTCATAATTTACTCACCCTCATGCTATCCCAGATGTGTATGACTTTCTTTCTTCTGCAGAACACAAAAAAACGATTTTTAAAAGAATATCTCAGCACTGTAGGTCCATACAATGCAAGTGAATGATGGCCAGAAATTTGAAGCTCCAAAAATCACATAAAGGCAGCATAAAAGTAATCCTTAAGACCCCAGTGGTTAAATCCATGTCATCAGAACATGATAGGTGTGGGTAAGAAACAGATTAATATTTAAGACCTTTTTTTACTATAAATCTCCTCTTTCACTTTCACATTCCCCTTCTTTTGTTTTTGGCTATTATTCGTGCATATCGCCACCTACTGGGCAGAGAGGAGAATTTATAGTAAAAAGGAATTAAATATTGATCTGTTTCTAACCCACACTTATCATATCGCTTTAGAAGATATGGATTTAACCACTGGAGTCTTCTGGATAATTTTTATGCTGCCTTTATTTGCACCTCTGCATATTCAAACTTACCAGGTTGTGATCAGTCATGTGACATGCGAAAAACAAACCTGTTGCAACACATTAATGCTTGGCATATTTAAATGTTTGTGAAGGAGAATGAGACTTGAAAGCGATTCTGGAACTGCATTTTTGGGTGAACTATTTCTTTAACACTCATGCATGGGTGTTTCATTTCATGCAAAATTGCTTGTAACAGACCAAATATGCCTGTATCATTATCCTCGCATTATCATAGAATTAGATTGGTTCTCTCTTTAATTAACATTTTGAGCTGTTCACTGTATCAGTATCAAGGTGAACCACCTGCTGTTGTATTATGCTAATCCTCTTGTCTCTTGTATGTTAATGTACTTGCAGAATGAATATACCTGTCCCAGACCGTTACCTGGAGGTTGGATTGGAGACTTACCCACCATACACTGAAGGGAATGTTTTGTTCAACACAAAAAATCCACAGGTGGAGGATTTGTGCCTATCTGCATTTCATCAGTCGTATAAACCTTCGTTCCCATGATACCACTCACACTGTCAGTGCTTTTTTTAATGGATTGCTCTGGATATCTCTGAAAATGGACATCTGAGAGACTCCCTATTTTACTAGAACACTTGTTCATTCATGTGGATGCCTCACTTAGTTTTTTAATGCACCTGGTGGGTATCCAAACAAGTGGATGTAGTTCATTTAAAATTTGAAAAAGCCTCTGGGTGGGCCATGCAGAGTAGGACCAGAGTGTTCAATTAAAGAGCCATGGAAAAGCCAGGAACATGATACCAATGAAAGCTGTCCAGACTTTGATAAAATGGCAAGCATCAAAATGATTTGAACTATATTTGAATCCACTCGAACTGTATGTAAGACCTATACATAAACTATAAATGTGATGGAACCTCAGTCTTTGTTAATATACCCTCAAATTTAAAGACCTTATTGTTTGTTATTTAACGTAAATCCTCAGAAAATATGTGTATCGGAATAACTAAATAATAGAAATGACTTTGAGTTAAGACCTGTCTTTGCTGCCTAATACTAGATTGGTCTGTACAGTTTTTTTTAAGGAGAGCCCCAAGTTTACATGCCCTTCATAACAGATGCTGTTATGCAGACAAATTTAGACATGGCTTATGAATTCCTATGAATGACTATGCCAACATTGACTCTGTTTGAACACTGTTTGAGTGTACATATCCATTGCTATTTTATTGGAGAGTGTGTCAACATTTGGATGTATGTAAGCAAATGTATGTAAATGTCAAGATTTAAAATAATGAGTGCATCAATGTCAGTGGCGCGTGGATACAAAAGTGGAGGGGAGTGGATACAGTGACACCCGGGAGAGGTGCGGCTGTGAGTGTGGTGTCCAATGGGATGGCCAGGCTTGTGTGTTTGTATGTTGGGGATGGGACAAAGTGTGTGTTTGTGTGTGTGTTTGTGAGTGTGTTTGTGTGTCAGCTATTGACCTGTTCAAAATCTATTCAGGTTCCATCTGCCCCTCAAGCCTGCAATTTTGTCTCTTGAAAGTACAAATGTTCTATAATTTATATCTATGCTCCCCCCTTTAATTTAATAATTACATTTTGTAACAAACTGTGTAAATTGTACCCCACCAAGTTATGTTTTATAACAAGAACGTTGTCAAAATCAATGGTGAGAAATACACATTTGTCAAATGGAAATTAGTATCGATCAACTTGTTCAATTTTTTATGAATATATTATTACACTTTACTCAACACAATGGATTTTCCAGCTAAAAAGAACATTAACAATTTCTTGAAAATTGAGTAGGATGGGCAATTCACTTTTCATTGCACTTGCAGGAAATTAATATTGTAATTAAGTGCAATTGAGCTGTAATCAATCAAATCAAAATGTATATTTAAAGTTTATATCATTTGGTTGCTAAGTCTTACAGCAACTCAGTAATTTTTTTCCTCATTAAAAAGATTTACCTCTGACCATATGAAATGAATGGTACTTTTTGGGGGGGGGGGGGAGGGTAGTACACTCACATGAGATGAAGACTCCAGTCATATCAGTATCAGCCTAATTAAAGCCACAATTATTCCACATAAAGCTGGATTGCATCATGGAGCTGCCATGTTGAAATCACATGACCAACCGAATATTACTCGCCTTTTCTCGGCAACCGTAATCTATTGCTTTTGCTTTAAACAATTTACAAAAACACTCAGTTTTGTACATTATGTATTTGTTATGTATTTACACTGTAGCTACTGTATATTTGACTGCTTTACATTGGATCAAAATTATATTGACTAAGTATATTTAATTTGAAAGGCTTTTAAAAAAAAAAAAAAACTATGTTAAAAAAGTTACATTACTTTCTCATATTTAAGATGAATAAGCTGAGACAAAGATATGTAATCCATTGGTAGGATGATTATGATATTATGTTGATGTTTAAGCGGCCTGACTAGCCTAGCACAGCAACATTGACTGACCAATGGCATAAGTTTGGGGCGGAACTATCTATCTGTTTGACCGACTAAAGATGGGGGGATTGTTCTGGAAACCTGTTTGAAAACAATTGTTATTTTTGAAGAGACTAGTTGCACAAAAAATACACACATCAGCTTTAAGTTTCTATTTGGCTTCCAGCGCTTCTCAACTTAGTCAAGTGAAAACCTTGGTGATACTGTCAGATCAATATTAGTCTCATAACCCTGAAGGGAGCCTCCATGATTTGAACAAGCCCTGGCCCTGCAAAACAAAGAAAGCACTGCAAGTTCAAATCTCATCCCAACATGTTGTAATTAGCACTAACATGAAGAGTTTGCCCCACATCGAGTCCTCCGGGATCAAGTCAAGCTGTCCGATATGAGGTCCAGATGGCAAATCAACTCCTGTGTTTTCCTACAGTGTTCTCTCTCTCTCTCCTCGCTCTCTTGCCCACCGAAGCGACAGCTAAACAGATGCAGCACTGTGTTCAACTTAACTCTCCCCATTCATTATTCATCAGCTCCATCCCTTCACATTCAGCAAAGAGTCTTGACATTTCGCCCTGTCAACGGCCTCCTACTGGAAGAGTGTTCGGAAGGCCTGGCTGCATCCAGATATTGGCTGCTGTGTGCTCTATTAACCTCAATCACAACATCCCCAGAGAACACTGCACAAAAGACAAAAAAATCTGATTTGTGAAATAACACAAATGAATTAGTGCACAATGTATTAAAAGGGGTAATTCAGACAAAATTGATAATTCTGTCATCATGTGTCATTCCAAACCTGTAGGATGTTCTTTCTTCTGTGGAATGCAAAATGAGAAATTTTTAAGATGGTGCTGGTTGTTTTTTTGTTTTTTGTTTTTTTATGCAATTTCACCGAATTGGGACTGGCGCTTTCAAGATACAATAGAAGTATCATAAAAGTTAAAAAAAAAAAAAAAAATCACATTTATGCTTTGGCAAGCTGCTTTAAAAAAAATAAAAAAAAAAATGTCCAAAGTGATTTCATTGTATACAATAAATTATACCAGTATGTGTGTTCCCTGGGAACTAAACCCATGACCTTGGCATTGGTAGTGTTATGAATCAGCCAAATGTAGTTGTTTAAGATTTAAAAAAATGACCTGTATGGTATATTCCAAGTCTTCTGAAGCCATGTGATAGCTTTGGGTGAGAAGCAGACCGAAATTTTCATTGCTAATCCCATATTGAACAGGATCATCCGATTCATTGAAAAGATCAAATCCGAAAGAATGATTCGTTCATCGCTACAATAATTCTCTTATGAATGCTCCAAGAAGAGGAGGATATCAAGATTTTCAGTGAATAACAACTAAAATTTTGGTCTTTCCACACAAACTTTTTCCTTTTTCAGAGGACTTGGACTATTGTGCACAAGTCATATGGATTTTCATATACTTTTTATGGTGCTTTTGCATCTTTTTATCCATCATTCACTGTAATTGCATTGAAAAGAAAGTAATATTGGTTTTGAACAACATGAGTAAATGAGTAAATGATGACAGAATTTTAATGTTTGGGTGATCTATAACTTTAAATGACAAACAAAACTTGGACTAATGTATATACTTTTTCTCTCTTTGTTAAATTTGTACACTAGTAAGTTTTCGTTTTGTTTAACGATAAATCAAAAGGCTTGGGCTTCAAGTATCTTGAGCCATTAGATTTTTTTTACTATAACCTTTAGACCTTTAAACACAGACCTACTGTGAGCCTCCAGATTGTTCAACAGTGGGATATGCCTCCGTTGAAGCCATCAATCTGCGTCATTTCAACTATTTTATTTAGTTTAAACATCTTCTTTAATAGTGTAATTCCTGGTGAACAATGTAGGAATTTTGGTAGTATAAATGCACAAGGTATGGATTAAAGTGCCTGCGTACCTTCACCATAATAGGTAAAGAATTTTATAATGGAATTAGCCGCGCTCGACCACTATTATAAGAAGTAAAATTACAAAATAAAATTCTCCACCATTAACATGTAATACAATGTCTCATTGTATCTGCTCACAATTTCTATTGTAAGGAATTAGCTTTAATAAGGGAATTATGATTAATTCAATTATTAGAGTAATACTATTCTCATGGCTTATTGAAAATAAAATCACAAATATGTTTAGACATAGTTCGAGCATCAGAGCACAGATCTTTTAAAAATCAAGTGACAAGATTATTTATCAAAATATACCACAGTCAATTCAGCTTTGAATATAAAAAAGACTTTATTGCTAATCTACAATATAAAACTAACTAACACAGATAGATTAACATGAACAGGTTGGTAAGTGAGTTGCACAGAAAGTAAATGATTGGTACAGAGAAAATTTAACTTCATGGAGTCTATAGACAATGCCTTGAGAACCATTGATACTTAATTTAGTCTAAATCGATTTCAAATCAAATCAAATCAAATCACTTTTATTGTCACACAGCCATATACACAAGTGCAATGGTGTGTGAAATTCTTGGGTGCAGTTCCGATCAATATAGCAGTCCTGACAGTGATGAGACAGTACCAATTTACAATAACACCAAATTAACACAGCACAATTTAAAGTCTAATATACACATAATTACACACAACAATATACAAATAATAATATACGGATAGATCCGTGTTGTTCTGGTCGGAACTACGTCCTCCACACACTTTTTGATGAAACACATTACGCTATCAGCGTAAAGCTCGATGTCGTCATCAGAGGCGGACCGGAACATCTCCCAGTCCGTGTGATCAAAACAGTCCTGTAGCGTAGAGTCTGATTGGTCCGACCAGCACTGGATCGTTCTGAGGGTGGGTGCTTCCTGTTTCAGTTTCTGCCTGTAAGCAGGCAGAAGCAGAATGGAAGAATGGTCCGATTTGCCAAATGGTGGGCGGGGGAGGGATTTGTAACCATCCCGGAAGGGAGAGTAGCAATGGTCCAAAACCTGGTCCCCTCATGTGTTGAAACTAATGTGCTGGTGGTATTTTGGTGCGACTGATTTGAAGCTGGCTTTATTAAAGTCCCCAGTCACAATGAACAAGGCCTCAGGGTGCGCAGTTTCCTGCTCACTTATACTCCCATACAGTTCCTTGATTGCCCGGTCTGTGTCGGCTTGTGGGGGGATGTACACAGCTGTGATAATGACCGCTGTGAATTCCCTTGGTAGCCAGAATGGTCGACACAGAAGCATGAGTAATTCCAGATCAGGAGAGCAGAAAGACTTGATAGAATGTACATTCCTCTGATCACACCAGGATTTGTTGATCACAAAACATACACCACCACCTCTGCTTTTACCTGAGAGGTCTTTCGCTCTGTCCGCTCCGTGCACGGAGAACCTGCGGGTTCAATGGCTGAGTCTGGAATCTCCGCAGACATCCAAGTTTCTGTTAGGCAGATAATGCAGCAGTCCCTCATCTCTCGTTGGAAAGAGATCCGTGCTTTCAGCTCGCAGAGCTTGTTATCCAGAGACTGAACATTTGCCATTAGAATACTGGGTAGCGGGGATCGATTTGCGCGGCGTCTTACTCTGATGAGAACGCCGGCTCTGTTTCCCCTTTTCCTCCTGCATTTCCACGTCCAGACTGCCCAGACAAAGGGCTCCGCTTGCGTGTTTGTAAACAGCGGGTCGGCATTGAGGAATTTGAAGTCCGGTTTACGGTGTAAAATTGCTGAACCAATGTCCAAAAGTGTTTGTCTGTCGTAGACAATAAGGCAGACAACATCCAAGACAAAAAACATAAGAATTGTGAACAAAACAAACAAAACATTACCATGTTGTGTCGAAGCTCACAACGCAGCAGCCATACTCGGCGCCATCTTAAGTTTACTTTGCAATTGAGTAACTCAAATTAGAGAGACACCAGTACTTTCTGCAAAGTCTGGAGATGTACTTGCGTTTCCTTGCATTGCTTGGTTCTTTGGCTCTTTGTAGAAAGCTCTGGTTGTTCTGTCGATGTTTTGGACCTCTGTTAAGATCATGGATGTCGGGTTGTTGTTGGAATGATGAAGCGGGTTTTGAAGCGAGGCCTTCTGCCAGGAAGACTCGCGACTCCCATCACATGTGTGAGTCATAGAGCAGAGAGTGAGAAGAGTGTCCTCGGAACTTTGCGTTCTGTGATTTCTTGGACTGTACATTGTACAGGACTTGAGGGATGCCGGAGGAGGCTACAAACCACGAGGGCAAGAGCGCGTGGATGAAGAGAGCTGAAGAGGAAGAGAGCTGAAGAACAAGAAGAGAACGTTTGTCTGAGACGGGGAGGCTTTTGTACTGTTGAGATCGGCCACACCCCAAAGGTGTCTTGAGCCAATCAGAAATGTCGGGGACACATGGTCATTTCTGTCAAGGTGATTGATTAGACTTTGTCTGTGAAGACTCCCATTTCCCGCTCAAAAATTATGTTTTAATTATACATTTTACATATCTCGGATACAACTGAATATATAAAAAATTTATTAACATAAATATTTCTGAAATGCAGAATTATGTGCTTTATCATGAATGGTTACCATTCTAAGTAAAATTACATGAATAAAACAAGATTAAAGATTACAATCATCAATTTGTCAGTTATAACTGATTACAAATCACTACACATATTTTAAAGGTTACTTCAAGCTACAATCATTTGTGTAAGATCAAATTTTACTATCAAAAATAGACTGCATTGTGCAGTGTAGAAACAATACAATGAAGTATTCTGATAGCATTATAGCCCATGATACATGTATTTGCATTGTTAAAACCAAAGAAAAGTTAGTTTTGCCTGGATTTGAGAAGAGTTCAAAGGGATCCTTTCAAAGACAGGAAGACAGTTTTCAAGCTATCTCTTGTCTTGTATAGAGTTTTAGCATGTGACACATGAAATGTCCTAATTTAAGTGTAGCAAATTGTTTATATCGAAGGACAAAAGGAGAGTGTCTTAGATTTCATGGCATGGGGGGTTTCTTCAGAAGAGTAGTCTTCAAGTCATGTGAATAATTATTAACATGAGTGTTTTCGGGTATGTGCTATCTGGACAAGTCTCCTTTGTTCATTTTAATGGCCAGATATGGGTCATCTCAGACTACTTGGCACCAGCAGAGCACAGTCTTTAATTTATGACATTGAGGAATTTTGGGTTAAAAGTTTGGGTTTTCTTGGACCCCCTCCCTTGTTTTGTGACAGTTACATTTTAGGCAGATGTAACAAACTTCTCATTTAGCTGGGCCATGCCAGATTTTAAAGTGCCATTTTGGCAGTCTCTTGGCTTTGAGGAATGGCTTTGAGGAATTTTCAGTGTGGACTGCAAGGCCTCTGTATTATTCTCCTAATAATTTTTCTGCCTTCAGTCACTACAAAACTACAATACCCATGATCCAGCAGAGACAGATGCACCAATTAGAGAACTGTGACCATAAAAGCCTGCCAAACAGGTCCAACAGCCAACTTCATTGACATAATATGAATGACGCAATAAAGTTGGTCCATTTTACACCCTCAAACAACATATATATTTGTATATACTGGAATATTTGACAGTACACCTACAATATGTTGTTTCTATACTTATAATAAACAACCTAAAATTAAATGTTTCATTTATTTATATAGTTTTTGATTCAATTACATCATTCACAATGCTTCATAGGATTGTAGTTTGTGCCCTTGTGAAACGGTAAATACCTTGATCTTTTTGTCCAATTTTCAAATAATTTTTGCTTCAAATAAAGTTTGTAATGTTGTTATTCACCTTGGAGCCTGTTGGTTTAGTTCATGGCTTAGAACTCTTTAAAGGAGAATTTTATGAAGAGTCTTTGGAAAAAATGAATGGGAATAATACTTCCCATTCACTTCCCAGACACACAGGGGAAAAAACACAGCAGACCCACCAGAACCACGATGGTCCAATGAATTTAGGTCCCAGCTAATGTGAGGGTAGCCTGAGAGACAGGTCTTGAGATGGCAACCAGACCTTTTGACCACACATAAACTGGGGGCTCAGAACTGTGACAGTCCGCTGACGCTTTGTTCAGATCGCCAGTCCGCAAAAGGGCTTCTCTGGCGACCCTAGGTGCGACGGAACAATAGCTTCAGGTTCTTGGGAGGGGAACAGAGGGGGCTAGTAGCCTAAACCTCACTGGAAGGGCATCATACCCATAGATGACACTGGCATTATGTGCATACTTGACCCAGACAAGTTTGGAACTCCAAGTCAACTGCTCCCGAGAAGCCACGCAGCGTAGGACCCTCTCCAAATCCAGGTTAGCTAGCTCGACTTGCCCATTGGTCTGGGGATGGAACTCAGAGAATAAACTTACAGTCACACCCAGCTGTTGACAGAATTCTGTTAAAAACTTAGAGACAAACTGGGGTCCCCTGTCAGAAACCACATCTGTTGGGAGGCCATGACTGTGAAAGACATGATCTATGACAGTAGCCACTGTCTCCCTCACTGAAGGCAATTTGGGGAGGGGAATAAAATGGACCACCTTCAAGAACCAGTCCACCACGGTCAAAATGACGTGTTGCCATTGGACGGGGGTAAACCGGTGAAGGTACCAGTCTCGAAGGGATCAGAAGACTTCCCGCAAGTGGACCAACTGGAAGAATTCCAGCGAATGCACACCAGACAGGCCGAAGCAAACTGACAAACATCCTGCACCAGCGTAGGCCACCAGAACCGCTGCTTTACTAACATCGAGTGCGAGCAGCTCCTGGGCGACAAGCAAAGTTAGATGAATGGCCTCACTGGAGGACATTGGTCCGGACTGATTCAGGAATGAATAACAGGTTAGTTGGGCACCCTGCGGGCATAGGAACATCACGCAAGGCTGAGCGGACATTGGACTCCACTTCCCAAGACACCGCAGCTACCACCATACTGGGTGGAAGAACGTATTTGGAGAAGTTGAGGTGCTCTCGGTTTCAAAAGAGCAAGACAATGTGTCAGACTTGCCGTTCTAAGAGTCGGGGCAATGCAAGATAGAAAAATCTAAAAAAGAGTCCCCAACGAGCCTGCCGAGAATTTAGACGTCTGGCAGAACGGTATACTCTAGGTTCTTGTGATCAGTCCAGACCACAAAAGGAACCCCCGATCCCTCCAACCAGTGACACCACTCACCCAAAGCCCACCTGACAGCCAGAAGCTCTCGATTGCCGATGTCATAATTCCGTTAACCAATGAGGAGAAAAGGCGCAGGGATGCAACATCTCATCCGACGGGGACTTCTGAGATAAAAAAGCTCCAACCCCGACCTCTGATACGTTAATTTCCACCACAAACTGGCGAGATGGGTTGGGATTTATCAGAATAGGAGCTGAAACAAAGAAGCTATTGAGTTTGGAAAATGCAGCCTGTGGGGACCAACTGAAACGCAACTGAAACTGAGGCGCAGCGATTTGGCTGAAGTTCTGAATGAACCGGCAATAAAAATCGGTAAATCCCAGAAACCGCTGGACCGCTTTGTGAGAATCCGAGGTTGTCCAGTCGACAACAGCTTTGACTTTATCAGGGTCCATTCGGATTCCATCAGGTGAGAGGATGACACCCAGGAACGGAACTGACCATGCGTGAAACTCACACTTGTCCACCTTGATGAAAAGGCGTTTCTCCAGCAGTCGCTGAAGCACTCGCTTTATGTGCTGAACACAGTCGCTAAGACTACGGGAAAAAATCTAAATGTCGTTGAGTTATACAAAGACAAACTGGTTGAGCTTGTCCCGGAGCACATCAAGGCCAAATGGCATGACTAAATACTCAAAATTCCCAGAAGGAGTATTAAAGACAGTCTTCCATTCATCCCCCTTCCTTATCCAGACCAGGTGGTAAACGTTGTGTAGGTCCAAATTTGTGAAGACTTTGGCCCCCTGCAAGAGTTCGAAGGCCGACGACATCAACGGCAAAGTGTATCAGTTTTTCACCGTGATGTTGTTCAGCCCTCAATAGTCTATCTGGGGTCTTAAGGAGCCATCTTTCTTACCAACAAAGAAGAACCCCACCCCATCCGGAGAAGAAGAGGGACGGATAATACCTGCTGCCAGGGAATCGCTGATGTACTTCTCCATGGCCTCCCTCTCTGAAGCCAAGAGCGAACAGAGATGACCTCGAGGTGGAGAAGTGCCTGGCAACAGATCAATCACACAGTCATACGGGCAGTGTGGAGGTAGAGAAGCAGCCCGGGACCTGCTGAACACGGTCAGGTCACGGTAAACCTCGGTTACCCCAGTGATATCTGCCAGCTCCTCCTGTGACATAGAACAAGACAATACTGTGGAGAGAGCAGAGACAAGACAATGAGACAAGCAGAAAGAACTCCAAGACAAAACAGAACTATCTGCCCAGTTAACATGGGGATTACGGGTTACCAACCACAGGTGTCCCAAGACCACTGGAGCTGAGGGTGACTGTATGACATAAAATTATATTTCCTCAACATGGTTTCCTGAGATGATAAGCGTGAGAGGTGTCGTGACGTGAGTAACCATGGTGAGGGGTGTTCCGCAGAGGGTACTGGGTGGGATGGGTTTCTTGAGAGAAGACAGAGGTATTGACCATTTAGTGACCAAATCATTGTCCAGAAAAATACCCTCAGCTCCAGAGTCGACCAGCACAGTGATGGTATAGACAGAGTTAGTGTGCTGCAACTTGTCTGGTAGAAGGGTCTTGTTACTGGGGGATTTCTGCAATGGAGTGATGCTCACCAGAAACCCCTGCCCTTCTGGTGAGCTTGGTCACTTAATGGGCATGATGTGGCTGTGTGTCTCGGTCTTCCGCAGTACAATCACAGACCATTGATGAGGTGACTGCAGCATTCCTTGGAGGACAGCTGAGCTCTCCCAACCTGCATGGGTTCATCCTCTGACATGGGTCAGATGGGCTGGTCGATGGTGGAGACAGCAGAAGTGACAGGAACCTCCCTAGGTGAGACAGCTCTTCGATACCTGTGTCAAATGGTAAGGCGATTATCCACTCTGGATAATCCACTAGGTCATCGAGGTTTTTAGGAAGGTACATAATGTAGATTTCATCTTTGATCCGGTCGGACAACCCATTTAGAAACCGATCCCACAGTGCCTGCTTGTTCCATCCACACAAGGTAGCATGAGTGTGAAACTCAATAGAATAGTCCAAGACAGATCTTTCACCTTGACAGAGTTCAGATAGCACCATCACTGCATCAATTCCCATGGCAGAATGATCAAACACCTTGCAGAGTTCTTTGGAGAAGATGCAGCAGGATGAGCAGCATGGATGTTGACGGTCCCACACCAGCGTTCCCCACTCCCGAGCCCAGCCAGAGAGGAAGGTGATGATGTAAGCCACTTTGGAATTCTCAGTAGGAAACAATGACGGCTGGAGAGTGAAAATCAAGGAGCATTGTGACAGGAGTGATCTGAATGGCTTGGGCTCACCAGAGTAGGCAGCTGGTGGGTTCAATCGGGGCTCAGAATGTCTGATGGACAAGACAACTGCAGGGGAGACGGCAAACTGAGGACAGCGAAGATAACAGCAATGAAAACAGCGATGATCAGCGTGGGAACATCCGGGCGATATGAAGCTGATAAAACCAGCAGGGTAGTACATCCAGGTAAGTAGTCCAATAATAAGGCCCACAGAGTGGTAATCCAACAGACAGATGTGTGTGTGTTTACACTGTATAATTACTATATCATTACAGTTTCTCTTGGCAAAAATAATGGTTTGATATTTTTGTGTTGCCTTTTACACTTTTGCAGTTTCATGAATTTGTTTACTGTTTAAAATGTGCAGAAAAGCCTATAATAGGCTGGTTCCCAATGTGACAACTAATGTTTAACTTATATAACTCCTATTAAATGCACTTTATCTTTTTTCCTGGGCAATAACAGTGGAAATGTTCAACAGCTTTTTAGCAGCCAAGACTTTAAGGTACAGTGCATCCGGAAAGTATTCACAGCGCTCCACTCTTTCCACATTTTGTTATGTTACAGCCTTATTCCAAAATGGATTAAATTCATTATTTTCCTCAAAATTCTACAAACAATACCCCATAATGACAATGTGAAAGTAGTTTGTTTGAAATCTTTGCAAATTTATTAAAAATAAAAAATGAAAAAAAATCACATGTACATAAGTATTCACAGCCTTTGCTCAATACTTTGTTGAAGCACCTTTGGCACCAATTACAGCCTCAAGTCTTTTAGAGTATGATGCTACAAGCTTGGCACACCTATTTTTGAGCAGTTTCTCCCATTCTTCTTTGCAGGACCTCTCAAGCTCCATCAGGTTGGATGGGGAGTGTTGGTGCACAGCCATTTTCAGATCTCTCCAGAGATGTTCAATCGGGTTCAAGTCTGGGCTCTGGCTGGGCCACTCAAGGACATTCACAGAGTTGTCCCATAGCCACTCCTTTGTTATCTTGGCTGTGTGCTTTGGGTCGTTGTCCTGTTGGAAGATGAACCTTCACCCCAGTCTGAGGTCCAGAGCGCTCTGGAGCAGGTTTTCATCAAGGATGTCTCTGTACATTACTGCATTCATCTTTCCCTCGATCCTGACTAGTCTCTCAGTTCCTGCCGCTGAAAAACATCCCCACAGCATGATGCTGCCACCACCATGCTTCACTGTAGGGATGGTATTGGCCAGGTGATGAGCGGTGCCTGGTTTCCTCCAGACATGACGCTTGCCATTCAGGCCAAAGAGTTCAATCTTTGTTTCTCATGGTCTGAGAGTCCTTCAGGTGCCTATTGGCAAACTCCAGGCGGGCTGTCATATGCCTTTTACTGAGGAGTGGCTTCCGTCTGGCCACTCCAGCATACAGACCTAATTGGTGGAGTGCTGCAGAGATGGTTGTTCTTCTGGAATGTTCTCCTCTCTCCAGAGAGAAACGCTGGAGCTCTGTCAGAGTGACCATCGGGTTCTTGCTCACCTCCCTGACTAAGGCCCTTCTCCCCCGATCGCTCAGTTTGGCCGGGCGACCACTTCTAGGAAGAGTCCTGGTGGTTTCAAACTTCTTCCATTTATGGATGATGGAGGCCACTGTGATCATTGGGACCTTCAATGCTACAGAAAGTTTTCTGTACCCTTCCCTAGATCTGTGCATCGATACAATCCTGTCTCGGAGGTCTACAGACAATTCCTTGGACTTCATGGCTTGGTTTGTCCTCTGACATGCACTGTTAACTGTGGGACTTTATATAGACAGGTGTGTGCCTTTCAAAATCATGTCCAATCAACTGAATTTACCACAGGTGGACTCCAATCAAGCTGTAGAAACATCTCAAGGATGATCATTGGAAATGTCATGGTTACTGGTGTAACCTCCGTTCCCTGATGGAGGGAACGAGACATTGGTGTCGATGTAGTGACACTAGGGGTCACTCTTGGGAGCACGAGACACCTCTGGTCTTTGATAAAAGGCCAATAAAAATTGGCGAGTGGTATTTGCATACCACTCCCCCGAACATACGGGTATAAAAGGAGCTGGTATGCAACCACTCATTCAGGTTTTATGCTGAGGACCCGATATAGGGTCCGGCCATTTCAGCGGGTAGTTCAGCGTTGTGGCAGGAGGGACCAACATCTCGTTCCCTCCATCAGGGAACGGAGGTTACACCAGTAACCATGACATTCCCTATCTGTCACTCACTCGACGTTGGTGTTGATGTAGTGACACTAGGGGTCCCTATACAAAACGCCACAAGGCTGAACTGTGTTACGTGAACTGGCGGAGTGTGGTGGGCAGACTTGCTGTGTGCCTCATAGCCAGCACACCAGGTCAACACGTAACCTCCCCCAACACAGTTATGAGTGTCGAATGGCCCTTTTTGAGGAAAAGTCGACTACCCAAAGACAGAGACAGGCTTAACCCAGTCGTGGCCTCTTTTCCCCTTCTCTTTTTCCACTCCCTAAAAAAGAAGGGGGATTATCCGACTGGGCTGCCAGGTCTAGTCGGGGGGTGTCCCTCCCAAGGGGAGCACACCGCAGAGACCACACCTCGCCCCAAGAGAGGGGGGGATATTTAAGTGGAAGAATATGTCACATAGTCTTTCCAACCATGTTGAGAGCCTTCAAGGTAGATCCTGCCCAATGGGGGAGGAGTTACTACAAACATGGAGACTGGGGCAGAGGGGCTCTGCCCAAGGAAGACACAGTTTGCCAGCAAGGAAACGAATTAGTGGAAGATATAGATCGCATGGGGTTAGCCTTACAGGGAACCGCCACATGCGGAGCACCTACCCCAGAACCAGGCTATTAGTTAGCGCGTGTACTGGGCCGGCAGCAAGTCTCTCCGAAAACTTGTCTGCCACAGGGCTCGGAGGAAGTCAACCAGGGAACAAATTTTGTGAACACTACTGGGAATTAACAGCGCACGTCTTCAGCTCAAAAGGAGGTGGAAGGCGCTATGTGCAAGCGATACACCCGGCCAGCTATCCCGGGCTTATCCTCTTGTTGCGTGCCACTACCTGGGACGAAACCGGTTCCACCCGGAGGTTGTAGAACCTTGCAAAGGTGTTGGGTGTTGCCCAGCCCACTGCTCTGCAAATGTCTGTTAGAGAGGCACCCGCTACACCACGGGTAGAATGGGCTCATAGCCCTACCGGGGGCGGCATGTTTTGGGCAAGATATGCCATAGTTATGGCGTCAACGAGCCAGTGGGCGATCCTCTGCTTGGAGACAGCGCTTCCTTTCCGCTGTGCACCAAAAGCAGAAAAAGAGCTGCTCAGAGATTCTAAAGCTCTGTGTGCGATCCAAATAGATGCGTAAAGCACGCACCGGACACAGCGACGACAGGGCTGGGTCTGCCTCCTCCTGGGGCAGCACTTGCAGGTTCACCACCTAGTCCCTAAAGGGGTGGTGGGAACCTTGGGCACATAGCCCGGTCAGGGTCTCAAGATCACGTGAGAGTAACCTAGACCAAACTCCAGGCACGTTTCACTGACAGAGAATGCTTGCAGGTCACCTATCCTCTTGATGGAAGTGAGCGCAGTCAGGAGGGCAGTCTTCAAGGAGAGTGCCTTAAGCTCGGCTGACTGCAAAGGCTCAAAGGGGGCTCTCTGTAGACCCTGAAGAACTACAAAGGTCTGCTGAGGGAACGAGGCGCGGCCTGGAGGGATTCAGCCTCCTGGCGCCTCTTAGGAACCTGATGATCAGATCATGCTTCCCTAAGGACTTACCGTCGACTGCGTCGTGGTGTGCTGTTATGGCAGCAATGCACACCTTCAAGGTGGAAGGGGACAGCCTCCCTTCCAACCTCTCCTGCAGGAAGGAAAGCACTGATCTGACTGCGCATCTCTGGGGGTCTTCCCGACGGGAAGAACACCACTTAGCGAACAGATGCCACTAAAAGGCATACAGGCTCCTTGTAGAGGGAGCCATAGCCTGAGTGATCGTGTCTACCATCGCAGGTGGGAGACAGCTTAGGTCTTCCGCGCCCCGTCCAGGGGCCAGACATGGAGATTCCAGAGGTCTGGGCACGGGTGCCGGATGGTGCCCCTTCCCTGAGAAAGAAGGTCCTTCCTCAGGGGAATTTTGCCAGGGGGGAGCTGTCGCGAGGAGCGTGAGGTCTGAGCACCACGTCTGGGCGGGCAGGTAGGGTGCTTACCAGGACGACCTTCTCCTCGTCCTCCCTGACCTTGCACAGGGTCTGTGCAAGCAGGCTCACTGGGGGAATACGCATATTTGCGAATGCCAGGGGGCCAGCTGTGTGCCAGCACGTCTATGCCGAGGGAGGCCTCGGTCAGGGCGTACCGGAGCGGGCAGTGGGGAGGATTCTTGGGAGGCGAACAGGTGCACCTGTGCCTGTCGAATCGACTCCAAATCAGCTGGACCACCTGAAGGTGGAGTCTCCACTCTCCCCTGAGGGTAACCTGTTGTGACGGTGCGTCCGCCGTAGTGTTGAGGTTGCCCGGGATTTGAGTGGCTTGCAGCGACTTGAGGTGCTGCTGACTCCAGAGGAGGAGACGGCGGGCGAGTTGTGACATACAACGAGAGCACAAACCACCTTGGCGGTTGACATATGCTACCATTGTCGTGTTGTCTGTCTGAACTAACACGTGCTTGCCCTGGATCAACAACCGAAACCTCCACAGGGCAAGCAGAATTGCCAACAACTCGAGGCAGTTGATGTGCCAACACAGCCGCGGACCCATCCAGAGGCCAGTGGCTGCGTGCCCATTGCAAACGGCGCCCCAGCCCATTTTGGAGGCGTCTGTCATGACCACGACGCGCCTAGGGACCAGTTCTAGAGGAACACCTGCTCGTAGAAATGAGAGGTCGGTCCAAGGGCTGAAAAGACGGTGACAGACTGACGTAATGGCTACGCGGTGTCCCGTGGTGCCATGCCCATCTCGGGACTCGAGTCTGGAGCCAGTGCTGAAGCGGCCTCATATGCATCAACCTGAGAGTGGGGGCCACCGCCGAGGATGCCATATGCCCCAGGAGCCTCTGAAAAAGTTTCAGTGGAACCGCTGTTTTCTGTTTGAACGCCTTCAAACAGGCCAGCACCGACTGGACGCGATTGTTCGTAAGGCGTGCCATCAAGGAGACTTAGTCCAACTCCAAACCGAGAAAAGAGATGCTCTGAACCGTGAGGAGCTTGCTCTTTTCCCAGTTGACCCGAAGCCCTAGTCAGCTGAGGTGTGAGAGCACCATGTCCCTGAGTGCGCACAACACGTCTCGAGAGTGAGCTAAGATTAGCCAGTCGTCGAGATAGTTGAGAATGCGAATGCCCACCTCCCTTAACGGGGCAAGGGCAGCCTCTGCGATCTTTGTAAAGACGCGAGGAGACAGGGACAGGCCGGAAGGGAAGACTTTGTACTGATACGCCTGACCCTCGAACGCGAACCGCAGGAAGGGTCTGTGTTGAGGAAGGATCGAGACGTACGCATCCTTCAGGTCTACCACCGCGAACCAATTTTGATGCCGGACGCTCGCTAGAATGCGTCTTTGCATCAGCATCTTGAACGGGAGTCTGTGTAAAGCCCGGTTCAGTACTCGCAGGTCCAAGATTGGCCGCAACCCACTGCCTTTTTTCGGTACGATAAAGTAGGGGCTGTAAAACCCTTTCTTCAACTCGGCTGGAGGGACAGGTTCTATCGCGTCCTTCCGTAGGAGGGTAGCGATCTTTGCGCAAGGTAGCAGCGTTTTCGTCTTTCACCAAGGTGAAGTGGACACCGCTGAACCTGGGCGGATGCCCGGCGAAGTGAATTGCGCAGCCGAGTCGGACGGTCCGGACCAGCCCTCGTGACGGATTGGTAGGCGCAAACCATGCGTCCAAGTTCCGTGCAAGGGGGACCAAAGGGACAACATCATCGGATGTACCGGCAGGTGGGGCCTCGTGGCGGGGCGGAGCTAAAGGTGCCACACCACGTCGTGGCCGTGCTGAGTCCGAGGACATCGAAGCACTTACCTTGCTCCTTGTGACCACCCCCGGAACAGCCTGGGACGGGGGAGGAAGAGGCCTGTCCTCATGACCCGTGGAGACTGTCACATCGGGCGCGGATTTGTGCCACAGCTGGGCGCTCAGGGCGGGAGACTGTCGCTGGAGCACCAACCTGCCAAATGGAGTGGTGGACGGTGGTCGTGATGCCAGCCGTACACACCGGATACGTGACCCAGGGAACAAGGAAACCACTCTTGCTGAGCTCTTGAGTACTGCAGCCACTTGGGCATGCAGCGCAATTAAATGCAAAAGGTAACAAAAAGATGAAGATCTGCTTACCAGCTCCAGAGCAGCGGGTTTCGTTGTCCCTGGGTCGCCCGTCTCAAGGGCGCTTTGAAGCCTTTCACGGGTTCTGGGCGGCCGCGAGACGGGTGGCGTCTGCTTCCTGCGGTGGGCTCCACTCCGGGGCCGGGCCGAAGGGGCGGGCTGCGGCGGAGCCGGTGCAGTCACCGCAGGGGGACGCCCTTGGCGATGAGTAGATGGGGTGTGGGATCTTGAGCCATGCCGGGGCAGGAGATATGCCGGGGCAGGAACTGCTGGGCAAAGTCCTCGACGGTGTCGCCGAATAGGCCCACCTGGGAAACAGGGGCAACAAGGAATCGTGTCTTGTCGGCCTCACCCATCTCGACCAGGTTGAGCCAAAGGTGGCGCTCCTGGACCACTAGTGTGGCCATCGTCCACCCGAGAGACCGCGCCGTGACCTCCGTCGCTCGGAGAGCGAGGTCGGTCACCGAGCACAGTTCCTGCATCAATCCCGGGGCGGAACTACCCTCGTGCAGTTCCTTTAGCACCTTGGCGGACTTGCAAGAGAGCCATGGCGTGCAGGGCGGAGGCGGCTTGTCCAGCGGCACCGTAGGCCTCGGCCGTCAGAGACGACGTAAACCTACAGGCCTTGGACGGGCGCACCAGGTGGCGGCGCTCTGCAGGCATAGGTGCACCGCGAGCGCCTTTATCCACCGGGGATTGCTGAATAACCCTTGGCCGCCCCACCATCGAGGGTAGTGAGAGCGGGGAAGCTGAAAAGATCGGGACCGGGCAGTAAAAAGTGCCTCCCGCGACCTTGTCAGCTCTTCATGCACTTCCGGGAAGAAAGGAACGGGGGCAGGGCGTGGCTTTGAGCGGCGCCGCGAGCCCAGAAACCAATCACCGAGCCACGAGCGTTCAGGGAAGAGCGGTGAAATCCACTCTAACCGACGCTCGCGGCTGCCCGGGAAAGCATGTCGTCATCTCCGCGTCAGCCTGTGACTGGGCGATTGACCCAGAAGGGAGGAGCCCAGCTGAGGCTTCCAACTAGACGAGCCCGCTCTCCGATGCTGCACTTGAGAGCTCATCACTTTCGCGTGCTCCGAATTAGAGGTCGAACTCGCCGTGAGACGAGCCGGCGGACTCACCCAGAAGCCCGATTGGGGCAGACGAGCGTGCTGGGGAATGGGAGGTCCGCGAGGGGATACCCGGCGGAGGCGGTCCCATTGGGGTCCCCAAATCGCCCCCAGTGCTAGCCGCACTGGCCTTAAACCCGTGGGTAAAAGGACCGAGGCGGGAGCCTCTGGGGTGGCTCACTTTCTTACGAAGGCGAGCCGCGACCGCAACGTTGCCATGGACATATTCTCGCAATGAGAACATGACCATCCACGAATGCTGTCTCCGCGTGAGCAGTGCCCAGACACGAAAGACAGTGATCGTGACCGTTAGAAGGCGAGAGATAACGAGCACAACCAGGAATAACACACAATCGTAAAAGTATCTTTAAAAAGACGTTCCATGTGTGTGCTCTTTTAGAGAAATATATACACTTTTAGAGGGGAAAAATGCTTTTTCAGAAAATACACTCTCTAGTTTTTCTGCCGAAGCTCCCAGGGGCATTCTCTGCAGTGCACCAGTGCAGAGGAGGGAGAAGCCGCTGAAATGCGCCGTCAGATCCAGCAGAGGTGAATGAACAGTAGTATTCAGCTCAGTGAGCATGATCGTTCGGCTCCGAAGAGAAAATCTGAATGAGTGGTTGCATACCATCTCCTTTTATACCCGTATGTTCGGGGGAGTGGCATGCAAATACCACTCGCCAATTTTCATTGGCCTTTTATCAAAGACCAGAGGTGTCTCGGGCTCCCAAGAGTGACCCCTAGTGTCACTATATCGACACCAACGTCGAGTGAGTGACAGGTAGGGAACAGGATGCACCTGAGCTCAATTTTGAGTGTCATGGCAAAGGCTGTGAATACTTATGTACATTTAAATTTTTTTATAAATTTGCAAAGATTTCAAACAAACTTCTTTCACGTTGTCATTATGGGGTATTGTTTGTAGAATTTTGAGGAAAATAATGAATTTAATCCATTTTGGAATAAGGCTGTAACATAACAAAATGCTGAAAAAGTGAAGCGCTGTGAATACTTTCCGGATGCACTGTATGTGCCTGTACAGAAACTGAATTTCTGTTATGCACATACCCTGAAAAATATTTCCTGGAGTAAAAAATGTGACATGTGTCTGCCCTAAATATAAGAATTACTGTATATCTTTGAGTCCGCCAATGAATGTCGCAAAACTTTGTGTAATATAAATATACGTCTCATTCCACATGCTGTACATATACAGTACAGGCTTAGACATGATCATGCCATGGTTTAAAATACTCCATATGGGAAGATGAAATTTCAGGGAATCTGTAATTATAAAAAGCATGATTGCATCACAGATGATTGACAGATGACAATTACAGAGTGTTGTGGGTGTCAAGTGACAGTGCTGCATGGAGAGATTAGGTCTCATGGGAGACATCTAATAAGGAGGAAGACACTGTCCCAATCTTGATCTTTAGTATGCCAACACATGTGTATACATCCTCAAGAGACCATTGGGTTGGATGCACACCCAGACAGAACAGCTATTTCCAGAAGACACCTTGCAGCTAATTAAAAGTTCAGAGATGATACAGACTGCTCAGCTCACCATGTCCTCAAATTCACCTACAGTACAAGGTTTGGAAAAGACCAGGAACTTTTTAATTAACATGAAAGCAGCTGTTTTCAGAGGTTCCTGTAGGAAAGAGTATTCACAAATGAGATTTCTTTAACCCTCATAAGGTCTTCGATCATTTTTGACCAGAATCACTTTTGCTGATTTAATAAAAATGGTTTTCTTTATCTGAGTGGTACAAGACTTAATGACTATTCCTCCACTTTGGGCATGATTCGAAAACAAAAAACCTTTTGTCTTTGTGGTCAAAACTGACTGACTATTGTCAAGTCAAGTCATTTTTATTTGTATAGTGCGATTCAAAGCAGCTTTATAGAAAATAATGCGTTAACAGAAAATGAAACTGTAATATCTATAAAGTCTTACAGCTTCATTGTGTAGTTTGATTAAACATGATTGTAAATTGTGTATAAAAATAAATAATTAAATAATAATTGTGTTTAGAACCCCAGTGAGCAAGCCGAAGGCGACTGTGGCAAGGAATACAAAACTCCATAAGATGTTGGTTAATGGAGAAAAATAACTGTGGTGAGCAGGGCGGAGTCGAGCGGCATCTGGGCAGAGCGAGGCCAGGAAGAGAAGTGGCGAATGACTTCCACCTGCGCTCCACACAGGCCTCGCATTCCAACGAGGGGAGGCGGGAGTATTTAATGAGAAGAGACAGTGGCAGACGGGAGAGAGATGTACAAAGCTTGTCCACGCAGCTGGCTGAAAAACAGTGTGTGTTTTTGTGTCTTTATACACTGAAAAGTGTCATTAAATGTTTATGTGTTTGTCAAGCCAGTCCCAGCTTCCACCTTACCTTCTAAAGTGTTAGAATAACCTTGGGAGAAACCAGGCTCACTGTGGGAGTCAGTTCCCCTCTGGCTAAAAAGCATGAATATAATGCCAGTATTAGTTATTTGTGTGCAGTGCAAGTCATGGTTTAAAATTAGTAAACTAATTAAGTGTTAAGGGCCAGTTTTTAAACAAAGATTTTGTACGAACTGTAATATTAATGACTAATGTCTTTGAAGTTCATCCTGGATTAACTGCAGAATTTCACATATATGCATTGTCCTTTGTTAGTTGGCTGATGAAGGCTTTTGTTGGCAATTAATTGATAGTCTATGTACTCCATTTTAAGAGTATAGTCCATCATTAGACCAAGGTGATCAGGCAGAGATCAGTGAGGTGCATTTCAGTTCAACCAGCAGGTCATTTCGGTGATGTTTGGTGGGGTCCATCCTAAGTCCAAGGTTCAGGCAGTGGCATATGAAGTATCCTATGTATTATGATTGGAGTTGGCATCAGTTAATTCCCTGAAGTCCATCGTAATAGACTGAAGTGATATCTGGCTGGCACCGGCTGCATTTAGTTGTCATCACTCAGAGACACGTAGCAGTGGAGTCTAACATCAAGCAGGAATGGAGCTGGATCTGGTCGGCTCTGGTAACTTGTTAAATTTCATATTTATTTTAAAATATTATTCTATTTGTCTAACAAATAGAATAATATTTTAAAATTAATTTATTTTTTTTTTGGCATCAGCAACAGAGAGCATGTGTCGTAACTTAGCAGTATTTCTGAGGTAAAAGAATGATGTTCTAAAAACATTTGAAATTTTAATTTCAAAGGACAGATTGGTATCAAATATAACACCTAATTTCTTTGCTGTAGAAGTTGATGTAACAATACATCCATCGAGAGTCAAATAATATTTTAGCTGCTTATTTTTAAGAGGTTTTTTGGCCCAATAATTAGTACCTCTGTTTTGTCAGAATTGAGTAGAAGAAATTTCTGGCCATCCAATCTTTGATTTCATTGATACACTCTGCTAATTTGGAGAATTGTGAAATTTCGTCAGGTTTCGAACAAATATAAAGTTGGGTATCTTTGGCATAACAGTGGAAACTTATTCCACGATTCCTGATAATATCTCCCAGGGGAAGCATATATAAGGAGAAAAACAGAGGCCATAAAACTGATTCCTGTGACACTCCATATTTAACTTTTGTTTGATTTGACAATTCCTCATTTTCACAGTGGTAGTAGGACCTAAACCATGCTAATGCAAGTCCACAAATGCCAACATAATTCTCAAGCCTATTCAAGAGAATGTCGTGATCTATGGTGTCGAAGGCAGCACTAAGATCTAAAAGCACTAGAAGAGAAATGCGGTAGCGATCAAATAAGAGCAAGTCACTTGTTACTCTGATAAGTGCAGTCTCTGTACTGTGATGGGGCCTAAATCCTGACGGAAATTGTTCATATATACTATTTCTCTGTAGAAATCAACATAGTTGGGAGGACACTACCTTTTCTAGTATTTTCGACATAAATGGGAGATTTGAAATCGGTCTATAATTAACCAATTCTCTAGGAACAAGTTGTGGCTTCTTAATAAGCGGTTTGATAACAGACATTTTCAAGTTTCTTGGGTCATGTCCTAAGGATAGTGAGGAGTTAATAATATTAAGAAGAGGTTCTGAGATTACAGGGAGTTTTTCTCTTTTAAGAACTTAGTTGGTATTGGATCTAACATACATGTTGTGGCTTTTGATGTTTCAATAAGTTTTGTAAGCTTTTCATGACCTGTGACAGTGAAGGATTGAAGTTGCTCTTGAGGAAAATTATGAGACACTGTTTTCTGAGGTACTGTGACAGATGACTACATAATTAAAATTTTATTTCTGATTATTTCAATTTTATCAGTAAAGAAATTCATGAAGTCATTACTATTGTGCTACGACGGAATATCTGGTTCAGTTGAGGCTTTATTCCTAACCAATTTAGCCACAGTACTAAATAAATAGCTAGGATTGTTGTTGTTATTTTCTATGAGTTTGCTAAAATATGCTGACCTGGCAGCTTTTAGTGCCTGTCTGAAGCTACAGACACTATCCTTCCATGCACCGCAAAACACCTCTTATTTTGTATTCTTCCACTTGCGCTCCATTTTTCAAGTTGCTCTCTTGAGAGCATGAGTGTGCTCCTTGTACCATGGTGTGGGTCTTTTTTCTTTAATCGAAGGGGGGAGACACTACCAAGAGTAGTAGTAGAGCTAGAGAAGACTATTTATATTTTCTGTTATTGCTTCAAGATCTTCTAGACTTTTTGGCTTACTGAGTATATGAGATATATCTGGAAGATTATTAGTAAAGCTATCTTTAGTGGTCGAAAGAATACTTCTACCTGAACGATAGCATCGTGTAGATTGAGTAACATTAGCTGATCACAGCATACAAGAGATGAGGTAATGATCTGAGATGTCATCGCTCTGCGGCAGAATTTCTATAGTATCAACATCAACTCCATATTACAGAATTAAATTTAGCATATAATTATGGCAATAATGGAGTTGGTCCCATCACATTTAGTCTGACTCCAAGAGAGTTGAGAATATCGATAAATGTTAATCCCAATATGTAATTTTCATTATCTATGTGAATGTTGAAGTCACCAACAATTAAAGCTCTATCCACAGTAACTACTAGATCTGATAGAAAATTTGCGAATTCACCAAGGAAATCAGAAAATGGCCCGGGTGATCTATGTAGCAAGGGCAAAAAACGACAGAGATTTTTTATTTGTATCTGACGGTGTCACATGAAGCATTATTAGTTCAAAAGATTTAAACTTATATCCTGTCCTCTGAGTAACACCAAAAACTTCACTGTAAATTGTATCAACACCTCCTTCTCGACCCTTCAGATGAGGCTCATGTTTATAACAAAAACCTGGGGGAGTAGATTCATTTAAACTAATATATTCATCCGGTTTAAGCCAGGTTTCAGTCAAACAGAGCGCATCCAAACTATGATCTGTAATAATTTCATTTACAATTAGTACTTTAGTTGAAAGAGATCTAATGTTTAGTAGCCCTACTTATATATGATGTTTATCTTATTTTTATTTATTTATTTATTTTTGTTATTTTATATATATATTTATTTATTTTATTTTAAAGTTTTACCTTAATAAAAAAATTTCTAAATGATTTAGTGAGGGGTTTGTGTTTGGTAGTTCAGGGGAACAGACACAGTCTCTATTTGATATCTAGGTGATACAGTCACTATGTGTTGTAGTTTATGTGACCTGTGTGAAGTCTCAAGGCAGCTAGCAGATGTTTGGATTAACCAATTTGTCTGCTTCCTGACCTGGGCCGCAGTTAGTCAAATACTATCACTATTAAGACAATGAGACAATTTACTAGAGAGGAACGCAGCACCTTCCCTGGAGGGATGGAGTCCATCTCTGTTTAGCAGGTTAGGTCTACCCCAAAAACTCTTCCAATTGTCTATAAATCCTATGCTATTCTCCGTGACACCACTCAGACATCCAGCCAATCAGTGACACTAATCTACTATAAACCTCATCACCACGATGAGCAGGGAGGGTGCCAGAGCACATTACAGTGTCTGACATTGTTTTTGCAAGTTTACACACCTCTTTAACATTATCTCTAGTGATCTCCGACTGGTGAAGCCGGACATCATTACTGCCGACATGAATACAAATTTTAGAAAATCTATGTTTAGCATTTGCCAGCACTTGTAAATTTGATCTGATGTCAGACGCCAGAGCCACATAAATGCATTTAACAATAGTGGCTGGAGTCTCTATTTCCACATTCCTTAAAATTGAATCTCCTATAACAAGGGCACTTTCAACATAATACTCAGTGGGTGCATCACTGAGTGGGGAGAATCGATTGGAAACCCTAACAGGTAAGGGAGAGTGGTATTGCTTTGCTGAGCGAGTATGCTGCCAAGACGTCAACCAAACGCCCTGCTGCGGGGGCTCAACAGCTGGAACAAAAGTGTGTGTACCCCCATCCGAAACAGTATCTACCGGCTTCTCTTTCTCACTGACCTCCACTAGCATTCGGATACGTGCCTCTAACTCATTAACCTTCTCCGTCAGCCTGAATAAGCTATAGTAAACATGTCGAATGCAATGCAGGAGGCAATAACATGAGCGGATGCCATGACTTACCGCAATTGTTTGTTGTTGTTATTGTGGTTGTTTTTGAGTGGCGAGGGTTTGAGATCGATGTGAATCCCTCATGCAATTGTTTGCCGTTGTTGTTTTGGTTCCTGATCATCATGTTTGAGATTGATGCAATAATCTGTGTAAAACACAGAGGAGAAAATGAATGCATGCAGTTGACGTGAGATATAGACTAGCAGTAAAAAAAGAAAAGAAAATGGTGCACATGATAATATACATGCAGTTGAAAAGCAAAAAAAAAAAAAAAAAAGAAGAAGCATGTAGTAAAAAAGCAAAGGATAAAAAGATGAGTGTAGAAGAATAGGTAACGCTAAGCAGGCTAGCAAGCTACAGACAAACAGACTCATGCAGCGTGCCAGCAACAACCGGAACAGGAAAAACCATTGATCCCAACCATTGGAACCAAAATCATTGAAAATTAATGGGAAAGGCCATAACACAGAGCATTTTTTTTAAATCTGTCAGTTACAATAAAGAAAATCAGCCACAATGCAGAAAAAACACACCGAGAAAATAAAGGATGAGACTATAAAACATCCAGAGTGCAAAATATAAACACCCACTTACACACACAAATGAACTGGTGAGACTATAGCACAGAGCAAGGAGGCAAAAAACACAACATAACACCCACACGCACACAGAAATAAATGGGTGAGACTAAACACAGCCAGAAGGGAGAATGCAGAACACACACTCATGCACAGGGAACAAAGGTCAAAGAACAAATTCTGAGTGACCCCAATGTATGAAAGTAAAAACATTTCACTGTGGGAAAGTTTACACTTAGATGCAGGTGCCTCACCTTCCAGACAAAACACTGCATCTATCTGTTATGGAAACAAAGACATTTCCCACAACTCTAGGTTATAAATGCGGCCTCATCGAGCCTGACACTATTGTCACAACATGATTTTCAAGTAAAATTATTTATATTTTGTTTACTAGATGGCAGCCACCTGCCTCCAATATATGTCACATTTCTTGTTGCTTTGTACTCTATATCCTTAGTATGGTAAAAACATGTTCAAAACACTTTGCTGTAAATTTGGACCTGTCATTGCAAAGACAGAATTTTGTGTATATGCAAATATTATAAAGGTCAGCGGCAACGGGGTCAAAGTTAAAATTAATTTTAATTTGAGTGCCGTGTTACAACACTTGAAAGAATTTGGGGGTAACGCAATTCCTCTGTATTAAATACATCATTAGTAGATACACTGTAGATACAAACTCCATTTAAATTTTCCTAATGTAACTGATCCTGTTCGACCCATTTGATTCGATCTGGCGTCAGCCGGCATGGGAAGTGGGAAGCTAACGAGGGGTCTAAAGGCTACAGCCTCCAGTGTCAGTCGCTAATGAACCTCGAGGCCAGGGGAGTGAGGTTCACACATACTGCACAGCTATCACGTACCAGCTGGCTCCCGTTACACTAACGTCATCATTTTCCAAGGTATGCGCTAATAGAGAGCATTTTTTAAATTTTTTGACATTTTGTTGTCGATGGAGGAAAATGCTATTCCAGTGTGGATGAGAGGCACAAACAGAGCATAATCAATGCGTTTTCAAAATGAAATTGTATTAGTGTAGATGTTGAATTTGAAGTGTGGACGGTTCAGCTCAACTCCCTTGGCATGTGTAAGTCTGTCATTCTCTATATTACAGACTGTAGTATACTGCCATACATCATATTCAGAATAGGACACAGATCACACTAGATTGTCCATTCTAGTTTCAGCTTTTTATGCTCTATCCTTTAGGGCTGCCTTCCATCTGGGTATGGATAGGCCCAATACCTAATCTGAAGTTGGTGCATTACTCTGAATTAGTTATCTTTAAACCGCAAACTGAAACAGGCAACTGGCCAAAGCCTGGGACAAGTTGTTATATTATGCAATCTTTAGGCAGTGAATCAGTGACGTTTCCTGCGAGACTCATAAAGCTGCTTGTGGGAAGGCCAAAATAATAGCCAATCCACACTGCGAAGTGGCTCTAAACGATGACATGTGGCTATCCAACAGGACGTGGAGGTAATCTAGCAAATGGAATGGAAAATCAGATTCACAATCACAAGAGACTCATCTTTCCCGTGGCGTGTGGCCAGAGTCAGAGGAGGAAGTGCTAGCTATGTCATCTCATGACCCATCAAGCCCATAAATTAGACACATACAAAAGCATGTTGGTCAGGGCAAAGTTTGATCTTGATGGGGTGGGTGAGCAGCAGGGAAAATGAAGAGTTGATCCCCTGCGGGTAGCTGATTACGAAGACATACTGTGTAAGGCATCACAAATTAGGGTTATTATAGTTTTTGAAAATTTCAATTTAGTTTTTATTTCATTATTTTATTTTTTTATTTAGTTTTTGTTTGATTTCACTTTATGATTGTTAGTTTTATGATGCGTTCATACAGTGTTGGAATTCCTTTAGTTAAGATGATGAGATGAGAAATCGGTATCTCGTTATTAAGGTAATTCCAACATGACCTGAACACACTGTTAGTTTAGTTTACATTTTTTATGTTTCAGTTTATTTTTATATTTAGTTTTTCTTTTAATTTATTTGTAGTATTTTAGGGCTGCCAAAGTTAATATTGAATTTAAATGTTTAACTGCATTAGATTTCTCAGTGCTGTCTAGTGTTATCGCTATCTAGTGGCATTTTCATGTTTAAAATGTAATACTATACTGTGTATCAAAAACTAAAACTAATTAATTTGTCCGTTTTTATTTTATTGTAGTTAGTCTTGGAGTCATGGAAATTTATTTTAGTTTAGTTTTTCCAATAATGTGACACTGAAAATAAATAAAAAATAAAATAATACAGATATTTATTGTAAAGGGTTTAAACAATGTTTTCCATGCTTGTTCAATGAACCATAAACAATTAATGAATATGCACCTGTGGAACGGTCGTAAAGACACTAATAGCTTACGGTAGGCAATTAAGGTCACAGTTATAAAAACTTAGGACACTAAAGAGACCTTTCTACTTTCTACTTAAATCACTTTCACGGGGATGGTAGTACGGTATGAATGGCTCATCCATCTCGTCCTCCCCGAGCTGTGCATGGTGTGCATGTGTGGGCGGCCACACGTTTGTCAGCTTCTGTACAGTATGGATAGCTTCTTTTAAGACTCGCAGTGACATGTTTCGTATAAAGTTTATTCCATAAACAGTACTGCAGGTCTTGCCTCATCTATATTTGACCACTTCCATTTTCCTTCTTTCTTTCAGTCTGCACAACTGCACTGTTCCAATAGAGGCATAATTTTAAGGCATTGCAGGTGTGCGGATCCAAAAGGTGAGCCTCTTATTTAAGCTGCCTTCTAAGATTCCTTGATTTGGCCAAATTCTAAGGCAGCTTTGATCTTTGCTTTAATCTCTTGTACTCCCAAATACACATGCCATATAATAATTGCACATATATGTATATACACTGCGTGCCCAATTATTAGGCAAATTGTATTCTTCAGGATTAATTTTATTGTTGAACAAACACAATGCTCTCAGTCAATCCAAAATTTTATTGAACCTCAAACCTGAATGTTTAACAAAGAAAAAGTGAGTTTTGTCTTTCTCAGGGGAATATATAAGTGTGTACAATTATTAGGCAACTATTAGTGTGCACAATTATTAGGCAACTAAATTACAAAAATAATTTCTCCCAACTCAATTGTTTATTCTCAATTTTTAGAGTAGGTGCAACAAATAAGTAACACAAAATGACAATTAAATAACATTTTTGACCTTAAAATATTCAGTGACCAGTATAGCCACACTTCTTTTCAATAACTGCCATGAGCCTTCCATCCATGGAGTCTGTCAGTTTCTTGATCTGTTCACGTTCAACTTTCGCTGAAGCAGCAACCACAGCCTCCCAAATGCTGTTCAAAGAGGTGTATTGTCTTCCCTCACTGTAAATCTCACATTTGAGAGGGGCCCACAAGTTCTCAGTAGGATTTAAGTCAGGTGAGGAAGGGGGCCAAGTCATTATTTGGGCATCTTTGAGGCCATTGCTGGCTAGCCAAGCAGTGGAGTACTTGGATGCATGTGATGGAGCTCGCATGCATCCAATGACCTTCTTGAATGCTGAGGACTTCTTCCTGTACCACTGCTTGAAGAAAGTACTTTCCAGAAACTGGCAGTAGATTTGAGAGTTGAGTTTCAGTCCATTTTCAACTTGAAAAGGTCCAACTACCTCATCCTTAATGATAGCAGCCCATACCAGTACCCCTCCTCCACCTTGCTGGCACCTGACTCGAAGTGGTGTCCTGTGTCCATTAGTTATCCAGCCAGGGGCCCACCATCTGGTCCATCAAGAGTCACTCTCATTTCATCTGTCCATAAAACCTTTGAAAAATCTGTCTTAAGGTATTTCTTTGCCCAATCTTGATGCTTCAACTTGTGCATATATTCAGTGGTGGTCGTGTTTCAGCCTTCTTGACCTTGGCCATGTCTCTGAGCACTTGGCACCTTGTACTTCTGGACACTCCAGGTAGGTTGCAGTTCTGGAATATGGTAGCATTGGAGGATAATGTGTTCCTGGTAGCTACACGTTTAATTCTTCTCAAGAATATACAGGTGCATCTCAATAAATTAGAATGTCGTGGAAAAGTTCATTTATTTCAGTAATTCAACTCAAATTGTGAATCTCGTGTATTAAATAAATTCAATGCACACAGACTGAAGTAGTTTAAGTCTTTGGTTCTTTTAATTGTGATGATTTTGGCTCACATTTAACAAAAACCCACCAATTCACTATATCAAAAAATTAGAATACATCATAAGACCAACAAAAAAAACATTTTTAGTGAATTGTTGGCCTTCTGGAAAGTATGTTCATTTACTGTATATGTACTCAATACTTGGTAGGGGCTCTTTTTGCTTTAATTATGGAGCATTGTTTTATGCTGAGGAGCTGATATAAGGTCCGGCCATTTCAGTGGGTAGTTCAGCGTTGTGGCAGGAGGGACACAACGTCTAGTTCCCTCCATCAGGGAACGGAGGTTACACAAGTAACCATGTCGTGCCCTATCTGTCACTCACTCGATGTTGTGTCGATGTAGTGAAACTAGGGGTCCCAATACGAAACGCCACAATTGGCTGAACTATGTTACGTGAACTGGCGGTGTGTGGTGGGCAGACTACTGTGTGCCTCATAGCCAGCACACCAGGTCGACACGTAACCTCCCCCAACATAGTTATGAGTGTCGAACAGCCCTTTGGGGACAAGTTGACCACCCAAAAGATAGAGACAGGCTTAACCCAGTCGTGGCCTCTTTTCCCCTTCTCTTTTTCCACTCCCTAAAAAAGAAGGGGGATTATCCAACTGGGCCACCAGGTATAGTCGGGGGGTGTCCCTCCCAAGGGGAAGACACCACGGAGACCACACCTCGCCCAAAGAGAGGGGGGGATATTTAAGTGGAAGAATATGTCACATGGTCTTTCCGACCATATAGAGAGTCTTCAAGGTAGATCCTACCCAACGGGGGAGGAGTTACTACAAACATGGAGACTGGGGTAGAGGGGCTCTGCCTAAGGAAGACACAGTTTGCCAGCAGGGAAATGAACTAGCAGAAGATATATATCGCATGGGGTTAGCCTTACAGGGAACCGCCACATGCGGAGCACCTACCCCAGAACAGGACTCTTAGTTAGCACGTGTACTGGGCCAGCAGCGAGTCTCTCCGAAAACTCGACTGCCACAGGGCTCGGAGGAAGTCAACCAGGGAACAAAACTTGTGAACACTACTGGGAATTAATGGCGCACGTCTTCAGCTCGAAGGGAAAATGGAAGGCACTATGTGCAAGCGATACACCCGGCCAGCTATCCCGGGCTTATCCGCTTGTGTTGCGTGCCACTACCTGGGACAAAACCGGTTCCACCCGGAGGTTGTAGAACCATGCAAAGGTGTTGGGTGTTGCCCAGCCCGCTGCTCTGCAAATGTCTGTTAGAGAGGCACCTCTGGTCAGGTCCCAGGAAGCCGCTACACCTCTGGTAGAATGGGCTCATAGCCCTACCGGGGCGGCATGTCCAGGGCGAGATATGCCATAGTTATGGCGTCAATGAGCCAGTGGGCGATCCTCTGCTTGGAGACAGCACTTCCTTTCCGCTGTCCACCAAAGCAAACAAAGAGCTGCTCAGAGATTCTAAAGCTCTGCGTGCGATCCAAATAGATGCGTAAAGCGTGCACCGGACACAGCAACGACAGGGCTGGGTCTGCCTCCTCCTGGGGCAGCGCTTGCAGGTTCACCACCTGGTCCCTAAAAGGGGTGGTGGGAACCTTGGGCACATAGCCCGGTCGGGGTCTCAGGATCACGTGAGAGTAACCCGGACTGAACTCCAGGCACGTTTCGCTGACAGAGAACGCTTGCAGGTCACCTACCCTCTTGATGGAAGTGAGCACAGTCAGGAGGGCAGTCTTCAAAGAGAGTGCCTTAAGCTCGGCTGACTGCAAAGGCTCAAAGGGGGCTCTCTGTAGACCCTGAAGAACTACAGAGAGGTCCCATGAGGGAACGAGGTGTGGCCTGGAGGGATTCAGCCTCCTGGCGCCTCTTAGGAACCTGATGATCAGGTCGTGCTTCCCTAAGAACTTACCGTCGACTGCGTCGTGGTGTCCTGCTATGGCGGCAACGTACACCTTCAAGGTGGAAGGGGACAGCCTCCCTTCCAACCTCTCCTGCAGGAAGGAAAGCACTGATCCGACTGCGCATCTCTGGGGGTCTTCGCGTTGGGAACAGACGCCACTTAAAGGCATACAGGTGCCTCGTAGAGGGGGCTCTAGCCTGAGTGATCGTGTCTACCACCACGGGTGGTAGACCGCTTAGGTCTTCCATGTCCTGTCCAGGGGCCAGACATGGAGATTCCAGAGGTCTGGGCATGGGTGCCCCGTCCCTGAGAGAGAAGGTCCTTCCTCAGGGGAATTCACCGGGGGGAGCTGTCGCGAGGAGCGTGAGGTCCGAGAACCACGTCTGGGTGGGCCAGTAGGGTGCTACCAGGATGTCCTGCTCCTCGTCTTCCCTGACCTTGCACAGGGTCTGTGCAAGCAGGCTCACTGGGGGAAACTCATATTTGCGTAGGCCAGTGGGCCAGCTATGTGCCAGCACGTCTATGCCGAGCAGAGCCTCAGTGAGGGTGTACCAGAGCGGGCAGTGGGAGGATTCTTGGGAGGCGAACAGGTCCACCTGTGCCCGTCCGAATCAACTCCAAATCAGCTGGACCACCTGAAGGTGGAGTCTCCACTCTCCCCTGAGGGTAACCTGCCGTGACAGCGCGTCCGCTGTAGTGTTGAGGTTGCCCAGGATGTGAGTGGCTCGCAGCGACTTGAAGTGCTGCTGACTCCAGAGGAGGAGACGGTGGGCGAGTTGTGACATACAACGAGAGCACAGACCGCCTTGGCGGTTGACATATGCTACCGTTGCTGTGCTGTCTGTCCAAACTAACATGTGCTTGCCCTGGATCAACGGCCGGAACCTCCGCAGGGCGAGCAGAACTGTCAACAACTCGAGACAGTTGATGTGCCAATGCAGTCACGGGCCCGTCCAGAGGGCGGCAGCTGCGTGCCCGTTGCAAACAGTGCCCCAGCCCGTTTTGGAGGCATCTGTCGTGACCACGACGCACGTGGAGACCAGTTCTAAAGGAACACCTGCTCGCAGAAACGAGGTTGGTCCAAGGGCTGAAAAGACGGTGACAGACCGGCGTGATGGCCACGCGATGTGTCCCATGGCGCCATGCCCAGCTCGGATCTCGAGTCTGGAGCCAGTGCTGAAGTGGCCTCATATGCATCAACCCGAGCGGGGTGGCCATATGCCCCAGGAGCCTCTGAAAAAGTTTCAGTGGAACCGCTGTTTTCTGTTTGAACGACTTCAAACAGGCCAGCACCGACTGGGCACGCTCGTTCGTAAGGCGCGCCGTCAAGGTGACTGAGTCCAACTCCAATCCGAGAAAAGAGATGCTCTGAACCAAGAGGAGCTTGCTCTTTTCCCAGTTGACCCGAAGCCCTAGTCGGCTGAGGTGTGAGAGCACCAGGTCCCTGTGTGCGCACAACATGTCTCGAGAGTGAGCTAGGATTAGCCAGTCGTCGAGATAGTTGAGAATGCGAATGCCCACCTCCCTTAACGGGGCAAGGGCACCCTCTGCGATCTTCATAAAGATGCGAGGAGACAGGGACAGGCCGAAAGGGAGGACTTTGTACTGATACGCCTGACCCTCGAATGCAAACCGCAGGAAGGGTCTGTGTCGAGGAAGGATTGAGACGTGGAAGTACGCATCCTTCAGGTCTACCGCCACGAACCAATCTTGATGCCGGACACTCGCCAGAATGCATTTTGCATCAGCATCTTGAACGGGAGTCTGTGTAAAGCCCGGTTCAGTACTCGCAGGTCCAAGATTGGCCGCAACCCACCGCCGTTTTTCGGTACGATGAAGTAGGAGCTGTAAAACCCTTTCTTCATCTCGGCTGGAGGGACAGGTTCTATCGCGTCCTTCCATAGGAGGGTAGCGATCTCTGCGCGCAGAGTGGCAGCGTTTTCGCCCTTGACCAAGGTGAAGTGAATACCGCTGAACCTGGGCGGGCACCTGGCGAACCGAATCGCGTAGCTGAGTCAGACGGTCCGGATCAGCCATCGCAACGGATTGGAAAGTGCGAGCCACGCGTCCAAGTTCCGTGCGAGGGGAACCAAGGGGACAACGTCGTCAGACGTACCGGCAGGTGGGGCCTCGCGGCGGGGCGGAGTGCGGGATGGGGGAGGAAGAAGCCTGTCCTCGTAACCCGTGGAGACTGCCACATCTGGGGCGGCTGTGTCCACAGCTGGGTGCTCAGGGGCGGATAGGCTACCGCTGGAGTGCCAATCCTTCAAGAAAAAGCCCATGGAAAAAGTAGTCGTGGTGACGACCGTACACACCGGGTATGTGACCCAGGGAGGAAGGAAGCCGCTCTTTTGCTGAACTGTTGGGTACCAAATCAAACAAAAAGGCAACAAAAGATTTTCCACCTGGTCCTCCACCGGGGGATGGAGTGGTCTTCTAACCAGCTCCACGTGAGTGGGTTCCCTCGTCCCTGGGTCGCCCGTCTCAGGGGCGCTTTGAGGACCTCCGTGGGTTCTTCGGCGCCGGCTGTGAGACGGGTGGCGTCTGCTTCCTGCGGTGGGCTCCATGCCGGGGCCGGGACGAAGGGGCGGGCTGTGGCGGAGCCGGTGCAGTCACTGCAGGGGGATGCACTTGGCGGTGAGCAGACGGGGTGCGGGATCTTGATCCGCGCCAGGGCAGGATGTGCCAGATTGCCTCCGTCTGCTCCTTCGCCGCCGAACTGCTGGGCAAAGTCCTCGACGGTGTTGCCGAATAGGCTCGCCTGGGAAATGGGGGCAGCAAGGAACCGTGTCTTGTCGGCCTCGCCCATCTCGACCAGGTTGAGCCAAAAGTGGTGCTCCTGGACCACTAGTGTGGCCATCATCCACCCGAGAGACCGCGCCATGACCTTCGTCACTCGGAGAGCGAGGTCGGTCGCCGAGCGCAGTTCCTGCATCAAATCTGGTGCAGAACTACCCTCGTGCAGTTCTTTCAGCACCTTGGCTTGGTGGACCTGCAGGAGAGCCATGGCATGCAGTGCAGAGGCGGCTTGTCCAGCAGCGCTGTAGACTTTAGCCATCAGGGACGACATGAGCCTACAGGGCTTGGACGGAAGCTTAGGGCGTCTGCGCCAGGTGGTGGCGCTCTGCGGGCATAGGTGCAGCGCGAGCGCCTTATCCACCGGGGGAATCGCCGTATAGCCCCTGGCCGCCCCGCCATCGAGGGTAGTGAGAGCGGGGGAACTGCGGAATCGGGGTCGGGCAGTAAAAAGTGCCTCCCACGACTTCGTCAGCTCCTCGTGCACTTCCGGGAAGAATGGCACTGGAGCGGGGCGTGGCTGCTTTGAGCGGCGCCGCGAGCCCAGAAACCAATCATCAAGCCGTGAGGGTTCAGGGGAGAGTGGAGGGTTCCACTCTAACCCGACGCTCACGGCCGCCCGGGAAAGCATGTCCGTCATTTCGGCATCGGCCTGTGACTGGGCAATCGTCCCCGAAGGGGGAAGCCCAGCTGAGGTTTCTGCGTCCGACTGGACAAGCCCGCTCTCCGATGCTGTGCTCGAGAGCTCATCATCTTTGCGGGCTCCGAACAAGAAGCCAGAATCGCCATGAGACGAGCCGGCGAACTCATCTGGAAGCCCAACTGGGGCAGACGAGCATGCTGGGGAATGGGAGGTCCGCGGGGGGATACCCGGCGGAGACGATCCCATTGGGGTCCCCAAATCGCCCCCAGTGCTAGCCACTCTGGCCTCATACCCGTAGGTAGAAGGGCCGAGGCGGGGAGCCGCTGGGGTGGCTTGCTATCTTATGAAAGCAAGCCGCGACTGCAACGTTGCCATGGTTATGTTCTCACAGTGAGAACATGAACCATCCACAAATACTGCCTCCGTGTGGGTCGCGCCCAGACACGAAAGACAGCGATCATGACCATCCGAAGTTGAGAGATAACGACCGCAACCAGGAATAACACACAATCGGAAAGGCGTCTTTAAAAAGACGTTCTGTGTGTGCCGCTCTTTTAGAGAAATATATACTCTTTTAGAAGGGAAAAGCTCTTTCAGAAAATATACTCTCTAGTTTTTCTGCCGAAGCGCCCAGGGGCGTTCTCTGCAGTGTACCAGTGCAGAGGAGGGAGAAGCCGCTGAAATGCGCCGTCAGATCCAGCAGAGGTGAATGAACAGTAGTATTCAGCTCAATGAGCATGACCATTCAGCTCCGAAGAGAAAATCTGAATGAGTGGTTGCATACCAGCTCCTTTTATACCCGTATGTCCGGGGGAGTGGCATGCAAATACCACTCGCCAAATTTCATTGGCCTTTTATCAAAGACCAGAGGTGTCTCGGGCTCCCAAGTGTGACCCCTAGTGTCACTGCATCGACACAACGTCGAGTGAGTGACAGATAGGGAACTTTTTTGCAGCATTTTACTAATAAAAGATGTTTTAATAAAAAAAATAAATGAAAACATTAATTTTTTTTAATCTTTCAAAAAATGTTAATATGTTAGCTAAATAGTATTTATATATATGCAGTTAGGATCAATTAGGGCCATTCTGCAGGGATGCAAAAACAGAATTCTTGGAAACACTGCTATAAAAATTAATTATGATGATGTAGGGTGACCATACATCCTCTTTTTCCCGGGCATGTCCTCTTTTTCAGACCTTAAAAAAGCATCCGGCCGGGATTTCTACATTTCTCAGTTCGGCTTTAGTTGCATTATGATGTGCATCTGGTCTAAAACTTCATTGTGTGTGCGCACATATTTGCATTGCTTTAAACCCTCTTTGTAAGTCCCACCTTCTCGCACACCAATTGGTCGATTATAAGAGGCTTGCAGCAACTATTGGCCAAATTCCTGCCTGTCAATCTCTCCGCGAATGCGCAAAGTGCTGTGGTGTTTGGCATCAAACAGTTGCTTGACAGTAGCAGCAAATGACAGCTGAGTGGAAACAATGCCCAAATGAAAGTGCAAATTTACAGTAGATTTGCACAAAAAATTCCCATGCTTTCGTCCAGGTTGAGATCTGTGGGAAGCAGAATGTATGACATGTTAAGCTGGCACTTATGTGTCAGTTGCTAATAAAGGTGCAAGTGATTTAGAAGCACACATTAGCTCTGCCAAGCATAAAGGGTCAGCAAAAGGTGAAAGTTCATCAGGTAAATTAACGGACTACTTTTTGTGACCAGGTAAAATTGTTATCACATTGCTTCATTTTCCATGGCCATTCAAAATAATAGTAATAGTAAATGAAGGTACACTCATGGCATCAATTTTTTTATTTTAGTACATGGACATTCAAAAGAATGTTGGAAAATTGTATTTATTTATATATATTTATGTTATGCTAATAGAGTGTCTTTTTCACTGTATTAAAGTTTGCATTCATAGTAACACTGTTTTGAATCCTATTATTCCACCCCCCCCCCCCCCCAGAATATGGTCACCCTAGATGATGTTTTACTATAGTCCAATTGGAAAAATATTGATGCTTGTTAAAAGGAATAGTTCACCCAAATATTATAATTATTTCATCAACCACTTGCCTCATGCCGTCTCAAACTTGTATGACTTTTTTCTATGGAACACAAATGAAAATATTTTAAAGCAGTGTTTCCCAAACTTTTTTGCCGTAATAACCCCCACAGCACCATCATCACGGCTCAAGTACCCCTACATCAACACAAAACCAAAGATGTGTACCAAAGACTAAATATCATTATATATATATATATATATATATATATATATATATATATATATATATATATATATATATATATACACACACACACACACACACTGGCAGCCAAAAGTTTGGAATAATGTACAGATTTTGCTCTTATGGAAAGAAATTGGTACTTTTATTCACCAAAGTGGCATTCAACTGATCACAATGTATAGTCATGACATTAATAACATGAAAAATTACTATTACAATTTGAACAAAAAATTTCAGAACTTAAACTACTTCAAAGAGTTCTCATCAAAAAAATCCTCCACATGTAGCAATGACAGCTTTGCAGATCCTTGGCATTCTAGCTGTCAGTTTGTCTAGATACTCAGGTGACATTTCACCCCACGCTTCCTGCAGCACTTGCCATAGATGTGGCTGTCTTGTCATGCACTTCTCACACACCTTACAATCTAGCTGATCCCACAAAAGCTCAATGGGGTTAAGATCCATAACACACTTTTCCAATTATTTGTTGTCCAATGTCTGTGTTTCTTTGCCCACTCTAACCATTTATTTTTGTTGTTCTGTTTCAAAAGTGGCTTTTTCTTTGCAATTCTTCCCATAAGGCCTGCACCCCTGAGTATTCTCTTTACTGTTGTACATGAAACTGGTGTTGAGTGGGTAGAATTCAGTGAAGCTGTCAGCTGAGGACATGTGAGGCGTCTATTTATCAAACTAGAGACTCTGATGTACTTATCCTCTTGTTTAGTTGTACATCTGGCCTTCCACATCTCTTTCTGTCCTTGTTAGAGCCAGTTGTCCTTTGTCTTTGAAGACTGTAGTGTACACCTTTGTATGAAATCTTCAGTTCTTTTGGCAATTTTAAGCATTGCATAGCCTTCATTCTTTAAAACAATGATTGACTGACAAGTTTCTAGAGAAAGCTGTTTCTTTTTCGCCATTTTTGACCTAATATTGACCTTAATACATGCCAGTCTATTGCATACTGTGGCAACTCAAGAACAAACACAAAGACAATGTTAAGCTTAATTTAACGAACCAAATAGCTTTCATCAGTTTTTGATATAATGGCTAGTGAATTTCTAGTAACAAATTAGCAATTTAGAATGATTACTCAAGGACAAGGTGTTGGAGTGTTGGCTGCTGGAAATGGGGCCTGTCTAGGTTTGATCAAAAACGACTTTTTTCAAATAGTGATGGTGCTGTTTTTTACATCAGTAATGTCCTGACTATACTTTGTGATCAGTTGAATGCCACTTTGGTGAATTAAAGTACCAATTTCCTTTCGAAACAGCAAAATCTGTGCATTATTCCAAACTTCTGGCCGGCAGTATATATATATATATATATATATATATATATATATATATATATATATATATATATATATATATATATATATACTGGCGGCCAGAAGTTTGGAATAATACCAATCACACTCCAATTTTATTTTATCATTAGTTTTCTATCATTTTAGTTAAAACAATAAACATGTAGACAAAAGTATATATATATATATATATATATATATATATACACTGAACAAAATTATAAAAGCAACACTTTTGTTTTTGCCCCATTTTTCATGAGCTGAACTCAAAGATCTAAGACTTTTTCAATGTACACAAAAGGCCTATTTCTCTCAAATTTTGTTCACAAATCTGTCTAAATCTGTGTTAGTGAGCACTTCTCCTTTGCCGAGATACTCCATCCACCTCACAGGTGTGGCATATCAAGATGCTGATTAGACAGCATGATTATTGCACAGGTGTGCCTTAGGCTGGCCACAATAAAAGGCCACTCTAAAATGTGCAGTTTTACTGTATTGGGGGGGGTCCGGGGGGGTCCGAAAACCAGTCAGTATCTGGTGTGACCACCATTTGCCTCACGCAGTGCAACACATCTCCTTCGCATAGAGTTGATCAGGTTGTTGATTGTGGCCTGTGGAATGTTGGTCCACTCCTCTTCAATGGCTGTGCGAAGTTGCTGGATATTGGCAGGAACTGGAACACACTGTCGTATACGCCGATCTAGAGCATCCCAAACATGCTCAGTGGGTGACATGTCCGGTGAGTATGCTGGCCATGCAAGAACTGGGATGTTTTCAACTTCCAGGAATTGTGTACAGATCCTTGCAACATGGGGCCATGCATTATCATGCTGCAACATGAGGTGATGGTCGTGGATGAATGGTACAACAATGGGCCTCAGGATCTCGTCACGGTATCTCTGTGCATTCAAAATGCCATCGATAAAATGCACCTGTGTTCATTGTCCATAACATACGCCTGCCCATACCATAACCCCACCACCACCATGGGCCACTCGATCCACAACGTTGACATCAGCAAACCGCTCACCCACACAACGCCATACACGCTGTCTGCCATCTGCCCTGTACAGTGAAAACCGGGATTCATCCGTGAAGAGAACACCTCTCCAAAGTGCCAGACGCCATTGAATGTGAGCATTTGCCCACTCAAGTCGGTTACGATGACGAACTGCAGTCAGGTCGAGACCCCGATGAGGACGATGAGCATGCAGATGAGCTTCCCTGAGACGGTTTCTGACAGTTTGTGCAGAAATTCTTTGGTTATGCAAACCGATTGTTGCAGCAGCTGTCCGGGTGGCTGGTCTCAGATGATCTTGGAGGTGAAGATGCTGGATGTGGAGGTCCTGGGCTGGTGTGGTTACACGTGGTCTGCGGTTGTGAGGCCGGTTGGATGTACTGCCAAATTCTCTTTGGAGACGGCTTATGGTAGAGAAATGAACATTCAATTCATGGGCAACAGCTCTGGTGGATGCCAATTGCACGCTCCCTCAAAACTTGCGACATCTGTGGCATTGTGCTGTGTGATAAAACTGCACATTTTAGAGTGGCCTTTTATTGTGGCCAGCCTAAGGCACACCTGTGCAATAATCATGCTGTCTAATCAGCATCTTGATATGCCACACCTGTGAGGTGGATGGAGTATCTCGGCAAAGGAGAAGTGCTCACTAACACAGATTTAGACAGATTTGTGAACAATATTTGAGAGAAATAGGCCTTTTGTGTAGATAGAAAAAGTCTTAGATCTTTGAGTTCAGCTCATGAAAAATGGGGGCAAAAACAAAAGTATTGCGTTTATAATTTTGTTCAGTGTATATATATATATATATATATATATATTAGGCCTGCATGTTTATTGTTTTCATGTACAATTTGTTGTTAGGCCTGCATGTTTATTGTCTGCATGCACAACTTGTTGTTAGGCCAGTATGTTTATTGTTTGCATGCACAATTTGTCCTATTTACACTGATATGTAGAACAAAACGGTACTCTCTTTTAAGATTCCCACGTTTTGCTTGAGCGAATATTAATGAGAGTCACACAGCTTCTTTATTATAATTAAATTTTCCTTTTTGTTGTTTTTGATCAAATGATGGTAAAGGATATTAAAACAAATGGATTGCATGGATCTCGTCTTTGAACACGGATGAATCAAAACAACTGCTTGACTTTATTTTAAGATAGATCTTACGATTTTAAGAATGGATACTGAGATTGTTCAAATAAAGATTGTGATTAATTAGTAAATCTACATTTTTACCCAGCCCTAATCCATGCTATTTTTATTTTAAGACATACATTTTGTTTTATAAGTTCAACATAGCAAAATACTATTATTTTTGCGTACCCCCTGGAACCTGCTCAAGTAGCCTCTCTACGGTTGGGAATCACTGTTTTAAAGAATGTATGAGGTATTTTTGTCCACACAGTGCAAGTCAATGGAGTACAAAACATTCACGCTTCAAAAAGGACATAAAGGTAGCATAAAAGTAATCCATACGACTCGAGCGATATGATCGCTTTGGGTGAGAAACAAACCATAAAGTCCTTATTCACTATAAATCTTGACATCTGGAGTATCCTTGGCACATTTCTGAGAGAAGCTCGTTCGCACACTTCCTTACGTTTACGGCATTAAGCGCTCTACAAAAACCAGACACCGTGTTGCCAGGTTCGCAGTTTTCACGCCCTGTTGGGCTATTTTGAAAATGCAGATGCAAGTTAAAATGATAGAGTCACGGGTTGTTTTTTTGGGGGGGGTACATTTAAAATGTACTGAGATTGCCAAAAGTTTGATGATAAAACTAGGAAATTAAAATGCAACGGCTTAGTGATGTATAATGAAATGGGGATAGAGTACCTGGAAACCACGTGCAGCGCCAAAGAATCACCGTCTTGAAGCCTGCAGTGTGTTACAATCGGGGCGGATGCCAAGATTTATAGTGAACTAAGACATCAATTTTGGTCTGTTTCTCACCCAAAGCAATTGCATCTCTACAGAAGATATGAATTCAAGAACTCGAGTCATATGGATTACTTTTATGCTGCTTTTATGTCCTTATTGGAGCTTGAAAGTTTAGGATCCCTTTGATTTACATTGTATGGATACAAACAGCTCAAACAATCTTCATAAATATCTTCGTTTGAGTTCCAGTTTGGGATATCATGAGGGTGAATAAATTATGAGAGAATCAGAATATTTGGGTGAACTATCTCTTTAAGCTCTAAATTAATTTTCAAGATGTATACTAAGGCAAACATTACAACCCTGCTGAAAAGACCAGCTTAGACCTGCATGAATTTTCATGCTTGCCAAGTTGGTTTATGCTGGTTTGGTGCTGGTCTAGCTTGTGGAACAGCATAGCCATACTGTTCACCACCAAAACCCAGATCTAAATTATATCCTATTAAATCCACTCAAGTCCTAGTTGAGATTTGGCCAAGAGGCAAGCAGTCACCAGTGTAGCTGCAGCCATAACCACACCAAGTAGGCGGTAAGAGTTCAATGACTTGCACTTTGAATCCATTCTTGGGTCACAGTATTTCTGGGAAGCTCGCACTTCCTCCAGTTCGTCCAGAGACAGAGATGAAGGGCTCATCTGAGCCAGAACCTCCATAGCCGCCCGCTGACCAGACTGAATTGCCCCACTGAGGTAGCCACACCATTTGGTGGCCGTCTCTGTGCCTGCCCAATGAATCCTGACAAAAGAGATGTGGACAAGTTAACTTAAAGTAAAATTAACAGTTATTACTTCCTGTATACTTAACCCCTATATAAGTGGCTTCAGCACCCAGATTTAATACTGGATATCAAGTGGCAAGCCATCACAGTAGTGATTGTTGTATAAAAGTTACAAAAATGTCTTGAAAAAATAGTTTACTCAAAAATTACAATTCTGTCTCACCCTTATGTTGTTCCAAACCTGTATGTCTTTCTTTCTTGTGTAGAATACAAAAGGACATTTTAGGCAGAATGTTGATGCTTTTCACTTTCATTGTATGGAAACAAAAAAGAGCAGCGTCAACATTCTTCAAAATAACTTGTGTTCCATGAAAGAAAGAAACTAATATGGGTTTGGAACTTCATGAGGTTAAGTAAATGATGACATCATTTCCATTTTTGAGTGAACTAGCCCTTTAAATTCAAACACTGATCTTTTTATTATTACCATGAATTGCATAGGCCCATTAATTTGCGAAAATATTGAGTGTTCAGTTTAAAATGTTTTTTTTTAAATTTGTTGGTTTCTTGGTAGCAGTGATAACAGATTACATGTAATATGGATTATGCACTCAAGTAATTATAATTAGATTACATTTTAAAATGTATATAATCAGATTTCAGATACTTTTACAGATTAAATCACTGTTCACTTTCATTGTTCACTTCATAATTTCTCCTCTTGTGTTCCACATTAGTAATCATATTGGTTTGAAAATGACATAAGGGTAAATGATGACATAGGGTTCATTTTTGGGTGAACAATCCCTTTAATATATTTAAAATTAATGATTAGATTTCATCATAAAATGCAAAAAGTAAGTAATCCAAAAGTAATCAGATTAGATTACCTAAAAAGGGAAATCTAAAAGATTAGTTTACTGTTTACTATTTCAGTCGTGTAATTTGTAATCAGTACTGGATTACATTTCAGTAGTCATCTACCAAACACTGATCACAGCACAAAATACACTGTGGTTTGCAAAAACCAGTACATATACTAACCCGTATTTAAAGTAGTCTAGGTTGAGGTTTCTTTTACCTTTCCTAGTTTTGCTCATGGTTTTCGAGGGAGTATTTGATTCTATTAAACTACAGATTATTTTTTAATTATTGAGTTCAATTGGATGCATAGCCTCTAATATCTACGAAAGATTAATTTTGGTAAAAGGAAGCATTTTTTAAAGGTTGATAAGTCAAATAATTTTGCTATCCTATGCATGATCATATGCTTGCTACATTTTATTATTTGCATTATTCCCTGATGTTTGCGACCCTATCAGAACAGACCTGCAACTCATATTTGGGTCAAAACCCACCAGTTGAGAACCAGTACACTACAAGACTGTGTACCAAGGCCTGTTTTGTGAAAAATGTCAAGGTTAGAGATAATGCAAATATTTGTATTCACGGTTAATGCCTGTCAAAATAAATAACATGTAACTTAGTTAACTAAATCAAACTAAGACTTGTCCTTTATGCCAATGGCATTCGTGACTGTTTGGCTAAAAATGACAATGACAGTTCAAAGGCCTTAGATAGCAATTAAATGTCCAGAACAATCTTTATATCTTTAATAGAAGCAGATTATTGTGTAACTTGTGGTTGTTCATTATGTAAAAATACTGCAGAACTGTATAAACAGTACAGACATCCTCCAGCAGACAAGGATAGTTATTTCCTGTATATTGGGAATTAAACAGAAATACTGTCCAATTGGTTTCATACATTAGAAATGCTTATTGTTTTTTAGCTCAGCATTCCACAACATATTCTTTTTGTAAGGCCATTTCCCATCCACCACCCTGTTTACTCTTTATGCATTATGGATGCATAGACTTAGTTGTGCATGAAGCCCCCCAGGGATATCATTTATCCACAGTGCTTTTCACCTATGCTCTTTGTCTGTGTGAATCACTAAGGCATGAAAGAGATTTTGGTTTATATTCCAGCCTCTATAGAAGGCAAGAGATGTGTTTCTAACTCAGGAAATACAGCATGTGTGCATCAAGCACAGTCGAGAACATAATCTCTAACAGTCTGGTGCAGTGGTTCTCAAACTTTTCAGGCCAAGTAAAACTTTTGATCAAACCAAAACATTCAAGTAGCACCAATGTTCCCTCTATAGTTTTTTCAGGATTGAGCAAACTTGAGTACAAGCTTAAGGGCTGTGAGGAACATAATTGTGATGAGGAGGAAGATGGGGCCTAGCTCTATCTCGCAAACTGCCGCATCTGGCTCAGCCCTTTCCCTCTCCTCGGCTGATTAACCCGATTGGTGGTTGGCCATGTGGACTCACGGCCCCACCCTTCTCCTCATCACAATAATCTTTTTTGTGAGCAACATTTTTTGTGTAATATATATTTGTTAAGATAAATTATAGTGCCCGCAAAACCCTAATCAGTCTCTTGACTGGCCCTTTTTTTAATCAGTATTTTTGTCTTGTTTTCCAGTTAAGATATCTAAACATCCTTAAAACAAGATACATTTCCTTGAGAAGAACAATTGTGTAAGATAACAAGACTTGTTTTCAGAAAATATATCTTGAATAAAGTTTATTTTACTTACTTAATTGGCAAACTTTTTTTTTTCCTTGTTTTATGAATGTTGTTTGATTTATGCTTACTACATTTACAACAACAACAACAATAATAATAATAATAATATTAAAGAAATAAAAAAACTATTTGGCAATGGGAAAAATATTACAAAAAAATCTTTATTTTGGAATGGCATGAAAAATAAAGAAAATAATTTAAGATACAGCATGTTCTCAACCACAAGTATTTATTGACTTTGCTTCTCAAGTAAATCTATCATGTTTTAAGAATGTTTAGATATTTTTACTGGAAAATGTAACTTTAAATCTTCTCCCATCTGTCTAGAAGTACATGGAAATCCTGTCAGACTGATTACATTATTGATGCATCAAAACCAAGTGCTGAATCCAGTGTTTGAGTCAAAAGCAGGCTACTCTCTACTAAGCTTGCCCTCATGAAATTGAGCATCTAGATGCTTACTTTGAGGGCAAACAGAATAATATACTGCCTTTTTCAATCACTTAAGCTTTTTGCCACACTCTTTGTGGTGCACGGACTCTGATCAGCGCATCCGCATCAATGCGCAGTTTGAGAATGTTCGAAATCACCTATTCACATCCCGCATTGCAGGAGTAAGAATGTAGGCTATGCATTAGAGTCTTATGCTAAATATATATTGTATATGGATATACAGTGGCCCCAAAAGGTAATTGGACATTTAAGCCACACTTAAAAATTATACATTTTTTCCATTATACTCTATAACAAAATATAAAACACTTAATATAACACAAACACTTTGCTAGTAAAACATTTCACATAAAGAAGTTTGTTAGGTCAAATTCTGGTGTCAAACTTGGTGAAACATGCCCAAAGTTAATGTGATGAACTATACTTTTGATAATTTATCTAGGGCAAATGTGTGAACTTGAGGGAAACTGAATTCATACATCCACCAAAAATTACCTTTGCAAAAATGTTAGTTCAGAGAAAAGGTATTGATATTTTGTTATCTCATGCAATAAAATTCAAACATTTTTAAATGTGACTCAAGTGTCCAAATACTTTTTAGGGCCAATCTACAGTATATTGTATATGGATCACAAATTAGGAATAAAACATGGGAAAATAAATATACCAATTCTCGAGAGGGAAAACTCCTTGAGACTTTTGTGTTAGTAGATAAGTCATTAATTCATATTTTATTCCTTTTAATTATTTACATCTATTAAAACTCTCTTAAATATTTAGTAGCTATACAAAAGAATGGATGGGGGTTCAGTGCATCAGAGTGACGTTTCCAGTCTTGAAGCATTTAAAAGAACAGTAGCTCCAACATCTCGTCTGCTTCTAAGTGGGTCAAGGGCAGATTGCAGGCCTCCTTCAGGTAAGGGCTCATTGCACGCACAGATTCCAGACAGAACAGGGAGTCTGTACATGCCTCGCCACCATTTTATGATGAGCTCATTCTGTTCTCTATGGATTTAATTCTATTATGTAAATGCATAGCTCCCCCTCGACTCAAGCTATTGCACTCTTTTTCTCTCTCCCTTTCTGTCTCCCTACCCTACGTTCTCCTATGGTGAGCATTAGTTCAGCCCTGTCAATCACTAAAACAAGCCCATTTCATATAGGTTGCAAGACGTTTACCCCGAGAGTGCTGTCCTTATGACATCTAGTCCTTGGGTTGGAAAACCTTTGTGCTTCATAATGAAATGGGCATTTATACTTTTACTTTTACCCTCACTGGGTTTACTAATAATTGCGTGCAAGTGTTCTTATGCACATACAATTTCCGCTGGATTCAAAACAGGTGCAAACACACATTTGTTCTTACCCTTGTTCTACTGAGATTATGATCTGTGATTTTTGCGTATGTGTGATTTCAGTTGTTTCAAAATGTTATCCTAAACTTGTAAAAATGTAAGTGCGAACATATCGATGAATCATGGTGTCATGTATATGTTTGCACAAACAACATGTACACATAGTTAGTGAATGAGACCCAATATCTGCAGGCAATATCTGCTAGTTGAAGGCAAGGGGATCCATAGGCAAGGCCAAAGAAGTGGATTGGGGTGTTGGGGGGTTTGAAACAGGCTTTGTTGAACATGAAGGGATCTGGCCTGCATAATGGAGTGGTTTACCTGCCGAAGGGCTTTCGAAGACTCGGGTGGTAATACGTCAACATCCCAGGAGCCATCACATTCACAGGACAACCTCCACTATATTCCTCTTTAGCCCAATCCTGAAAACATTACAACAAACACAAAAAACAATTCAAATTTTGTTCCATTTTCACAGAAAATTGTACCCCTCCCCCCCCTTCTGCAGCTCTTAAATCACATATGGCACCATTAGTGTCGACCCAGTCTCGAAAATCGTAAGAAATCATATGAGTTGGCTTGTACAAAGCATAGTTTTACTCCCATAGGAAAAAATAAACCAATGAATGATGTTATTATGATTTTTTTTAAGTTTAACCCCAAACACAAATCTATACCTAACCATGAAGTCTAACCTCTTACTCAAACCCTAAACCTAACCATGATTTAAAAATGAAAATAACTTTTGTGTACAACAGAAGAAAGAAAATATCTGGGTTTGGAACAAGATGAGGGAAGCGTATTAAACGTTATTCACATACATCAGTAATTTGTATTGCATAGCCTAAATAAGTCTGGAATGACTAATCAAATTTGTCCAAAGACATTTTCTTTCTTAAAGGTGCAATATGTAACAATTTTCATGTAATATTCGCCTTTTTTTTTTTTGCCAATGTGTGTACAGGTTGTAACGCAACTTAAAAAATGAGCCCTTCCCGGACTTCCTAGGTTGCCTATTAAAGCCTGTAGACTGATTTTCATGTGAAGGGAGCGGTCACTTTTGCTGGGAAAATCCAAAGGATGTGACGTTTATGCGCGCTCCCGAGAGCCTTGCCTCAGTAATAGCTTCTCTTCCGCTATTCAACAGCGACAACAAACTGCAACACTAGGTAGCGTTATCTTAGAGATGGAATCCAGCAAACGTCCGGCTCCCAGCACAACACCGACTCCAACACAACACAAGTAAGCCAAAAAAACAAAAATCATTTATCTACTGAATCCCATCTGGCTAAGCGGGAACGTGATCGTGGTCGAGCAAAAACTAGAGTGAACATCGGCAGGGCATTTGATTCCTGGAGGGACCTCGTTAGGTTTTGGGGATCAAAACCGGTTTTGGGGATCAAAACCGACCCTGAATTGGCATTCTTATTGGACAGGTAAGCTTACATAACTGCAAAGCATGTGAAATATAGTGCCATAAGGATTGATCTGTGTAATTTTAGCTAACTTGATCTTGCCTGCTAACGCTGACGAATTGCAAGATACCTTGTGTCATAACTTTCAAATAATTTCAGTGATCTTCTCTTTATACTAAAAGTCAGCTATACAGGATAAATTTAAGCAAATACGCTGGTTTCTTATTCATAGTACAACATATGACATACAAAACATACAATAGTGCAACATAACTGTAAACTGTCTGGTATAGTTTGGTAGTATGTAGCTGTATGTATGTATCAGTATGCTATGTTAGCTGATAAGTAGTTTTAGTTTAGTCTCAAAGTTTGTAGTAAAACAATCATAACTGTGTAATTTTAATTATGCTACCTCATCTGTCAGCATGATGCCAGTGAATCACGTTCAGTCTCTTTGAATGTCACATCATTGTTTTGGCTGATGCTTGATCACTCGCGTCCCTATGGAGTGTGTGCACAAGCGTGAGCAAGAGCAACAGGTAGCTGGCTGCAGTTCACTTAATGGCCACAGGTGTCATTAATAACAAGGGTTTCTGAATCTTACATAATGCACCTTTAAAATAAGGTGTTGGATAGGAGGCTAGGTAAAATTTGATGCCAGTATTTTTTCTATTTAAAATTCAGTTTTTACATTGGTTGTTCTAAAAGACATACCTTTTCGTATGTGGCATGTCTTATGATGTCTTACGATTTTGCCATATTATATACATTTTTACGAGTTGTCATGACATGGGTTAGTGTTGGTTTGACACCAATGATTTTAGGATACGAGATATGTGATAACCAATTATGTTTGATGTCATTGACATCCAACCTGAGAACCATGGAAGAGGGAAAGATAATAACGACATACATTTCAGTCTGTTCATTACACAAAGCTATAAGGCTGCAGAAGACTTGAAATATAGTGTACAAAATGTACTGGCTTCTGTTATGGTGCTTTTATGTTTTGTCCTTTTTAAAACTTGACAGACATGGTCACTATTAACTGTCGTTGTATGGAAAGAGCTGCACAAAGATTCTTCAAAACTTCTCATTTTATGTTCTGCAGAAAATATAACAGCATATGTGTTTTGAATGACATACAGGTGAGTAAATGGAGACAGAATTTTCATTTTTGAAAGAACTATTCGTTTAAATATTCATCTAAGTGAGAATTCAATGTGGATTCCTCAAATGTTCCCCTACGGTTGTTCAGTTCATGTAGTAAAAAAAAAAAAAAAAAGTGTCTGGAGATAATTCATTATTTCATTAAATTAAGCTAGCATTTTTCATCTCAAGAGCCCTGCAGAAATTCATCACAATATAAAATACACTGATCCTAAGTAGTAAATATGGTTAATGTTGAATATTCTTCATTTTTCCTGTAAATTCTACGAAGGTAATACAAGCAAAACCAGCAATGCAATATATCTTAAAAGGGATAGTTCACCCAAAAATGAAAATGTTCCCATCATTTACTAACCCTCATACCATCCCAGATATGAATGACTTTCTTTCTTCTGCTGAACAAAAATGCAGCTTTGTTTGGTCCATTCAATGCAAGTAAATGGTGGCCAGAACTTTGAAGCTCCAAAAAGTACATAAAGGCAGCATTAAAAGTAATAAATATGACTCCAGTTGTTAAATCCATCTCTTCAAAAGTGATATGATAAATGGGGGTGAGGAACAGATCAATACTTAAGTCCTTTCTTACAATAAATCTACACTTTCACCAGCCCTCCTATGCATGTTCAAGAGAGGATCGAGTTCCTTCAGCAGAAGAAAGTCGTACACATCTGGGATGGCATGAGGGTGAGTAAATTATTTTTGGGTGAACTAACCCTTTAAAGCTCATTAGAATGCTTTAAACATTAAGAATACGTCCACTGACCTTGCATAAGATAGAAAGTACTTAACCAATCCACACTAATTGCACTTAATATTGAACTTAACTTGCACTTACTGTAGAAAAAAAAAAAAAAAAAAGAATTCAAATAAAATAAAAAAAATATATACTTCCGTCTCTTTCTTCTGTGCTAGCACCATACTACTCCAGCCACCTTGACAGCTTGGCAGTACAACACTGTAGATGCTGTTGAACTTTGTATGAAAAATTGCTTGCTATGTTACTCATTTGTAAGTCTCTTTGGATAAAAGCCTCGTTAAATGACTAAATGTAAATGTAAAATGTAAACACTTGATGTGTGAAAATCGATTTAAAAAAAACTTCTCAATAAAATGTTTTTACCCCTCTTTTAAATGACAAGAAATTACATTGTGTTTACTCCTCAATTATTTAAAGCATTTAAGGGAGGCTAAAATTAGTTTAAAATAATGTGCTTTAGCTCATTTGCACCATATGCACTAAACACCATCTGGAGGTTTTCTGGAGTTTCTGCACAGTACTTTTCAATTAATGATGTTTCACAGAGGCGTTTATGGAGTCTTTTAAACCTTTGTATTATTCCAAGCTTTGTATATTGCACCCCTAAGCCCAGTTCACGGGACATTTAACTGCTCTGTGGGTAATTCTATAGACGTAAAGGAAATATATATCCTTCCACAAACTGCTACTCATGTGAAATTGGCATCATAAGGCCCATCATCCACTCCTGCTCTCTCCTTTCACCAACCAAGAAATGCTTTAGGCTATTCTCCATTTTCACTTAGTGCTAAAGTGGCCCGACACCCCTTTCACACCAAGGCAGAAAGATGTTAACATATTGTTGAAGCTGATGGTTGTCAAACCAATGTGCCCGTTTGTCAATCTCAATTACGCCTTCCATCTATAATGCCTTTTTACCTCTTGGGGGGAATAAGTTCCCATTTCCTTTGTAAAATGGTGCATTTCAGGCACAGCAGAGGACTGGTTCTCAGCTTTTTGGCCAGAGTGGAATCAGTGATTTCCATTTCAGTTGACGCCTGTGGCAAATATCACACAGAAACTTGTCAGAGCCGAATGGATATGGGGAGCAGGGACAGAGGTGCTGAACTCTGGATGTTCTTAATAGGTTTCATGCCAGCTTCGGAACAGTGTATTTTTATGTGCTGACTCATTCAGGAGTGATTTATGTTTGAAATGAGAATTGGTACCACAAACTGAGAGAGTTGACATTTGGATCCATTCAAGACTTCACAGTGTCGTGATTGTCAAATTTTGTTGGTGGAACTGAGTTACTATGAAATATAGAAAAGTTCATGGTAAATGTACCTTTAAAGGTGCACTCAGTAACTTCTGTCTTTGTGTCACCTGGACTTGACACCTAGCGGCTTGGATGCAGCATGATTTAAAATCAACAGTTTTAAGTTTCAGATTCCATTGTAGAAATTTAGTGTTCACAGTCAGCCATGATTACTTCAATCAATGAGTGAAAGTGTCAAATAACAGGATGGTTACTGAGATTAAGCGAATAGTATTCAGCTGGTCATGTGATTCTAACATGGCAGCCCCCATGTACGGACCCTCTTCATGAAGAATAAAACAGCTTTTATAAGGTTACTGATGTGACAGGAGTCTTCATTTTAATGTGAGTGGTCATGATTTCCTACATATATTACAAAATTACAATTCATGTCTTTGAGTTAAACTTTTTTAATGAGGAAAAAAATTACTGCGTGCACATTTAAAGGTGAAGTGTGTAATTTATTCAATATCAAATTACTTTCTCGTATCACCGATAAAAATGCAGTAACAAGCCAGTGCTTTGAGGTTGTTAACTACAATACCAATAGCAACAATCCTTAGGGTTTCATACTAGTGTCAATCAAAACTTTCTACTCTGTGATCACTTTCTCAGAATTTCACAAAATTCCCAATATAGAAAAGTTTGAAAGATGATGATTACACATCATATGACTCAGCGCACCTATTGGCTAAAATTCAACACATACTTTTTCCTGGTAGTGAATGTAGTAGGTGGATGCCTCTGGGCCGAGGTACTTCACCAGGGTGGATATGACAGCATTTCTATACTCTTTGACATTTGGGTCCATTAAAGACTAGTGTTGGGGAGCAGTTAACTAAAAGTAGTTACGCCACTAACTCAACTAGATTTTACATTACCTAATTCACATAAATGACTCACTGATAAATTTTGAGCCCTACACAGCCTTAAAGGGACTTTTCTTATTTTTTAAAGCAAAATATTAAGTGCATTAAGTGCAAATATTTCCTAGTTTATTAGTGTATATTAAGTATTAATTTATTTTCAATGTAATGTTGTAATACTATTAGTTTAACCATGGTTTTACTATAGTAATATTGTAGTAACCATGACTGTAGTAACCGTGGTTAATTTTGTGGTTATTATGATTTTTCTACAAATACCATGGTTAAACTGTGTCATTAATGAATATTAATAATATTATCCGATTATTATATTTCTAAAAATATTTTCTTCTTTAAAGGGATAGTTCACCCAAAAATTAAAACTCTCTCATCATTTACTCACCCTCATGCCATCCCAGATGTGTTTGACTTTCTTTCTTCTGCTTAAGAATATTTCAGCTCTGTAGGTCCTCACAATGCAAGTGAATGGTGACCAAACTTTTGAAGCTCCAAAGAGCTCATCAAGGAAGTATAAAAGAAATTTATATGACTCAAGTGGTTAAATGTATATCTTCAGAAGAGATATGATAGGTGTGGGTGTGAAACAGTTCAATATTTAAGTCTTTTTTTTTTTTTTGCAATAATTTCTCCACCCTGCCCAGTAGCTGGTGATATGCACAAAAAATTTGAATTATAAAAAAGTAAAAAACGACTTAAATATTTATCTTTTTCCTCACTCACACCTATCATATCCATGCCTCGTATTGACGAACTGCTCGATCGTTAAATTCAACACTGAATTTATTGGCAGGGTTATTTATATAAAGGGTTATTGGCAGATCCCCTTAACACCAATGTCCCATGAGAAAACAGCCTTCTCCACACCATTTGGCTTACACCAATTCGTGGCCCTTCCGTTCGGTTTGTTTGGGGCCCCAGCTACTGCCTTATGGACCAAGGCCTCTGACCGCACTCTGCGTATGCCGCTGCCTACATGTAAGACATCATTACATACAGTAATGATTGGCAGTGGCATATGCAGCATCTGGGGGTGGTTCTGAGGTCTACGGTATCTGGGGTTCCACTTGGGTCACTAGCAGGTGCGCCCCCAAATTGATAAGACCGCGTGGTTGTGGCCTGCCCGAGACCCAAGACCAAAAAGGAGGTGAGACAGTTCCTGGGGCTGGCTGGCTATTATAGGAGGTTTGTGCCTAATTATTCGGATGTCACCAGCCTGCTGACCGATCTCACTAAAAAGGGAGCCCCAGACCTGGTCCATTGGTCGGAGCTGTGCCAACAGGCTTTTATGCAGGTGAAAGCTGCACTTTGTGGTCTGGCCATCAAGTGGGAGGTCCTCACCATTTGGTACTAACTCCTGGGATGGGCTTTCACCCTCTGTTCGGACCACGGCCCGCTCCAGTGGCTCCATCGCATGAAGGATACCATTGTGCGGATCACCCATTGGTATCTGGCTCGTCAGTTCGAGGTGGTCCACAGACCGGAGGCGCAGATGGCTGTCGTAGACTTTCTCTCCAGAAATGGGTGGGAAGTACTGGGCAGGCCAGATGGCTCCCCGGCCTGAGTCGGGTGATGGGGGTATGTGGTGGTGGGGGCGTGGTTGAGCGCCGGTTTGTGAATGGACAGTGAGATCAGGAGATGAGAACGGTAAGGATCATCACCTGGCATTGACTGTCTCTAACAGCTGTTTGTCATTGCAGTGAGAGTGGAGACGGGCTTTAAGAGCAAGCCAGATGCCAGTGAGATGGAGTGATTTAAGAGGCACAAGCTGAAAGAGACTGTGTTCATTTGTGTGTTAAAGCATGATTTGAAGTGTGTCCGATGAAAAGCGTGAATTTTGAGTATAAAAATAAACAGACCGTTTGAGTTGGATTTGCCGTCTCCCGCTTCCTCCTTTTCCCTAACTGTGAAAATTGTCACATGTACCTTTAAAAGTAAAATGTGTAATGGGGGGGGGGGGGGGGGGGGACAATCATTATTTTTGCAATTCCATTTTGTGATGCTAATGGCACAGAAAATAAATACTTAACCTATAAGGGTGTCAAATACAATACCAGTACCAATATTATGGTATCATCCTGGAGTCACTTGAAACTGTCTGCTTGGCGATCACTTTCTCAGAACTTAACAATTATTCCCAAAAGAGGAAAGTTTGCAAGAAGAGACTACACATCCTATGACTCAGCGCACCAATTGGCTGAAATTCACCACATACTTTTTCCTCATAGTGAATGTAGGAGGATGCCTCTGGGCCGAGATATTTCACCAGTTTGGATATGACAGCCTCTCTTCTCTCCTCCATCTGTAATAAGCACAAAAAAGCACATTTACTTATCTCTCACATCACACTCGTATCACAAAAGGCCAAAGCCGTTAAAGCATAACTTTGCTTCCAAGAAATGCGCTGGGGCCAGTTCTCCATCCTATATTGATCAGAATAACTTAAACTCTTTTTGGTCCATGTTTTCCATGAGTTATGGTTGGAAACAAGCTGGGCTGTTCATCCCTGCTGTTACTATTCCAACGAGTGGCAGATGTTAGGGGGACACATAAAATCCTGCATCTGCATGTTGCGCACACCTCTACTTGATCTGCGTGTCCCTGACCATAATTCAGCATGCAATTACAGCTTAACAGCGGGTGGGGGGAGGGGTGTGTGTGTGTGTGTGTGTGTGCAGGGTGGTATAATAAACATCTATAGCAGTTTCTTAGGCTGAGAGTCTCATAAATGTTTTAAAATTTTAAAGAAAATTCTCTTTGCTTTTTTGTAGTTATAATCCTTTAATTTTGGGCATGCCACTGAAAAGGAAATCTTTAAAAACACCTTCAAAGCTTAAAGGATTAACCCCTTTAACTGCTATATTGTGAAAAAAGTTTACGCTTAAACAGTTAAAGTCTCCATATACATAAGTCAGGCATATGAGGTATAATTTGAAAGCTTAGAATCAGAACTTTTCAGAGATAACCAATTCTGCATTTATGTTACTTAAAATAACAAAATAAGGCTTCAAAACATTCGCGTTGAAAACTAGTGCCCACCAGAGGCAATGGGGTGGAAATATTTATATGAAAATAAAAGTCCTTCAGATAGCACCAAAATGAACAAGTCATATATCAAATGAAAACTTTGATTCTCAGAAATGTGACTTTACAGTACATTCTGATGCCCTAATACCACTGTTCAAAAGATATTCAAAAGAATCACAAAGTGAAATTTTATTTCTGTAAATCAATACAAATGTCTCTTATGCTCCAAAAACTTTATATCAATATATATATATATATATATATATATATATATATATATATATATATATATACCTTAGGGATTTCTCTAAAAAATTACCCATTGTTTACTTGTCTGTGAGCTTGCTTGGCTGGATAATCCAATGTTATATCTTACTGAAGATGTCCAGAATCAAATTTACCATCCAGAAGGAAAAGCATGCAAAACAAACCATCAGAAAAGTATGTTTTCAACTATTGATGATAAAATGTTATATATCAACACAAAGGAGAGGATCTCAGCTTTGTAATGACACCTAGATTGAGCTTCTAGTCCACTCACTGGCTAAAATATTCAATAAAACAATGAGGGTGGTACTTGAACTGAAAATTAGACTGAATGTCTGTGGACGAATGTATTACAGGGCCACCTACAGATTTCAGATCTGTAAATTGTGATGGAATGTGATAAAGAAAAACATTTCTAGTGCTTCCTGCCATCTAGTGGAATAAAATGAGACATAGACCGATCAGCCACAACATTAAAACCACCTGCCTAATATTGTGTAGGTCCCCCTCCTGCCGCTAAAACAGCGCCAACCCACATCTCAGAATAGCATTCTGAGATGATATCTTCTCACCACAATTGTACAAAGTAGTTATCTAAGTTACTGCAGACTTGTCAGCTCGAACCAGTCTGGCCATTCTCTGTTGACCTCTCTCATCAACAAGGTGTTTCTGTCCACAGAACTGCTGCTCACCGGATGTTTTTTGTTTTTGGCACCATTCTTCAGAGTAAATTCTAGAGACTGTTGTGCATGAAAATCCCAGGAGATCAGCAGTTACAGAAATACTCAAACCAGCCCATTTGGCACCAACAATCATGCCACGGTCCAAATCACTGAGATCACATTTTTTCCCCATTCTGATGGTTAATGTGAACATTAAATAAAGCTCCTGACCAGTATCTGAATGATTTTATGCACTGCACTGCTGCCACATGATTGGTTGATTAGATAATCGCATGGATGATTGTTGGTGCCAGACGGGCTGGTTTGAGTATTTCTCCCCAAGTCACCGACTCGACCATCGCCCCCGGTGACTTCCCAAACAAGGGGATCTGTCGACCCTCTGACTCCACCTTGGCCCTCCGAGCCCTGAACTGCGCCTTGGCCCTCCGATCATCACCTCGGCTCTACGTCCCCTCGTCTCCACCGTGGTCCTCCAGCCTATCGGTGTCACCGGGGTCCCTCATCCCCCCAGCTACACCTTGGTTCATCAGTCACCTGGCTCTGCCTTGGCTCTCCGATCCTCTGGCTACGCCTTGGCTCTACGATCCTTCGGCTCCACCAGAGACCTCCATCCCAACAGCTCCGCCTTGGACCTCAGTCCCACCGGCTCCACCTCTGTCCTCCGATCCCCCAGCTCCGCCTTGGTCCTCCGAGCCTACGGCGCTGCCTTGTTCCTCCGAGCCTCTGGCTCCACCATAGTCCTTCGAGCCTTTGGCTGCTCTCTGAGCAATAAGACCCCCAGTTCTGCCCATCGATCCTCTCACAGCTCCACCTTCCATGGCTTTGCCTGCCCTCTGCTCTACCTGCCTTCATCGAGCCTCCCTTGGCTCCGTCTACCTTCGTCGAGCCTTCCACGGTTCCACCCTCTAAGTTTTCACCTCTTGCGGCCAGGCCTCCTGACATATATATATACATTGGACTAATTACAAAAAACTGGTCTAATTTTTCAGAGAACCCCCCTTATATACATATAAAAAATACTCCAATTATTCAATATAATATTTAATGTGTTTATAATCTTATGATAAACAGAACATTTAAAAAAAAAAAATTGTTACAAGTAACTTTGTAAATGTGTAATTCTGATTCTTTTCACTCTACCTCACTTCGATACAATGATCAGCCACAACATTAAAACCACCTGCCCAATATTGTGTAGGTCCCCCTCGTGCTGCCAAAACAGCACCAACCTACATCTCAGAATAGCATTCTGAGATGATATTCTTCTCACCACAATTGTACAGAGCGGTTATCTGAGTTACTGTAGACTTTGTCAGTTCAAACCAGTCTGGCCATTCTCTGCTGACCTCTCTCATCGACAAGGCGTTTCCATCCACAGTTGGTGCTAGAAGGGCTGGTTTGAGTATTTCTGTAACTACTGATCTCCTGGGATTTTCACGCACAACAGTCTCTAGAATTTACTCCAAATGGTGCCAAAAACAAAAAACATCCAGTGAACGGCCGTTCTGTGGACGGAAATGCCTTGTTGATGAGAGAGGTCAACAGAGAATGGCCAGACTGGTTCAATCTGACAAAGTCTACAGTAACTCAGATAACTGATCTGTACAATTGTGGTGAGAACAATATCATCTCAGAATGCTATTTTTGGCGGCACAAGGGGTCCTACACAATATTATATATATATATATATATATATATATAAACTTAATTCAAGATATGTTCTCTGAAATTAGCTTGTTTTAAGGATGTTTAGACATTTTTACTGTAAAATAAAACAAAAGCACTGATTAAAATGATTTACTGCAGTGTGGAGGTAAAGTAAAAAGGTCGAAAAAAAAAAATTACATTGCAGAAATGTAATGTCGTATTAGATGACAAGTACAAGATTGGCTTATCCATCTTAAACTGTGATTTATAATGAATTGACCATAAACACAGTGGCTGAAAGGAACTATTCTCTCTATAATGCATGACCACTGATGCTCTGGGATTTTTAACATAAATTAAACAACATGTTTATCAGTCTAGCCCGTCTCAAAGAGGGAATTCTGATGAGTTGATCTGATTTTGAGCTCATGGATTTTAGCTTTAGGGTAGCATTTTCTGTTCCAGACACAGAATCTTTGTTTGATTGAGCGATGAGTGTCAGATAAATCGATATTTTGTTTTCCGAGATATCGCTTCCAGTTTAACTCTACTGCTTTAACAGCTGGGACATTTTGCTAATCTGAAATTGTTTGTTTTCGCTGTCGTGTAAACAAATTCACTCTTTATTGCACGTGCACAAACACACAGGGGCGAATTCACTAAACTGTGCCACCTTTGTGCATTTCAGCACAAAAACAGTGTTATATTCATCAACAATCCAGGTTAACAAGATGCTAAATGCCACTGCACCGTATTTAAATGAACTCATTCTTTTCAACACAACCCTACTGTATACTGGGAAGTAAGGTTTATTTATATTGCACATTTAATTCAAAATGGTAATTCAAAGTGCTTTAGATAAGCATGAAAAAGAGAAAGAAAATGAATTAAATTATTATAAGTTAACTCTTATAAATGAACAAAAAAATGAATGAGGAACAATTCATTCTTATGAACATAAAAAATTTATTAAAATGAAAAGTAAATAAAAAGTACAGGTAAGACAAACTAAAATAAAACAATGCAGTGCGATCAGCCCAGTTAAATGCAGATAGTTATACATTCCATTGGAAGTTTTTTGAGCAACTAACTGTCAACATATGTCTCTATTTTCACCTCTTGACTTATTGTCACAGTATTCCCCTGAAATCTCTCACTTTCTCTTTCCATTTCTCACTCCCTATATTGCTTACTATATGCTGTTAACATAGTAAGCTCTCCCTCTCTCTATTCCTCACCTAACACTCTTTCTCTCTGTCTCTCACCTCTCTGTCGCACCAGTCATGGGCCTGCGCACCAGCGATGAACCCCACAAGCGCAGGACTGCCTCTGGGGCTGGTGGCATCAAATGTGACGCTTAAAGGGCAGTCCTTGTAGGGACGAGTCACGATTTCCCCTGAGAAACCCTTTTCCCTCCAAAACGCCTGCAAAGAATGACAAAGAATTGACAACGATTACAAAACATGTGTGACATTCTGAATTCTTATTGAAGGAGAACAGCACTGTGATGAAAATGGACACTATTTTGCATAAATGTGGATACTACAGTGTGGATTTATGAGCAATTAATAAAGGCAAATTATTTCTCCTTTCAAGCTCAATTGGGATAGACAAGTAAGCCAAATGGAGGTTTCATTTAGTCTTAACATTTTAACTTTATTATAGTATTTAATTCATTAGAGCTGTAAAGGGGAATGTGTTGGGAAAGTTTGTTAAGCCGGCTGTGGTTAAAAGGATGGGTTATGCGTGTCACTCACAGTGGGGTATGTGATGATAAACTTGATCAAGTGGCCGACGGGCATGCACTGGGAGAGGCGCTGGCGCTCAGCTGGTAGTGCAGGATTGTAGCGTATCTGTGCTGGGGGGGGCATAATCAGGGTACAGAGTGGGTTTAGTGGGTGGCAATGAGTTAAATAGGCTTTCAATGCCACAGGCATCCAACAATAGTTAAAAAAAAGAACAGTGGTCCAGCCAGGTCTCCGAAGCAACCAATTTGGCCCGGTTGCTAGGGAGGGTAGAGTCACATGGGGTAACCTCCTTGTGGTTGCTATAATGTTGTTCGTTCTCGGTGGGGTGCGTGGTGAGTTGAGCGTGGATGCTGCTGTGGATGGCGTGTAGCCTCCACACGTGTAATGTCTCTGTGGCAATGTGCTCAACAAGCCACGTGATAAGATGCGTGGGTTGACGTTCTCAGATGCGGAGGCAGCTGGGATTCGTCCCCTGCTACCGGGATTGAGGCGAATCACTACGCGACCACGAGGACTTAAAAGCACATTGGGAATTGGGCATTCCAAATTGGGTGAAAAAGGGGGAAACCCCCCCCCCCCCCAAAAAAAAAGAACAGTGGAATGATACTGACATAAATGCTCAACAATTATATGAACAATCAAAATTACGATTACAGCTGCCACTAGGGATGTTATAAAATATTGATATATCGATCACTGATTGGCACGTTAATTTTGAGGCATTGATATATTAAAATTAGCCGCCATTTAAATTAGAAGCCTAATTTGCGCATTTTCCAATTCACTCAATTGGCATCTGTTGAATAGTGTGATGTAATAGTGTTGGGACACCACAAGAGGGTGATAAAACATTTACTGAAGCCAGGTCGTGGGCAGGAAAAGCACCGGTATCATACACTGAGGACAAGCTGATGTGGAGCAGCAGATGGGAGTCCGAAATTACAAAGGTTTTTGTACTTCAAGAATGAACAAAGTGACGTTGATGAATTTGCAGTTAGTGTATGAAACTGGTTAAACAGCACAAACTGAACCATTAAAAATGGCGACATTTATTATGCAATTTCTCTATATGTAGCTTTGAAGAGGTTTCATTCAAGCTGTCAAACCACAAAAGACATCCTTGTAATTGAAAATATATTGTGTAGGCTCTTTGAAAGATACACATAAACAATATATCATCCAGTGATGGCTAGAGTACATAATCTTTGTCCTTTTATAATAATTTGCGTTCTAATTCAATGAAAAACTATGTGAGTTGAGTTCTGTGGCACTGCAGAATTTTGCCGCTGAGCGTTGCCGGTGTGTGCGTATTTATATCTGAAAAAAAATCCCGATATACAGTATAGCGATAATAATCGGGAAAATCTACAGATTACCGATATGTGAAAAAGACATCGATCTCAAGCCTAGCTGTCACAGTTAAATAATGCTGTCCATTCCCGTTTGCTTTTTTGTGCAGTGGTTGTGCATTTTAACCAATGGAGAACTGGAGAAACATCACCTGAAACAATGCAAAAAGTCATCAAAAAGTCTGATGGTAATTTAAATAAAAAATTGGATTTGCTAGATATTGCGCTACTTGCAATGTTAATTGTGTTAAGCTCAATTGCAAATTAAACTGCAAGCGAGCATTGCTCCCATTGCAATCAACAAGGTGTAGATGGTGTAAATATGAGATTTATTCTGCAGTGCTGACAATGCAGTGTTTAATTATACATTTAGATTATAACATTTAAAAAAAAAAATCAAGAAAAACAGCAATAAATTAATTCAGAAACACAGTCCTTAGCTTGTTATACGTTTGTGCCTATGAATAAATAACAATATGGAATGCAGTTAACCCATAAAAGTATTTTAAAGTAAACTGTATTAAAATTAATACTTACAATATATAATTTAATATTTACAATATATACTGTATAAATAAGTCAGTATATATACAAAATAAATAAGTCCTTCAACTTTTGGAAGAGAGGAGAAAATGCTTCCCAAATCTTTGTTGTTGACGTCAAAGACTTTGCGTTCAATCAAACTCTATGGTATTTTGTGGTTTCATCTAACACTTGGTAGAAGCTAGCCAAAATAGGTAGATGCCAACATCAACAGCAAATCTATGTAAGGTAAAAGGAAATACATCCCAAACTACATTAATTGCAGACTGCACTTGCATTCACTTGCAGCGAGGATAAACCTGATCTTTACCGACAACAGTTTGTTTTCTGTAGTGAATTATTGGCTCCCGAGAGCATGAAACCATTGAACTTCAAAAGACATTTAGAACAAAAATTGTCAGTTGTTCTCTAGAGCTTATGTTAATAATATACCATTTTTGTATTTTGCTTGACCACCACTTAATGTCCAATGTAAAATATGGGGCCTAAAGTTAAACATGTTGAGAACCACTGGTATTATAGTATTCCGGGATAAGTACATTACAGTAAAATCGTGCTAAAGGAGTGGACAGATTAAAAAGAGGTATACTGATTTAAAGGGAAACAGCTAAATGGATTCAAAGATGAGGGGAAGGGGGGGGGGGGGGGGAATATGGAATAGAATAACTTGTAGGTCTTTGAACATCCTATGGTATTGATCCAGGTGGCTGTACTTTCTAATCATGCAGCACTCTGGCAAATTGGATCCAATTCCCCAATGACTAGCTCTCCATGAAATTGCCAATTTATAAAAGAATCTCTGCGATTTCACACTACTAGTTTGTCTGTTTTCCTAAAAGCCATAATTAAGGCTTAGCCATTTCGTAAATGTAACTGTGGGCTATCCAATGACTTTATGTGCGGACCCCAAGGCCACCTCTGTGAATGTGTAACGCAAATAGTGGCAGAAGAGACCCTGACCTCATTTTTTGATGTGAAAGCCTTTTGGCAACAAGCCAATATTTGAACTAGCCTTTTTAAGATGGGGCACACAAATACGTTGTTGTCAATAGCCTGTCAGTGACTCAAAAAATCAGTGCTAAAGTGTAACAGTATAAACACCATCTGAAATGATAAAAACAGTCCATTTAAGGAATACAGCATAATATGAATATGGGACTCTGTCTACAGTATAGTGTAACAGATGGGATTCTCCACTGAGAAATGGATTTTTAGAGATAACATACAAACTCACCAACCATGAGCTACAAGATTGTTAAGCGATGATGGTATACCCTACTGTAGAAGCCACAAGTCAGTTTCTTTTTCAACTACATAATGAAAAATAATAAAATTCCTGGTGAAGTACTACATTACCCACAATCCTTAAGCAAAATCCACCAATCAGAGAAGTCGCTGTTACCATGGAATAGGAATCACAGCAAAAGAGCTCAACACTGACCGACCACTTCCATAAAGCATTGCAAATTACATAATGGTGGTCTCCAAACACTCTCAAACAACTTCAATATGTGTATAGTATATATTTGTATAATTTACAATTAACTTCAAATATGTGGTTTTTATACTTCTGGTGAATGAGTCATGTAGTTTTATATTGTACTATGGTTGGTGATTTAATAACATCATTTACAATGCTTAATGGGATTGGGAGAACTTAATTCCCTCATATAACACATTAAGTACTGTACATATTCTTGTAGCTTTTGTCTTTGTAGCGATTTTCAAATACATTTTGGCTTTGAATCAATGTTGTGATTAGTCTTAGAGCTGGTTGGTTTGATTCAAAGCTTAGACATTTTTATAGAAGAATTATTTAAAATACCTGTGGAGAAAATGAATGGTAAAATACAGCTTAAAAAATTGCATGGTCACTGTTGTGCTCAATGTCCTGCTGAATGTGTTATGATACCTTCACTGGTGCCCAGAACAGCCTTTTTACTGTGTAAAAAAAAAAAAAAAAAAAGCTGGAAATACAAGGTTATTACAAAATACCAGGTTTATTACAAATCGTACATGAAATAGAGCTCAGATACTGATGGGAGGGAAATTATCACTTAGTCTATCTCTAAAATGTTTGGCAAATTCCCTTATGCAACATCTCAATCATGTGGATCCAACACTATGCAGAAAGGCATTTTAATTGATGCTAAAGTGAATAAATGTCTCTATCTTGACAATGAAAAATCAAACAGCACAAGTGATGCGTGGAGAGGCATTGTGTGTGAAGCGATGGCAATCATAGAAAGATACTTTGATTTAATTATTTATTTATTTTTCAGGAAAAACAATGCTAATTGAAAAAGAGGCTCTGACGAGTATATTTCCATTGTAACAACACAATGATTCTTGAGTACTGGGGAAAAACAGGCTACAAAATAAAAGAAAAAAGTTATTTTGGATTGATCAAAATGTTCAGAGGTATTCACCTATGTTCGGGGGCAATCTTACGCTTATTACATTTTCTCACAAAATGTGTGGTTTTCCTTATCTATCACTCAGTGTGTGTCAGCACTATCAGATACATGTCAAATATTCATGATAAATATTGGCAAATCTAGCATTCAATTCAGTAAATGTATGAATTGCAAAAGTTTTGTGTTCCCGCTCAATAAGTTTTGTGTCCCCTTTCAATAAGTTTTGCGTTCCCACGCAATAAGTTTTGTGTCCCCTTTCAATAAGTTTTGCGTTCCCTCGCAATAAGTTTTGTGTCCCCTTTCAATAAGTTTTGCGTTCCCTCGTAATAGTTTTGCGTTCCCTCGTAATAGTTTTGCGTTCCCTCGCAATAAGTTTTGCGTCCCCTTTCAATAAGTTTTGCGTTCCCTCATAATAGTTTTGCATTCCCTCGTAATAGTTTTGCGTTCCCTCGCAATAAGTTTTGTGTCCCCTTTCAATAAGTTTTGCGTTCCCTCGCAATAAGGTTTGTGTCCCCTTTCAATAAGTTTTGCGTTCCCTCGCAATAAGGTTTGTGTCCCCTTTCAATAGGTTTTGCGTTCCCTCGTAATAGTTTTGCGTTCCCTCGCAATAAGTTTTGTGTCCCCTTTCAATAAGTTTTGCCTTCCCTCGTAATAGTTTTGCATTCCCTCATAATAGTTTTGCCTTCCCTCGCAATATGTTTTGCGTAAGCTCGCAATAAATTTACCATGGTTTTACTAGAGTAACCATATTTTAACCAATATATTCGTAGTGAAACCATAGTGATAATAAAGGAAAACAAAAACGTCATGGTTACTGGTATAACCTCCGTTCCCTGATGGAGGGAACGAGAATTTGGTGTCGATGTAGTGACACTAGGGGTCACTCTTGGGAGCCCGAGACACCTCTGGTCTTTGATAAAAGGTCAATGAAAATTGGCGAGTGGTATTTGCATGCCACTCCCCCGAACATAAGGGTATAAAAGGAGCTGGTATGCAACCACTCATTCAGGTTTTACGCTGAGGAGCCGATATAAGGTCCGGCCATTTCAGTGGGGGAACGGAGGTTACACCAGTAACCATGACATTCCCTATCTGTCACTCACTCGACGTTGGTGTCGATTTAGTGACACTAGGGGTCCCTATACAAAACGCCACAAGGCTGAACTGTGTTACGTGAACTGGCGGTGTGTGGTGGGCAGACTTGCTGTGTGCCTCATAGCCAGCACACCAGGTCGACACGTAACCTCCCCCAACAAAGTTATGAGTGTCGAACAGCCCTTTTTGGGGACAAGTCAACTACCCAGAGATAGAGACAGGCTTAACTCAGTCGTGGCCTCTTTCCCCTTCTCTTTTTCCACTCCCTAAAAAAGAAGGGGGATTATCCGACTGGGCCGCCAGGTTTAGTCATGGGGTGTCCCTCCCAAGAGGAGGACACCGCAGAGACCACACCTCGCCCCAAGAGGGGGGGGATATTTAAGTGGAAGAATACATCACATGGAAGAATACATCACAATGTCTGTTAGAGAGGCACCTCTGGCCAGGGCCCAAGAAGCCGCTACACCATGGGTAGAATGGGCTCGTAGCCCTACCGGGGGCGGCATGTTTTGGGCGAGATATGCCATAGTTATGGCGCCAATGAGCCAGTGGGCGATCCTCTGCTTGGAGACAGCGCTTCCTTTCCGCTGTGCACCAAAGCAAACAAAGAGCTGCTCAGAGACTCTAAAGTTCTGCGTGTGATCCAAATAGATGCGTAAAGCGCGCAACGGACACAGCAACGACAGGGCTGGGTCTGCCTCCTCCTGGGGCAGCGCTTGCAGGTTCACCACCTGGTCCCTAAAAGGAGTGGTGGGAACCTTGGGCACATAGCCCGGTCGGGGTCTCAGGATCACGTGAGAATAGCCCGGACCGAACTCCAGGCACGTTTCGCTGACAGAGAACGCTTGCAGGTCAACTACTCTCTTGATGGAAGTGAGCGCAGTCAGGAGGGCAGTCTTCAAGGAGAGTGCCTTAAGCTCGGCTGACTGCAAAGCTCAAAAGGGGCTCTCTGTAGACCCTGAAAAACTACAGAGGTCCGATGAGGGAACGAGGTGCAGCCTGGAGGGATTCAGCCTCCTGGCGCCTCTTAGGAACCTGATGATCAGATCATGCTTCCCTAAGGACTTACCATCAACTGCGCCGTGGTGTGCTGCTATGGCAGCAACGTACAACTTCAAGGTGGAAGAGGACAGCCTCTCTTCCAACCTCTCTTGCAGGAAGGAAAGCACTGATCTGACTGCACATCTCTGGGGGTCTTCCCGACGGGAAGAACACCACTTAGCGAACAGACGCCACTTAAATCATACAGGCGCCTCGTAGAAGGAGCCCTAGCCTGAGTGAACGTGTCTACCATCGCAGGTGGGAGACAGCTTGGGTCTGTCCAGGGGCCAGACATGGAGATTCCAGAGGTCTGGGCGCGGGTGCCGGATGGTGCCCCTTCCCTGAGAAAGAAGGTCCTTCCTCAGGGGAATTTGCCCGGGGGGAGCTGTCGCGAGGAGCGTGAGGTCCAAGCACCACGTCTGGGCGGGCCATTAGGGTGCTTACCAGGATGACCTTCTCCTCGTCCTCCCTGACCTTGCACAGGGTCTGTGCAAGCAGGTTCACTGGGGGAAAATGCATATTTGCGAATGCCAGGGGACCAGCTGTGCGCCAGCGCGTCTATGCCGAGGAAGGGCTCGGTCAGGGCGTACCAGAACGGGCAGTGGGGAGGATTTTTGGGAGGCGAACAGATGCACCTGTGCCTGTCGAATCGACTCCAAATCAGCTGGACCACCTAAAGGTGGAGTCTCCACTCTCCCTTGAGGGTAACCTGTTGTGACGGCGCGTCCGCCGAAGTGTTGAGGTTGCCCGGGATGTGAGTGGCTTGCAGCGACTTGAGGTGCTGCTGACTCCATTGGAGGAGACGGCGGGCGAGTTGTGACATACAGCGGGAGCGCAGACCGCCTTGGCGGTTGACATATGCTACCGCTGCCGTGCTGTCTGTCCGAACTAGCATGTGCTTGCCCTGGATCAACGGCCGGAACCTCCGCAGGGTGAGCAGAATTGCCAGTAACTCGAGGCAGTTGATGTGCCAGCGCAGCCGCGGACCCGTCCAGATGCCGGCGGCTGCGTGCCCGTTGCCAACAGCGCCCCAGCCCGCTTTGGAGGCATCTGTCATGACCACGACGCGCCTGGAGACCAGTTCTAGGGGAACACCTACTCGTAGAAACGAGAGATCGGTCCAAGGGCTGAAAAGACGGTGACAGACCGACGTAATGGCCACGTGGTGTGTCCCGTTGTGCCATGCCCATCTCGGGACTCGAGTCTGGAGCCAGTGCTGAAGCGGCCTCATATGCATCAACCCGAGCGGGGTGGCCACCGCAGAGGCTAACGCCGCTTTCTTATGAAGGCGAGCCGCGACCGCAACGTTGCCATGGACATATTCTCGCAATGAGAACATGACCATCCACGAACGCTGTCTCCACGTGAGCAGTGCCCAGACACGAAAGACAATGATCGTGACCATTAGAAGGTGAGAGATAACGAGCACAACCAGGAATAACACACAATCGGAAAAGCATCTTTAAAAAGACGCGTCTTTAAAAAGACATTCCGTGTGTGCGCTCTTTTAGAGAAATATATACTCTTTTAGAGGGGAAAAATGCTCTTTCAGAAAATATACTCTCTAGTTTTTCTGCCGAAGCGCCCAGGGGCATTCTCTGCAGTGCACCAGTGCAGAGGAGGGAGAAGCCACTGAAATGCGCCGTCAGATCCAGCAGAGGTGAATGAACAGTAGTATTCAGCTCTGTGAGCATGACCGTTCGGCTCCGAAGAGAAAATCTGAATGAGTGGTTGCATACCAGCTCCTTTTATACCCGTATGTTCGGGGGAGTGGCATGCAAATACCACTCGCCAATTTTCATTGGCCTTTTATCAAATACCAGAGGTGTCTCGGGCTCCCAAGAGTGACCCCTAGTGTCACTACATCGACACCAACGTCGAGTGAGTGACAGATAGGGAACTATGGTAGTAGAAATCATAATTTTGTGGCTATTATGGTTTTACTATACAAAACCACAGTTTAACTTGTTTTATTATAGTAATATTGTACACTGTATTAACCATAGTTTTTGGCAGAAATCATTTTTCTATAGTAATATTGTAGTAAACATGACTGTTGTATGCTAACCATGTTTTTAGTTTTTTTGTAATACTGTAGTAGCTATGAAAGTAAGTTCAGAAACCATGTTGTTTGGCGGAAACCGTGGTTTCAAAACAGTATACTGTGTCCATATAGTAACCATGGTTTTACTATGGATTAACCTTGGTAATTCTCGTGGTTACCATAGTATTTGTAGTAAAACCATAACCACAAAATTATGTTTTTATAACCATAGTTTTAATTTTCCTGTATTATTACTATGGTTTTACAAGGAATATCAAGGTTAAAATATGGTTACTATGGTAAATTTATTGCAAGGGCACGCAAAACTATATATTTTTTTAATTCCTGCCCTGTCCTCTAAGGTAGAATTGTGACCAAGTCAGACAGAAAACCTAACCATGTTGACAAAATTATCATATTTTGCATTTCACACATGTATTAAATGCAGTAGCCATGCTGGTGTAGCTTGCTACTAATAGGAAATATTAAAAATGAATCAAATTATCTAAATAATCTGAACAATTTATATACAATTTGAGTAACGGAGTTGACATATGTATAATTGTTAAATATAAATCTCGCCAAAGCCTGTGTGGTCTTGTTAAACTTTGAAATATGGAAAGAGGACCTTCAGGATATTATCCAATTTTATTAATGTTTTCATAAATATCTAACAGTGTTGACAAAAAGCAGGGAAACCGCTGTGAAATATTATATACATTTTAAAATTAACATATTCTGTCTGTCAGGACATATAGTAGCAATGTTACTTTAAAAAGACATATCTGAATTTCTGTTTTTCTTATGTTTATTATATTGTATATTTAAATCTATAGTATTGAATATATATCTAAGTACGGTATGAAGTATTGAGTTAAGGTATGTGAAACAAGTGGTTTTAGGGGAAGTGCATAATAATAGTTAAGATAAATTAAAAAGAAAATCAAATGAAATGGTACATCTTATGATCATCCCTGATTAATTTAACATATAAAACTTATGGCAAGTAACAATGTGGGACATGTTTTGTCCCCTGTCTCAGAATCAGTGAACAATCTCTCCTAAAATAACAAATTCCAACGTAGTGAAAAACAAACCACACAACAAGCAGTCCTAATGTATCTTTCCTTTATGCTGCTTTAGTTTTGCAATCATTTAAATACGACCAACAATCTCACATCAACCCACACAAGTTTGTCTCTTTGAAAGGTTGCGAAGGCAGATGGGGAAACAGATCTAAGTCAGCAGCAGTGACTGAGGCGTGGAGTAGCGTTCATTGATTGAGAACGATCACTCTGTGCCTGGCAGTCCATCATATCTCCGTGCTTGTGAGTGACAGGGACTGTCTGCTTATTTCAATTTGCTAGAGGTGAGAGATGCTCAGAAATAGCAATGCTGCAACACTCCCTCTCTGGCATTCACACTGGAAGGCTGTTTTAACACAGCAGAATGCGCAAATTCACTAAACAGGGGGCCCCATTTTAGCACTAGTGGTTGCGTCGACTAGTTGATCAGCTCTGCGACTAGTCTTCAGTTGTGCTTAGCAGGAAGAAAATGTCCACAAACTGTGTTCTAGTGTAGCTGTGTGACATGTTTTGTAGAGTAACTCCCTACCCTAAACCTTAAACCTAAACCTAACTGATAGTGTAATAAAAGCTAATGTGAGAAGAAAACCCAATTGCTGAAGCAACTACATAATTTTGTGATGCTTCTATGACACTTTTGGCTCACATGCCATTCCTTATGGTTGCAAGTGCAACGTTCAATAATTTGAGCTTGTAAATCCAGTTGGTTACATAATGCAAATGTTAAAATTGATGACCTTAATAGTCATGCGCTATAATAAAGGTGTTTAGATGACAAAAGATAGCATTGCATGAAGAACAGAGTGAAAAGTAAGTGTTTATGAACTGATAATCTGCGGCTTTATTTAAGTCATTGTTGTTGTAACGTCTCTAGTGTTTATTTCACCCAAAAACTGTTGCGATACACTGAATGAGGCACATAAAAATATATTTGTAAAAATGTAGGTATAGCAACATGATTCTATGAGACCAAGTTGAAAAACCTGTGTCTAATTCAACTTGCGCTAAAAAAGTGCTGCAACAGACGTATTTAAATCAAGACACTGTCATTCTTTTCAGCGCACCTTTCAACACACCTACTTTCTATGCCAATGAGGCTTATTAAAGAATGCATCTTATTTACCGAAGTCGGCATTTTTTGCCTGCCACAGTTAACATCGTGCTATTACCACCCACGGAAATCAGACAGTAAACAGAATTTTAATAAAAAGAGATGTTTGTGTATATTTTCTATTAATAATGGCATCAATAATTCATCAAATGATGATCAAATGAAGGAGAAGACTGTTATAACTTGCCATATATCTAGACGCACAGTGTAGTTAAGCGCACTTTCAATTTTAATCGGCCTGCATGGGGAATTGTGACGTGCAACTTGCACTCCACAGATTTTTTGAGCATGTTTATGCTGTAACCTGATTTGCATAATTCCTTTAATAAACCGGGTGCCAAAACAACGCAGACGGAGCATGTACATAAACAACGCTATGTGGGGGCAATTCATTCCTTTTTAGCTGATTCCCCACAGAGTTTCTACAGCCCACTGTCGCTCCATTTCACAATTCTTTCGGCTTATCCCGCTCTTTCTTGCCCTTTAGATGTTTGTCTTTGTGCTTTCTCTATTCCCCCTCACCCACTGGTTATTGTCACTTCTCTCACCGCTGTCACCCATGTGGCTGAGTGGTGGAACAGACTGTTATAGCATAACCTCAGGCTAATGTGCCAAATGTGCTCTCTGCATTTCTGTAGGGCTCCCCCACCTGCCTGCTAGCAAAGAGCCTTAGGGAAAATGGTGGTTTCAAAGGATAGAAAAAGGAATAAAACTTTGCTGGTTCCCATTCACATAACCACCCAGCCTCCATTCATTTGCAAATGGCAAAATAATAACAGCAATTTGGTAATTAAAGGCTTGAGTGTAAAGCCAGCGCATTCGAATGCATTCTCTCTTACCTTCATGTCATTCAAAACCTATATGATTTCCCTTCTTCCACAGAACACAAAAGGAGTTATGTGTAGTAGAATGACCAAGCTGCCCTTTTACATCAAATGAAAGTAATTGGTGACCACAACAGTCAAGCACAATTTTCAGTAGGGTTGAGAACTGAGAACCAAAACCGGCCCTGCCCCCCACCCCCTAGAATTTGATTGGCCACCCCAGGTGCCACCCCAAATTCTAAACTGTGATTGGTCATTTCCCAAGTCAGAGGCTTCAATAAAACAGGTAGAACCTCGTATAAATAACCCTCAGTTATTTACAGCTTAGTTTTTAGTTGATTATACAATATAAGTATAATATTAAAAACCACAAGATGGGTGTTTTTATGTTTTTACCATAATTATTTCCCTTTTTTTTTTTTTTTTTTTTGCTATTTCACCTATCAGGACTTTTATTTTGAAGTGCCATTCCTCTGAAGAACGGGAGAGTGTATGGAAGAGGAGAGAGCAATCAGCACACTATACATAACAGTTAATGAGCCACAGTGTAGTTAAAAGTGGAAATTTGTACATGTTTTGTTTTTGATCTAATACCTGGTTGATAAAGACACATGGTCAGTAATGTTTATTTTATGTGTTTATATTTTGTATATCTTTGTCTTCATGTCAGTTACTTTGGTTTATGGTTAGTTTTATGTTGTTTCTGTTTAGATGTTGGGTTAAAAAGTAAAATTGTAAAATAGCCAGTTGTGTTGTCTCATTGGTTTGTTTAAATCAATTTCCCCCTGCAAATATCCATACTATGTTATTTGCATGTTTTAGCTCTTATGGTGTGTTGTGGAGTCAAAATATGTGAAAGCAATAAAAGGAAGACAATCACAAACATCAGTGAAAGAGAGCAGATTTGTTTTATTCAACCAGGCTGCTACACCTCGTTGGTTTATATCGGAGCGGAAAGCAGTGTCAGGAAATGAATGTTATTCGACTGGACTCTGGGGAAACACTGCGTACTGTCATCCGAAATTAAATATGGCTTGAACATGCACCGTAGATCTCGCTGCATGTCACATGATCCCCGAGACCGCGACACAACTTAAGTGCACCCGTAAAGAGGGCTTGTGGAAATCAGGTGAGGGACCATTATAGGGTTCATTATAAACAATGGTTACATTCACTGCAAACACTGTACAACGTGACAAAAAGCACTATGATCAACCGTTACGTTAGAGGTCTGCGCGGGACAGTTTTTTCCATCCCGCTACCGCAAGATTCTGTCCCACACCTCAACTCTTCCGCTGAATTTTACTCCATGTTCACCCGTCCTCTGCCCGCAGTGATTTTCTTCCCGACCGCTCCCGTTCCCTCAACCCCGGATTTGTTTTAAACATAGGGCAAAAGCCATACAAATAGACAACATGTGTACACAAAAACTTTCTATTTTCTGTTACTGCTTTTAGCAGATGACGCATGACATGATGCCCATCTGACTTGCCTGAGGTTGGTTTCTTAACACTAAATTGACCATTTGTCCGAGTTGCATATCCTTTGATGCCACAGTGCCCTCAGGATATCTTCTTACCGCCCGCTCCCATCCCATTGAGTCCACATATCATGGAATCACTATCCGCTCCCGCCTTCAACACGGAAATTTAATCCCGCACCGCCTAAAAACAGCCTCCGTGGGAATGCACCTCTATGTCCCGTCACCAGTGCTTGAAGTTAACAAGCCAGTACACTCATCTATCCCAACTAGACAAAAAATGTAATGCTGTAATCTTCTGCATATTTCATCATCTTATTCTAGCCAAGACCCATTCATTCAGATATGAAATGTCTGACTACTTTCCCATGTGATGTTTTGGGGTGTGTATAACATCGATGTGCATCATAAGTGTTGTCTTTTAAACATGCGGGGATATCTAGTTTACTTAAAACTATCTGCTTCAAACAAAGTTTTTACAAATCTTTAAAAAAGATACAATGCCACATTGCCACGAAACTTGTAAACTTTAGGTTTATTATCATAATCATGTGTTGGAGCTAAAATTAAATTAATATACCTATAAATTTTTTAATTAGCATAAATTTGAGTCTTAATATAGCCTATATTCATTTCATTTCATAATGTAATGCATTCAGTCCTAATTCATAGCATGTCTCTTAAGAAAAGATGCAAAAAACAATTTTATTATTAATATTTTTTTTGGAGATCAGGAAAACAATTTTAATATTGAATTAAGTTGTTTTTAAAGCATTAAATAATCAAATTACCCTTGGCAGTCCAAATATATGGCTAAATTGAATAGCCTACACAAAACTGAAATCCAAGCACATTCTTTATGTGTAGACCTATGATAAGATTAAGAAATATCTTCAATATATTCTTTATTTACTCAAAATAAAACAATAGCTTACTTGATGTTATTACGTCACGCCATTGTAGCGTCATCTCTCCAACTCCAAAAGTCCACAAAATTGCACAGAACTACCGTGTTCATATTAGCAGTGTCCATAACATTTATGCAGTTTAAAGACACACTATATACATAAAAAATTATACTGAAAAATAAAAATATATTTTTTTTTAATGCTATTTGGAGTCTCCTGTGTTTTGCAGTATTAACATTTAATAACAATTAATCAATTATTTAGCCAAGTAACATTTGACTTAAAAATTCCTGAAAATAAACATTTCTTATTAAAACTAGTTTTAATATTAATATTAATACTTTCTCCAGCTAAATGAGAGCAAGACTGAAATTGTTGGGTTTGGCCTACCTAGTGCGGTCTCTGATATCACTAGCAATCTAGCGACCCTGTCATTAAATGTTCACCCCTTTGCTAAAAACTTGGGAGTGATCTTTGACGCGGCTCTAAATTTTGAAAAACAAATAAGTGCTGTGGGGAAGGTCAGCTTTTTCCAACTCAGGTTGATTGCTAAATTAAAACCATTGGTTTTGGAGATGCCTTCATCTCATTCAGAATTGACTATTGTAATGCACTATACATAGGCCTTGGTCAATCATCTCTGTATCGCTTGCAGTTAGTCCAAAATGCAGCTGCTAGTTTGCTGACTGGAAGAAGGAACAGGGAAAGCATTTCACCTGTTCTAGCATCTCTTCACTGGTTACCAGTCCAATACAGGACTCATTTTAAGATTTTGTTATTTGTTTTTAAAGCTATAAATGGTTTAGCCCCATCTTATCTCTCAGAACTCTTTAGTCATCAACAATCCTCTAGGACTCTCAGATCCTCTGATAAACTTCTCCTGCACACCACGCTCACGCTTGAAGTTTAAAGGGGATCGTGCCTTCTCCGTAGTCGGCCCTAGACTATGGAATAACATACCTCTGGACATTAGATCCTCTCCTACTCTCCACATTTTTAAATCACGTCTGAAGATGTATCTATATTCTTTGGCTTTTGTATGAATGTATATTGTATTGTTTATTGTTTCTAATGTCAGTCTTTTTTATTTCCCCTTAATACATTGTTTTATTTGCCCATGTACATTACTTTGGTACACTTGTTGTTTTTAAATGTGCTCTATAAATAATTTGACCTTGACCTTGATTTTGACCTAATATTAGTATTATTAATATCAGGGATGTTGAGTTACGCTTCATGCCACCTTTGAATGAGTCTGGGCCACCCCAGCCAAAAACGTCTGGACATGCCACTGGTGAAACACAACATGGAAAGTGTAGTCAGATTCCCAAATGAATGACTTTTATGAACCAGTTCTTTGAATCTACAGCGTGCAACCTACAGCAAGACCAGTGTTGTCTGATTCCCAAACGAATTACTCTAATGAGCTTTTTTGTTTTGTTTTTTATCAAAAACATACAGCGCGACCAGTGTAGTCCGATTCCCAAAAGAATGACTCAAATGAGCCGGTTCATTAGCGCTACCAGTGAAGTCCGATTTTGAGCTAATTACTCTAGTAACCTGATTATTTTAAATCTACAGTGGAGTTTAGTGAACTCCAGAGATAAATAGATTTTTGCTGATCATTCAGTTTACTTCATTAAAATGAAAGTAACGCAGTTTCACTCAGTGAAATACATTTGCAGTTGATTTGTAAAATGTACATTTACTTAAAACCATTTGTGTTGGGACAACATAAATATATATTGTTTTACTTTTGTATTTTGCATTACTGAAACTGGGTGAACTGTAAAAAATGTTTGTTTTTTTTAAATCTGTAATTACAACAGAAAAAGAATGTAAAAATACTACAGTAAAAAAAAAATTTAATTGGTTAACAGGTACAAAACGATAATATATTTAATAAGACAATACATGTCATTTTACAGTAAAATATTGTAAAAATAAATACATAAATAAATAAATAAATGTAGATGTAAAAAGTATGATTTTACCACATAATTAATGGTAAAAAAGTATATTATGTCTAACAAGAGAATACATGTACTTCAATGGTAAACTATTGTTAAAATGTTGGTGAAAAACAATAATTGGGCATTCCCAGAAGTCCCTGCGTGACCCATTACATTTCATTATATTTTATGGAAATAGTTATGTTTCTTCTAATTTTGTATACAAGTTATGTACATTGGCATGTTCTATGTTATATTTTATTTTATATTAAATCTTAAAGATTCTGGGTCTTAAAATAATAAGTCTAAATGTGCTTAAAATTCATAGTGGAGTAAACCTAGACTGTTAAGAGTTAAAAAACTGAAATTAATTTGTTGATGAGGCACAGTAATTACAGTAAAAACATGTTTGATTGTTTTTAAAGAATGTTCAACCAATGTTATTTTTATTCACAGTCAAAACATAATGTTCTACGTTTTTTTTTTAAACTTTTTTTAATGAAAAGTCAAAACACAGTTTCCTTTTATAGTTGAAACTTCTTTTGTCAGTATAATTTTTAAGCATGTAGTTTCAACTTACAGTGTCCACACGCTATTTGAAATTACAGTTTAAACATGTTATTTCAGTTTATGGTTGAAACACCTATTTCATTTGCAGTCTAAACATGTTAATTCACTTCAGTCTAAAACTATTATTTCAGTTTATGGTAAACTTTTGGCACCCTGTGCTGCCATGCATTTACCGGTTTTTTTTTTTTTTTTTTTTTTCACAGTGTGTTATATATGTACTTAAGGCTTGTGAGACTTCAATCTCCAAATGATTCTGCCTCAAAAGTGCTAAAAGAAACATTAATGGAATCATTAAGGAACTGGAATTGTTAAGAGGCATCAGAATCGCATCCCTAATTTTCAATTAATAATGAATTAAACAATTTAGTCTGTATGGCTACAGAAGACTTGGAATATAGACCATGTTGTATAGACTACTTTTGTGATGACTTTATCATCTTTTTTTTAGCTTGACAGCCCTGGTTTCCATCCACTTGATTGATTTCCCAAAAGAAAGTCATGCAGGTTTGCAACAACATGAGGGTTGAATGACAGAATTTTCATTTTTGGCAGAACTATCCCAATACACAAAAATAATACATGGCCTCCCTTCTTTCTTATAGTATAAACAAGCCTTTAAGCGAAACTCTGAGTGAAGCACCTGTGAGGTTGCTTGCTACCGCCGTTGCCCGCTGTCACTAGAGATGATCTCTCATCAAAGCGATTCAATGGGAGGTCAGGCTAGGGACCGCTTTAACTGCCAGTCAGCTCAAATTGCATGCAGCTGCAGTGCCAGCTCAGTCAGGTAGAGGGTTTTGGAGAAAGACTCGCAAGTTAAATATAGCAACCAACCGGCTGCACCCGGTTATTCTTCAAAACAGCAGTAAACCACCGCCGTAACATGTCCAAACCCAGTTTAGCATCCAAACGCAAGCCGATTTACCAAGACAAAAAACACAAACATCCCACAACCTGTCTAATTATTGGAATGTAGTAGGCTCGTTGCAGAAAAGCATGAATACTTCATGGATTTATACAGCTAACATGCGCACCCACGCACTGGAATTTCAGCAAACACACGCACACGTTCATTTCTCATGGTTGCCCACGTACACCCACTCTTCATCTTCTCACAAATCCAGGAATGCTGTATACAGTCTTACCAAACATATTTAAAGCAATTTCAATAAGACAGAGAAAGTCTGCTTCACTGATGACAGGAATTGCATGTAACATTTAAGGTAAACAAATGTTTAAGAATGATAACTGTAAATAACGGGGCAGGGAATGTAATTTTCGTTGAGTCCTATTACAAATTTAAAAATAGAGTGGGGTTCAAAAGTCCACTGTCAAAATTCTACTTCTATTTAACACATTTTTCACTGTACATCTTGTCATTGCAGTCTCTAGGCACAATTATGATTTCAAGTTTGATTGCACTTCCTAGTGCTTGACACATGGACAGAGCACTAGATGGCACTTGGAAGTGTAATCGAGCATGAAATGATCATCAAGGAGACTGCTGATGTCAAGATTTATGGTGAACTATTTGTTATATTTTGGTCTGTTCTCAGCCAAAACCGATTGGATCGCTTCAGAAGACATGGATTAAACCACAGGGTCTTATGGATTACTTTTATGTTGCCTTTATGTGCTTTTTGGAGCTTTAAAGTTTGGTCACCATTCACTTGCATTGTATGGAACTACAGAGGAGAGATATTCTTCTAAAAATTATAATTTTTGTTCAGCGGAAGAAAGAAAGTCTTACACATCTGGGATGGCATGAGGGTGAGTAAATGATGAGAGAATTTTCATTTTTGGGTGAACTATTTTGGGTGTACTATGGGTGTAAAATCTTTGGGTGAAAGATTTTGAGTCCCAAATTTTCAGTGTAGACTTTTGAACCCCACTGTACTGTATATAAAAACTGAATACTGAAAATATTCAGTGAGGCATAGCTTTTGTTGGCTGCCAGTAGAACTAAGTCTTCTATCACCTGGCATGGCAGACTGCAGCTCAGTAAGGTACTATCAAGTCAAATAGTTCATTAATCATTGAAATGGAGGAGGTAGTTGAGGGGAGAGTGACTTCACTCATTATAAAAGATAGATGGATGTGAGGTTAAAACATTGGGCTCCATCAGCCTGACAAAAAGAGAACATGTACTGGGACACAAACCACTCAACACTTGAGTCAGTGAGTCTATAGGCATTAAAAGAACTCAAGGGTGTTCAGTTCACTTGGTTGGTTTTTGTATTGCAAAACATGGCTGTTCGAAAATAAGAAATAAAAAATAACATTTAATACATGTTATATTAATATATAGTATAATATAACACAATATCAATATTGCAATCAGTAAAAACATCAACCTGATCAAATAGCCATGTGTCATATGTTGTTGGAAAGCTTTCAAAGAGTAGAATACAACCAGACTATTTGTTTTACACACAGACAAATATATAGCAAGTAATAGCTAAGTTTATTTCTTTGACAACTATGTCGATGTTGCTTATATGCCGTGTTTCACTTATAGCTTCAGGAAAAATAAATGGAACATAAAATATCACATACCATTACTTAGAGGAGGAGATTATCTTTCTAACGAGCCCACACACAAGGTAATCGGATGAAAAGATCTTTAGATAATCCACACAAAGCACAATATTACAAATGGCCACCAGGAGATGGCGCCATGTAAATGACACAGACTTGATGCAGACTCATTGCATCAAAAGGCACTCATTCTGTGAAATCTCATAACTAAAATCATGTCTGCATGCTATGCATACCTTTTGTCATTGTTGTGTTTGCATGTGTAATTAGTTTTTTTGTGTACAATTATTATGTTTTTTTGTCGAGTTATAAGCTTTTGATTTTGGGTATGCCACTGAAACCAGAAATCTTTAAAAACACCTTCAGAGCCTAAAGTTTTAAAATCGCATTACTTTCTTATGTAAAATGAAAAAGGAAAAGGTTTAATTACTATCCTGGTCCATCTTCTCAATTCCATGGCAATTGATTGTGACACACTCTAAAAATGCACCCAAAAGTATCATAAAAGTAGTTCATGCAACTCCTGCATCTTTTTCTAAGTCTTCTGAAGGCATACGAAGGCAAACTCAAAATTTAAGTCATTTTTCAGTGGAAATCTTGAAGTCTGTTGCGCGTTCACGAGAGCAACAGTATGAGAGATGCTCATTCACAGTGGCATGTGCATTCGCACGAAAACTTATTTTTAGTGCTAAACAACTCAAGAGTAAATTATGAATTTTGATTTTCGGGTGCACTATTCCTTTAAGCCAAGCTCACTTCATTATTTGACGCAGAATGCATTTTGGATTTTGGCTGTCTAATCCCACCAATGTCTCTAGTTTTTAAGAGTTCCCATCACCGGTCAGCTTGCTCTCCGTGCATTCTGATTTAAAGCGAGTTTGGTACTGCTCAGGCACTCTGTATAATTCAGAACTGTCCTTAGATCTGTCACATTAAAAGTGTCCCAGCCAGACTCCACACAACAGACTGCAGTGCAGATTTGTTAAACGAAATGTGGCAGCCAAACTTAAAGTGAGGATGGCACTACTCCAGTAGGGAGTAGACTACATGGTGCATTTTATTGACAACTGTTTTGGGCCAGTGCGACAGACTGTTTTGTATTAAATGCGTGATTCAAAAAAAGGAAGGTTAAGTCTGATATACACATGCATACGTGTTAGCAAGTGCACTAACCTGCCATATGAGGAGGACATGTAACAATGACGGCCTTACAAATGATGGTGCCTGTAGCAGTCTTAACTTCAACATTCTCTGCATTCTGAAAGAAAAAAACATATTAGAATTGATTAGAAGAACACAAGTATTTATAATGAGGTTAAGATGGACTTAAATGGCAAGGACCTACAGAGCTGAAATATTCTTCTAAAATCTTTGTTTGTGTTCAGCAGAAGAAAGAAAGAGAGTAAATGTGGAGAGAATTTTCATTTTTGGGTGAACTATCCCTTTAAAGGGATGGTTCACCTGAAATGACAATTCTGGCATCATTTCATAATGCTCATATTGTTCCAAACCTGTATGACCTTCTTTCTTTCATGGGATACAAAGGAGATGTTAGGAAGTATGACAGCCTCAGTAATTTCATTGTATGGATTAAAGATGCAAAGAAAGTGAATACTGACTGAGACTAACATACTGCCAAATATCTCCTTTTGTGTTCCATGGAAGAAAGAAAGTCATATTGGTTTCATCTGCAGCAGAAATTAAGTCATACACATCTGGGATGACATGAGAGTGAGTAGTAAATGATGAGAGAATTTTCAATTTTGGGTGAACTATCCCTTTAAGATGGCTCATTGTCATACAGCTTTCCTTAGATCCTTTTCCAAACAGCCTGTGGTTTTCTCACTGCTGATTAGAGTGAGATATTGATGAGGACTGGCTGTTCCAGTATGACCTCTAAAGGTGCCACAGGGAAAGTATGACTGAGTGCTTCTTAAAATGAAGAACTACTTGTTAATGCAGATCAGCTACCAAAACTCAAATCTTTGGCATAATGCTTATAGGAAGAGACAACAAAACCCTCAAAGGTTTATTTTTGGAGGGGGTTGGGGCGTAGTGGCTTTTGCTTCTTTATTAGATATAAGATTTTCCCTCCAATTTTTGTACTTGCTGAGCAAAACCAATTGGGCAAACCCCCACCTGAGCAGAAAGCCCCCATGTACCGACTTGTGCAGTGTTAACTGTGACATTATTCTGTAAAAGAGTTTATAAAAGTTATAAAACATCTAATGCAGAACAGTTTAATTCTTTATGAGGCTATTTCGCAGCCTCAGGATGCTATGGAGTCATTTCTTTCAGAATGTTTCAATTATACAGTAAAAGAAATGGATGGATGGACCAGGATAATAGTTATAAAAATTCAATATAACCTTTTTATATATATATATATATATATATATATATATACATTTAATCAAGATGACATCTGTTGTGACCTTGAGAAAACAAGATTAATAATGTATTGCCTCAAGGGGATTCTGTATTATTTTATTTATTTATTTATTATTTTTTTGCTATGAACTCGAAATCTTCATATTGTTCTGGGACGCAGGTTTTTGTCTCACACATTTAATCAGCAATGCATTTTTCTACACACAAGATTTCTTACAGCTCCAGTTCCATATTGAAAATCAATGGACAAGAGAGTTGAAATGATGCCTATTCAATGTAGCTCTAATTTAAGAAATCTCCAGTTTTTTCCCACATTTTTGATTGCATACATGCAGGAAATTATTAGTAAATTTTAAGGAAGTTATCAGGGGAAAGTGAAGTTGGGACAGGGTCAGGACATGTTGCAAGGCTTACAGTTAAACCTTGCAAGACTTAAACCTGTTTCATCCACATGAGCACCACATCTCAATGTGCCTGGAGCACGTGCAGTCCGTCTTCAACATCAAGCCTATTATTAAAGGAATGCTCCAGGTCCAGTACAAGTTAAGCTAAACTGACAAAAATTTTAGGTATAACATTGATTCCCACTAAAATTATTTTGACTGTTTTTTTTTTTTTTTATAAAAATTGTGATTACAGTATGTACAAAGGAAGTTAAAAGGGCCAGTTCATAAACATTAAAATTAGGGATGTCTTGATACATTTTTTTTGATAAGAGTTCAACACCTGTTTTTTTTTTTTTTTTTTTTTTTTTTTTGTGTTTTCTTTTCTGAATTCCATACCAACAGTTTATTTACATTTTATAATCAAAATGGTGCTTAAATAAATGCATTCATTAAAACTTTAATCAAATAAAAATATAATATGCAATTTTTTATCAAATGAAGTGCTTTTATACTGAACCTCACAGCACAATCCAAACTACAACAATGGAGTTATTTTTGTCAAATAAAGTGCTGCATAACAGATCATCAGAGATGTGAGATTTTGATTAACCCTCTGGAGTCTGAGGCATTTTTTGGATCCTGAGGATGTTTTGACATGCCTTGACATTTGTACTTATTTCAGTTACTTACACCATATTAATTGCAAAAGTCTCATTACACTGTATTCAGCACAAATTGTGCTACAATAATATGTGAGCAACATGTATGTACACGTTTGTATTTTTGAGAAAATAAAGTTTAAACTTGGTTATCAAAAGAAAAAGAAAATAATTAAGGATACTGAAATAGGGCCATAAAACACATACTAAACATGACCTTTGAGTGCATACTAAACATGACCTTTGAATGCATACTAAACATGACCTTTGAGTGCTGAATTTTGCAGACCAGAGTCTTTGCTACAACATATTGTGAAAACCATCCTGTTGTCACGTCACTCTTATTTTGAAAGTGTTTTGTAATCGTTGTCATGTCTGTTTTCCCGGTTTCCCTCCTGATTGTATCCCAGGTGTTCCTCGTCGTCTTGTTAGCCCATGGCTGTGTCTCGTTTGGAAGGCTGTGTCCTCCGGAGGTCGCATTTGTCGGCCGTATACGTCATCGAGGCTGTCTCGTTTCAGAAAAGCGAGTAGGATACTTCAAATGCAGCCTTCGAATGTGACCTTCTTTCACGGGAATTTGGAGGATGCATGGGGTGTATCCTTCGTGGGCACTCATAACCCACAATTCTATGCTTCAGTGGAAATGTCTTAAAAAACAATGACGGCAATTTGCCCGTAAATATGATGTTCAAACGCAAGTAATGTTAATTCCCAAGTTGAAGTACCTCAGTAGATGAGTGCAGAGTATATAATATGTATAATTATATTAATATATAATTAAAATAAAGTATTAGACTAAAAGTACACCTGTAAAATCTATTTTCTTTTCTCTTTACATCATTATAACTCTCCTAAAATGTACCTCATACATTCCCTTCCAGAGGGACTTTGTTCCCTTCTCACTCAAAGCGCTCACGCTTGTTAAAGAGTGGCGTGTTGTCATAGCAACCATGTTACCTTCCGTTTCCGATTGTCCTACGAAGGCCGTCTCGTTTAAACGAGACTTGTTTAAAGAAGGATGCTCGGTATACTGCAGCTTGTTCTTAGTTCCTGGGTTGGTTCTTGATTATATGTAGTGCATGATTATCCAGCATACTGCTGAGAGTTTTGTTACCTTCTAATATTTTCCTTCATCGTTGTATCCCCTTTTGTTCATAATTAAAGTTCTGCATTTGGATCCTCAGTCTCTCACCTCTTACCTTCACAAAACCCTGACACCTGTCCATTCATTCACATTAAACAATACATTTAACTTTTGGAAAGTCAACTTTTGTTTTAGAAAGGCTGTATGTAAGGGAGTGTCAATGGTCAGAAATATTGTATTTCACAACTAGGGTGATAATGGCCCACCCCTAATGGGGCTATCAATGTGGAATGCCACTGTGAGAAGACTGAAGAATAATTGTAATTTATTTTGTATTTTGTATTTTTTTTTTTCACAATTTATATAACTATTACCAATAATATAATTTTTTTTCGTGAAATAGTGTAAATATTAGGGAAATAGTTATATGGCATAATTTGTCAAATATTGCAAGGATGTTTTAGACCGCAAGATGCATTTAGAATAATAAATGAAGGTAATATTAGTTCAAAATAAAACTTCTGAAAAAGGGTGTGCCATTTCTTGTTCATTTCAATCATATTTGACATTTCATTACCTCTCAAGAATTATATAAACAATAAACCTTAGTTGTGATTGGAATAATATATTGGAAAACTATATAAACTCAGCAAAAAAAGAAATGTCCTCTCACTTTCAACTGCTTTTATTTTCAGCAAACTTAACATGTGTCAATATTTGTATGAACATAAAAAGATTCAACAATGAAGACATAAACTGAACAAGTTTCACAGACATGTGACTAACAGAAATGGAATAATGTGTCCCTGAACAAAGGGGGGGTCAAAATCAAAAGTAACAGTCAGTATCTGGTGTGGCCACCAGCTGCATTAAGTACTGCAGTGCATCTCCTCCTCATGGACTGCACCAGATTTGCCAGTTCTTGCTGTGAGATGTTACCCCACTCTTCCACCAAGGCACTTGCAAGTTCCCAGATATTTCTGGGGGGAATGGCCCTAGCCCTCACCCTCCGATCCAACAGGTCCCAGACGTGCTCAATGGGATTGAGATCCAGGCTCTTCACTGGCCATGGCAGAACACTGAACGAGCAGTATGGCTGGTGGCATTGCCATGCTGGAGGGTCATGTCAGGATGAGCCTGCATGAGGGCTACCACATGAGGGAGGAGGATGTCTTTCCTGTAACGCACAGCATTGAGATTGACTGCAATGACAACAAGCTCAGTCCGATGATGCTGTCACACCACCTCAGACCATGATGGACCCTCCACCTCCAGAGTACAGGCCTCGGTGTAACGCTCATTCGATGATAAACGCGACCATCACCCCTGGTGAGACAAAACCGCTACTCGTCAGTGAAGAGCACTTTTTGCCAGTCCTGTCTGGTCCAGCGAAGGTGGGTTTGTGCCCATAGGCGACGTTGTTACCGGTGATGTCTGGTAAAGACCTGTCTTACAACAGGCCTACAAGCCCTCAGTCCAGACTCGCTCAGCTTATTGCAGACAGTCTGAGCACTGATGGAGAGACTGTGCATTCCTGGTGTAACTCGGGCAGTTGTTGTTGCCATCCTGTACCTGTCCCGCAGGTGTGATATTTGGATGTACCGATCCTATGCAGGTGTTGTTACACATGGTCTGCCACTGCGAGAACGATCAGCTGTCCTTCCTGTCTCCCTGTAGTGCTGTCTTAGGTGTCTCACAGTATGGACATTGCAATTTATTGCCCTAGCTACATCTGCAGTCCTCATGCCTCCATGCAGCATGCCTAAGGCACATTCACGCAGATGAGCAGGGACCCTGGGCATCTTTCTTTTGGTGTTTTTCAGAGTCAGTAGAAAGGTCTCTTTAGTGTCCTAAGTTTTTATAACTGTGACCTTAATGCCTACCGTCTGTAAGCTGTTAGTGTCTTAACGACCGTTCCACAGGTTCATTAATTGTTTATGGTTCACTGAACAAGCATGGAAAACATTGTTTAAACCCTTTACAATAAAGATCTGTAAAGTTATTTGGATTTTTACAAAATTATCTTTAAAATACAGTGTCCTGAAAAAGGGACATTTAGTATGGAATAAAAGTTATGCTATTTAGTGTTTTGTGAGAAAAAAATAAATAAAAGGACCATTTTACCTTGCAGAGACTTTTGCCCTGTTGTATCCTATTATCACACAGTTCGTAAACAATGAATGGATGAATAATGACTTACTCATCAGAAATTATATCCTCCACTGGATCAAGTCGATATTTAAAATGCAAGTGTTTTTCATCAGTCTCAATTTTCTTCTGATGAAAATTTGAATTCTGAGGACACTGTTCAGGATCATCTGTAGAGCTTCATCGTGTGTGTGCCTTCATTCAAAAGTGATAGAAAAATCGATGAATCTGATGAAGCCTGATGCCATTTTTACAGCACTGTTGGGGGCGTCAGATCATTACCGTATGAATGGTGGGCTCTGTGAATGGGCGTGTCTGGACCAGCGCAATATTTGCAATATTTGGTTTGGATTTGAATAGGTTCATTTAAAAGTAAACAGTTCATTTTTGTGACGTGCTCCAAGGAAAAGTTCACAGAGATTTATGCAGCAGAAAGTGCATCCTGTTTGTTTTCTGTATTATACAAAAGCACAATGTTTTGTTTTTATTGTGAGTGGACACAAATAATAGTAGACCATCATCGGAGGTGAGCTTCCCTCCCTCCAGGACATATATACCAGGCGGTGTGTGAAAAAAGCTCGGAGGATCATCAGAGACTCCAGCCACCCGAGCCATGGGCTGTTCTCACTGCTACCATCAGGCAGGCGATATCGCAGCATCAGGACCCGCACCAGCCGACTCCATGATAGCTTCTTCCCCCAAGCAATCAGACTTCTGAACTCTTGATCTCCCATGATCAAAATACATCAGCACTGCACTTTATTACTCTTACTCTTATAGCTCACTCCGGACCGTCATAAATTATATTATTATTATATTATATTCTCTCTTAACAACTTACTATCAACTGACAGCCTGAATGTCAGTACAGTACAATACAACCTACTGTACATTCTATATATACTACTATATAAACTTTTTTATTTTTATTGAATAATGTGTATCTATATTGTGTGTATTGTATACTGTACAGTGTATGTTATTATTTGTATATTGTGTTGTGTGTAATTGTGTGTATATTAGACTTTAAATTGTGCTGTGTTAATTTGATGTTATTGTAAATTGGTATATGTCTCATCACTGTCACGACTGCTATGTTGATCGGAACTGCACCCAAGAATTTCACACACCATTGCACTTGTGTATATGGCTGTGTGACAATAAATGTGATTTGATTTGATTTGATTTGATTTAGACCCTTTACAGTTTCGAATGATGTCTTCCTCTTATCTGTATGACCATACGTAAATGACAGAGTATTTTAAGCCATTGCTGTTGTTATAAGAAAAAAACAGTGTATTACAGTGAATTTGACATAACTATACAGTAGTGATCTATTTCTGTTGTACGTTTTTCACTTTAAATTGAGCTTTTATTTTGAAGTGTTTCTGTGTTGTTATGACAGTAGCTTCTCAATCCAGAAAAGCTGGTCGCTATGTGACTCAGTGATTATTAAACCTCAAACAGCTGCTATATAATTAAATAAATGTGTAGTCTGTAAGTGAATTATCGCTCTGCATGCTGTCATCTACTACAAATAGAATGCGCAAGGCTCATGATGGTGTTTTCCGTGTTTGAATCAGAGCTCTAAAAGGCATGAGCACTTTGTGTCTTTATGTCTGCACAACACCGGCTCCAAACATTCACAAGCACTCACATTTGAAGCGTGCAGCACATGCAAACTATATATTTATCTAATAATAAATAATCTCACTAGCACACCATGCAATTTTAATTTGTGTGCTGAATATTTATGAAATGACATTCGTACGTCAGATGGTATCGGTTTTTTGGTATCGAAGCATTTTTATGAACGCCAGTATCGATACCAGTATCGATATCGGGACATCAATAATTAAAATACACACAGTTTCAAAAGTATGGCCACAAAACATAAACATTATACATGTTAACATGATTTTAGTGTGATAAAAATCACTTCCAAACCTAATCTTTGTACAGTTATATCCAGTATTAACACACAACTTCACTGACATGACAATGTAACTGCGGTGAACACTGAAAATCCCAGAAAGTGATTTTATCACAATAAAAACAACATTAAAAACACACGAGTGTATTTTAATGTTTGTGGACTGGCCCCATTAAGTGCTTTACTACTGTAGCTGTGATTTTTCCTTTTTTTATGATTTGTAATCAACATTATGCCACAAATGCTGCCAAATTAGCTTAACTTGTATTGAACCAGGAACCTCCCTTAAAGCTCACTTTGAAAACACTGCTATAGCACTCGCTCATATATAAATGATAAAGCTCAATGAGCTGATTTTGATAAAGAGTTGAGTAAAACTTTCTACTCAGAGATGCCGATGTGACACGGGAGACCATTAAGGAGGCTAATGGATTTTACCTCTCTATGTAGGAGAGTGACATTATAGGCTAATTCCCTGATGTGACTCAGAGGCTTTCAAAAGATTTTGTGTCACCGATTTGCAAATGAGAGCAATCTAATGGAGTGGAATTGATTTAGGTTATCCAAATATTTTAGTGATGACAGCCACTTCAACTTACAACAGTATTTAATACAGAAACCAAAACAGAGAGATACAGTATAGTGAGAGAAGGCAGTGCAAGACAAACGATGCTCGTTTCACTGCAAAAATCACACAGCGGGACTCATGATTTGGTCTCTGAATTACGCATCTTGTTTAAGGCAAAGGAACTTATCATTTGTGCCACTGGTGGAGAAATGCTCATTATCTGAATGTCAACCCCACTGCTCTGATGTAGTCGTTACCTGACATATGGATGTTACAGGGGAACCCAACCGAACAAGCTCTTTCCCGATCTGTTCCATCAGCTTTTCAGACAGCTGCTGAGTGCCCCCCTATGGAGAGAGAGAGGGGCGTCACATTGAGGTCACCAACAGCTGTTTCTCTCAGTACACAAAGACACAGCATCTCCTTACAATATTGGAAAACAGATGTCTGTGTTGTACCATGATGCACCATTGGGCTTCTCATGCTCTACCGCAGAGTTTGTGAAATAATTTGTTTCAAAATAGCTGGTGTATGACAGGCGATAGTTCTGTTTTGTTTTACCAAAATCAGACTGCATTGTCAACATGCTGCAATGATAAAAGAGTAAATCTGCATTACAATGTTATGTAATACTGTTGGTAATGCGTTTAGAGATTTATCTAATCTGGTAAAGTGATAAATATGTCAGTCACTGGTTTCAGAAAGTAGGTAAGAGAGCACTAGAAGATAAAAGCCTTTCAAAATGAGCTGCATTTTACTCACCTCCCCTAAATAGCCTCTGCTATCTTATGCTGTTGCAAAGTTCCCAGCTAGCCCACACTACAGTATACTGATCAGTTGGGTGTACTGTACCAATTTTTTTTAATGTTAATAGTTATTTGATATTTAATGTGTTGAAAACTGGACATTAAAACAATAGTTCGCCCAAAAAATTAACTGTTTTAATTATTTACTCTCCCTCAAGTCGTTCCAAACCCATAAGTAATTTTTCTATGGACCACAAAAGTAGGCATTTTTAAAGATTTGTTACGCAGCTCTTTCCCAGGGTTGCTGTACCATTTTTAAAGTAAAACTGAAGCCTTTTAAGACCTATTTAAGACCTAAACAAATAAAATTAATACTGTATGTCCATACCAGAACAAACTCACACAATCTTAAAATAAAATTATTATCGCAAGCACTTTCTACATTTAATCCTGTGCAGGATATAAATTATAGATATCTACAGTTAAACTTAAAACTAGTTAAAATAGTTAGAATACTAGTTAAAATCCTAATTTTTGATATCAGCAATAGAATTTCAACTAGTAAAAATGCTCCATTTTGATATTAGTAATTACGTTTGCACTAGTAAAAACATTCTTGTCATTACTTGTGGAAATACTCATTCTTGTTATCAAAAATAGTAAAAACTGTAATTTTTTATATCTGTAACCGCATTTTCACTAGTGTAATTTCACAATGAACTGTCATTCACTCCTGTTCAAGATGCAGTTACAGATATCTATTATTAATTTCTTACAAGTTTAAATTTCAATTTCACATATAAACAACGCACTTACTAGAAAGGACGTAGATTTGGCTTGAACTTTGGGGGGTTGCAACGTGAAGCAATTACATGTTTTCATTGATCATGGTATAAATATTGGAAGGGCTGTACTTGCTTGTTTTGATTTTTGGGGGGTTACCTCCCTCTAATCCCCCCTGGAATCTATGCCCCTGCTTACAAGTAAAAATTATAATTTTGTATATCAACAATTACATTGTTACTAGTTCAACTATCCATTCCTGATATCAACAATTAAATTACAACTAAAAATGTTAGAGGTCAACTGATAGTGGATTTTGCCGATGCCAATAACTAGGGAAGTACCGATACCAATTTTATTTATTTTTTATTTTTCTGGTTTTGAGAATGAGTATGAGGTTTTTATACTTTCTTTCTGCTACTTTTTCTTTTTCTTAACTCCATATCAACAGTTTATAACAATTTTATCATCAAAATTGTGTTTAAATAAATGAATTAATTTAAACTTTAATCAAATGAAAATATAACAATTAATTTTCAACATAATATTATATTATTTTTTATCAAATGAAGTGCTTATCTACAGAACCTCACAGCACAATACAAAATACAGCACTGGAGTATTTTGTCAAATAAAGTGCTGCTTAACAGCATCAAAGATGTGAGATATTGCTTAAATATAATACAATTACCATTAATTTATTATTATTAGTAGTAGTAGTAGTAGTAATACAGTGAATATTACATAACTTTACAATAGTGATATATTTCTGTCATACTTTTTTCATTTAAATTGAGCTTTTATTTTGACAAAGCTTTTATTTTGAAGTGTTTCTGTGTGATGAAGGTAGCATTTCAGCCTGAAAAAGCCCAGCGCTACATGATTCAAAGTGATTCTTAAACTGCCTGCTATTTAATTAAATAAGTATGTACTCTGTTTACGAAGTGAATTTGTGGTCTCATCTGCAATAAACAGAGAGCTCGATGCTCATGATGACAGTGTTTTTCCTGAATGAGCCAAGGAGGTGCTTTAAAAAGTACGTGCGGTGCAGCCAGCGTTGGCACAACACTGTCTTCACACATTCACTAGTGCTCTGCTCACATTTGAATCGCGCTGCACATGCAAAGTAAACTATATATTTATTTCATTAAATTGCAGCTTTTGCGGTTAAATAATCTCACTATGATATAACGTGATTAGAATCTGTGTGCTGATTGTTTATGTAATGACATTCGTTCGTCAGATAGTATTGTTTTTTGGTATCAGAGCATTTTTAGAGCACGAGTACGAGTGTAGTATCGGACCCGATTCCGATATCAGTATCAGGGCATCCTTACAATAACTAAGATGGTGGCAAAGGCCGATAACCGATTAATCGGCAGATAATTTTGAAAATTGATTTACTGAATGTAAAAAATGTTTTTAACGATTTTGTCTTTCCTTACTATGATGGGCACAGTCATAGAGGCAGGCAACAACAGTCCAAAATGAGTAAAATCCCAGAATGAAACTAAAATCCCAATAATAAGCAGAAAAAAAATACGATGTGGTGCATAACGTGGGACATTTATCTATGAACAAGCCCAAAATACACCAGGGACTCATTTTTAAATGTCTGTGCTCCCAGCTCACATAAACACATTAGGGAAACAAAATATACATTGTAGATTATTGTAAGTGTGTATTTCAATGATAAACACTATAAAGTAAACATTTTCATATGGGCTAATAAAAACTGTATGAGCAGTAATTCATCAACAGTAGATCATTTATAAATTGTAGATCATCAGTGACTGTTCGTCATAATTGTCCGGTATTTTCGGTAATAATCATAATATAAAAATAGAATTGTGTCATTTTCTGTCGGCATACCATCAGTCAAAATCAACATTAACATGAAATTATGATTACTTCTATCTAGAGAACAACAAAACCTTTTCGCAGCGCTCATTTTTATTACCTTATTGTAACAAATTCTAACCCCTCCACGCAGAGGCAGTGAATGATTTTACTTAACCGCTAGAGGCCGCTGTTAGACTGTAGAGCTCTCCAGGGCCAGTGACAGAGGAATAATAATTAAAAAATATATAATAATATCGGCAACTATCAGCATAAATTTTTGCCAAAAAAACGATAATTCGGAAAAGCAATTATCCTGTACCGATATATCGGTCAACCTCTAAAAAATGGTAATTTTTTATATCCGGAATATGGTTTTTACTAGTGGCAGTGTTAATTTCAGATATCTATAATGTGATTATAAAAAGTAAGAAAACCTTTTAAGATATCTTTAATTACTCTTCAATTAATTGATACGTATCTGAAATCTATTTCTAGATATATTAAATTCTCCTTTTGTGTTGCACAGAAAAATAACAGCATACAGATTTGAAATGACAGACTGTTCATTTTTGGGTGAAGTCTTCCTTTAAAACCTGTCGTATTCCAAAAGCTTGGGTTTGCAAGCAGTGACTGGTTCACTGATGTTCTGAAACTAGGCTTGAGTTGCCTAACAATGTTGAATCAATGTAGGTTTGACCAGTTACATAGTATATTATTTCTATCAGGGCAAATAATTTACATTAGGAGAATTATCTGTCCAAGCATGATCTCTGTCACGTCTCCCTATGTTCTTCATCTAACTTATCTCCCTTACCTTGACTCTGAACTCTTGAGCTGCGCCAGGCGTGGTCTCCAAGAGTTGTAGGGCCCCCCCTGCTGCTGCAGAGTACATCAGAAAATATAGGAAGGACATCTGCGCGGGTTCCATGCCAAACACAGCGCGGCTACACAATCCCAGCTCCTCTTTTATCTCTGCAAGACACACAGGAACAGATAGACAATTATCAGTGGATCATATTACATTTCCAGTTACCATTTTTGTGCAATGCATTCATGATTACAAAGTTGCAAAGGCCACGCTAGAAATGCACAATGCAGATAATGCTCACCTGTTGTCCAGAGATGTTGTTCCATATAGGAGTGAAGCGACATGCTGTCAAAGAGCTCTGCATTAGGAGAACTCATTGGGTCTTCTACTGATATGGTCTTTGTGAGCCGGTCAATCTATGAGATAGACACCACATCTTCCACATTGAAAAATCATGCTTATAGTAGACCAAATGGAATAACAGCTAAAGAGCTTTGATACAACCATATACTTTTGTGCACTCTAGAAGATCTATTGTATATTGGGATAGTTCTTAAAGTGATAGTTGATTAAAAACAAAAAAAAACATTTACTCACCGTCATGTTGTTTTAAACCTGTGAGACTTTCTATCTTCCATGGAACACAAAAAGAGATGTTAGTTAGAATGACGGCCTCAGTCACCATTCATTTTATTTGTATGGAAAAAAAGGTGCATTGAAAGTTAGTGGTGATTGAAGCTGAATACCATCTCCCTTTGTGTTCCACAGAAGAAAAGAAAGTAATACGGTTTTGGAACAACATGAGCGAGAGTACATGATGATAGAATTTTAATTTTTCAGGGAACTATCCCTTTAAAGTAACCTAGAGTCTTCCATCTTACTCAATAAAAAAAGGAAGGTGTCTCTCCTACCCGCCAGAGAAACTGGGCAAAGTCAAGCATGACCAGAGGGGAGTATGATGGGATGCTAGAAGTGTAAGTCGTGATCTTGGCGTGTGGGCCACCCATGTGATGTACTTTCTTGCCCTCTGCAAATTGTGGGTAGACTTCCACACCAAACTCTCGTATGAGATCCATAACATGGGTCTGTGTGCTACATGTAGCAAAATCAAACAAATTACAAGTACCGTTAATGATAAAGCATGTTTGAGATGCACTCTGTTTCCACACACATTCACATGGCCGGAGGCAGTTGGTTCCCTGCTTCTAAACATCTTTTGTGTTACTTAAAGAAAACCCAGTCAAGATTTACTCAGCCCTAGGCAACAGACATTTATTGATCTCTCTGGTCAGTGAAAATGTTGCTCTGGGTATTTTTATAATGGTTTTGGTACAGTATGACAACAACAAATGCCTCGCTTGAAAAGGTTTTTTTTTTTTTTTTGCTGCTTGTTGGCTTACAATTGTTGAGACAAAAAAAATCTGTTTTGATGTTGCAATTATTCCATCTTATAAACAGGGCATATAGTAATCTACATGTAGGCAATAACGTGTACGCAATACTACTACTACTACTACTAATAATAATAATAACTGTATGCAGGGTTTGGGAGTAACAGAATACATGTAAGGGGATTACGTATTTAAAATACAAAATATAAGTAACTGTATTCCACTACAGTTACAATTTAAATCATTGGTATTTAAAATACCAATACAGTTACATTCAAAAAGTATTTTGATTACTGAAGAGATTACTTTGCATTTTATTGTCATTTGTTTCATTGAATATTTAGTCCTTTCAGATGGAAAAAATGGAAAAAATTATGATGTGTTACATTCATACGAGCAGTACAAATGTAAGTACGTTTGAAGTAAGTTTGGTGCAGAAGAAATAGAAATAAACCTTGTGTAAATTGTCAGCTTTACGCTAAGCTAAAATGCTATTTCTAGCCATTTTACATGCACGTTACTAGGCACGATCCTATTTTTTTATCAAGAAAATTCACATTGGATCATAATTTCTTTTTTTTCTAGTAAGTCTACATCTTGTTTTAGAAACAACACTGCATAAGATATTTAGGTTTTTCAGAGAATGTATTTTTAACATGTATATTTTGTCTTACTGTACTTGCAGAGTTTTTATAGTCTAAACAAGTTAAAAAAATCTACCAGTGCTGAAGAAGTAATCCAAAGTATTTAGAATACGTTATTGACCTTGAGTAATCTAACGGAATTCGTTACAAATTACATTTTACAGAATGTATTCTGTAATCTGTAGTGGAATACATTTCAAAAGTAACCCTCCCAACGCTGACTGTATGTAACATTCTCCTTAAGCAGAATAAGCTCACCCAATCAAAAACTTTTGGTTCTCAGAACTGAGCTTTAAGGTACTTTTTTGGTTTTCCAGGATTTTTTTCCTTCTTTTTTTTTTTTTTTTTTACGGAAATTGAACATTTAATGTTGTAAATGATGGTTCCTGTAACATTCCCTTAACCTCTTAATTCCCAGAACCTTTCTGCAACCATGCTGCAGCCTCATAAAAAGACAAGCCATCGATAGATTAAGAAACGAATTACATAATCCTTGAATGCTTTTTGCATATATGTTCATTACAATACATTCAAATCCCAAACTCTGTGAATTAAAATGTTGTACTGCACTAATATTAGTCATTGTTGTCTATCAATCTCTCTGCAACTTTTTGAAAAATAATCAAATATATGATAATGAAAAATAATAACATAATAAACCTAAAAACAACCAGACCATTTCAAGAATGTAAACAAAAACAAAGGAATTAGAATGGTCCAGATGTATTTCCGGGTCCTTTCACCAAAGTCTCTTTTTCAAGGTAAGTCAGTCCACTTGGCGGCTGTTTTTGGAATGTTCTTGGGCAGTTTTAGCAGCTACTTTTTCTATGTAAATAAGCGGCATGAAAGTGCAGCTCATATCTACTTGAATGGGGAAAGACCAAAATCTCCAAAACGGTTGGTCAAGATTACGATAAAAGAACATATTTCAAATAAGCAGTCAAATCTGACAACACTGTGCGGCTTCACTCGAGCGGTCCGACTTCCCTGGGCCTCGGCACTTGAGGGGAATAGCGGCCCGGCATCCTGGCCTGATGGCTGCGACACGTACTCCAACTCGTGTCGGGGTTCCGGGGTGCGAGTCCGGCGACGCATCTAACTCGCACTGGACCCTCCCTGCTCCGTTCCTGGACCTGTAAAGACGCCAGCAGGTAGAGACCGGTCTCCCGAGAAGAGGTGCATTCGTGTTTAAAGGCAGCAGTGATGAGGCTCTTCATTGGGATCACCCGAGCCCCATCACAAGAGGAAGGGCGACGATGATCCACAGGAAGGGCGTGCCGTTCCATCACAACTGGTATAGAAGTTGTATTTCTTTACCTCAGATTACGCTATAAATGCAATTATACCGTCTTGTATAGTTTATGCGTATGAATATTCTCGAGTTCATTGACAGGCGATTTCTGTATCTAAAATGTGATTCAATTTTTCCCATTCATTTTAATAGAAGTGACCTGCCTCTGCTAAATAGTCTCTGTTCTGACAAGCAGTTAATGTTCATGGAACAATGATGACACCAACAAACAGTCCTTGAAATGGTCTATATAAGTTCTTAAGTTGTCACACAAAAACCTTCATGCAACATTCTGGAATGGTTAGTTAATGGTAGTTTAAGGTTATAAAAAGAGAACCAGAAAAAACAGAACGTTCATAGAACGCTAGGAATTCATTAGACGCAGTGTTAAAGGAATATTCCAGGTTCAATACAAGTTAAACTCAATCATCAGCATTTGTGGCATAATATTGATTACCATAAAAGTTATTTTGACTCAAGCAAAAAATGGAGGTTACAGTGAGGCACTTGTTATAGTGAAGTGAATGTGGCCAGTTTTTGGATGGTTTAAAGGCAGAAATTTGAAATAAGAAACTTAGAAGTTTAAAAAAGCACTTGCATTAATTCTTCTGTTAAAATTCATGTATTATTTGAGGTGTAAAATTGTTTAAATCATAACTTTTAGGTTTTGTTGACATTACATGGTCATAGCAACGAAATTGTGAAATTGGCTATAACTTTACACAGAAAAGGTTAGTAAGCGATTTTATGACACTGATATAATTTTATCATGCATATTGTTTATGTCTTGTAGCTATATTTTGAAATAGGATTTTAAAGTTTATGGATTGGTCCCATTCACTTCCACTGCACTGTAACACAAAAAAAAAAGGAAAAAAAGAAAAGGAGGGACAAGTCAAAATTAATGTTTGTGGTAATAAATATTATGCCACAAATCCTGTCGACTGCGGTTAACTTGTATTGAACCTGGAATATTCCTTTAACTTGTATTTAGTCTTACCTGGCAACCCACTGTCCACCCATGTCCCACCTGTCAGAGCCATTAGCTGCTGGTAAATCTTGAGTTAAAGTTCGTCCTCCAACACGGTCTATATTCAGCAAATATGAAAACAAATCCGAATGAGATACTCATTTATTATAAAGTTGTGCAATTCAGGCTGAATGCAGACATATACAAGTATAGTTTAAATTGGGATATTTGGCTCACGCACCTTTTGCCTCCAACACTAATACTTTTAGTAGTTTGTTTCTTTTTTGCAGACACTGAGCCGCGCTGAGTCCGGACAGGCCCGCACCGACTATCACAATATCGCACGATTCCACAGACATTGCAAATATGCACTGCTGCACGAGCTAGCGCTATAAACACTGTTGCACAAATGAATTTGACACTACGCCTAAGCTGCAGAAAAACGGCCAACCCAGGAGAGATGAAAGTTCGCTTTTATTATCTGATCGTTGGTTTCCATGCATGCTTGTTGTGGACATTGTCCTGAGATGCAGAGTGTATTCTGAAATGGGACACCGGAAGAAGCCATAGAAAGTTTCTGTCAGACCTCCCACTCTGTGAGCACTGAATGCAGGAGATTTATTAGTTATAAAATGAAATTGAATAATAAGGTTATGTTAAAATTAGTAATTGCATTAGGTATCAAATATCATTGATCCGTCATTTGTGCAGCATTTATTAATATTGGTTTATGTTCATTTATCTAGGCCTACCAGCTGTTGTTCATTGTAAATTAATTTATTTTAAAGGAATATTTCGGGTTCAAAACAAGTTAAGCTCAGTTTGCGGCATTTGTGGCATAATATTGATTACCACAAAAAATAATTTCGAATTGTCCATCGTTTTCTTTAAAAAAAAAAAAAAATAAAAAATAAAAAATCAAAGCCACAGTGAGGCACTTACAATGGAAGTGAATGGGGCCAATCCGTAAACTTTAAAATATTCAGTTTCAAAAGTATAGTAACGGAGTTCACGTGACGCCATGTGAGAAGCAGACGTGTGAGACACGAGCTCTGCGAACTTTGCTAGTTTTTTAATTATTTTCATGTTATAATCCAGCGAGATTCGTTACACCCAGTTATATACTTGCTCTTTGAGGTAAACATGGCAAAGAATTAAAAATCCTCAGACTCTGGAGACATTAAAAGACACTTACGTGTTCAAGCTGAGGCCTCTGGCGGCCCTGCGAGCCAGGGAATCGATTTGGACGGCACGTCGAGAGGAGAAACTCAGCATCAACTGTCCAACATCTCAGTGATGCTGACGAAGGTTGTTGCTGACTTGGAGGATCTCGCTGTAATACGTCGATCGATTACGGCGATGGAAACAAAATTCTCTGAATTGTTTACAAGAGTGACAGAAGTTGAAAGACGGATTGATTATCTTGAGTCATTGGAAAGGGAATTATCTGCTAATTCACCCATGTCCAAAACAGATTTGAAATTAATTTAGGAAAAACTGGAATATTTCGAAAATATGAGCCAAAGGAATAACATACGAATTGTTGGAATTCCTGAGCATGAAGAGGGCAGAGATATGGTGAAATTCCTGGATGAGCTCTTCCTGAGTCTGCTCAACATAACAGGAAATAAACTGGAAATCGAGCGAGCTTACAGAGTCCCAGCTCGCAGATCTGCTGAGGGAGACAGGCCCCGATCAATTCTGGCCAAATTTCTGAAATCATCCGATAAAGACCTCGTGTTGCGCCAGGCGAGGAGCAAAGGGAAGCTTTCTTGGAAGAACCATAACATTTTCTTGTTCCTGGACTTTGCGAATAAGACGAGAGAGAAACACGATCGGTTCAGCAAATGTAAGAAACTCTTACACCAACAGAAGATAGCTTTTGCACTGATGTGCCCGGCCAAACTGAGAATAGAAACGAAGAATGGTCGCAAAGTATTTACATGTCCAAAACAGGCACTCTCCTTCATAAATACATTGGAGTAAGCCATTTGATGTTTCTTATATTAGTGGACTGCCATGTGGTTGAGGAACTCTATTATCTGAGAAAGCTGGGTGCCATCTTTGTTTCTTTTTGCATTGGCTCCACCTAGCGGCTGGAGTTTGTTTAATGGCATGACTCCAAGAAACTTTTGCATTGACAGAAGATTTTTGTTACACTGAATTTCCCGGCCAGATCGAGAATGGACACTATGGATGACCGCAAAATATCTACATGCTCACATAAAGGACATCTTTTATAAAGTTGATGGGCTGAGTAAGTTATGGTGTATTTTATTTTTTATTTTTTGCTCGGCCTCCGAGTTAGTTTGGCTCTTGATCATCCGAGGAACCGGGATGCCGGTTTTGTTTTTCGTGCTGGCACCGCCTAGCGGCTGGAGCTTGTTTTGTGGAATTACACTACTTCGGGACAGTTGTGGATAAATCTGTTCGTTCTTTGTGCTTATGCCTCCTGTTGGCTGGAGTTTGTTTTTGTGGAGTATTTTTAAGGGACAGTAGAATGATTATGTCATCCGCTGAACTCATAACAGCTGGCTCACTGAACAATTGTTTGTCTGTCCGAGGAAACTGAACAGCTTTCTATCAGCTGGAGTTTGTTTTGTGGAGGAACACAACTTCGAGACAGTTCTGTGAATGAATCTACATGTTTTTTCTGTTATTCTGCCTGTTGGCTGGGGTCTGTTTTACAAAGTATTTTCTGTTATGTAATTTTGCCTCACAAAATTTGTGCAGAAACAGACTTAAACCGATGGCAAAGTTGTCGTGGGGGTTCTCGTATGCGTTCATGGACTCTTTGAATTTTGAGGGATTGACGCCAGTTGGCGCTGTCGTGCGCGGGGTTAATGCACACGTTTTTCTTTTTTCTGTTTGTTTTGTTCGGGGGGAAGTTCGGGGTTTGACTGTTGCATTAATGGGGAATGTGGTCTGTGTAATCTTGTTTTTGACACACAATTTTTTTATTATTATATCAATATGTCAGATGTTAATATGAATAAGTTGTCTCTCTCCACATGGAATGTGAATGGGTCGGGGCACCCTATAAAAAGAAGGAAGGTTATTTTTTTTCTTAAACGTAAGAAATATGATATTGTGTTTCTTCAAGAAACACATCTTTCCTTGCAAGAAGCTGAAAAATTTGGGAAGATATGGGGTGGACATGTTTTCTTTAGTGCTGGTTCAAGTAAGAGCAGGGGAGTCATTATACTGATAAATAAGCATCTACAATTCAAATGTCTCAAACATATTAAAGATAAATTAGGAAGAGTTATTGTTGTTTTAGGAGAAATTCAGGGGCAAATGTTGATTTTGGCTAATATTTACGCACCTAACGCTGATGATCAGGGCTTTTTTATAGATCTTGATGGGATGTTGCAAGCTGCTGGCACCCCTCATGACATAATATTGGGAGGAGACTTTAATCTTTTGATGGACTCAGTCCTTGATCATAGTGAAGCAAAAGTGTGTAAACCCCCTAGAGCAACATTGGCGCTTCTCAGGATATGTAAAAATCTTGGTCTTACAGATATTTGGAGACTTTTGAACCCATCTAGTAGGGACTATAAATTTTATTCATCAGTTCATAAGGTTTACTCTAGAATAGATTTTTTTTATATCTAAGTCCTTAATTTCATCTGATGTGGATTGCTCAATTGGAAACATTTTAGTCTCAGATCATGCCCTGGTGAACTTAAGAGATGTTGCCATATACAGAGAAAAAGAAATCGTATAGTTGGCGCTTTAATGTATCCCTTTTGCAAAATCCTGATTTCCAACAAATGTTAAAGACTGAAATCAGTGTCTATATGGAGACCAACTGGTCCTCAATATCTTCTGTGGGCATGGCTTAGGAGGCACTTAAGGTGGTTCTTAGGGGTCGGATCATACAGTATGCCTCATTCATCAAAAAATCCAAAGCACGAGAACTCGTGGAGTTGGAAGGAAATATTAAAAGTGCTGAGGCAGAGCTGAAGTGCCGAATGTCGTCTGATGGTCTCAGAGAATTGACTCGATTAAAATACAGATATAATACTATTTTGTCGCGGATAGTGGAGTTTTGAAGAATTCTTTTAAAGAATTCTACCTTGATCTCTATAGTTCCACATCTTCGTCTACTGATGAAGATATTAGAAAATTTGTGGAACCATTAGAACTCCCTAAATTGACGACTGAGCAAAAAAATTCTCTTGATTATGAAATAACCTTGGAGGAGCTTGACGAGGTAATTAAGGCCTTGCCTTCAGGCAAAGCTCTGGGGCCAGATGGTTTTGCCACTGAATTTTTTAGATCTTATGCTACAGAACTGGCTCCACTTTTGTTAGAAGTCTATTCTGAATCATTAAACAATGGGAAGCTTCTGCCAACCATGACACAAGCCCGGATTAATCTGATTCTAAAAAAAGACAAAGATCCAAATGAGTGTAAAAGTTACCGTCCAATTTCCCTGATCCAGCTAGATGTAAACATTTTGGCTGAAATTTTGGCTAACCGATTAAGTAGAGTTATGACATCTCTTATACATATAGATCAGGTGGGGTTTATTCGGGGTTGTAGCTCTTCTGATAATATTAGGCATTTCATCAATATCATGTGGTCAGTGGCGAATGATCACACTCCGGTCGCTGCTATCTCACTTGATGCCGAAAAGGCGTTTGATATGGTAGAATGGGATTATCTTTTTAAGATTTTGGAAATGTATGGGTTCGGGAGTACGTTTATTGGTTGGATCAAGTTACTTTATAGACACCCTGTAGCAGCGGTACAAACAAATGGATTAATTTCAGATTATTTTACTCTGGATAGGGGCACCCGTCAGGGTTGCCCTCTTTCCCCATTATTGTTCTGTCTTGCCCTGGAACCATTTGCAGCTGCGATAAGAAAGGAGGATGATTTTCCAGGGGTGACGGCGGGAGGCGTGGCGCATAAGCTTCTGCTTTAGGCAGATGATATTTTATTATTCGTCTCTGACCTTACTAAATCTATGCCTTGCCTCCACAGAATTATCCATTCCTTTTCCAAATTCTCAGCATACAAAGTCAACTGGTCTAAATCCGAACCTTTGGCTTTGACAGCGTACTGTCCAGTAACGGCCAGGCGCCTTCCAGTGGCCCAAACAGGACATTAAGTATTTGGGCATTTTATTCCCAACAAATTTGAGTTAATTTTGACCCTTTAATAAAAGATTTTCGAGCGATGTAGACAGGTGGGCTTCATTACATTTATCGATGATTGGGAAGGTTAATGTTATTAAAATGAACTGTATTCCAAAATTTAACTACTTGCTAAAGTCTCTCCCGGTAGATGTCACCCTCTCTTATTTCAAGCAATCTGAGAGCATAGAAAAGTCTTTCATTTGGAGTGGTAAGCGCCCCAGATTACATTTCAATAAGTTACACAGGCCGATCGACAAAGGTGGGCTAGGCCTACCCAAGATTTTGTTTTATTATTATGCATTCAGTCTCAGACATTTGGCTCATTAGTCACTTCCACCTGAAAAAGCCCCTCCCTGGTTTTGCATTGAACAAGAACTTTTTGCCCCTATTTTGCCATTGCAAAGCCTTTCCATCAAACTAAATAGAGAAGTTAAATCACACCCCATTATTTCACATTTGCGCTCAGTATGGACAAAAGTGTCCAGAGTGTTTAATTCAGATATTTATCTAAATGTTGCCTCGAGCCTATTTCTAAACCCCAAACTATGCATTAATAAGTCCCCTTTTTCTTGGTCAGAATGGATTGCAAGGGGGGTTAATTCACTCAGTGATCTTTATGAGAGTGGTGTGATGAGATCTTTTGAAAATTTGGTTCAATATTTTGGGATCCCCAGATCTCAGTTTTTTAAGTATCTTCAGTTACTCCACTTGCTGTGTACTATTTTTGGGAACAGCATACATAAAGCAGCAGATACTCTAGGAGAGGTGATTTCTGCTTTTGGAAAGGGCCATGAGGCATCAGTGTATTACTCATTATTAATTCAGAGTCTGGGGGACGGAGTCTCAACCACTCTCAAGAGATTATGGGAGAAAGATTTATACCTGGAATTGGAGGAGGGAGAATGGGCTAGGATTTAAAAAAAATAAAAACTGCATCGAGAGATGCAAGGGTGCACCTTACACAATTCAAGATTTACATCAGTTCTATTGGACCCCCTCTAAATTGTATAGGCTTGGTCTTAAAGACACACCCACCTGCTGGCGATGCCAATCAGAGGATGGAGACATGGCCCATGTTTTTTGGTGGTGTGCTGAGATTCAGGAATTTTGGTTGAAGGTACAGAGTGTTGTGTGTGATGTGTTGGGCATTCAGATTTTGTTTTGCCCCAGATTCTGTGTTTTGGGTGATGGGGCGGTCATCGACGTAGGTGACAAATACATAAACTATTGGGTCCTCACCAGTGCGATGATAGGCAGGCAGATTGTTTTAAGGGGTTGAAAGTCGGTGGGAGCACCCTCAATTCGGGAGTGGTGCGAGGAGATGGGAAGGGTGGCAGCCTTCGAAGAGGTAATGTGTAGAAGGCTGGGGATATGGGATTCTTTTATTGGGAAATGGGGTAGATATTTGATGTTTTTGGGGGGTTCTCGGAGTGGGTCTGTGGAGAGAGAGGTATAGTTTAGAGTTGTATGTTTATTATATGTGTATATGTATGTATATATGTATATGTGTATATATATATATATGTGTGTTGTGTATGTATAAGTATATATATATATATATATATATATATATATATATATATATATATATATATATATTTTTTTTTTTTTTTTTTTTTTATTATTTTATTCTCTGTATATGTGTGTATTTATGCAAGACCACTGGGATGTTTATTTGGGGTCAGGTGGGATTCTTGATTGGGGAGGGGATGTAGTAGGAGTTAATGTTGATACATGGTATATATGTTTTGTTTTTCTTTGCTTTGAAAAATAAATAAAAATGTTAATCACAAAAAAGTATAGTAACAAGACATAAACAATATGTGTTAACATGATTTTAGTGTGATAAAATTGCTTACTAATCTTTTCTGTTTAAAGTTACACCCAATTTTACAACTTTTTTGCCACGATAAGGAAACGTTGTAAACTCTAAAACCCTAAAATGACTGTAAACATGGTGATTTAAACAACTTTACATTTTGACCGTGGCATGATTATTGGTGCCAGATGGGCTGGTTTGAGTATTTCTGTAACTGCTGATCTCACTGCAGCCTCAGTTTTCTGTTCTTGGCTGAGAGAAGTGGAACCCGACGTGATCTTCTGCTGTTGTAGCCCATCCGCCTCAAGGTTCGACATGTTGTGCATTCTGAGATGCTATTCTGCTCACCACAATTGTACAGAGTGGTTATCTGAGTTACCGTAGCCTTTCTGTCAGCTCGAAACAAATTTGGCCATTCTCTGTTGACCTCTCTAATCAACAAGGCATTTTTGTCCACAGAGCTGCAACTCACTGGTTGTTTTTAGTTTTTCGCACCGTTCTGAAAATACCAGGAGATCAGCAGTTACAGAAATACTCAAACCAGCCCGTCTGGCACCAACAATCATGCCATGGTCAAAATCACTGAGATCACATAGTTTCCCCATTCTGATGGTTGATGTGAACATTAACTGAAGCTCCTGAAGCTCCTGACCCGTATCTGCCTGATTTTATACACAACACTGCTGCCACACGATTGGCTGATTTGATATTCTCATGAATTAGTAGATGTACAGTAGATGTACCTAATAAAGTATATATATACATATATATATATATACACATACAATATATATAAGATATATACAGGGTTGGGGAGTAACGGAATACATGTAACGGGATTACGTATTTAAAATACAAAATATAAGTAACTGTATTCCACTACAGTTACAATTTAAATCATTGGTAATTAGAATACAGTTACATTAAAAAAGTATTTTAATTACTGAACAGATTACTTTGCATTTTATTGTCATTTGTTTAATTTAATATTTAGTCCTTTCAGATGGAAAAAATGTATGCATATAAATGATGCGATCCAAAGTGCATTTGAACAGCGGTGAAACACTTTCTTATGATGTGTTACATTCATACCAGCAGACAGAGAAGTAAGTTTGAAGTAAGTTTAAAGTAAGTTTGGAGCAGAAGAAATAGAAATAAACCTTGTGTAAATTGTCAGCTTTACTCTAAGCTAAAATGCTATTTCTAGCCATTTTACATGCATGTTACCAGGCACGATCATATTTTTGTATCAAGAAAATTCACGTTAGATCATAATTTCTTTTTTTCTAGTAAGACCTTTGATATTAGGGCAAAATTCATATTCTTAATAATAATTTTTGTATTGTTTTCCTGTAAAAATATCTAAAAATCTTTAAAACAAGATCAATTTGATTTATCTTGTTTTATAAACAACACTGCATAAGATATTTAGGTTTTTCAGAGAATGTATTTTTAACATGTGTATTTTGTCTTACTGTATTGGCAGAGTTTTTATAGTCAAAACAAGTGAAAAAATCTACCAGTGCTGAAGAAGTAATCCAAAGTATTTAGAATACGTTACTGACCTTGAGTAATCTAACAGAATACGTTACAAATTACAAATTACTTATTTTGAATAAATACAATTGCAAATAGACCAATGTCCTGATCTACTTAAATTATGCAATAATTTGTTATTGTTTCCTTTGTTTTTCTGAGTGGAGTAACCAGTTGTCACCTGAGACCTGTCTCCATGGACCATATCTCCATGGCACCCCTTCACTTGATACCAGAGGAGACTTGTTTTCTAACAGTGGAGCCATTCAGGTGAAGTAAACGAGGACTTAAACTGGGAGACCTCCATGTGTAAGTTTCTATTCATAATTCTATTTTAATTTATGTTGTTATGACCTTAATCTTGCTCGGGTAAGCTCAGATACTTTGGAACTGGTTGTTCCAGTCGATCAGCTTAGGAGCAGCCCAAAATATTTCTTCTGTTGTATAATGTGTGGTACATGACCGATTGTGGTGAATAAAAGGGTTATATGTTCTCAAAATAGTGTAGGAGGAAGAATGGATATAGTGTTTAAAAAGATAGAACAACAAAGATGTACTCTGTTGTCTTAAAGCAGGGAAGTAGAAAAGAAACTTTTTACTATGTTGTTGTAAGTTTAAATGTCTTTTGGGTCACTACAAGGAAGTTATTTTTACTTCTGTACCATAACTATACTGTTACAGTGTTTAAAATTGCGTGTCCTGTATCTGCTATAGTGACATTTTTTCGGTATATTTAATCACAAATGTCTGCTCTGTATGGTACTGATGAATTACTGGTGTAAAATATATCTGTTCTTTTTGCAGCTTCTTTTCTCGGCTAGGCATATGTCATAAAATCCCTAACCATCTGAACGAGAGGAAGTTTCACAGTAAAGTGTTTCCAAACATGAATGTACCAAAAATCTGCTTTCTCACAGGGTTAAGTTCAAAATATGCTACCCAGCAAGACATGCTCATTATCTGTGTGTCTACTCATTCATTTTCTATTGCTCTCTTCTCCTCTAGCTTTGACTCTCTTTTTACTTTAATCTCCCACAGATGTCCAAAATGGCCTTGCGTTAGACGAACAAGTTTGTCCCCACTGTTTTCGTTTATGATATTGTCTGTGCTAACACTGTTTCTCAAAGCACGTAAGTTTCTTCTCCCGAAAAAAAAAAAAAAAAACTTTTTGAATTTGAACACAATTTGTTGTAGACCACATTCATTGTACATTCTACTCACAACACAGCTAAAGTTCTTAGGTTTTCCTTCATCCACATCATTGATTCTGGTAGAATTTATTCACAAGCATCTGGACCGAGCCCAGATATTAGTCATTTAGTTCATAGAGCGTTTCATTACATGAGCTCATATGAATAATTCATGAGAAAGCACCAAGATGGTGGCTAAGAACTTTAGCTGGGTAAACACTAGGCCTATTAAACCAGACAGATGGGGTTTTAGAATTAAAATTGAAAATGATCATCCTTAAAACTGAATTACCTAGAAACAACTGAATGATATCTTTAACAGACAAGTTTTACTCTCTATTCACTCTAGTTTTTTGGAATACTACCAGTCAAAAGTTGGAACAAACTTCACAGAATTTATATTTCTCATCTTAAAAACCCTTTAAAGGCTGATGCTTGAATGTTTGAAAGTTTTGTAGATAAATATAGAGTGTGCCTTTGTGTGAATGTCTTTACAAATCCAACATTTTAATAACAATAGATAGACTGGATAATGAAGGAAAAGCAGCCAACAAGTGTCCAGCATTCATAGGAACTCCTTCAATATTGTTTAACTCAAATGCATACCTCATGCCTGTAGTGACCCGGGACACCATTCTTTGTTTATGACAAGACAAATGAGTACTATCTTCATACAAGTAACTAATTCATGCAACATTGGTGAATTATCAGTATTCCATAGGCATGTACACTTACATATTATACATGCTATTACATCCTCAGTGTGGTGCTGTTGTTTTGAATTATTTTGAAAATGTTTTGAAAAATGTACACTACTTGGACATTTTGTGGTAACACTTTACAGTATGGATTCATTTGTTAATATTAGTTCACAACATTAGTTAACATGAACTAACAATGAAAAAATACTTATTATAATTCTTGGTTAATGTTAATATCAACATATACTAATACATTTTTAAAATTAAAAGTTGTATATGTTAGCATTAGTTAATGCACTATGAAATAACATGAACTAACAATGAACAATTGTATTTTTATTAACTAACATTACCAAAGATTACTAAATGCTGTAAAAAAAAATATTATTCGTTGTTTGTTCATGATACTTAATGCATTAACTAATGTTAATGCATGCAACCTTATTGTAAAGTGTTACCATTTTGTAGATCCATTTGTGATGGATATATATAAACTCACTGAGAACTTTATTAGGAACACTATGGTCCTAATAAAGTGTCCGTCGTGGTCTTCTGCTGTTGTAGCACATCTGCCTCAAGGTTCAACGTGTTGTTTATTCTGAGATGCTATTCTGCTCACTACAATTGTACAGAGTGGTTATCCGAGTTACCGTAGCCTTTCTTTCAGCTCAAACCAGTCTGGCCATTCTCCGTTGACCTCATCGACAAGGTGTTTCCATCCACAGAACTGCCCCTCACTGGATGTTTATTGTTTTTGGTACCATTCGGAGTAAACTCTAAAGACTGTTGTGTGTGAAAATCCCAGGAGATCAGCAGTTGCAGAAATATTCAAACCAGCCCATCTGACACCAACAATCATGCCATGGTCAAAATCACTGAGATCACATTTTTTCTCTATTCTGATGGTTGATGTGAACATTAACTGAAATTCCTGACCTGTATCTTGAACAAGAGGGTGTATAGGTGTTCCTTATAAAGTGCTCAGTGAGTGTATATCCAATATGAGAGATTTATTAACAATCTTAGTGAGCCATTTTTGAGCAAGGTGTTAGCACAAATGAACACAACACAAGGGTTAAAGAAGCCAAAATACTGTACAGTGCATCCGGAAAGTATTCACAGCGCTTCAATTTTTCCACATTTTGTTATGTTACAGCCTTATTCCAAAATGGATTAAATTCATTATTTTCCTCAAAATTCTACAAACAATACCTCATAATGACAATGTGAAAGAAGTTTGTTTGAAATCTTTGCAAATTTATTAAAAATAAAAAACGAAAAAAAATCACATGTACTTAAGTATTCACGGCCTTTGCTCAATACTTTGTTGAAGCACCTTTGGCAACAATTACAGCCTCAAGTCTTTTTGAGTATGATGCTACAAGCTTGGCACACTTATTTTTGGGCAGTTTCTCCCATTCTTCTTTGCAGGAGCTCTCCAGCTCCATCAGGTTGGATGGGGAGCGTCAGTGCACAGCCATTTTCAGATCTCTCCAGAGATGTTCAATCGGGTTCAAGTCTGGGCTCTGGCTGGGCCACTCAAGGACATTCACAGAGTTGTCCCGTAGCCACTCCTTTGTTATCTTGGCTGTGTGCTTAGGGTCGTTGTCCTGTTGGAAGATGAATCTTCGCCCCAGTCTGAGGTCCAGAGCGCTCTGGAGCAGGTTTTCATCAAGGATGTCTCTGTACATTGCTGCATTCATCTTTCCCTCGATCCTGACTAGTCTTCCAGTTCCTGCCGCTGAAAAACATCCCCACAGCATGATGCTGCCACCACCATGCTTCACTGTAGGGATGGTATTGGCCAGGTGATGAGCGGTGCCTGGTTTCCTCCAGACATGATGCTTGCCTTTCAGGCCAAAGAGTTCAATCTTTGTTTCTCATGGTCTGAGAGTCCTTCAGGTGCCTTTTGGCAAACTCCAGGCGGGCTGTCATGTGCCTTTTACTGAGGAGTGGCTTCCGTCTGGCTACTCTACCATACAGGCCTGATTGGTGGAGTGCTGCAGAGATGGTTGTTCTTCTGGAAGGTTCTCCTCTCTCCACAGAGAAACGCTGGAGCTCCGTCAGAGTGACCATCGGGTTCTTGGTCACCTCCCTGACTAAGGCCCTTCTCCCCCGATCGCTCAGTTTGGTCGGGCGGCCAGCTCTAGGAATTGTCCTGGTGGTTCCAAACTTATTCCATTTACGGATGATGGAGGCCACTGTGCTCATTGGGACCTTCAATGCTGCAGAAATTTTTCTGTACCCTTCCCCAGATCTGTGCCTCGATACAATCCTGTCTCGGAGGTCTACAGACAATTCCTTGGACTTCATGGCTTGGTTTGTGCTCTGACATGCACTGTTAACTGTGGGACCTTATATAGACAGGTGTGTGCCTTTCCAAATCATGTCCAATCAACTGAATTTACCACAGGTGGACTCCAATAAAGTTGTAGAAACATCTCAAGGATGATCAGTGGAAACAGGATGCACCTGAGCTCAATTTTGAGTGTCATGGCAAAGGCTGTGAATACTTATGTACATGTTTTTTTATTTTTTTTATTTTTTATTTGTAATGAAGTTGCAAAGATTTCAGACTTCTTTCACGTTGTCATTATGGGGTATTGTTTGTAGAATTTTGAGGAAAATAATTAATTAAATCCATTTTGGAATAAGGCTGTAACATAACAAAATGTGGAAAAAGTGAAGCGCCGTGAATATTTTCCGGATGCACTGTATATATACAGTAAGATTTGTTTGAATTTGCTTACAAAGTTTTGGTCTCTCCATAATTCCCATACCCCATTTTTATTGTTTCATAATTTTGATGACTTCACATTTATTCTAAAATCTGGAAAATAGTAATTATACAGTAGTGTCCAAACTTTTGACTGGTATTGTCTTTCAATTCATTTTAGTAATTTTCAGTCTAGCTTGCAATTATTAATAATGTCTGTTTGTCTTTCAGTTTTTCAACCATGTTATATTACCAGTTTGAAGACAATTGACCTTACATCAATAGAGATCTTTGCAAGTTAATGGAAATTGCACCTACGCATTACTTAAATCTTTCACTAAACTTGTTCAGATGTGACATTAGCAATGAAAGTGACCTCCAGTGGACCACAAACTATGCAGATGGCTCAGGGGGAACAAGTTACATTAGACTGTGCCTACACATCAAGTCCAGCAGACATAGGCGAGCTTGACATTGAGTGGTCAGTCATCAGCCCCGACACAACACAGAAGGACCACATGGTACGTAAGGCAATCTGTCAGTGTTTATACAAATGAATGTTTAGTCTCCCTAGACACTGCTTTGACTAGAGTGTCATTAACATTTTAGATATGTTATTAAAAATCAAATGAAAACTTTTAAAATGATACACTCCTGTATTCATCCAGACCATCACTTTGAAATCACTGACCAAACCTGTTCATTACTACAGGGTCTCCACATACATTTGGCCATTGTAGTGTATGTAAAGTGTACAATCAATTAGAGCTTCAAGCTGCAATCGAAAATGTATTTAATAGAAAATGTTTGATTTTTTCCATTAGATCATATCATATACAGGTGGAAGGAAATATATCCATAGTGACCCTGCTTTTATGAAAGGTGTGGACTTTACAGCTACAGACCCTGCCCAGGGAGATGCATCTCTGTCTATAACCTCACTGGCTGCCAATCATGCTGGAACCTACCAGTGCAAAGTGAAAAAAGCACCTGGAGTGGATAGTCGGAAAATCTCACTGATTGTTATGGGTAATAACAGCTATTTCTAGTCATCCTCTAAGTTTAAGTGAATTAATTAACTGCAGTCCACTAATTAAATTGTTAAGTAGCCTAATTAGAGCATGGCAAATGTTTCTTTTGCATTAGGATCTCTAGTTTTCTTAAAGACCCCATTGTATCAAAATTGGAGTTTTGGGGGGGCCTGGGTTGATCAGCGAGTACAGTGATGCTGACTACCACCTGCGGAGTGGCGAATTTGAATCCAGGGTGTGCTGAGTGACTCCAGCCAGGTCTCCTAAGCAACCAAATTGGCCCGGTTGCTAGGGAGGGTAGAGTCACATAGTGTTCATAGCTGTGACATAAACTAAAAGCTATGGGCTATTACCAAAAATGGACAAACACTTCGATATGTCACCTCAGTTTCCTGTTTCAATAGGAAATATATCAATATGTGAACTCATCAAGCAATTGCATGGGGTCTTTAAGCTCATTCTTTCATTTCCATAGTGATATTTCTTATGTACTTTCAGTTACAGGATATGTAAAAGTTGCATTGGTATTTTAATCTTTTAAAATATACTTTATTTGTGCCCTTTTCTCTAATTTTCCTGCACTCAAGAGTTCCTCAGGTTCCTCAGACCTTTCAAATTTGGATTTTTCCACTGAAGGTTTCCTTTTATTTCATCTGCTGTTGCTGTCAGAAATAAAGCAGAATTAGCCTTGAGATTTTTTTTTATTTGTTTGTTTCTAAAGAAAAGAGACCTTGAGGGAAATAATATGCACTCTAGCACTGCTTTTGCCTCCCTATAGAACTGCACATTGGCATTATTCCAGGAGCCTTGAATTTGTACAGGTAAATTATACCATGTTTAGTCTCTGTTGCCCCTATTTTGTTTTGTGTGTGTGGCAGTGAAGCCGTCTGTGCCGAAGTGTTGGGTAGACAGAGGAGAAGCCGTGGGTGAGCCAGTGTCAGTGCGCTGCAGATCAGAGGAAGGCTCTGCACCTCTAGTCTATTCCTGGAGAAGAGAGAATGGAGGATCCGTTCCTCCAGACGCAATTCAGAGTAAGTGCGCACTCTGCTGGTAATGTTGGTCACTATTTAATCTACAATGTCCATGTATCTTTTAATAATAATATGATTATTTCATTTTAACAATGTTTTCAATTTAATTAAAACATTGTTTATAATAAAATACAATTTCAGAATTAAAGGAAAGATTGATACAGTAACACCCTAAAAATAGAGTTTTTCTTTAACTTTGAATACTTTAGGGCTTATTTTTTATTAAGACTAACATTTTATATAATATTTTGAAAACCATGTCTTTGGTTTTGATTATTTTGATTACTTTTCTAATTCCCTTTAAAAATAGATTTTATTGTTTTACCTTTGCCCTAGACCCAGACTTTAAATCGTAAAAATATGAAAATCCATCAAAACATGAATTTTTACATTTTTGTAACTATGATAATTTGAAGAATGAGTGAAATAAACAAAAATATTTTAGCATTTATCCTGTTAAAGTATTTTATATACACTTACAACTAGGGATGCCATAAAATATATATATATATATATATATATATATATATATATATATATATATATATATATATATATATATATCAATTATTGATCGGTACGTTATTTTATCGATATATTTTTGAGGCATCAATATATTAAAATTAGCCGACATTTAAATTAGAAGCCTGATTTGTGGTTACCATACAAATGAATGGTGAGAGCCGTAAACTAACACCTACCTGTCGCAAAATTGTCTGTGACTTCTCTTATAAAACAGCAATTTTATCATAGAAAACTCCACACATAGTTCATTCCAAAAGGACTGTTTAATATAAAACATGTTGAAGATTGATGGACAGGCAGTCAAGTTTCCTCACAAAAGCAGTTTATTCAGCACACTGAAGCATCTCCTCCATAGACATCCATTCAGAAAGAACGGCATCTTGTCTCCTTGCCAGTGTACCGCCCATGGAATGTCTATGGAACCACCGTGTTATGTTATTTTATGCTTAGCTTGTAGGCTCCCCTATATAGATGGGTTCTGTTAAAGTCAGCATGAAACGGAAGTTGCTTATCAAACAAGAAAAAAATGTAGGGCGGGGACTTGATTCTATCCATCGGTTGTTGATTGGATTGTGAAAAGTGGAGGCAGATCTGAATACGAATCGCGGTCTTTGCTTACAACGATGCTGTAGTCGCTGAGAAATGAGCGAGTAAAAGATCACAATATTTTAACATTTTGAATCCCAATCCACTAAATATAAAAGGGAGAAGAAACAAAAACACTTACTCGTGCTGTACATTCCAAGATATCTGCATTTAAAAATATGAATAAACTCTGGAGGCATCCAGGTTGCATTGTATTCAGTAGTGATGACCTCAGCAATTCAGGTATGAAATGTCTCAAACACAACCACAAATTTGCCATTATTCCTCCTCCTTCAAAATGTAAATTCAATCTAGCTGGCCCATAACCAAAGACATTTGGGGTAAGAAACGGGAGTTTTGAGGGGAAACAGCCGAAAATGCACCTTTTCATCTCTGCATTAGCTGCTTTGATGTCAAGTTTGTTTGCAAGACCCTTGAAGGGGCAGGGTTAAAACTGACTACCACTTGCATACTTCAGCAGAGAAGAGTCAGTCATTTCACTAGAAGATCAAGTTATGACATTTTGATTAAAGTTTACAAGGTCAAAAAAATGATAAAATAGCAAATATGCATGGATGAATCCTTCACAATGAGACCAGTAACATGCATTAATAAAATAAATAGGGTCAGTTTTGATTTCATGCTGACTTTAAGCATCTCGCTGGTTATTTGAAGGGGGCGTGACTTGTTGTGGGCATGTTTTGTGGTAGTCTTGCGGAACGCAGACAGACGCTTCTCAAAATGTCTAAAAGGAGATGATGCTTGTCAGTGAGTCAGCATAATGTGGCTGATCCTTGGGCACTGTAACTCTCGGAAACAATATACCGAAAAGTTAGTATATTTTAGTGTCAGTGAAGAACACATTTGAGATTAAATATGGGATGTGATGTGTGTTGAAAACAAAGAAAAATCAAGGTAAACCACTTGTGACTACGGGTGGCTACTTTAAAGAAGCCAAAATATAAGATTTGTTTTGATTTGTTTAACATAATATACACTGGTGGCCAAAACTACTTCAAAGAGTTCTCATCAAAAAAATCCTCCACATGCAGCAATGACAGCTTTGCAGATCCTTGGCATTCTAGCTGTCAGTTTGTCCAGATACTCAGATGACATTTCACCCCACACTTCCTGTAGCACTTGCCATAGATGTGGCTGTCTTGTCGGGCACTTCTCACGCGCCTTACAGTCTAGCTGATCCCACAAAAGCTCAGTGGGGTTAAGATCCATAACACTCTTTTCCAATTATCTGTTATCCAATGTCTGTGTTTCTTTGCCCACTCTAACCATTTATTTTTGATTTTCTGTTTCAAAAGTGGCTTTTTCTTTGCAATTCGTCCCATAAGGCCTGCACCCCTGAGTCTTCTCTTTACTGTTGTACATGAAACTGGTGTTGAGTGGGTAGAATTCAATGAAGCTGTCAGCTGAGGACATGTGAGGCATCTATTTCTCAAACTAGAGACTCTGATGTACTTATCCTCTTGTTTAGTTGTACATTTGGGCCATCCTCATCTCTTTCTGTCCTTGTTAGAGCCAGTTGTCCTTTGTCTTTAAAGACTCTATTGTATACCTTTGTATGAAATCTTCAGTTTTGGCAATTTCAGGCATTGTATAGCCTTCATTCCTCAAAACAATTATTGACTGACGGGTTTCTAGAGAAAGCTGTTTCTTTTTTGCCATTTTTGACCTAATATTGACCTTAATACATGCCAGTCTATTGCATACTGTGGCAACTTAAAAACAAACACAAAGACAATGTTAAGCTTCATTTAACGAACCAAATAGCTTTCAGCTGTGTTTGATATAATGGCAAGTGATTTTCTAGTACCAAATTAGCAATTAAGCATGATTACTCAAGGATAAGGTGTTGGAGTGATGGCTGCTGGTCTAGATTTGATCAAAAATGACTTTTTTCAAGTAGTGATGGTGCTGTTTTTTACATCAGTAATGTCCTGACTATACTTTGTGATCAGCTGAATGCCACTTTGGTGAATTATAGTACTAATTTCCTTCTGAAACAGCAAAATCTGTACAGTATTCCAAACTTCTGGCTGCCAGTGTGTATGTGTGTGTATATATATACAAGTTTAAAATGTCTTTCCACCACAGAATGTTATCAAACAATATACTTAATTTAGATATGGTGGAAATGTCATTTATTCTTGACCTTTCAGATACAAACGATTTTTTGTTCTGTTTTTTACAATATATCCACGGTTGGACATTGTTAGTTGACAAAATAAACAAACTAGTGACAGTGTGAAAAGTGTGTTTTAAGCGAGTCAGAAAATGGCTCTCTTTTATTTTACTTTATATTTACTTCATGTTTTGTGTCTTGTCTCTCCATACATAAATTTAGACTCTGTCACAGGAGAGCTTCTGATTAGTAATCACTCTGAAAGTCACTCTGGTATCTACTCCTGTGAAGTTTCAAATGCGGTAGGGAAAGAGAGCTGTCGGCTGAACCTTCAAGCTGTAAAGCGTAAGTATGAAAACACACTGCAGCCGCAATGTTCATCAAAAGACCAGAGATTTTGTGTTGACTAACATTCACTGTTTTTCCTGATCTTTGATAGCTCCTAACAGAGCTGGGGTGATCACAGGCACTGTTGTTGGATGTTTGCTGCTCATCATGATTGTCCTGTTGATCATATGGCTCGTCATCTTCAGATGTGACTGGAATCGACATGACAAAGATTTCTCCAATGAGATTAGGTGAAATAAACATCCCACCTTTCCAGGGTTGTGCTCCATTCAGAATTTAATATATAGAATTCAATTCCCGAATTTAAATTGAATTTGAATTGAAGTAGCAAATAGAATGCAGAATTGGAATTAAAATGTTAATTTAAGGACGTAAACATGGTATCATACACACAACAGAATGTTTCAAGAAGCATTAGATGATATTAATATTCAATGTTTGTAATGCTACCTGTACAATTGTGCATTTAATTTATATATTTAAGCAATATACCAGAAGCAAGAGTGCTACGACTGTGATTCGGCTTTAGGTAATCACAACCATCCTGATATTCAGTACAACAGCACAACTGCATGTGTGTTATTGCTTTTATACAACAGTTCCATAAACAAGAAGATAATTTTGAGGAACTATTATAATATTAATGAAGTTCAAATTGAGTATATTTTAGACATAACATTTAGTTATTTTTATCAAGGCTCTTGGATTGTTTCTTGTCCAATCACATTAGAGGACCAGCACTATATATTTCATTATATTAAATTAATTAACTTAATTAAGTGATAAAGGTAGGTAATTCTTAAATTCTGAATTTTGACCAACACATTTTTGGCCAATTCCACTCTCTTATTATTGTACATCATGTGATGTGAGATGGTTTGATGTCCTTGTAAAACAGTTTTTCTTTTTTTTTTTTTTTTTTATCCTTAAAGGGAAGACGCTCCTGCCCCTGAGAGTCGCCCTACCAGCCGAGTGTCCAGCTTCCGATCAGGAGTGGCCTACAGCCAAGTGGGCCAAACTCACGAAGAACATCCATCTTCCACTAACACCAGCAACAGCACTGCGAAGTATGACAGCAGATTTGGCTATGCAGTGTGAGAGAGTGTTTGTTCTTCATACAGTGTCAGTTTAATCAACATGTGCAGTTTCACTGGAGCTTGAAGCTTTACTTATCGTCATTGGTTTACAGTTATTCAAAGAATAAAAGTGACTTTTTTCTGTCTTTTAACTGGAATGTTTGCCACTCATGTTGCAAAATGCAATACAGAGTCAAAATGTTATTCACAAATATGAGATATGGACCATGGATGATGTTTTTTTGTTTGTTTTTTTAAGATATGCTAATCAGCAAATATTTGATTTTTTATATATATATATATATATATATATTATTTAGTAGAACTTGTAAAAAGAGTTTAATTCAGGATTTGTTGTGATAATGAGCTTCTGTTGTTGCTGTTTTTTAAGATTCTAAAATAAAATATTGTATGATTTTTCTATGAGCTTTAAAAGTCTATGAGATCATAAAAAATGATGTTTAATATGATGTGTTGACTGTTGTTCTCTTAGCTACTGTATTCTTAAGTGTTTTTTTACTTGATAAAATTTGTTCATTTTGCAGTTTTTTGTCGCTTTTTATTCTCCCTAAATTGCATAATTGCAAAGTAAGCAATATATTTTGTTTTTACATGTTTAAAACAGTGTAATTACAAACAGCTTGCCTTTTTTTTTTTTTTTTTTTTTTTTGTTTATGGCCATATAACCTCATCTTGAGTAACCTTTGAAACAGCAAGTATCCTAATAATATTGAAAATTGTAATGTTAAAATATAAAAATGCAATATATACGTATTTTCACTAGTGTGATGTAGCATGTCACACTGAATGCAATGTCCTGTCATCTGCCCAGTCTCCACTAGATGGCATCAGCGTCCACTGCGTCGATTTTGAATAGGGGAGGGGGGATAAACACCTAACCACTACTTCGCATGTGCAGCCGTGTTCTCACGATTTGCTTCCTAGTGTGATTTTTGTGGAGTATAGTCATCATGAAGGCTCTTAGAGGAATGGTGAGCGGGGCCGTGAGCGAAATATCGTCTGCTGTTACCGGGAGCAAACACGTCGCCGTTCGGGAAAATGTGCTCTCCGTCACTCGTGACTACATTTCTCAGCCGAGATTAAGTGAGTGTCCAGGGCCCCTGAAAAACAAACCCACCGGAGCGATTCGGTGATGTGATGTCTGTATGAATAACATACTGCATCTTGTCAGCATCATTATCGGCATGTTATTTCAGCTCTAAATGTGTAACGTCCATTATTGTATTGTTTCTGAGACTGTCCATACATGATTTGGATACTATACGTTGTCAGGTGAATCCAGGATCAGCTGATGACAGCCTGCTAACAAACGGGGATGTTTCTCGTTCGTGCAAGTGCATGAGATTATTTGATTTTAATCACAATCGATGTTAATAAATACTCAGTGATGCATGCATGTCAGTGATGACTGTGCAACTCAGGAACTGCATCATGTTGGCAGTGTCATCAAATGTACTGATGATGTCATGACATCCAGGGAGGTTTTGAGATTTGTCATTCAGTTGCATCATTGATCTCTGTGTGACTCAGTTGTATGTGTAATTTGATATAGACTATGAAAACACTATTGTGACATGCATCTGTTATTGTTTGCACAGCGTATAAAACTGTGGCTGGTGTCAATGGGCCCCTGGTAATTTTGGATCAAGTGAAGGTAATGGATTTCTACATAATTTTTTTTTTTTCACTATTACTGTTACTGTTGATTGATTTGATTAAATCGTCTTTTCACCATTGTTTTATGAACATAATGTGACGTGTAGTCACAACTTTACATTCTTTCCAGGTGTCAGGGGGTATCCCGGGCCCTGTAATGTGGGTGCCCCACTAAGTTCTATGTACAGTATAGCCTACTCTTTTAAAGTATTTCCTGGGCCCTGTGAATGTTAGTGACAGCCCTGCCCCTTTTATGCATCCACTCATCTAATCACACTTTGAAAGTCTTGTCACTCAACTATGAAAATGTGAATGCATTTCTGTAGTCTCAAATGTGAATTAAGATCTATGTTCATGTAGAAGTCAATGGCTGGTTTATGTGTATTTTTATATGAGCCCAATCCAAAGTAAGATAATTAAGCAAATATGATTAATGTCTACTTCTATATGTTGATTTTCTCAACATGTGTTTGTTTCGTTCACAAGGTAATTATGAAATGCCGCCACCTTTACATAGACTTTCATTGTCGTCATAATAATCGTGCATACATACGCCAATGCAATGGCAGATTTAAGTTGTTTTGAATGTGCTGTACCGTACTTGTTCTTCGATTTTATATCAACAGGTATTTTATAATGTTTGTACATCTGATGCAGTTTCCCAGGTATGCTGAGATTGTCCACCTGACTCTTCCTGATGGCACCAAGAGGAGTGGACAAGTGCTGGAGGTCACAGGCTCCAAAGCCGTGGTTCAGGTCAGGGAAAATGCATCGTTTACATTATTATTTATTTATTTATTTATTTATTTTGTTGGTTTTCTTCCATCTTTTTATCTGAGCAGTAGCCGTCCCTCATTGTTTAATTTTTAGGTGTTTGAGGGAACATCTGGTATCGATGCCCAAAAAACCACATGTGAATTTACAGGGGACATTTTGCGAACACCTGTGTCTGAGGATATGCTGGGTAAGAAATAAAACAGGAATGCATTGTGCTCATGTTTTTTGTAATTATATGTATTCGCTAAAATTTGTGGTTTATTGCAGGTCGGGTTTTCAATGGATCAGGAAAGCCAATTGATCGGGGACCTGCAGTGCTGGCTGAGGACTATTTAGACATTATGGGTACATTGAATTCAGTAACTTCATTTCAAACATTTCGGACGTATGTTATTTGAGTGAGACATAACTTTGTAGTGCAGTACATGGTCTGTCATGCTTAGGGTTAAGAATCAGGAACAGAATGATTTTATGATGTTTTGTTCAATAATTTTTTTTTTTCATAGTATATTTTTTGTTTAACATAGTTAGGAGTAGGGATGAACTGATGTATCGACTGCCGATATTTATCGGCCAATTATTGACCAAATTAAAACCATCGGCATAATTGTAATAAGCATGAAAACACCGATTTGAAAACTTTTTATAATGAATTAGTAATACACTTTGTAAAAACCCTGTGAATTCAAATGCACAATATAGAAATAATAAAAGCTACGAAATCTAGAAGGGTTGGCACTTCTAGAACATGTAATGCTTAATTTGTATTTATTTTATTTATTTATTTATTCTTTCTTGTTTTAACGTTAATGTGGAAAAACCACCATAAACGGACATAACAGTTGTGAACGCAGCACTGACCTACATGATGAGGGAAATCATCCAAAACTCTTTGACCTCTGAGACATCAGTATGATATCCATTAATGCTACATGATTGATTGAATTAAGATTGAAATTGCAATATGGCCTTGTGCGATTACTAAACCTTAAAAGGCTCCGTTTAAAACTGCAAAAACAGAAGTTCAAAAATGTTTTTGAAAAAAGTTTAAAAAATAATAATAATTTCATAGCAATCATCATTTTAACATATTTAGTTACTTTTTTTCTTTTTTTTCTTATCTCTTTTTTTTTATTTATCTTGTGTTTGTCTTTCACTGTGGTTCTCTTTAAAATTTTGGCCTGTCATGTGTTCAACTAATCCAATGTTCAATGGAAATTATTTATTGTTAGAACAGTAAAAAAAAATAAAATAAAATAAAAAAAGCTTTTGTAAGCATTCCTTACAAAAATCGAGAGTTTGTGGCGAATTTGCCGCATATTCGCCCCTGATTATTTCCACATGCAAATTGGCTTTGCGGCAGATTGTCTATTGTTGCCAAAGGTTTGCTGGAGGTTCACCACTACCGGTGAAGAGCTGCAAACTTCTGGCAAACATTTGCAGTGAATCACAATCTCATTTGCATGTGAAAATAATGAATGGCAAATTTGTGGCTAGTTTGCCAGAACTCTAGATTTTTTGTAAGTGATCTGATGACAAAATAAAATGGCAAAATATCGTACCGTTATCTGCCTATAATTTGTTAAAATTGGTATCGGCCAAAAAACGGTGCATCCCTAGTTAGGTGGACCAATTTTAAAAAGTACTATAATAATTGTTAATGGAATTGTCATAGAAATATTCTGGGTTCAGTACAAGTTAAACTAATTCAGCAGCATTTGTAGAATAATGTGGATTAACACAAAAATTAATTAATTTATTTTTAATTTTCTCCCCAATTTGGAATAGCCAATTCCCAATGCGCTCTAAGTCCTCGTGGTGGCGTAGTGACTCGCCTCAATCCGGGTGGCGGAGGACGAATCTCAGTTGTCTCCGCGTCTGAGACCGTCAATCCACGCATCTTATCACGTGGCTTGTTGAGCGCATTTGGAGGCTTCACGCTATTCTCCACGGCATTCACACACAACTCACTACGCGCCCCACTGAGAGCGAAAACCACATTATAGCGACCACGAGGAGGTTACCCCATGTGACTCTACCCTCCCTAGCAACTGGGCCAATTTGGTTGCTTAGGAGACCTGGCTGGAGTCACTCAGCACGCCCTGGATTCGAACTTGCGACTCAAGGGGTGGCACAAAAATGTATTTCAACTTTATTTTGTCCCTCTTTTTCTTTAAAATAAAAGCTCAAATCTGGGTTCCGGTTAGGCACTTACAATAGAAGTGAATGGGGCCAATTCGTAAATGTTAAAATACTCACCGTTTCAAAAATATAGCCACAAAACGTAAACACTATGCATGTTAACGTAATTTTAATGTGATAAAATCGCTTACTAACCTTTTCTGTGTAAAGTTATAGCCAAATTTACAACTTTGTTGCCAAGTTGATGTAATGTCAACAAACCCTAAAATGACCGTAAAAACATTGATTTAAACAACTTTACAGCTCAAATAATACACACGTTTTAACAAAAGAATTAATGCAAGTGCTTTTATAAAATTATAAGCTTCACAATTTCTGCCTTTAAACCCTCCAGAAATTGACCCCATTCTCTCCCATTGTAAGAGCCTCGTGATTTTTGCTTTTTTTAAAAGAAAAGGAGGGACGAGTCGAATTTGTTTTTGTGATTAACATTATGCCACAAATGCTGTTGGTTGAGCTAAACTTGTATTGAACACAGAATATAAGTGGAATCGGAACCAGAGTGGTTAAATTTCTTACAATTCTCATCCCTGATCATGTTCCTAACTTGCCATCAGTGGTATGTTTGTGTATTTATGTCTGATTTCCACCTGTTTCCCGCAGGTCAGCCAATTAATCCTCAGTGTCGTATTTATCCTGAGGAAATGATCCAGACTGGCATCTCTGCCATTGATGGCATGAACAGCATTGCAAGAGGCCAGAAAATTCCCATTTTCTCTGCAGCTGGTCTGCCACACAATGAGGTGAGATCACACCAGTCTGTTTTCTATCCTGTGTTTCATATGTTTTGTTACGTCTCTTTGTCATTGTAAACATCTCTTCTTAAGAGCTCTTTCTGTTTTATTTGTCTCAAATGTAAAAGTGATTGGAGGTCGAAGATAAAAGATCAAGTGGTCAGCCAGTATGATTTTTTTTAATGGCTGATGCCAGTATCTAGAGAGCAGGGTGGCCAAAGGCTGATATACTGCTTTATAAAATATAAAAGCAAACGAAAGTGTGCACTATGTATTGACAAGGCTGTTATTTGGTTTGGATTAAAACGAGACAGAATGACTAATTGGGCACAGTTATCTGCCAATGCCAAAAATCTCAAAATGGCCAAATAGCAGCTGATATATCGGTTTATCAAAATTTTTATCCATAAGATTTCTGTGTAGTTTTGTACTTTTGCACAAATCTTGTTTGTCATTTGAAAATATGCTGTTATTTTCTCCTTTGTTTTGATTGTTTGCTCACTCTGTTACAATTGTGTGTCTTCAGATTGCTGCACAGATCTGTCGTCAGGCAGGATTGGTAAAGAAGTCCAAAGATGTGATGGATTACAGTGAAGAAAACTTTGCCATTGTGTTTGCTGCCATGGGGGTGAGCTGCACTTCCAGTTTAAAAGATTACAATTTCTTTGTATAAATTAATACCAGTGGTATATCTTCATGACATTGTGTTTCTAAAGGTCAACATGGAGACTGCAAGGTTTTTTAAATCAGATTTTGAAGAGAACGGGTCCATGGACAATGTGTGCCTCTTTTTAAATTTGGCCAATGATCCCACGTCAGTAACCTCTTGAAATATTCCCACGTTTATGGATTTTGGTTTGACTTGGGTGAAATGTTATTAACCAAAATGCTTGATTTCCTGTTGCAGGATTGAGCGCATTATCACCCCTCGCCTTGCGCTCACTGCAGCTGAGTTTCTGGCTTACCAGTGTGAGAAGCATGTGCTAGTCATATTAACTGACATGAGTTCCTATGCTGAGGCTTTACGAGAGGTAGGACATAATGTGTAAATTTATACTGACAGCTGTTGGCACTTTCCATGAAGAAGGTACACTTTGGTGTCCCATTTTTTTTGTAAAACATTAAAGACACAAATCCTACAAAGGTTTTGGTTGCAAACTATTAGAAATGTTAAACTATTTTATCTGTTTTTATACAAATTGTAATGTTGTCTGCATTCATCAAGGTCAACTATTTAAGTGTTACCCAATTTATTGTAAGAAAACAAAAAAATCAGGTTGGCAATCAAAATATTCTAAAGGTTAAACATCGCCTTTCACTGACTTCTGACTTTGTTGAAAAAAAAATATAGATCTTCATTTTTCATGGAAGGTGCCTGTAAGCATGAAGGCTGTCCACATTACTCATTGTATTAAACTCAATCATCTTCTTCAAGGTCTCTGCAGCTAGAGAAGAGGTGCCTGGCCGACGTGGTTTCCCAGGCTACATGTACACCGATCTGGCCACAATATATGAGCGAGCCGGACGTGTGGAGGGACGAAATGGCTCCATCACCCAAATTCCAATCCTAACTATGCCCAATGATGGTTAGCAAACATCTCAGTTGTTCTCTTTTCATCATAACTGGTGTGGAGAACAGATATGCTTACACTTTTATAATCTTATCCACAGATATCACCCATCCTATTCCGGATTTAACAGGCTACATCACTGAGGGTCAAATTTATGTGGATAGACAACTTCATAACAGACAGGTGAGTCATGAAAACAAACTCATAGTTTGAACTGTGCATTAATAGATCAGGGGGTCTGTCAATTATTGAATGAAAATAAAATTTAAATAATGTGATAAAAACATGATTACAATATTAAGTTAACTTAAATCAAAGCTGATGTTAAGAAACTGAAGTTCAGCTAACTTTTTCATTGTCCCTCCCACTTAAGGGATGGTTCACCCAAAAATGAAAATGTTCTCATACTTTACTCACCCTTGTGCCATTCCAGATGTATATGACTTTCTTTCTTCTGCTGAACACAAACGAAGATTTTTAGATAAAATATTTTCACTCTGTAGGTCCTTACAAATGCAAGTGAATGGTGACCAGAACTTTGAATCTTCAAAAAGCACATAAAGGCAGTATAAAAGTAATCCATAAGACTCCAGTGGTTTGATCCATGTCTTCAAAAGTGATATGATAGGTGTGGGTGAGAAACAGATAAATATTTAAGTCCTTTTTTACTGTAAATATACCTCCCTGCCCAGTAGGTGGCGGTGTGCACAAATCACCAAAAATAAAAGATGAAAGTGAAAGTGGAGATTGATAGTAAAAAAGGACTTTATTTCTCACCCACACCTATCATATCACTTCTGAAGATATGGATTTATCCACTGGAGTCGTATGGATTACTTTTATGCTGCCTTTATGTGATTTTTGGACCTTCAAAGGTCTGGCCACCATTCACTTGCATTGTGAAAACCAATAGAGCTGAAATATTTTTCTAAATATCTTTCTTTGTGTTCAGCAAAAGAAAGAAAGTCAAACACATTTTGGATGGCATGAAGGTGAGTAAATGATGAGAGAATTTTCATTTTTGGGTGAACTATTCCTTTAAGTTAAATAAGAATGTATATATGACTCTGTACATCAATAATGATTATTGTATTGGCTTCACAAGGCATAAAAATTTATTAATACTTTAATATGGTACTGCACGCATGTACGCTCAGTTTTATACAGTATGTAAAAAGGGGTCCCTGCTTCATCTCTCTGTCCACCAAGGGGTCCTTGAAAAATTTTGAAAACCCCTGTAGTAGATGAATGAATACCATGTGCAATTTTTTATTTTAATTGTAATTATTATTATTTTCTTTTTTTTCTCTTTAATGTAGATCTATCCTCCCATCAATGTACTACCTTCTTTGTCTCGACTGATGAAGTCAGCTATCGGTGAGGGAATGACACGCAAAGACCACTCGGATGTCTCTAATCAACTGGTAAGTTAAGGAGAACATAAATTTGAAACCAAGCAAAAGCAATACCACATTAGAGACCACAATCATTTTATTCCCTGTGAGAGATAGAGCCATTTATGTATTTAATATAGAAATAAAATGAACCAGGTTTTTTTTTTTTTTTTTTTTTTTTTTCTCACTGCGAACAATAAATTAGTTGGAAGATGGTTGATGAGCATATAGTGTTTTTTTTATTTATTTTTTATTTATTTTTAAACACATATGGAGAATTGATGTGGTGGATTGAGAAGGCTGTGACATAGCTTCTTTTCTTTACACAGTATGCTTGTTATGCCATCGGGAAAGATGTGCAGGCAATGAAGGCTGTGGTTGGCGAGGAAGCATTGACAGCAGATGACTTGTTGTACCTGGAGTTCTTACAGAAATTTGAGAGAAACTTTATTTCCCAGGGTAAGTCAGGACAGGAGAGCACTTGTGCCATGATATAAAAATACATTTCTCAGTTTTGTATCTTATAAAGAATTGAAAAGGTAGACTTCAGTCATTCTTGCTGTGCAGTAAATTTGTACTGGAAATTGCGAGGCATTAAAGGAATATCATGTGTTACATACAAGTTAAGCTCAATCGACAGCATTTGTGGCATAATGTTGATTACAACACAAATGACTTTCGACTTGTCCCTCCTTGAAAAAAAATTAAAATAAATTGGAGGTTACATTGAGGCACTTACAATGGAAGTGAATGGGGCCAATTTTTGGAGGGTTTAAAGGCAGAAATATAAAGCTTATAATTTTATAAAAGCCCTTACATTAATTCTTCTGTTAAAACTCTAGTATCATTTGAGCTTTAAAGTCGTTTAAATCGTAACTTTTACAGTCATATTAGGGTTTTTTGACATTACATCATCATGGGAACAAACTGTAAAATTGCATATAACTTTACATAGAAATGGTTGGTTAGTGATTTTATCACACTAAAATCATGTTAACACGTATATTATTTGTCTTGTGGCTATACTTTTGAAATATTGAGTATTTTAATGTTTACTAATTGGTTCCATTCACTTCCATTTAAGTGACTCAATGGAACCCAGATTTTTGCTGAGTGACGAGTCTAAATACATTTTTATGGTAATCAATAATATGCCACAAAAGCTGTTGAATGAGCTAAAATAAACTTGTATTTAACACGGTATATTCCTTTAAGAGCTTACGTGAGGGTGTCAACTTGAAGTTAATTTTGATATTTTTGTTTTCCGTCTCAAAACTGTATGACTTTCTTCCGAGGAACACAAAGATATTTTGATGGAGATATATCATGATTTGAAGGTTGATTACACTTACTTGTGCTTGACACATGCGCAGATAATCAAGCATCAAATCATGATCGCACCTAGGAGACTGCAGATGTCAAGATTTTTATCGAAAAAGGAGTTATATTTTGGTCTGTTTTTCACTCAAAACTGATGACTTCAGAAGGCATGGATTAAACCACTCAAGTCGTATGTATTACTTAAAAGCTGCCTTTATGTCCTTTATGGAGCTTGGATGTTTTGGACCCCATTGACTTGCATTGTACAGATATATACACCTCATATCTCTATCATAATATCTTCGTTTGTGTTCCTCGGAAGAAAGAAAGTCATACGAATTTGAGACGACATAAGGGTGAGTAAATGATGAAAGAATTATAATTTTTGGGCAAACTATTCCTTTAAGGAAATGGCTTTTGTTAAAGGTATATTAGTGTGGACTAACAGGACAGAGAATTATATTATGGACATAGGAAAAACCTATACATTGGTTAGCAATGAAAACAATATTTCCAAAAAACATTTTTGAAATTTAGATGGAAGTGCATAGCTCCCTGTAAAGTAGTAGCAAAAGTAGTAACATCTGCTAAAATCAAAGTTGTGTAATTATTTAAAATGTACCCCTACACTCATCTAGTTGTGTTATTGTGATAGAAGAAAACGTCATGGTTACTGGTGTAACCTCCGTTCCCTGATGGAGGGAACGAGACGTTGGTGTCGATGTAGTGACACTAGGGGTCACTCTTGGGAGCCCGAGACACCTCTGGTCTTTGATAAAAGGCCAATGAAAATTGCCGAGTGGTATTTGCATGCCACTCCCCCGAACATCGGTCCCTCGGTCAGGGTGTACCAGAGCGGGCAGTGGGGAGGATTCTTGGGAGGCGAACTGGTGCACCTGTGCCTGTCGAATCGACTCCAAATCAGCTGGACCACCTGAAGGTGGAGTCTCCACTTTTCCTTGAGGGTAACCTGTTGTGACGGCGCGTCCGCCAAAGTGTTGAGGTTGCCCGGGATGTGAGTGGCTTGCAGCGACTTGAGGTGCGCCTGACTCCGTTGGAGGAGACGGCAGGCGAGTTGTGACATACAGCGGGAGCGCAGACCGCCTTGGCAGTTGACATATGCTACCACTGCCGTGCTGTCTGTCCGAACTAGCACGTGCTTGCCCTGGATCAACGGCCGGAACCTCCGCAGGGCGAGCAGAATTGCCAGTAACTCGAGGCAGTTGATGTGCCAACGCAGCCGCGGACCCGTCCAGAGGCCGGCGGCTGCGTGCCCATTGCCAACAGCACCCCAGCCCGTTTTGGAGGCGTCTGTCGTGACAACGATGCGCCTGGAGACCAGTTCTAGGGGAACACCTGCTCGTAGAAACGAGAGGTCGGTCCAAGGGCTGAAAAGACGGTGACAGACCGACGTAATGGCCACGCGGTGTGTCCCGTGGCGCCATGCCCGTCTCAGGACTCGAGTCTGGAGCCAGTGCTGAAGCAGCCTCATATGCATCAACCCGAGCGGGGTGGCCACCGCCGAGGATGCCATATGCCCCAGGAGCCTCTGAAAAAGTTTCAGTGGAACCGCTGTTTTCTGTTTGAACGCCTTCAAACAGGCCAGCACCGACTGGGCGCGCTCGTTTGTAAGGTGCACCGTCAAGGAGACTGAGTCCAACTCCAAACCGAGAAAAGAGATGCTCTGAACCGGGAGGAGCTTGCTCTTTTCCCAGTTGACCCGAAGCCCTAGTCGGCTGAGGTGTGAGAGCACCAGGTCCCTGTGTGCGCATAACACGTCTCGAGAGTGAGCTAAGATTAGCCAGTCGTCGAGATAGTTGAGAATGCGAATGCCCACCTCCCTTAACGGGGCAAGGGCAGCCTCTGCGATTTTCGTAAAGACGTGAGGAGACAGGGACAGACCGAAAGGGAGGACTTGTACTGATACTCCTGACCCTCGAACGCGAACTTCAGGAAGGGTCTGTGTTGAGGAAGGATCGAGACGTGAAAGTACGCATCCTTCTGGTCTATCGCCACGAACCAATCTTGATGCCAGACACTCGCTAGAATGCGTCTTTGCGTCAGCATCTTGAACGGGAGTCTGTGTAAAGCCCGGTTCAGTACTCGCAGGTCCAAGATTGGCCGCAACCCACCGCCTTTTTTCGGTACAATGAAGTAGGGGCTGTAAAACCCTTTCTTCATCTCGGCTGGAGGGACAGTTCTATCGCATCCTTCCATAGGAGGGTAGCGATCTCCACGCAAGGTAGCAGCGTTTTCGTCTTTCACCAAGGTGAAGTGGACACCGCTGAACCTGGGCGGATGCCCGGCGAAGTGAATCGCGCAGCCGAGTCAGACGGTCTGGACCAGCCCTCGTGACGGACTGGAAGGCACAAGCCATGCGTCCAAGTTCCGCGCAAGGGGGACCAAAGGGACAACGTCATCGGATGTACCGGCAGGTGGGGCCTCGCGGCAGGGCGGAGCTCGGGGTGCCACACCACGTCGTGGCCGTGCTGAGTCCGAGGACATCGAAGCACTTACCTGGCTCCTTGTGACCACCCCCGGAACAGCCTGGGACGGGGGAGGAAGAGGCCTGTCCTCGTGACCCGTGGTCTCAAGGGCGCTTTGAAGCCTTTCACGGGTTCTGGGCGGCCGCGAGACGGGTGGTGTCTGCTTCCTACGGTGGGCTCCACGCCGGGGCCAGGCCGAAGGGGCGGGCTGCGGCGGAGCCGGTGCAGTCACCGCAGGGGGACGCCCTTGGTGATGAGTAGATGGGGTGCGGGATCTTGAGCCGCGCCGGGGCAGGATATAGGCCCGCCTAGGAAATGGGGGCAGCAAGGAATCGTGTCTTGTCGGCCCCACCCATCTCGACCAGGTTGAGCCAAAGGTGGCGCTCCTGGACCACTAGTGTGGCCAACGTCCGTCCGAGAGACTGCGCCGTGACCTCCGTCGCTCGGAGAGCGAGGTCGGTCGCCGAGCGCAGTTCCTGCATCAATCCCGGGGCGGAACTACCCTCGTGCAGTTCCTTTAGCGCCTTGGCGGACTTGCAGGAGAGCCATGGCGTGCAGGGCGGAGGCAGCTTGTCCAGCGGCACCGTAGGCCTTGGCCGTCAGAGACGACATAATCCTACAGGCCTTGGACGGGGGCTTTGGGCACCCGCGCCAGGTGGCGGCGCTCTGCGGGCATAGGTGCACCGCGAGCGCCTTTATCCACCGGGGGATTGCCGAATAACCCTTGGCCGCCCCACCATCGAGGGTAGTGAGAGCGGGGAAGCTGAAAAGATCGGGACCGGGCAGTAAAAAGTGCCTCCCGCGACCTTGTCAGCTCTTCATGCACTTCCAGGAAGAAAGGAATGGGGCGGGGTGTGGCTTTGAGCGGCGCCGCGAGCCCAGGAACCAATCACCGAGCCGCGAGGGTTCAGGGAAGAGTGGTGAATTCCACTCTAACTGACGCTCGCGGCTGCCCTGGAAAGCATGTCGTCACCTCCGCGTCAGCCTGTGACTGGGCGATCGACCCCGAAGGGAGGAGCCCAGCCGAGGCTTCCGACTGGACGAGCCTGCTCTCCGATGCTGTGCTCGAGAGCTCATCACTTTCGCAGGCTCCGAATAAGAGGTCAAACTCGCCGTGAGACGAGGCGGCGGACTCACCCGGAAGCCCGATCGGGGCAGACGAGCGTGCTGGGGAATGGGAGGTCCGCGGGGGGATACCCGGCGGAGGCAGTCCCATTGGGGTCCCCAAATCGCCCCCAGTGCTAGCCGCGCTGGCCTCAAACCCGTGGGTAAAAGGACCGAGGCTGGAGCCTCTGGGGTGGCTCGCTTTCTTACGAAGGCGAGCTGCGACCGCAGCGTTGCCATGGACATATTCTCGCAATGAAAACATGACCATCCACGAACGCTGTCTCCGCGTGAGCAGTGCCCAGACACGAAAGACAGTGATCGTGACCGTTAGAAGGCGAGAGATAACGAGCACAACCAGGAATAACACACAATCAGAAAAGCATCTTTAAACAGACGCGCCTTTAAAAAGACGTTCCGTGTGTGCGCTCTTTTAGAGAAATATATACTCTTTTAGAGGGGAAAAATGCTCTTTCAGAAAATATACTCTCTAGTTTTTCTGCCGAAGCGCCCAGGGGCGTTCTCTGCAGTGCACCAGTGCAGAGGAGGGAGAAGCCGCTGAAATGCGCCGTCAGATCCAGCAGAGGTGAATGAACAGTAGTATTCAGCTCAGTGAGCATGACCGTTCGGCTCCGAAGAGAAAATCTGAATGAGTGGTTGCATACCAGCTCCTTTTATACCCGTATGTTCGGGGGAGTGGCATGCAAATACCACTCGCCAATTTTCATTGGCCTTTTATCAAAGACCAGAGGTGTCTCGGGCTCCCAAGAGTGACCCCTAGTGTCACTACATCGACACCAACGTCGAGTGAGTGACAGATAGGAACTAACAAATATAATCTTTAAAAATTGTAAGTTTCATATTTTATCCAATATAATGAACTTAAATGATCGGGGGACATAAAACTGCATAATTGGAATGACCCGCAAATAAAGGAGGCTCATTTTAAATTCATTAAGAACTTAGTGATGTGATTGCATGAATGGCAGCAGCCTATAAAGCATATGTACTGTATTCAGGAAGGGCTTATCATTCTTTGTCCCACAGGTGCTTATGAGAACCGAACTGTGTATGAAACTTTGGACATTGGATGGCAGCTTTTGAGAATCTTTCCCAAGGAGATGCTGAAGAGGATTCCTCAGAGTACTCTGGCTGAGTTTTACCCTCGAGACTCCAAACATTAATCTTACTTCCTTGCTCAATCAGTACTTCACTTCAGCCATGAATCTGTCTGCTACACTAGATGTTACTCACTCTATCTGCTCAAATCCTATTGTCTTAGAAGCTGTATTGATGGAATACAAAGCTGTTTTTCATGGCTTGTTCATTGCTGCTCTTGGTATTTATTTATTATGTGAGTGTTGCTTAATGGTAAAGCAAATATTGCGTGAATATTGTTGCTACACTGTAGTTGGGAAGATATTTGTGTCCAGCTCAATGTGTTGTGTTTTGAACAAGTGGTGTATAATGTTGTACGGGCCAAAGTTTCTCTCAGCCTGCAAAGTTTCTTGGAACAACTGTCAAGACTATTAGTATACACCACAAAAATGCCAGATTTTTAATTGTATCAAAAGTGCCAAGTTGAAGAATATATCATCTTAAGGTATTCTATGAATTTGTCATCCTTACAGTCAATTTACTATACAGTATATAGTACATATTGAAGTAATAAATATATACTTTATAATTTGATTAGAATGAAAAAAGCCATATGTTCATGGAATGCATTCAAAGAGATATAAAAGCACAGTGGCCCTAACCTAATCTTGAAACGAGGAAAAACATACATTGAGCAATAGATTTTTTATTTTATTTTTCATTTACGAAGAAGGTGCCATTCAAGTTTGTGAAAGCTATGATGTTGGCATGAAATTAACTTGCCCTAGTCTGATTTACATGAAAATAAATGTGTCATTGTTTATGGTTGTGTAAACATATTTATTGTATTTATTTTGGTGCCATGTATATATGTACTGTGGTAAAATGTGTCATATCTTAAGAAATTGTGACTTTATGCATGAAAGCTATATTGGAAATGTGTTTGTGAGCATTTGCTTCATGAAATAAACTTTAATGTGATATACAGTTGAAGTCAGAAGTTTACATTCACCTTAGCCAAATACATTTAAACTCAGTTTTTCACAAGTCCTGACATTTAATCGTAGAAAACACTCCCTGTCTTAGGTCTGTTATTATCACTACTTTAAGAATGTGAAATGTCAGAATAATAATAGAAAGAATTATTTATTTCAGCTTTTATTTCTTTCATCACATTCCCAGTGGGTCAGAAGTTTACATACAATTTGTTAGTATTTGGAAGCATTTCCTTTAAATTGTTTAACTTGGGTCAAACATTTTGGGTAGTTTTCCACAAGCTTCTCACAATAACTTGCTGGAATTTTGGTCCATTCCTCCAGACAGAACTGGTGTAATTGAGTCAGGTTTGTAGGCCTCCTTGCTCACACATGCTTTTTTAGTTCTGCCCACAAATTTTCTATCGGATTGAGGTCAGGGCTTTGTGATGGCCACTCCAATACCTTGACTTTTAAGCCATTTTGCCACAACATTGGAGGTATGCTTGGGGTCATGGTCAATTTGGAAGACCTATTTGTGACAGAGCTTTAACTTCCTGGCTGATGTCTTGAGATGTTGCTTCAATATATCCACATAATTTTCCTTCCTCATGATGCCATCTATTTTGTGAAGTGCACCAGTCCCTCCTGCAGCAAAGCACCCCCACAACATGATGCTGCCACCCCCATGCTTCACAGTTGGGATGGTATTCTTCGGCTTGCAAGCCTCACCCTTTTTCCTCCAAACATAACGATGGTCTATATTTATTGGACTTAATTTTTTGTACCAACTTTAAGGTTTTAGGTTAAAATGTATATGACTGTATAACTGGACACTATTTCTTCCTGCTTGATCACCTTTTGCCCTCATCAGTACTGTGAATTAATTTTTAAAAGCAAAAATATTCCATCTAGAAATATTCTGGAAGAAATATCCAGAAAATTGTATTAGTATTAACCTGGAAAGTCTGATAGCTAATAAACAGGCTAAATGTGTATGACTTTCTTTTGCTGAACACACAAAGATTTTTTGAAGAATATTTCAGCTCTGTGGGTCCTCACAATGCAAGTACCAAAATTTTGAAGGTAAAAAAAGCACATAAGGCAGCGTATAAAGTAATCCATAAGACTCCAGTGGTTAAATCTAAATCTTCAGAAGCGATATAGTATGTGTGGGTGAGAATACAATCAATCCCCAACTTCACTTTCACATTCTTCTTCTTTTGTTTATGGCAATTTACACTCTCCATGCATATTGCCACCAACTGGGCAGGGAGGAGTATTCATAGTAAAGAAAGGACTTAAACGTTGATCTGGTTCTCACCCACACCTATAATGTCACTTCTGTAGATATGGATCAAACCACTGGAGTCGTATGGATTACTTGTATGCTGCTTTTATGTGCCAGACAAGTCACTTGCCAGTTCCTTCCTGTGTAGATCCAAGTTTACTAGAACCTCCTCCTTATTGCCCAGTCCTGAAGAGTCTAAGCATAATGTCTGTAAGAACCAGACTGGTTGACTTTCTGGACATAGGCCCATTTTGCACATTGTATTAAGTTCCTTCTCAGGTGATACAATCACATGTGGTCAAGTGAGACACATTGCTGTTTACATCTTGTCACACAAATGGTTCTCTTGTGACACTTGTGCTCAGATTTCAAGGTGAGGGTCTCTGATTTCATGACTACATACAGTACATTACTCACTATGTCAGTGTGTTACTGGATGATAATAAAGCACAAAAAGACAAGTAAAGCATGAAGAAATACACAATATTGCATGATCCCCTCATCAGTGTCTCATAATTAATCATGAGACTGCTTGGAGCTTGTTGAGGAAATTGGAACCAATATGCCTCAAAGATGCAAAAGAAGACAGCACCCAGAGGGAAGGAATAGCTGGCAAGATGGCTGCCAAAAAAAATAAAAAAATAAAATATAAAAAATAAAAAAAAAATTCCCTCTGTGAGTACTGGAGCACAGAATGATGTCGATGACCCCTGCATTAAATAAGCACAAATCAACTGGTGCCATCTTCTTTCGGTGTTTTCATGCCATATAATATTTCTCTGTGGATGATTTGCTGATAAAGTGGAAGGGTAGGCTGGAAATGTATCATTACATGCAAAAAGGAACAAATTTGGAGTGTTTTTTATATATTATTATTATTATTATTATTATTATTATTATTATATCTGTGTTATTTGCTCACTTGGTATGTCCAAAATATGATTATTTATTCAGAATCCACCACAGACACCCACCTTTATAAAGGGGATTGGGATCTCTTTGTATGTTGACCAAACGACCTTACTGGCTCCTTTGTGGGAATGCACCTTTCCCTGTACGTGAACAACTGGTACAGCAGTCCCACACTACTGTTACAGTATATTTGAAATTGTCCCACTGTCTAAAACAACTGGCTAAATAAGGGCTTGTAAATGACAGGTACTACCACAGAGTGGTGCTGTGGTCATTAAAACCAAGGACTATCTAAGAAAAAACAGTTATCCGATTGTGCTCTCTAAATTTTAAAGCTACATTCACAAAAAAAAAAAAATAAAAAAAAAAATAAAAATAAAAAAAATAAAAAAAAAAATTATAAGAAAAAAAAGAGATATTTCATCTTCCATATTCATCTATCTATATTTGTCTAACATTTCTGTGTCTCTGTATCTCTAAATCTGACAGCTGACAGTTTTTGAGACATTATATTATGATACTTTGTGGATGAAATTATATGCATGTTAATGCCTGGCAATACTGTGATTACACTGTACATTGATCAGAGAGAGAACTTCAGATGAAGATGAAGGCTGGACCACACTACTGATGTGTGGGCCTATTTGATGATGGTATGATCTGGCTCAGCTCTGTGATGGCTTCTCATTTTCATGTAATGCACTTCTGTTAAAATGAGAAACACATTGGTACCTAAATTGCCTGAATGTTACTTTAAACAACATACTGTAGATGTTGAAATCCATCTGTTTGTACGATACTACTAGAAGCTAAATTGTCTGAGGGATATGGAGACAGTTTGCTAATAGGAAGTAAATATTATTTCCATGACTGTGTATCTGGTTTTGATCCTGAAAGTGGTAGAGTAAATTGGTGGTACAGAAGAACACTCTCTTTCAATTCAATGCACAAAAACATACAATGCCGAATGCAGGATGCAGAAGTACACTATTACTGCTTAATAAGAATTAATAGATAGGTGAAGCTAATTAAATGCATTCAATAACTGTATTTTCGGAGAGTGTGAACCTCTATAACAGGGGTCAGCAACCTATGGCACGCAGAGGGGTAATCACTGCCAGCAATGGCGAGAGAGGAGTAGACTGTTTTATTTATATGAAATTCCGCACCTGCATTCCAGTCTACATATTGATATAATCCTTCCTCATGATCACACAGCATGTTTTCATGAGCTGAATGGGAGGCTAAACAAAAAGTTAAAATGTGATGAGACTGCAGTATACCCAACAGACTCAGGCTGCGTGGATGACAGCCTACATTCCGTGTTTCATTTGTTTCTTTTTGCTCTCAGAATAACACGTGATGTAATAAGGAAAACACCACTACTAATCCTTGCGATTTCCAACCCAGCATACAGGTACACTGTCCTTAAACCATAGTCACACTCAAAATTACATTAAAAGATAAAACATAATCTGATAAAAATCTGAGTCTGTGCAAAATATAAATTAAACCTGGAAATAAAGTTTTAGGATTTTGCAGGTGCGATTCACCAAAAAGGGCTAAATAGTTGATCAGCTTGTGATGTGCAAATGGCTTGCACGTGCAGCGTGAGTCTCGTCACACTTTAATAGTGTTTAGTCTCCCATTCAGCTGATGAAAACACACTGCGTGATCATGAGGAAGGTTACATCAAGATGTAGATTGGAATGCAGGTCAGGTGCGAAAAACTTCATATAAATAAAATAGCCTGCTCCTCTCTCGCTGTTGCTTGCTTACAGTGATTACCTGATTACAATGACATAATATAACAATATTTAAGATTCCACACAATTTCGTGATCAGTAATGAAATAAGCAAATTTGTGACATTAACTGTTAACTCATTTTGTACAAAAGGACTGGTTTTCTTTCATTAAAGCTCTTTCACAAGATGCTCTGTGAAAATTCACATGCAAGATTTTTCACATCTGGGTTTTGCAAAATATTTTCAATCAAACTGTTATGCTGATAATGTCATTTGTAATGAGAAATAAATGATTAAAATAGAAAAATGCAAACTAGAGACATTTCCACAAGTGGACTCATACTTCGAAAACAACGCATACATCTGCATGGTTTTAACTTTAGTTTAAAGGCTGTTTCCATGTAATTTGAAATCTGTCATACAGTGAGAAGGATTTTTTTTTTTACAAATAGAACATTCAAGACAATGACAGATTTTCACAGTTCTGCTACACACTCTCACAGCGAAATCGTAAGGATTCGTACAACTTTTCTAAATGTAGCTAATTTGTATGATATCGTATGACTGCACTTGTATGAATTTGTACTACTTTCACTGTAGCCAATGACATCGCTGGACATAGTTTCCATCTAATACGCGACAATTACTTGCTTCTGTCACACACAACAGCTTCCTATCATGTTTACACACTCTAATGATTGGTTATCTTCAGATAAGGGGTTTGGGTAAGGGCATCATTTTTAATAAGCATGTCCTTGACACCTCGCATGCGGAACTTGCGCTTACACATCCTGGCATTTGCACGTGATGAACAAATTCATATGAACAAAATCTAACGAAATCATAGGAAATAGCCAACTTGTAAAATATGTATGAATTTTCATGAGATCAGGTTGGGTTCCAGCAAAATTAGCCCAAGGGAAGACCTCTTCAAAAAGATCGTCAGTGGGGAATAGGTGTCCAAAGCTGCATGTAAAAAAGCCACATTGTTGGAACAATGCCCTTTGCACAGGACAGACCAAAGTGAAGGTATTTGGGCATAGTGCACAATGCCGTTTTTATGCTCTTACAAACTGCTTCACCAAAAATACCTCATAGCAATTATTACTATACAATGATGAGCCAAAACATTATGACCACCTGCCTAATATGCTGTTGGTCCTCCGCATGTTGCCAAAACAGCACCAACCCGCTAAGGGATGGACTCTACAAGACCCCTGAAGGTGTCCTGTGGTATCTGGTACCAAGACATTAGAAGCAGATCTTTCAAATCCTGTAAATTGCGAGGTGGAGCCGCCGTGGACTGGAATTATTGGTCCAACACATCCTACAGAAGCTCAATCAGATTGAGATCTGGGGATATATATGTATGTATATACACAGATGAGCCAAAATATTATGACCACTCACAGGTGAAGCAAATAATGTTCTCCTAATATCTCCTATCAAGGCCACATGTCAAGGTCTGGGTAGATTAGATGGTATGTGAACAATCAGTTCTCGTAGTCAACGTGTTGAATGCAGGAGAAATGGGCAGGAGCAAAGACCTGAACGACTTTGACAAGGGCCAAATTGTTTTGGCCAGATGACTGGGTCAGAGCATCCCTGAAACGGCAAGACTTGTGGGGTGCTCACGGTCAGCAGTGGTGAGTACCTACCGACAGTGGTCCGAGGTGGGACAAACCACAAACTGGCGACAGGGTGTTGGGCACCCAAGGCTCATCGATGTGCGAGGGCAACGAAGGCTTTCCCTTCTGGTCCGAACCGACAGAAGGTCTACAGTGACACAAGTCACAGAAAATGTTAATGATGGTTACAGGAGGAATGTGTTACAACACACAGTGCATCACACCCTGCTGCATATGGGGCTGCATAGCGGCAAACCGGTCAGAGTGCACATGATTACCCATGTCCTCCTTCGAAAGCACCTACAATGGGCATGCGAGTGTCAGAACTGGACCTTGGAGCAGTGGAAGAAGGTTGCCTGGTCCGATAAGTCCCATTTTCTTTTACATCACATGGACAGCTGTGTATGTGTGTGCCGTTTAACTGGGGAAGTGATGGAAAATCTTAAACCCTACCCCAAAACCTTACCCTAAACCCTAATTTAATCTAAAACACTAACTCTACTCCTAAACCTAACCATACGTCAACCACAGTAGCAGTAAATGTGAATCTTGTGAGAATTTTCCAGAACAATATGTAGTTACACAATAAATATGTTGTATGTGTACGTTGTATTTATTGTATTTATTTTTATATGTATGTGGCGAGCAGGGCGGGACCGAGCAGTGTCTGGGCAGAGCGAGGCCGGGAAGATCCTCTCCTCTCCCTCGTCCTGTTCCCACTCCCAGGCACGTGCAGGTCGGACCCGGTGACCATCCTGATGCGCTAATGCTCCCTCCCTAGAAATGGGGGTGGGGGTGGGGGGGGAGTATGTCACAGCCCGGAGAATTCTCCGGCCCGAGTTTGGCAATGGGGGTATGTGGCGAGCAGGACAGGGCTGAGGACGCGTCTGGGCAGAGCGAGGCCGGGAAGATGAGTGGTGAATGAGTTCCACCTGTGTGCCGCACCGGTCTCGCATTCCAGTGAGGGGTGGCGGGAGTATTTAAGGAGAGGAGACAGTGGCAGATGGGGAGAGAGAGACACATGCGTGTGTGTGTGTGTGTTCGGCGTGTCTGCGGGGTAGCAGCACGTGAAGTTTAAGATATGTTATGTTTAAGAAATAAATGTCTACGTGTTTGTCAGGCTGGACCCAGCTTCCTCCTTGCCCATCGTGTGAATCCGTTACAATGTATGTATTTAAATGTAAGTACATTGTGTAAAAAAGGGGATAACCAAAACTATTAGTCCGATGTTGGATTGCAGTAGAATGGCCCCTTTAGGTTTCTGCGTTGCTCTGTCTTTTCTGAGCGCTGAACCAAAAACACTTATTAATTTGCACTTTATCAATTGACTCAATTTTATTTGACTCCAATTTATATTAATCTGACTCCAATTTAAATTGAACCTCTAATTTAGATTTAAACTCTAATTTATTTCTGATCATTCTTTTAGTGTAATCTTTTTAAGTTATTGATTACTCTGAATTGTCCTAACTTTCATTATCCTTTCATTCGGGTCCCGATTGTCGCTCAGAGTCATACGCCGGCCGATTAATTGCATAGATCTTACAAACACAAAATAGCCAGTCCCGTTCATAGTCAGCGGTTGCAGAGTTTACTAATATCATCTGGTTCGGCCGCCTACTGCTTGCTCATAACCAGATGATAGTTTTATTTAGTCACGTTTCATACAACTTGCTAAGATGATGATAAGCAGTGATTGGTAGTCTTGATTGGTTTTCTTCTATTCGTAAGGTCCAGTAATGATCATTATCCTGGACATAAGTTTGCGGTAACAAAAGGCATCCCTCGAATCTACCGGTGATAAATGATTTCGGAGGAATACAGAATAAATCAAAAAGTAACAATTTATTTGCCAGGTAGGACTTAAAACATAAGTTACGAAATCAATCACACATGATCAGAATAAACAAACATTCCTAAAAATAAAAGACAAGTCAAAGAAACATACCTGGCAATGGAAAACTACACACAGTAATTGTGTGGGATATCTGACTACTGGTCCCTGATAGAATGCAGTATTCAAGTTCTTAAATCTTACTTGTGATTTGACTTTGCTGAAAGGGAATGAGACTGTTTTACTAGTTGCATTGAGACCTCTTGAATGATACCAAACATGTATGATCAGAAAACCTTTTACATTACAGAACAGGATAAGTCATAACTTAGGTTTTGGTGACCCTGACCTGAGGTGAGAGAGGGGGAAGATGTGAGTGAGATTTGTGTTTTATGGTCCTTTCTCAGTAGGGTGTGTTGTCTCAGGTGGAGATGCTCTTCTGTGTGAGAGTTTTATGACGTTGTTTCTCGCAGAGTTCTTTGACTTTTACCGGAAATAGTCCCTGTGGAGTCATTGTCTTAATTTTTTTTAAATGTATTTATTTTTATCTGTGTCGCTGAAGTGTGTGCAGTTGCAACGAGCTAAGAGCCAGTGCCATGTTGGTCGATGCCTGTAAGGATCTGATGAGGCATCTGAAGTAGCAACACTGGAACAGTGTGAATGTGAAGATGAGGGCACTGCCTATTGCACATCCCAAAATATCCAGTCCCACCATGTGTAGGCATACAATGCTGAGCGTGTAGATGGAACTGGAAAGGATTTGTGCAGTCTTTTTGGCCAGGTTTGTCTCTATCTGTGCCCGGGTGATGTGATATTCCATCTGCAAGATGATTCTTTGTGCCAAGTCCATTGTGTCCGGCACAACTTGTGCGCTGTGCTCGTAGCCAGTGGTATCCTCCCTAGGATGTTGATATGACCCCTAGAAAAGTCCTCTGTTACCTCCAAGCAAAGGAGTGATTGGCAGGACAGGTCAGTCCTCCATAAGTGAAGGAATTAGTCTCACTGACGACACACCACTGAGTATGTGACACCTAGAATGGCCATGCAATGACTGAACATTTATGAGTTTAGTGTCATTATGAGAAAAAGGTCGTAATAAGTTACAGGTGCAAATAACATAGTTATGCGTTTCATGACAACATGTGCGACTGGTAAACAAGGTCTCAGTACCCTTCAAGGTCATGTATCCAGTAAGTTGATCCCATTTTACTATCTGAATTTTTCACTATCATGTCAATCGGGCGTATAGTAGTGGAATTTGGAAAAGCTTGATCTGGATGGATTAAAGGAAAGGTGGCAAAGAATCCAAGGCAATCAGAACATTCATCACCAGTATACACCATTAAGCATATAGTTATAATAATAATTCTATGATTGTAGAATCACAGTTACAGACATATATAATAATCACAGTGCTAATTCAAAATTATCCAATGTGTGTGATTTGCTAGCTAAGTCACAATCGATGATACATGTCTATTTTCAAAATGTGTAGTGGATTGATTGAAGTGGCTGTACTTCATATCATCCACTTCTTATTACGTTTGTATTGTTATTAGCTATGTGTTGAAAACCAGGGGCCCTCTGGTCTGCAACCATGCCAACAACAATCAATTGGTTCAATTTATATGTAGGTGGAAATGTTGAAATTTGGGTGGCAAGTTTGCTTGCAATTAGTAATTAAATAATCGATGTGTGACTGTAGCCATGCACATGTCCCATGTACATTACAGTGTTTCAAATAGGTTGTTGGGAAGTTGTAAATAGTGCATGTCATGTTTTATGGAAACAGGTTCGTAATGTTGTATATGTGAGAGGCTATGTGTATGTGAGAGGCAGGCCAGATCTTCAGTGGATTAGTACTTTCGGAATCTAGGCCATTATTTTGTTCCATGATGTGTAGTGGTTAAGCCTGGCTAGTTTTACTGTCTGTACCAGGTCAAGATGTTATGAGAGTGTAGTGATGAAAGTGTGTACTCTGTATGTTCATGTCTGGGAGATGGGTGGAACCTGTTCTAGAGCAATTGGTGTTGCACAATTTGGTTCTGGTGCTAAACCGGGAGGCCATATATCTATTTTTGTTTGTGTAGTGTTGTGAGGTGTAAATAGCCCCTTTAGATTGCCTTCACACCCATCTCTAGCATAGCCAATCCGTTGTCCTTGCTTGATGCAGGGGGATCAGAACCCTTTTGGCATCTGCCCCTCACGAGATTACAATCTGAAATGGGAACAGCCACAGAGAGAAAACAGTTAATGTTGAACCTTTAAATAATTTGCATTCAGACATGTGGTACTTTCTTTATTTTCCTCTAATGGTCAAAGCCAAACTGTTACAGACAGCTTTAGTCTCATACTGTATGGTTTGTGCCATCAGGGGGAAGATGCATTTTGCTTTACAAAAACATGTACCATTACAATGTCTAATGCAAATTTAGTTTCAAAGATCAAATTAGTCTGAGCATCTTTAGTGAGATCTGAATTACTGCTGATATTTTAGTGCAGTTTGAAGTGTGTATCACCTTAAGCTGTTCTTGCAGTTGAGCCTACACAGTCTGCTGTTGTGAGCACTATAGGCCCCAGTTCTGCTGGGGAACTTTCTGAATTCATAGGTATCTTAATCACCCTTCCACTCATTAGATCAAATGAGCTGATTTCCATAGCTTTATTTTTTTTATTGTTCTCAACACAGCTCTGTGGTCAAAGAATCAGTTCACCTCTTTTGGTGATGTGTTGTCTGCTTAGCATTTTTTAAGGGTGCTATTCACACATTTGATCATCTATGATCTATGATCTCTGTGGTCTGTCAGGGTTGTGAAGTTTCTGCCTGATGTTTAGCATTTTACAAACACATTTTTCATTTTCTACACAGTAGAATGGTTCCCCTGATCAAATTTAATTTGAATTGGTGCTTCTCAGCGAGAGATGATTTCGATCGTTATCACGTGCCACTGTCTTTACAGCATTGATGCACAGCAAACAATGACCGTATACCCTCCCTCTTGGCACTGATAAGCGAACCAATGAAATTCAATCGCAATAATTTTTCAGGGCCTGTAAGGTTGTTCGGTTGTCAGTGTCATTACAAATATACATGTATAGTATACATCTACATGCCATGTATAACCTTTCTCAATCTGTGTCCATGTTTGGCCATTATAATATAATGCATATTCTAATGTGATTATAATATAATTATATTATATTAAAAATAGTATAAATTAAAATAATTTTATTACTGGTCTCTGGAGGTTTTCTGGAATGAGATGTTTGTCATCTCGCTGCTCTTTTGTAAATACATGCCTTTGATTTGGCCCTGTATCAGATGCATGAGCATGTGCATTGTGTGTACAGCAACAGGTCAGGCTGAAAGCCTTTGATGGACATGCTGCTCACACCCAATGAACTGCAGGCGCATACTTACATGTCAAATTTCTGCTCAAGCTGCAGAGCTTTTGCAATTACAATATGAAATTGAATGCAATTTTCTTGAGTTCAGATGTCACTAGGTGTATTCTCATGCGAATCTATTTGAATATGAAATGGGGGCTGGGCAGAGAAAGAGGTGATGCAAGGCACAAAGAGTGTTCTTGAATTTTAAAGGCCTAATGAAGTTCTTCAGTCTTTTTAAAGTTACTGAAGGTTAATGCTAATTGTGTAAAACTACTGAGAGTTTGGTAATTGTGTAAAATCACTGGTAGTCACATGGAATTTTGTATTCAGTATGGTTTAACTGCAGCTATATGGTAAGAGCACAGTGTGCCATATCAGAGACAAACATATCCGACAAATTCAGCCTGAAACTGATGAACAGTTTCAAGAGAAACATGATTACAGTTATTTCAAATTTACACAAGACGAATAGTCTGGAATACCCAAAGCATTTACAATCTCTAACCTAATTGTTTCTTGTAACACTTACAGCAGAAACAGTCAAGTGTTTTCAGAAATAAACTGCATTAGCCTGTGTGTACATGCAGTATCACAAACAACTATCATCACGTGTTCTATGAAAACAACAGTGTTTAGCACAGTTGCAAATTTACATAGTACACTTTACTGATTTATAAACTAGTGACATTTCTTTTGTTACTATTTTTTTTTTCATCACATCACCCTGTTTTTCCCAGCCTTGCTTTTCATATGCAAACACATTGACTGGCAATGTTTATATCTCAGTTGCTACTTTTTAGTTGTTTACAGTTGCTACTCACTCATTCTTTTGAAATGTTGCGAGTTCGTTGCAGCAAAGTAAATAAACAATAGTGACGGTGTTCATTGATTTTAGAATTAAAGTTCCAATTGCAATCCTTAAAAATAAAAGACAAGTCAAAGAAACATACCTGGCAATGGAAAACTACACACAGCAATTGTGTGGGATATCTGACTACAGACTCCCTGATTCCTTTGTCATTTCTCCTTAAGTACCAAACGATTCTATTGTTATTTCAGATGTGTGAGTTTGATGTTATTCAGGATTTGGTTTACAACTTAGGAGGTTGTAAGTAGACCTTTGAAACTTGTGATTGAGTAGGTCATTTGATGTTTACAAAGAAAGCACCTAATCTGCATACAGCATCTGGTCCCTGATAAAATGCAGTATTTTACTGTATTATTTACTTTAAGTATTTTAAGTTCTTAAATCTTACTTGTGATTTGACTTTGCTGAAATGGAATGAGACCATTTTACCAGTTGCATTAAGACCTCTTGAATGATACCAAACATGTATGATCAGAAAACCTTTTACATTACAGAACAGGATAAGTCATAACTTAGTTTTTGGTGACCCGAAAGTGACCTGAGGTGAGAGAGGGGGCAGATGTGAGTGAGATTTGTGTTTTATGGTCCTTTCTCAGTAGGGTGTGTTGTCTCAGGTGTAGATGCTCTTCTGTGTGAGAGTTTTATGATGTTGGTTCTTGCAGAGTTCTTTGACTTTTACCGGAAATAGCGCCTTTTGGGCATAGACATTCTGGTGCCAGCCTTACAATTGTATTTAAAGTAACCTAATATTAAGTGAGACCTGTATAATTAGAACTATACCAAATATCACACAGTGGTCCTCAGGAGGTGGTGGCATTTTGGTGTGTGTTTCTATGCGTGTACTTTCATAAGGAAAACTTTATCACAACAATTTGCCATTTTAAAATCTCTGCATTGTCAAAAACCTTGATTTCATGATACATTGGTGATCAAGTATCAGTTCAACAGTATCTAAATCCACTGGCTGGCCTGGCCCCTGCCTGGTTGCTGTTTGGATTTAAATAAGCAGATACTTAAGAGCCTGTGATTGGACCAATATTGCAGTGATTAATATGTTTCAGCTGGCAACAATTCTTTTAACCCTAACTGATGCAGTGTGTAGCTTTTCATTTCTTAAACAACCATGTCGGAAGAGGTATCTTGTGGTTGTGGAAAAGATGTTACTGTGTTTCATAGGGGGCCAATTATTGGCCTGCATCAAGCAAAGAAAACAACTAAGGAGATTGCTAAAATCACTGGTATTGGATTAAGAACTGTCCAACGCATTATTAAAACCTGGAAGGATAGCAGAGAACTGTCAGCTTCGCGGAAGAAATGTGGTCGGAAAAAAATCCTGAATGATCGTGATTGGAGATCACTAAAACTCTTGGTGAAGTCACATCGACATTAGAACTCACGGCTATATTTAATAATGAAAGAAAGAGCATTTCCACATGCACAATGCTACAAGAACTTACAGAATTGGGACTAAACAACTGTGTAGCCACAAGAAAGCCACTTGTTAGTGAGACTAATCAGAAAAAAACAACTTCAATTTGCTAGAGAGCATAAAGATTGGACTGTGGAGCAATGGAAAAAGGTCATGTTGTCTGATGAGTCCAGATTTACCTTATTTCAAAGCAATGGGTGTTTCAGGGTAAGAAGGGAAGCACATCAAGCAATGCACCTGTCATATATCTGTCATGTCAAGCCTCTGGAGGCAGTATTATGATCTGGGGTTGCTTCAATTGGTCAGGTCTAGGCTCAGCAATGTTATGCTGAAATTAAATGAAGTCATCTGAGTACCTGAATGCACTGAATGACTAGGTTATCCCATCAATGGATTTTTTTCTTCCCTGACAGCATGGGCATATTTCAGGATGACAATGCCAAGATTCAGCAGGCTCAAATTATGAAATAGTGGTTCAGGGAGCATGAGAAATCATTAACTCACATAAATTGGCCACCACAGAGTCCTGACCTTAACCCCATTGAAAGCCTTTGGGATGTGCTGGAGAAGACTTTACTGAGTGGTTCGACTCTCCCGTCATCAATACAAGATCTCGGCCAAAAATTAATGCAACTCTGAATGGAAATAGATTTTGTGACGTTGCATAAGGTTGTCTAAACAATGCCATGACGAATGCATGCCATAATCAAAGCTAAATGGGTCCAACGAAATATTAGTGTTTGCAATTTCTTCTGGTAAAATTGTTAAATGTGTGCTATGATACAGTTATCACAGTTATCTTTTCTAACAGCTTTACAATCCCAATGAGATTTCTTGGCAACATTATTTGCCCTACTTCATAAGAACATTAATCACATGTCCATGTACTTTAAGTCACATAATTTCCCTGGTGTCCTGGGGGTCTGGTGAAAGCTATCATTGTAACAGTCACTGGCAAGAATATTGCATTAATGTGCTGCCTGCAATGATGAAATATTTAACTTGAACTTTGTTAGTTTGCATTGCTGTCGTATTCAGGTTAATTACTGCTAATTTTAACCAAAATGCTTGTGCAATTAAAAATATTACGGTGGCAGTATTAGCATGTAGGATGAGGCAAAGAAACACAAACTTTGAATGACTGTAGTGTTTGTGCAATGAATTTCCCTGTTCTGTAATGCTTCAGTAATTAGATTTCTGCATCAACTGTACAATGTTTACTTTCAGTTTAGTGATGACCTCCACCTGTAAGCTGAATTTTCTGCAAATATCAGAGGTGAGACAAAATACAGTAAAAAAAAAAAAAATAAGCCTCCAATGAAAATCTCATTTATACTGCACCCTGAAACTGATCTCAGAGAAGATTGTGGCCTCTTTTTTAGAATATGGGTGGGATCAAGCTTTCTTTTCAACATGGTCTCTTGACAAGTTAGGACTTCAAAACTTTATAAGAAGCAGACACAATCAGTGGAATAAATCACACTGCGACTTAAGGTTTGTATACTTTTCTCTCATTTCTAAACATGTTAAATGTTGAAAGTTGAAAATAGCTCCTTTTTATTGTGAAAGTCCTGGTAATTACATTTCTAGCTAGGTGTGTTGTTTGGTATTCCAGGGATCAGTTATCAGAGTCTGCTATTTTAATCATAACAAAGTTTCTAGACTGAATCTCCTGGCTACATGATGGGAAATATATGTTTGTGGCTTCCAAACCTTCATTCTTACACATTATTTATGTTAATGTTTTTAATAAAGCACATTTTGTTCAATATGGTAATATTTATTTTAAAGGCATTATATTTTGTATTTTTAGCACTTTTATATGTTATGGCAGACCAGTCCAACGTTAGTCATAATGAATACTTATGTTATCTCTGTAAACAATGTGCATTCCACTTATTTACTCAGGAAGTATATGGGGCTGTATGGTACAGGAGGACCAAAGAGTTGCAAGGATACTGGATATTTGCCCTGATTAGAAGTATCTGTCCCAGACAACTGACACGACACTCCAGCTGTTTTGTCCAATTCCAGTGTTTGTGTGTGCATATAAAATATACCCAAATGTTTTGTCTTTTGTAGTAATGCATGACAATTTATAATCTTTGTCACCAAAATAAATAAATCTCTATAGCCAACAGATTTGCTTTGAGTAATTTTTTTCAAAATAGTTATGCTCTCTAAAATTTATTTACCTAAAATGCCTTGATAAAAGTGAATAAAACAATATACTGAATAGATATGTCATCTAAATGTCAAATTGTAATTTACTCTTCTTCATGTTGTTCCAAACCTGCATGACTTTCTTCCATGGAACAGCAAAGGTAATGTCAGGAATAATGTTAGAGACTGACCTCGCTTTAATTGGATGGGAAAAAGCAGCAGCACCAACATTTCAATGTATCCTTGTATTCCATTAAATCATTAAATCATGTGGGTTTTGAACAACGTGAGGGTGATTAAATTTCAGAATTATGATTGATGAATGAGCTAATGTAAGTAAAGTAGCCAAAAGAAGACAGTGTTAATTATTTAGTTGTTTTTATTGGACTTTAATTTGAAGACATTACAATTAAAAAAAAAAAAAAAGATGTCTGACATAACAGAAAATCTCATTACACATTTTAAAACATATTCTGTATAGGATCTGGAACACCAGAGTTTGTGAGCAGGTGAGTGAAGTGCTCAAATTTGATGGGCATTACACAGAACAAATTTGAAAAAGATTGCATCAATGAGTCAAATATCATTGTCTGGACATGAAATATTATTCAGTTAAGAGAATACATTGAACTAGTCTCCTAACAACACAAAAGTTCTAAAAAAAAAAAAAAAAAATGTATGCTTTTGAAATAAATATTACCATACTGAACAAAATGTGCTTTATAAATACATCATCATGAAAATAATTCTCACCATAGCAGATCTTGCACAAATTCTAATATAGGGTATTCATTTATGGTATGTGCTTCTCAGCTCATAATCTGACATGATATAAAGGCACTAGCTGTGCTGATGTTCTTCTAGAGTGTTTGGATCTGACATGTAACATTAAAGGTGCAATATGTAACAATTTTCATGTAATATTTGCCCTTTTTTTGCCAATGTGTGAACGGCTTGTAACTCAATTTAAAAAAATGAGCCCTTGCCGGACTTCCTAGGTTGCCTATTAAAGCCTGTAGACTGATTTTCATACGAAGGGAGCGGGTCACTTTTGCTGGGAAAATCCAAAGAATGTGACATTTATGCGCACTCCCAAGAGCCTTGCCTCAGACAGTAATAGCTTCTCTTCCACTATTCAACAACGACAACAAACTGCAAAACTAGGCAATGTTATCTTAGAGATGGAATCCAGCAAACGTCCGGCTCCCAGCACAACACCTACATTTATCTACTGAATCCCATCTGGCTAAGCGGGAACGTGATCGTGGTCGAGCGAAAACTAGAGTGAACACCGGCAGGGCATTTGATTCCTGGAGGGAACTTTGTTCGGTTTTGGGGATCAAAACCAACCCTGAATTGGCGTTCTTCTTATTGGACAGGTAAGATTACATAACTGCAAAGCTTGTGAAATATAATGCCATAAGGATTTATCTGTGTAATTTTGAAATGAATGCTAGACAATGTTCAAGATAATGCAAAAAGACCCATTCATTAGTGTAACGTTACTTGGTTATACAGAAAATATATACATTCTATTGTTATAAAACTATAGCGCATTGATATATCAAAATGACTGTTGTGATGGAATCACATCAATACTGAATTGTGTCAACATATTTATAATGTACAGTCTATTTTATAAACAGCTACTGTCATCATCCACCAAATTTAACTAACAGCTATTGATAAAGCAGGCTAGCTAGCTAACGCTGACACAGGCTATCGTATAAATGCAGTCAATGTATCATGCAAAGAAAAGTGATTACTTCAAACTGCAGTCTCGCATAGCCAGACCTATATCCACACTTTGTTTTAGCCCTGTTCCAGCACTGGAGAGTCAAATATAATATACATTCTTAAAGTTTGTAGTAAAACAATCATAACTGTAATTTTAATTATGCTACCTCATCTGTCAGCATGATGCTAGTGAATCACGTTCAGTCTCTTTGAACATCACATCATTGTTTTGGCTGATGCTTGATCACTCGCGTCCCTATGGAGTGTGTGCACGAGTGCGAGCACGAGCAACAGGTAGCTGGCTGCAGTTCACTTAATGGCCACAGGTGTCATTAATAACAAGGGTTTCTGAATCTTACATACTGCACCTTTAAGAATAAAGGTTTTGAAGCCACAAACAAATATTTCCCATCATGTAGCCAGGAGTTTCAGTCTAGAAACTTAGTTACGATTAAAATAGCAGACTCTGATAACTGATCCCTGGAACACCAAACAACACACTGTCATGTGTATTTTGTTGGTTCATGTTTTTCATGTCTTTTATTTGAAATTTCTAGTTCCTGTTTCATGTCATGTGGTTCCCTTGTCATGTGATTTCATGTTTCCCTCCATGTTCATGTGTCTTGTTTTCATTGGTTGATTGTCTTGTTATCTTGTTTAGAGTTTTTGTGTTTATTGGTTATCATTGTCATGTGCTCTCCCATGTCATGTATTTAACCCTCATGTTTTCCATGGTCCATGGTCAGGTATTGTTGAATGTAACTTTGGTTGTGTTTTCAAGTTTATGTCAAGTTAAAGTCAAGTTCATGTTTTTTGTTTACGTTTGTAGTTAGGGTTTTTGGATTTCACTTTTGTTAATAAATTTGCACTCGGGTTCTTTACTTCATCGTCTTCGTCATAGCCAGTGCCAGAAACAACATTACACACACCTAGCTAGAAAGTTAATTACTGGGACTTTCACAATAAAAAGGAGCTATTTTCAACTTTCAATATTTAAAATGTTTAGAAATGAGAGAAAATTATACAAACCTTAAGTCGCAGTGTGATTTATTCCAATAATTGCGTCTGATTATAAAGTTTTGAAGTCCTAACTTGTCAAGAGACCATGTTGAAAAGAGAGCTTGATCCCACCCTGATTCTAAAACAAAGTGTGATTGGTTGAAGCTAGAACATGCTAGGATTGGCTTGAGTAGACAGTGGGGGAAGTCCACCTATTTGTGGATTGTGTGAACATCTTGCAGCTAGAAATGTTTCAGAATCCACAAATGTGTGCTGTGATCCACAAATGCACAGGAAGCAATCTACAAATAAATGTGCATGATTCACAAATGAATGCTGGGCAGTGTTGTGTTTGTGAGTTAAAAAAATCATATTTGTAAATAATTTTTTATTTGCAAATCTCATTTGATGTATTTGTGAATTCATTTCATTTTTGCAACTCTTTACATTTATTTGTGGTTCTCATTCAATTTATTTGTGAACCAACTTTTTATTTGTAAATCTCTTTCCATTTACAGTATATGTTAATATGAAACAAAAATAACCCCATAGGGTTAGGTTTAGGGGATGAAAAAACAAAAAATATTATAATCTCAGTATAAAAACAATAAAAGTAAATGGAAAGTCCCCACTATGATAGAACAACAAATGTGTGTTTGTGTGTGTGTCTTTGTGTGCATGACAGAGATAGACCTGGCAGATCTGGCTGGGCTTCGCACTGCAAACATCTGGAGAGTACTGATCTGGCCTTCTTCAAGCACCCCAGCAGATGACTGATCAGATGGCCTGATTCATCCAGTTATTTACATTTGAGGCATCTACCATATCCATAAGGACCTTTAGGAGGCAAAGTAGAGCTTCTTTGGAGTGTAATCAAACTGGCCAGAAGTAAGAGAAAATTAATAAGATTAGTTCTGCAATAATTAGGTTTCATTTTCGCAGAGGCTTGTGCACTTACAAGAGAATGTTTTGTTTTCAAAATGATCATAATTTTATGAAGTGAAATACACATTTTCTCCTTGCACAATATAACAGGAACTCATTATCATACTTGCATCTGACTCCAAGCTTAAAATCAATGAACATGTCAATTATTAATATGGATGATTTATGAAACCAGGTAAACCTTAATAATGGTCATAAATAAAGATGCATAAAGGTTCTGTGAATCATTTGATCTGAGTAGTGAACATAATTCTATCTCTTACAAGCTCATTCATACATGCATTCACTGTAAAAAAATTATTTTGCCTACACTGTAAACCCTAATAAGTTAGCGTAACTCCAAAGATTTTAGGCATCAGTCACATACGTTTTTTTTTTAAGTTTAAGTAAATATAACTTTCAGATTTTGAATTAGTATAGCTAATGTGCATGCGCGTTCTCGAGTTGATTGACAAGCGATGTCTGTATCTCAAAGGTGATTGGCTCTTTTACCTGTAAGGCGGGACTTCCATTCTACATTCGTTGACCGTTGGGCATTCCAATTTCTCCCATTCATTTTAATAGAAATGGTCCATCTCTGCAAAATAGTCTCTGTCCTCACCCATGAAACGGCATATAAAGAAGGCACCAGATTGCTAGTAAATGCTTTTAACAACTATGTGTAGCAGTAATTAAATTGTTGTTATAAATTAAGTGCATTCACGTCGTAAAATTTAGATTTAGCAATCAAAATAGTGTCTTGAAATAAGAAGGGAACTTATTGTCATTGCATGTTTTTGCTGTCATTGGAGGCTCTTTTGTGAATCAAACAGTCCAAGAGGTCAATAAAAATGGTTTGACATGAAGCTTTAGTGTGAAAAAGTTCAGTTCACACCAGCAGGAGGATGTCCACTGTCATTTACCTTCTCTGGTTTTGTTGAGAGCATCGCCAGCAAATTGGTAAAACTTCTCGGGTAAATCATGATGGTAACAGTGATAAACCTCCCTTGCTACTGGAAGAATCTTCAGAGAAATTAATGTAATGCCTGAAGAAGATCTGCAAGCTACGACAGTGAGTGGGCTTTTCTATTTTTTTCCCGTTGTATTGTGTACGCACCTGCCCACGACGTGTTTAGTTATGAGTTTAACAGCATTAGCATTGACCATTTGTTATCAACTGAACACTTGATTTATCAATGTCAATACTGAATCATGTCCTAAATTATAAAGCTCATATTAAATGAAGAAACCATCCAACCAGTCAAGTCAGAGGGCATTAATTGTTTTGAGAAAATCAAATACAAACTGCATCTTCCCATAATGTTTCGCCCCACGCCAAGCACTTCTGCTGCAAAAACGATAGAAAATGCATGAAGCACAGTTGGGAATGAAAGTAAATGGTGACTGAAGCTTTACATGTCCTTTTGTGTTCCACTGAAGAAAGAATGTCATTGGGGTTAGTAGTTTTATAGAACTCATGGTTACTAATTTTAGGGTGAACTATCCCTTTAAGAGGAAAGAACTTATTATCAGTTTAGGTAAACTACAAATAAATATTGAGTGTAAGTTACTAAAAGTCAACATAATGTTTTGAAAGACACTATGCTCATTTAACAAGTTTTATATATTTAAGTCAACTGTATGCTCTGTTTAAACAACTTCCATCTCAACTTGACACAACTTACATTTTTAAGGCAGAACAGACTTGAAAATAATAAAATTATCTCCATTACATCATATCTGATTTAGTCACAATAGTCCATAAATGTCAATTAGAATATAACTCAGTTGACCTATTTTTGTCACAGTCCTCCTCATTTTGACTCTTTATATTTAACTTGTTTAAGCTAATTTGAAGTGTAAATTGGAAGGCAGAAGGCGAGGCACATGGTTAGCAGGCTGGGGAACAATTAGGTAGCCAAACAAGGTTGGCTGAGCTAGACACAACTAAAATTTCTTGAGAATCATTTCCAAATTTTGATTAATGTAATAGCGAGTGTGTAAATGCTTTCTCACATCACAGATGGGGGAAAGCTCCAAGGTTTTTCTGCACTCAAATGAGGCAGCATTACAGCAGCCTGTTGTAAAGCAGAGTATTTCATCTACAGTAAATGGAATGTTGAGAGGGTGCTCCAGGCTGCAAAAGCATATAACATGATCAGCTTTTCCAGAATGGGAGTATATTTGAGCCATTCTCAGCATCGCCAGACTGATCAGTGAATTCAGGGTGGCATTTGCCGGAAATGACACTTTCTGGAGTGTCGTCCAAAAGACCATATCAGTGAGTGTCAGCCAAGCAGCCGTACAGGAGCAGGGCCATTAGAATAACACTACCCTTATTCTGTTGGACCAATGTTGAGGGATATTAACTAGAAAATGAGTTCTCTGTTTTCCCATTGTGAACATGCTTATCAAGTGAGAGAGAAAGGCTCATAATACAACACAAAATGTAGTCCTTGTACTGTACATTTTCACTTGATTTACCAAATCATATTGGCTTCAGCTTGGATAAGTGTTGTCCTTCTGATCTTAAAATGCAGTTTTGTGTCAGTGTTTAATAGCTGAAAATCTTCCTCTTCATGAAGGCTGTCGCATCTCAAAAATATTCGGTAACACTTAAGAATACTATTCCATTATTATGTTGGGCCTCATGTATTCAGATAGAAGACAAAGGCAGGCCTAACACAGTCGTGAAAACCTAACTCAAGCCCCCACATTCCAAATCGTAAATCTTACTGATAAAAATCACGCCAAAATCAAACAAAGGGAGTCCAAAACAGACTACAAATCCATGAAGCCTTGCTCACTAAAGGATCGAACTCTCAACTCCTATTGGATGAGGCACACAACAGAACATCACCTCAAACCATGACATCATCAGGAGTTGAAATACCTCTGAAATGCTTTCGAGATTTGCTTCCAGCGACTTTGTTTGCAGCGTGTGGACGCAGTTCAAAGCTGCTCTCCGGTGCAACCTCGTGGCACAAGGAAGTAACTTCCGACTTGAAACTGTGGCTATACAATCTCCATCTCACTGGACGAGTTGAGATTACTCTGTGTTCAACCGAACACTCTAACGGATCCGAAGGAGACTGCCGAGCAATTCTCATCTTCATCTGTTTGCCTACAGAAGTGAAGAGATTAAAGATTTCTCTTCCATCTTCAATCAAGTCAACATTTCTGAGTTCTCCGCCAGCCCGCCGAGAATCAATAGCCGTACCGCCTGCCGACAGAGTGAGGAAACGGCCTCCTGTCATCACCCGAGCCTCAAGGAACCGGGTCAGAGTTAAAGGACGGAGAACAACACATTCTACCTGTGTCCTCATGCGATTCAAGTAAGAGGTTTACGTCTGGGCAGAGATAGAATATTATAGTGTGTTATTCTTGTGTTTCAAGGTTTTTGCTTGTACAGTTTACGGACCGCCATGTCCGCTCATTATTAATACTCAGGGTATTAATTATCACAAATTTGTTTTGTTGTATTGTGGTCCAACCAATTTGGATTGTTGTGCAATTTCACCATCGCGGTTGAGACAGCAACTGAGTTCATCCATTAAAGAGTCAAATAACGCGGGACTGTTTATGAGCCGTCCACCGCGTCTCTGAGCGATGAACTAACAACTGTTTGCTCTCCCACGATCGCGAAATCGGCTTTAGGGCCATCACTTCTCTCTCTCGTACTAACCACACACGCACACATACACGCACGCGACCCCTCACAATCATTCTGGCACACATTTATGGCTCGTAGATAGCTTAAATGCTAAAGCCCAGCTTTGTCCCTAAGCTATCGTACAAGCGGATACACGCGGTAACTGGTAGACGCCATCTCCGCCCCCATTCACGGTCATATTCCCTGGCCGGAAGTCTCACGTGACATACTCTCCACGAGAGTCGTGTCTGCCATTTTGTGCGCGTCCCTCCTTACACACACACACACTGTCACACACACACCTTATGTGTTACAGGATTATTTTTATTTCCATATCTAATCATATCATTGTTTAGTTTGTAGTTGTAAGTCGGAAGTTTATTGACTGCATTGTATTAATTATTAATTGATATTACCGCATAAATAAACTTTGTTTATATTACAAAGAGAAGTGTTTTGGTTTGTTTTGCATACGCCTGTGTCATGCTGACGGGATGTCAGTGCTCGGATTCAAACCTTCATTCATTGTTTTTTTTTCCCGAAAATCGATATTCTTCGGATATCGATTTTCCTAAGAAAACAATCTAATATTGAGACTGTTTTACTATTTGGTTATTAGTCCCTGATTTCAGGGTGGTGCCCCGTCAACATTAATCCTTATTAATATTCTATTGATTTTTGATAATTGATAATTATCTTTGATGATTGAATTTGAATGATCAATAAGCTAGTATTAATTTTAATGATTGTTTCATCGATGTTAATAATTAACGATTATCTTTGATAATTGTTGATTTAAAGGATTTAAAAAAGCTAACATTGATTCTCATCAATGTTCTATTGATTTTAATAATTAATCATTATCTTTGATAATGATTAATTATTGATTATAACCAAACTTTCTCCTAAACGTAGCACACTACATTTACTGGAGCCCCATATGAGGTTTTAATGAGTTAGAGTCAATTAATTAATTTAAATATTAATTAATAACTACATAAATAATTATTAATTATTTCTGATAGTAACACTGATCTAAACAACCAGTAAAGCCCTACAATTAATATGTAACTATGCAGGAATTAATGGAGGACACATGAATAGTACTACTATAAATTAACCCTACTGTCACTATTAACTAATCAGTAAGTAATAGCTATGATGACGGTGGTAGATCACTAATAAAAAATCAGTAATTACTGAATTTGATTTGCCTCATTGAGAACTATTAATTAATATGGGAAAATGTAAATAGCTACTAATAATTAGTAGCTAATTAGTAGTTAATTTTAAATTAGCCATAGTTGGTTAATAGTTCTCCGTGAGGCAATGAAAATTCAGAAATTAGTTAACACTTTACAATAAGGTTCCATTTGTTAACATTAGTTAATCCATTAGGTATCATGAACAAACAATTAACAATATATTTTCTACAGCATTTACTAATCTTAGTTAATGTTAGTTAATAAAATACAATTGTTCAATATTAGTTCATGTTAGTTCAGTTGATTAACAAACAGTGAACTACCACTGTCATCAGTTCTTTATTACTTACTGATTAGTTAATTGTGTTTCCATATAAGTTAATAGTAGTTACTAAAGTGTTAATGTAGTAATACTAATTTGCTCTGCAACTATTAAGTACGAAACAGTATTCTAAAGTGTTCTCTTCAAATACATCCAAACATCAGGATGACACAAGATAATGGCACTTGACACAACTGACATCAAAGCTGTCATCACTATGTAAGATTTATTTGGTGAAAAATGAACATATTTCTATTATTGATTGAGTACATAAATAATCAGTGTTTAAAACAATGTCCTTACCTCAATTCACTATGGTAAGCCTATAAAAATGATTTGTATTTTGAGCTGTTGGGTTCGATTTGCCACGAAATTGCTGGCTTATGATGTTCATCCTTGAGTCATTACGTCATGTCTGCACACACAGGAAAGAAGTACCAGCTGTCTCATGTTCCGGCTGGAGAAACTAATCGTGCGTTCCATTTGTCTTGGAAGTCAGAGCTCCGAGTTATTTTCCGAGTTCCGAGACCAGAACTGACAAATGGAACGCCCCCCGATATCGGAATTCCTACTCGGAAAGTCGGAAGAACTCAGAGGACCCCGAGTTCAGAAAGCAAGATGGCTGTGAAGAGCATCGACTGTAGTATGCTGTGGGTTTAAAGTTTTTTTTTAGCACTGTCTTTTTTGTGTCCAATTTAGTAAGTCGTATACACAATACTGTTGCCTATAGGCATGATGCTACGATCCTGTTATGCGTGAATTACCAAGTAATGTGTTGTTTATAAACTGGTTCAGCTAAAATTGGCTAGGTCGCTGCTGCTAACAATAACAATGGTTGCTGCTGCTACAAGAACAATGGTCAATGTTGCTACAACAACACTGCCTAACATTATAAACCGTAAAACCGTTTATACATTAGGCAAATTTATATTGCAAATATGCGTTTGTACTTCCATAGGGCATTGCCCTTTGTTTACACTGCTGGTTCGATTAAAATGTGGTTAACATGTTTTGATACAATCAAATACACGGAAACATTAACATACCTTCTCCGCTTTCTGTCATCTTCCTCGAGGTCTCTTAGGTGAAGGGCATACTTATTTTGTAGCTCTCTGTACTCCAAAAGAGCTAGTGCAACAATTACTTTCCTGGAGGCGTCCATCTTTTTTTACGACTTGTCGTGTTGTGTGAAATGGAACGCATCGAACTCGGATTTCTTGTTTTTTTTTAATGGATATGATGTCGATCCGAGTCCTGAGCTCCGACTTCCGAGACAAATGGAATGCAGCATAACTACGTTGTTCAGCTCAGTTCAGTATCACTTACACAGTTCAGGACAGCATCGTTGCAGTCTAGATGGATGTTTATCTGTTATCCGTTTGCCGAAGTTGTTTACCTGCTATAATGCTTTCTGGTATATATGTTTTCTGGTAGTGTCACATTTAGATGTGTTTTTGTTCATGTTTAGTGTTCATGTCTTTTATTTTGAAAGTTTAGTTCCTGTTTCATGTCATGTGGTTTCCTGGTCATGTGATATCCAGTTTCCCTCCATGTTCATGTGTCTTGTATTCATTGGTTTATTGTCTTGTTAACTCGTTATCAGTCTTGTTGTGTCATTGATTCATGTTTTAGTATCTTGTTATCATGTTCAGTAGTTTAGTCTCATCATTGGTTGTCTATGTCATGTGGTTACCCATGTCCATGTATTTAAGCCCTCATATTTGCCATTGCACAGGAGTGTTAACTTGCCATGTCAAGTTAAAAAGGACTTCAACTGATAAAAACGCGTCTCGAGACACCTGCGTTCTGCTCTGTTCGTTGTGGTGCATTTTGCTTTTTTTGGAGCGAGAACGCGTTTGTTCTGAACGGTTCCTGGAAGATATGCTTTTGCCAGTAGTTAGATAAATGCTACTGATATTTGTGAAAAAAAAAAAAAAATGCTTCTCTCAAAGTCACCATAATTGAATGCTTTGGTGCTGTTTTTGCAAAAAAATTATCACAGGGGAACATACCCCTGGACTCCTCTATATAAGGTTGTATTATGCAGATTTCTGTGCGTACCCTCAGATGAAATCCTGCAGGTGCCCATTGAATATAGTATACAAATAATAAAGTCTTCTATTGAACTCGTATCAGCCATATCACGAGATTAACCTCTTAAATTGAAAATTGTAGTACAATTCAGGTTTATTATAGTTTTGGATTTTTTTATGTACTTTTTAATTCTGTTTTATATTCAATTTGTCATTACAATTTAGTTTAGTTTTTGTTAGTTTTCACAGTTAGTCTGTTAGTTTTAGTTTAGTTTTCATTTTCTCTGTTTCAGTTTAGTTAGTTTTTATTTTAGTTTTAGTTTTTTTATGTATGCCAAAGCTGAGAGTTTACTGATGTAATTTAAAAAGTCTAACATCATTAAATTTCTCTGGGCATTCTTGTGTTACCTCTATCTAGTGGTATGTTCACGTTTAATGTGGATTGTAAATGTTGCAAATTTTGTTCCCCATTGTATCCATATATATTTCCTTAATTATTATAAATCATTACTAAACTAATATTTGGGGAGTAAACAATAAAAAGTCTAGTTCACCCAAAAATTCTCTCTTCATTTACTCACCCTAATGCCATCCCAGATGTGTATGACTTTCTTACTTCTGCTGAACACAAAATGAAGATGTTTAGAAGAATATTTCAGCTCTGTAGGTCCACACAGTGCAAGCCAACAGGGTCCAGAACTTTGAAGCTCTGAAAAGCACATAAAGGCAGCATAAAAGTAATCCATAAGACTTCAGTGGTTTAATCCATGCCTTCAGAAGTGATATGATAGGTGTGGATGAGATTCAGATAAATATTAAGTCCTTTTTTACAGTAAACCTCGACATCAGCAGTCTCCTTGGCAATTATGATTTCAAGCTTGATTATATTTTCCAGCACTATCTAGTGCTCTACAAACTCTACTAGTAAGTATAATTGAGCTTGAAATCATGATCCTTCCTGTATACTGCAATTGCAAGATGTACAGTGAAAAAGGAGTTACATTTTGGTCTGTTTTCACCCAAAACAGATTAGATCACTTCAGAAGACATGGAATAAACCACTGGTGTTTTATGGATAACTTTTATGCTGCCTTCATGTGCTTTTTGGATCTTCTAAGTTTTGGACCCTGTTGACTTGCATTGTATGGACCTACAGAGCTGAAATATTCATCTAAAAATCTTTATTTGTGTTCAGCAGGAGAAAGAAAGTCATACACATCTGGGATGGCATGAGGGTGAATAATAGATGAGACTTTTAATTTTTGGGTCAACTATCCCTTTAACTTTTTGAGGTTTTAAATTGATGATTTTATGTGTGGCAGAGTTCATTTCATGACCACTCATGGGAAAAGCAATAGTCAAGAAAATGACAGAAATTTGAGGTAAATCTTGTTTAAGTTAACTTAATGTTATGTTGTGAAAGTGTAGAAGAAATATAAAAATTAATTCCAAATACTGTTCCACTTTACCAGTACTGCGTAAAAAAAAAAATCTGGGATTTGGTCAAAAGAGGGTCTTCAAAGGTTCTACTTCTCATAATTGAATATTTCTTCATTTTTCTTTTGACTAAGGTAGAAGACATCCTAAGCTTTCTTCAAAGGTATAATGTCAGGTTATGTGGCGTTTGGATCATAATTCAAAGTGTCAATAAATATAACATTTCCAAAAGTGTCCCACTTTGCCCACATATTCACCCTAGTATATCAAAAACTAAAATGAATTTGAAATCATTTTTATTTTATTTTAGTTCGTTTTGGAGTTATGAAAAAGTATTTTAGCTTAGTTTTAGTTTTTTCCAATAATTTTAGTTATTTTTTAAAAAATTTAAGTTAACAAAAATTATTTTAGTTTTAAATTTCGTTAGCTATAATAACACTGATACAATTCAAACATTAATAGTAGATAAGACACTTGAATAAACATATTTAGATATACTGGTGGTGGTTGAGAAGAGTCCCCTGTTCTCTATTTAAAAGTGCTTTGAGTGTAGTGTCAGAAAAGTGATTTAAGTGTAAAATTCATTCAAATATGTAAATAAGAGTGTTGTTTATCTTCATCAAAGCAAGTAATATTTCTGTTTCAAATGTTTAAACATATAACATAATATCAACATGAAAATAGCACATTATGATTCCGGCTCCAGTCATGATCACATACAGGTGATTTCCAGGTAAGCTCAAATTGGGAGATTCATCCGGCAGAAGACCAGTGCCAGAACACGACTGACGTAACGTATTCTTCTGCAAATTGCTTGCAATTTTAAGCTTCAACCACAGATGTCGCTTGAGAACACAAAGTTACGTAGTGCAGCTTAAAATGAGTGCAGGATTTGAGTGTTATGGCAAATGGGACGATGATCGTTGCATTAAGGCTTAAATTTAGATCTGTTCTTCACACAATGGCTTTACATGGCATCAAAAGATCCAGAATATAGTGCAATAAAAGCATGGATTACTTTTAAAAAGTGATCATATTTATGGAGCTTTTTATTTTTTTGAACCGCATCTCATTCTGAAAACTCCCTTTGTGTCCCACAGAAAAGTTAAATAAAAATGTTTTGATAAAGCAATAAATAAATGAAGACTGAATTTTTCTTTTCCTTTTAATGAAAATTTTTGCCTTGGGTAACGTATTGAAATCCTCTGAAATGAGTTGAATATAGCATTAAAATACGGACCAAGGGTGATGTTTTGGGGGTGCAGGCAAATCACTACAATGATGTATCCATCATTATGAGAGTGTGTTGGATATTCAGTACAATAGTAGCCTTGCTTGTGGTATATTGCTTAATCATTTTGCTTTACAATTCCCTTTAAAGGGAATATTTTAAAGAAATGAACAGGCAGATCCAGCATAGCTAATCTAAGTTTGAATACATTTTTTCTGCTTTGCATAGTAATTATTAGGTTTCTTGTGTTTGTATCCGTTGAATTCCAGACAGCTTTACTACTTACAGTATGTCCAGTGCTAAGCATGATTGGGTGTCTGTGATTATGGGATTATGCAATGCAATATCCGGAAGCAGTGCCCCTGCGCAACATCTCAGCACGTAGTGTTGCGGAGGCACTCTTCAAAATAATCTACTGGGTGGGGATTTAGAAAGAAATCCTCACCGATCAGGGCACGACCTTTATGTCACGGACACTACGCGAGCTTTACGAATTATTGGGCATTAAATCGATCCGCACCAGCGTTTACCATCCACAAACAGATGGCCTGGTGGAACGATTTAATAAAACCCTTAAAAACATGATTCGTAAGTTCGTGAACCTTCAAATGAAATTCAATACGTTCTTGATCTTAGAGCAAAACTCCACACTCTGGGGCAACTAACACAGGAGAATTTGCTCCAAGCTCAAGAACGACAGAGCCGACCGTATGACAGGGGAACTCAGCTGCAGGAATTTGCACCGGGAGATAAGATACTCGTATTACTCCCCACATCGAGCGCCACATCGCCAAGTGGCAAGGACCCTTTTAGGTCACACGACAAGTGGGGGATCTCGATTATGAGGTAAAGTGAACCGATAGAGGGGGCGCATGTCAAATATATCACCTCAACCTCCTGAAATTGTGGAGGGAGGCAGTCCCTGTGACGTTGGCTTCGGTAGTTCCGGAGAGGGCGGAGCTCGGGCCAGAGGTGAATACAAAACACAATCATTTTACCCCGGTCACTTGCGGAGACCACCTCTCTCCGGGGCAACTCGCAGAGGTTGCCAAGTTGCAACAGGAGTTTGCAGATGTGTTTTCCCCTCTACCAGGTCATACGAACCTTATACAGCACCACATCGAGACAGAGCCAGGGGTGGTGGTATGTAGCCTTCCCTACCGGTTGCCCGAGCACAAAAAGAAAATTGTCCAGGAAGAACTGGATGCAATGCTTGATATGGGGGTAATAGAGGAATCCCACAGCGACTGGTCCAGCCTGGTTGTTCTAGTTCCTAAGAGCGACGGGTCTGTACGGTTCTGTGTGGATTATAGAAAAGTCAACGCGGTGTCTAAATTTGACACGTACCCAATGCCTCGCGTTTATGAGTTGCTCGATCAGTTGGGCTCTGCTCGATTTTATTCAACACTGGATTTGACAAAGGGTTATTGGTAGATCCCCTTGACACCTATTTCCCGTGAAAAAACAGCCGTCTCCACGCCGTTTGGATTATACCAATTTGTGACGTTTCCGTTCGGTTTGTTCGGAGCCCCGGCTACGTTTCAGCGTCTCATAGACTGAATCCTCAGACCGCATACGGCTTATGCCACTGCCTACTTAGATGATATCATCATTTACAGCAATGATTGGCAGTGGCACATGCAGCATCTGAGGGCAGTTCTGAGATCGCTGCGACGAGCGGGACTCACAGCAAACCCCAAGAAGTGCGTGATTGGGTGGGTGGAGGTACGGTATCTAGGGTTCCACTTGGGCCCGAGGCCCAAGACCAAAAAGTGGGGGAGACAGTTCCTAGAGCTGGCTGGCTATTATAGGAGATTCGTGCCTAATTATTTGGATGTCACCAGCCCACTGACTGATCTCACCAAAAAGGGGGCTCCAGACCCGGTCCAGTGGATGGAGCAGTGTCAACAGGCGTTCATGCAGGTTAATGCCACACTTTGCGGGGGGCCACTTTTACATTCACCCGATTTCTCTCTCCCTTTTGTCTTGCAGACGGATGCTTCAGACAGAGAGCTGGGGGCCGTACTCTTGCAGGTGGTGGAGGGGGAGGAGTGCCCGGTGCTGTACATCAGCTGCAAGCTCTCGCTGAGGGATACTAAGTACAGCACCATAGAAAAGGAGTGTCTCGCCATCAAGTGGGCGGTCCTCACTCTCCGGTACTACCTGTTGGGGTGGGCCTTCACCCTCTGCTCGGATCACGCCCCACTCCAATGGCTCCACCGCATGAAAGATACCAATGCGCAGATCACCTGTTGGTATCTGTTTCCCCAGCCTGAGTTGGGCGGTGGGGATATGTGGCAGCGGGGGCATGGTCAAGCGTCTGTCCGGAGAGAGAGAGAAAGCGGTAAGGGCACTTGCACCTGAGCTAGATTATGTGTAACACCTGTCTCTAATTCCAGTGAGCATGGGGAGAGTGGCATATAAGCAGCCACGCCACAAGCAGAGAAGAGAGAGTGTCTGGCACAAGGAAGGCCACGGTGCTCCTGAAGCTGTTGCGTTCATTCTGTTGTATTTGTGAAGCTGATGTGTTTAAGCGACTAAGTGCCTGTGAAGCTGATGAGTTTGTGAAGTTGTAAAGCACTGAAGCGGCCGATTAAAGGTCTTACCTGAGCCTGGAAAACCCGCTTCCCTGTGTCCTCCTTCCCTTCTGGTGTGAAGTTCGTTACAGTGTCCTTGATGCTATTATAACATTCTCTGCTAATTAGATAAACCTTAATGACAATTCCTCTCACACATCCATGGCTGTATTTTTTGGATGATCTGTGGGTAATTGTCATGCATAACCTGTCATGGTTACAAATGGATTTACGGGCTCTCTGGGCAGTTGTCTTGCAATTAAAACAAAATTACTATGTAGAGTGGTGATTGACTGGGTGGCCGCACAGTACAACAAGCAAGGTAGTTTAATGGCATGGTAGTTATTAAACCTATTTCAGGAATCACTGGGGGAATTGCTAGGGGCGTGAAATGGAAAAAAAGAAAAGAAAAAAAAGCTATTTAACTTTATCTGACAGTTAGAAAACAACTTGTGGGTCTTGTGCTTACACTTTTATACAGATGTGCATTTTTAAAGGAAACAACTTTCCAAGATAATAAGTAACTATTATCTTGTCATTTATGTAACATTTACAGTCAAAGTCTCAGACCATTAGTGAAAATGTATCTATTTTGCATTCTTATTTTATTTTATTTTATTATCATAAGATTTTGAATGAACAGTTGAATTGTTGAACAGCCTTTTGCTTTAACCATTTTGGTTTGGAGAAATTTCTAATCAACCATTTTGCCTGCAATCAAGAAGAGCTGGTAGAGAACAGTAAATATACAACACACCTCCCTTTTAATTATAAACATGAACATTTCCATTTGCTTGGTTTTAACACTAAACCCAAGCTTTTTAAAATAATATTTCACCTGGAAAAAGTGCTGCCTATATATCAAAGGTGGCACTATTCTTTTACAGTAGATTTTGAGTAATAAATAAATAAATATGATAATTAGAATACTTACAAATTGTATCAGTATGAAACAAATGTAAATAAAAAAATAAAAATAATCACCCCAAACCACTGAAATTTCATAAAAATAATAAAAGTATCATAAAAATACAATATTTTTAACTGTTAATTTTTTTTCATTTTTGTGGAGGATCGAAAGACATTTTGACCAAATCGTTTTTCCACTTTTAACTCTGAAATTATCCATGTTTTATTGGTGTGATTTGAGAATGTTCCAAACTTGTGTGCATCAGTGTAAGCAAGAAAATCTGACCTTTCGTTCTAAGGAGTTAACACAGTAAATGGAACAAATTTGCTTATTTGTTTGGTGACCTGGAAGAAGTGCATAATCTTATTTATTTATTTATTTTTATATTTTATGTCATAATTCTTCTTAATAAAACTTTGTTTTCCAGGTTAAAATGAGATTTGGAATTCCAGATTTTCGATGTGGACTTTTGGACCCCTATACGTACTATTCATACTGCAAGCACAATACGCGCAGGCCCGGTTCCAGATCAAAATCTCTGAGGGTGCATCTGAAAATAATGGGGGTGCTCTTTATAAAGTAGAGATGTATCATAATTACACATTTGTTAATAGATTAAACCATGTTTGAATGCTACTAAAACAACGTAAAGAAAAGGGTTTTTTTAACGTACAAAATATTTATTGCTTCGATTTTCTTTTCACATGATCTGTCGCTGAAAATGACAGCAAAATTCTGCGCCTGCAGATTAGGTCATACTGATTTGCAAAATCATTCACGTTCATAAGTTTTGATGCAGCATTTTGTGCATTCACAAAATGCAGGGATTTTTGTGTGTTTGCTGGGATTCAAGGAAATCTGCTTGTCCATTTACAGTATTAGTCTTACATATTCAATTGAGCAGGGGTGTGCAATTATTTTGGTAAAGGGGCCACATCAGCCGTAGAACATGGAAGAGAGAAGATAAAAAGCCCAGAAGTAGTAGTGCACTCATGCACTCAATGAATGATGCACACATTTCTGAAGTGTATACTGATGGGACCATTCTGTGATTGCTTGAAATTTTGCTGCTACTTTTGTATCATGTGTTAGTAAAACTGAATAAAGGTTGAATAAAATAATTAATTGTTTATTTTCCCATACTTCACTGCAGTGGTAATTTAGTATTCAATTTAACACTCTACATCAGGAGTCTGGTTTAATAGTAAAATAAAATATTCAGAAATTATAGATTCTAAAAGCTTATTTTAATGTTGGCTGCAAAGTGGACAAAGATGTTTTATTCTGAAAACATTATCAACCTGTTTTCACGCTCATGGGTCATGATGTGAGTCTCGTCAATGGTATGTTTGGCACCCCATTCAGCACACAACTGAATAAAACAGGCTGCATAACACTGATAAATGATTACTGCCAGAGTAACATTCACATACAGGTGTGATTGTGAGGGACTTCAGCATTTTACAAATAATACAAAGAACAAAAATGTTCCTCTCTTGTGTGTCCCCTCTGTGTGCAAATGATGTGAAGATCTATTGAGATTTTACTAAAATCATCACTGAAAAGGTTTGCTCGCAGATTTGGCACTAAACAACAGACGCAGCCTCACGAATGGACACGGAGTGGCTGCGTCACACTTTTCTTTGAGCATAATATTGCACTGTTGAATGCAGGGTTGCCATCCGTCCCGTAAAATAAAGGATCGTCCCAATTTTAAAGATGAAATGATGCGTCCCGTATCGAATCAATACGGGACATGATTTGTCCTGTATTTAAGATGGTCAGATGGTGTTACAGTAAAATTGTTCCAGAATATCCAGGAAATTTGGTTTGCAGTACAGTTTTGAGAAGACACCATAAATACAAAAAACACGCAATGGTCACAATCATAAAACACACCACATATAAAATAATAATAATAATAATAATAATAATAATAATAATAATAATAATAAAATATATATATACTTATAAAACAATAATACAAAAATAAATAATAACATACTACCCTACTTCCACTATTTGTTCTGCAAGTTCAACATGGTGTAAATCACACCAGGACACAAAATCATCCAGTTTAGCACCATGCTCATCTTCCCCTTCTTTCAATAGATGCACAATGACACAGACATCAGCAAACTTAATAATATGCCTGTTATCATAATGGCTATTGCAATCATTGGTATACATTATGTACAACAAAGGCGAAATTACACAACCTTGGGGAGAACCAGTAGATGACACTGCAATCTCTGAAAAAAAACACCATTCACAATTACACGTTGATACTAATTTGTTAAAAAATCTACTATCCACCCCACTATATTTGGTTCCAACTTAAAATGGGACAACAGTTTCTTTGCAAGTATATGTATGTATTGTGTTCAAAGCTGAAGGAAAATCAATAAAAAACAAAATCAATAAAAAATAAAAACCCTAGCATGGGAATGTGTCCCCTCCAAGGGACCATACACAAAATGAAGTAAAGTAAGCAGAACATCCTCCACTCCCCAACCAGATCTGTAGGCTAACTGCAAGGGATCTAAAGCCCTTTCTACCTGACTTAAAACTGAATTTTTAATCAGCTTCTCAAAGGCCTCCATTATCAGTGATGTAAGGGCTACTGGCCTAAAGTCATTTAGTTCTCTAGGGGTGTTCTTCTTTGCAACTGGTACAATAGTTGCACTTTTCCATTGTGCTGGAATCTTCTGAAGCTGCAATGATAAAAAAAAAAAAAAAAAAAAAAAGATAGAATAAAAAAATACAGCTCAACTGACACAGTATGCACATACACTTAAAACCTTACCACTTATCTTGTCCGGACTTGGTGCTTTTCTAAACTTCGTGCTTTTTAGTAACTTGGCAACATCCTGCGTATTAAAATCTATGGACACATCCACCACAGTCCCCTTAAAAATCTCTTTAATTTCAGCACTAAGTTCATGACAAAGCGACAATAAATTCTGTTTAATGAATTTGCCAACTGTATATCTGAATTAAAACCACCTAGAATAATCCTCTTTTTGCTCAATACATCCTGAGCGCCAGATATGGTTTTCACACCCTTCCACACGGCCCTTAGATTGTTACTGCTAAACTCTGTCTCCATCTTATCTTTATACTTTAATTTGGGCCTTTTGATCTCAGTTCTAACCTCTTTTTTAATTTCTCTATAAAGAGACACATTTCCCTCAAGAAAAGCCACCTTCTTCTTGTCCAGTAAATTCTTTAGTGAGTTTGAAACCCAAGGTTTGTTATTGGGATACATTTTTACCTTTTTAGTGGAAATTACAGAATCAGCGCAAAATGATATATAATTACAAACAGTTTCAGTCAGTTCATCAATACTGCTAGCTGATTCTTCAAACACAGTCCAATCCGTGCAATCAAATCAACCCTGCAATTCCATTGTGTTATCTTCTGTCCGAGTTAACCACTGGCGCACCACTGGCTTTTCTCTCTTTAACAAGTGACTCGACATGGAGGAGAAGGTAGAATCCAAATGCAGGAAGTTTAATAAACTCAGCAGACAAATCCAAAACACAAGGCAGAGACGTAGTCGATGAAGCAGGCAAAGAAGTAATGACAGGTAATCAGTCCAACCGGGCAAACAAAGCAAAACAGTAAACCAACAATCGGTAATCCAACAAGACAGGCACAATGGTCATAACAAGAAGGCAATGAAACAGGCAATGGAAAAACGCTCGGTAAGGCAGTGAAATAAGTGGAAATACTTTGCAAAGTAAAACTGTTCATGGCTAGTATTCGGGAGAGGGCTTCCTCTGGTGGTCGGCTGAATGGATACCAGCCTCATTTGTTACAACAAGGTTGTGTAAGTAGGCAATAAATAAACAGTACTGTGGTCTGAGGACCCTAATGGAGGACCCGCCTTTTTATGCCCCCTTAATTAAACCATAGCACAAGTCCAGGGTCCTATTCTTGCGTGTAGGACGTCACATACTGAAAAAATAATAATAATAATAATAATATTTAGGGACAGTGAACAATGGTTAAAATCCCCTAAAATAAAATGTGGTGCATCAGGAGAAATTGATTGCATCTTCTGAACAACAGAAAATATTTTATATAACCACAGTAATAAATATTTGAGAAAATTCTCATGGAAGATAAAAGGTCTTAATGAGACAGTCAAAAGTTAGATATCGGGCAGGCATAGCCGTTCCCTTACAGTAACATTCCCAGCCCATATTTGACTAATGTACAAGCAGACTCCCCCTCCAAGTAACTTCCCCGTTATCTCTGAATCACGGTCCAACTGAAAGGGTAGTCCAATGCTATCAGTTTCTAGGGAAGAATCCACGTCCGAGCCACTAAGCATACATCCCTGAACTTGTGTAGATACTTCACGTTTGCCTGTAACTCATCCAGTTTATTCCTTAGTGACTGAACGTTGGATAAGATGATAAATGGTAAGGGAACGTGGTTTCTTCTCAACTGCTTTCTTAGTCTTTGTTGAACACCACCTTTCTTGCCAAGTTTTCTTGTGTACACCGAACGGTTCTTCCTTAGTATATGCTCAGTAAAATCATCATCCTCTGGAAAATGGGCCAAAGCTCCATCACTGGGAGATGGGAGACTCCACCGAAATCCTTGTAGGAACTCACAAGAAGTTGTGACTTGTGTTGATCAAACAGCCCCGCAGTCAAGTCCAAAGATGTATTAAATATGTGTTAAAAATATCTCAAAACATTATTATGAAAAAATGAGGCATCAATAAATCTGCAAAACTTTTGTGAACCATACTAAGAAAGAGCAAAAGAAAAACTAAATATTTCTCATGTGTCTCTCAAATATGCGTCTTATCCTTTAATTATCAATTTTCTTTAATTTTTCTGTTGACCCTGTGACCGCACACCAGCTCTGGTGTTAAAAGAGTATGTTGTGGTAATGAGCTGCATAGCTATAGTTGATTCAGTGATCTTGCCAACGGATCTTGCTGATGTGAATTTGCAGATGCAAACCTCCAATGTGTTGCTCACTGTCTCTTATCACCAGTGCAGCCTTCTAATCAAATAAACAGCAGATAGGTTGAAAGGGCCTGCCGTGCTATTGGCCCAAAGGAACTGCTCCAATTCAGCTCTGCAGTAGACCGATGCCTGTGAATCAAATAGCAAAAATAAACTTTTGATATGGTAAAACCTTGTACAATTGATTCAGCATTTAAAATAATCTCCCATTGTTTTTATGCTCTACAAGATCCAAAAACAGCCAAACTGAAATGGTCAGTTATGCTTAATAATTCTCATATATGCTCTGTTACAGTAAATTGGAATATTTTGATGATATTAGTTAAAGGGATAGTTTACTGAAAAATGAAAATTCTCTCGTCATTTACTCACCTATCATTTATTCACTCATGCCTTCTGCTGAACACAAACAAAGATTTTTTGAAAAATATTTCAGCTCTGTAGGCCCATAAAATGTGAATGGCAGCCAGAACATTGAAGGTGCAAAAAGCGCAGAATAAAAGTAATCTATATGACTCCAGTGGTTAAATCCATATCTTCAGAAGACATATGACATGTGTGGGTAAGAAACAAATCAATTTAAGTCTGTTTTTACCATAAATCTCCACTTTCACTTCCACATTCTTCTTCTTCTTTTGTTTTTGGCTATTTGTATTCTTTATGCATATCGCCACCTACTGGGCAGAGAGGAGAATTTATAGTAAAAAAAGGACTTAAACATTGGTCTGTTTCTCACCCACACCTATCATATCAATTTTGAAGATACAGATTTAACCACTGGAGTGATTTGGATTACGTTTATGCTGCTTTTATGTGCTTTTTGGACCTTCGAAGTTCTGATCTTCACTTGCATTATATGGACCTACAGAGCTGAGATATTTTTCCAAAAATCTTCATTTGTGTTCAGCAGGAGAAAGAAAGTCATACACATCTGGGATGGCATGAGGGTGAGTAAATGATGAGAGAATTTTCATTTTTGGGTTAACTATTCCTTTAATGAGATACATTTATTCTATACAATAAGTTATAGCACCTTTAGTGCCTGTAACATTTCACGTAAATGTAAGTAATTGTACATCAGAGATCATTGTTGTAAATGGTGTTCAGATTGCATGGATGGGAAATTCACTCTAAAGGACATGCCTTAAGAACTAACATGAGCATAATTATTATTACAGAAAATGTTCATGTGGAAATGTCATCATGCCCTTACATAATTTTTCAGCTCTTCAAAATTAAACATTCAAACTACACTATCTTCAGGCTGTGAAATTCTTATGTTACAAATAATCACATAAACCAAAACACATAAGAGACTTTTGATCAGCATTACTTATTACGGTCTTTTCATAAACTGGGTTTAAATAAACACTGCAATGTAGTTTAGTCTTAGAGTAAAATAGTTTTAGTGCCTCAAAAAATATTATTGCAAAAAATTGTATAGCACTATATTGAAACTATATTGAAGTGCATTTTCAAATAGGCTGCCACAGTAATTAATGCCTTTATAAATGTATTATTTCTCATCTAATGGTGCATTAGTTAATTAACTGAAAGCATTAGTCATAAAGCATGTATTGTGTAATATTTTAGCAGTAATAAGCAGATCTTAGAGATAGTCTTACAATTTATTAAAAGTTAAAGACAAAGTGTACAATTTATTCAGTTCAGTTTGAAAAAGTGTAAACACTGCGGCGCTTTCAAAACATTGCTTTGTTTGAGCATCCCGACCAATGGCGTGAGATTGGGGACAGGACAATTTGTTTGTAGACCAACAGCAAATGGGGGAGTGCTTGGGAAATCTGTTTGAAAACAGAAATCTTTTACTTTCATTCTGTTTGTTGAAGCTAGTGGTGCAGAAATTGCACGCTTTACCCTTAAATTTTTGAGTCCCTGTCACGCATGAACACTGAGAGGGATGCAGTTTGAACCCAAATGCAGAGTTTAATGATGAACTGCCGACAAATATATATATATATATATATATATATATATATATATACACACACACACACACACACACACACACACACACACACAGAGAAATATAACTAGGAAGATGATAGGTAAAAGAATAACTACAACAATGAGACAAATGTTACATGCTCTTATAGATGAGACTAGACCAAGAGTGAGGAAACAACAGAGAATATATACAGACACAGGCAATATCAATACAAGGAACAGCTGGGAACACTGATGGGAAACAAGTGAATGTAATAATGATACCTGGAAGGTACATGCTGGGAAATGTAGTGTGGGTAAAAACTACAACATAAAAGTCAATGAAAGTATCAAACTAAGAGTCCGTGAACATGAAGGGATGATGACGTGACAGTCCCTAAAAATTAAAGCTTTTTTTGAACAGATCCCAGTCAAAAAATAAAGAAATAAACCACTGATTCTTTTTTACAATCCTCACAGACACCAAATGATACTTTTTCCAAGCTCTACAGAATGAATGAGATGAGATGAAATCAGAAACCAAGGTCGAGCTATTTGGAGACTCAGTGCTTAAAACACCTGTTGTCAATATTTCATCTTTCAGTTTCTTTCCAGTAGTAAATGATACAATATGACATTAATACAAAAACGACTTACCTACCTAGACCTACCTCAGTGCAAAACCTCATCTGTGTTCACAGGATCAGGGCTGGGACTAAAATTCACGAGGCACAGGACAAAATATTTATGGGTCGACAATGAACAATCAATGAGCAAACAAACAAAATTAAATTATTGCAAGTTAACTGAGTCATATGCTTGCTATAAGTCAAATCAGAAAGTAAACTGTACTACTTTTTTGTAGACTTTGAATGTATACACAATACTTTGTTTAGTTTATTTTTTGGTATGACAGTTTTTCTGGCAAACATCAGAAGGGCACAATTGTGTTCAGTCTCCCATAAGTGCTTTATTTTTTTTATAGTAAGTGCTTTATTTCTTTATTAAAAATATTTCTGCCTCTGTGAGACTGTAGTCTAATACGCAGGGGTTCATGAAAGAGTTGCAAGTGCACATCAAGTACTTGCGTTAGAAATAATCTAACGACTCTAAACAGATCATAAATCTTATACAAAACAGGACATGCTCAGTTAGAATTGCTGATTGAGGGATCATATAAATTGGCCAGTGTAGGCCTTCCTCTTGGGTTGTTTCTTTTTATCTTAATTTTTCATTCAAGTTAAGATTAGACAGACTGGATGTGATTATCTACAAAGCGCTTCACCAGGCTGAAATAATACAGGAGTCAACTCATTGTGCTTCTTGTTGAGGTCAATTAGCTTCCCACTGGCTACAGAATTATGTTCATAACACTTGCTTGCCTCTGAATGGGGAATTTAGTTTCCCTCTTTCTAAGAAACGATTCTATTTTTGTTGATAATCTTTAGTCAGTTGTTCATCTTCTCCCAAGGATATGAAAAGACCACAAAGAATCTGCTTGTACTTTTTTTTATACTGTACTGTATGCACAGAAAACACACTGTATGTTTTATTTCTAAATGTGTACCTTATCAACTTTATTTGAATATATATGGTATATGCTGCCTTAAAGTTCTCCTGGGAAGTTCCTACTTACGAGTTCAGAAATTATATTCTGCCTTTAGTCAGAATGATTGTAATTATGACCATTGTTATTTGTACCTTGGTATGTAAAACCAGTTAATTGACAGATGTGCTTTATTTTTTTTTTTTTTGCATGACTGCATGTGCTTTAAGATAAGTCAGAATAGTGAAATGCATTGTAACTGTTAGCAATAACACAAATATGATGAAAAATAAAGGCAATCCAATTGGATGCCAATTTTTATTCAGCTATGACTGTTTAAATACATTTTGAGGTTAAAAACATAAGTATTTCTATAGTATTTGCACTTCTAGATCTCAATAATTTCTGGCCTTTAAACACTGAATGATGAATGTGATATTTTTCAAGCATTAGGTCTTACAATAGGATCTTATAACAGCCAATGTTGGTGTGAAATGACAGCAGAAAGGGACTTTTTATATGGTTTAAACTAGGGATGCACCGATATGAAAATTGTGGGCCAATGCCAATACCGATTTTAACAAAAAAAACAAAAAAAAACATAGGCCGATACCGATACCAATGTGCCACTTAGCCTATTTTGTCATTAGATCACTGTTTTACTTTGGAATTATGCTTTACAAATGTACAAAGAGGTACAAAAGCTTTTTCACTGTTCTAACAATAAATCATTTCCATTGATATCTGTTTTTAAGACAGCCACAATGAAAGATAAATAGAAGATAAAAATATGTTTTTTAAGCAAAAATAAAAAAAAATAACTAAATATGATAACATGATGATTGATATGAAAAAGGTTATTTTCTACTGTTTTTATTTTGTTAACATTTTTGCATTTCTGTTTTTGTAGTTCAAAACAACAGAACTCACATTTTACATGTACTGTACTGTTCTGTATATGACTGAATATTAAAAATTAATAATATGCATATGTTGGGAAATTCCACAAAAATGTCAACCACATCATGGAAAAAAAAAAAAAGTTTAAACCAAAGGAACGATTCTGATTCTGTTCTTTTAAATTCTGTATTATATTGGTATAATGGACAATGCATACTGCCATTCAGACTGCTAGAGGGTGCCACTTGCTCACACATTGCTGACTGAAGCACCTAATGCAGAAACGCAAGGTTTAATAATCAGGCATGGCCATATTGAGATTGAATTCTTTATTCATTCAATCATGCAATATTAAGTGATATCATACCAATGTCTCAGGAGTCAAAGTCTGCTGATTTGAAAGCATTTTAGATGGTTCCCCCCATCATTTAGCCTATAGGTAAGTGCCGTTTTCACAACTGTCACGTCGGTTTATGGTGTGCCACCCCTTCTACATATTGTGGCTATTATTATTTCTGGATTGTGCATTTAAATTCACAGAGTTTTTACAAAGTGTGTTCATGCTTATAACCGATATGCGATGGTTTTAATGTGGTCAATAATTGGCAAATGAATATCGGCGCATCCCTAGTTTTAACCTTTCTTTTAATTATATCTCAAAATCATAGCATTCTATGGGAAACATTTTTTTTAATGTATTTCTTAAATGGGCAGACAGCTTTGGATGTCTTGTGTGATATCGTTTTTATTCGGCCTACGTTTGATGCACTCATTTTCTTAAAACAGTCTGTTGGAGTCAAGCCCATAAGAAACTGTACATCTGAAGGACAGGGGATAATGCAAACATCCAACATCTTTTGAAGCGAGCACAATTAAATAGGCACTGTATCTATTTATTGTGTCTCTTTGATGTATTACCTGTATATGTAAACTCATTTTTCTTGTCACTGAAAGCAAAATTCATACATCATCTTTCTAGACCTACATTCTATCTTATAATTGCCTAATTCTTTCACGTGAATATTGGGCATGGGATATGCCCATATCTACTCCTCAAGCAGCTCTTAAAAATGTGATCACCCCAGGCTTCTTCAATCATCAAGCAGAAAATGCATGCATACTGAAATATTTCTGTGTTTTCCCCTGTTATTAAATCAAAGAAAGCCCCAGTTGGTGGGCGTGAATTTTGTCAGAGGCAATGGGAGTGGTCAGGACAAAAATAAGGGAAAAGAGCAAATTATTATTGTATACAATTGTTATAACAGGTGATTGAACCAGCCAATTGTGTGGCAGCAGTGCAGTACATAAAATCATGCAGATACAGGCCAGGAGCTTCATTTAATGATCACATCAACCATCAGGATGGGGAACAAATATAATCTCAGTGATTTCGAGTGTGGCATGATTATTGGTGCAAGACGGGCTGGTTTGAGTATTTCTGTAACAGCTGATCTCCTGGGATTTTCATGCACAACAATCTCTAGAGTTTACTCCGAATAGTGCCAAAAAAAAAAAAAACATCCAGTGAGCGGCAGTTCTGTGGACAGAAACGCCTTGTTGATGAGATCAACGGAGAATGGCCAGACTGGTTTGAGCTGACAGAAAGTATACGGTAACTCAGATAACCACTCTGTACAATTGGGCATCGATATGCAGAAAAGGATAGCAACTTTTGGGCCAGTTAATTTGTAAAATCCCAGGCCAATTTCTCTTCCCAATCCACCCCTGCTAGCACGTGTAAATATACCCTTCTTAAACGTGTGGTGAAATCCAGGAAGATTTTGCTCAAACTCAATATGAAGCAGTCACTATTTTAATTATCTGTTGAATAATGCTTTACAAAATGTCTGGAAATTGTCTCCAGCACTTTTCAATTTAGATGAAATCTACTTGAAACATTTATGTTCAGACTGATCTGTTCTGAGTGACATAGTCACTTTCACTTCTTATTGAAAAGCAATCATTACCCATTTAATTTTTCAGCTCCAAACTGTTCATACAATTGGACAAATCGATAAAAACCATCAGATGACACATTCAGAACCATAAGTAAAGGTGGGTTGCCTGTCTATGCCATCGAACAGCAGAGTACTTACTGTGGCCATTTAGATAATCTTCCTTTATATAAGGTTTATGCTCTGCAGATTGTGCAGACAGAAAGAGCTATTTTACACAAATATGAAATCCTCTAATATGTGACACTGTAGTCCAGGCCTTTTGTGGCTTTGTGCTTTACAGAAAGGTTGATGAAAAGACTAGATCAGTGTTCATTTTGGTAATGCCTTCAATAACTTTTCATTTTTAAGACATGCCTTGTGTGTCCATTTTTTTTTTTTTTTTTTTTTTTTTTTTTTTGCAGTTTCAGACAGCATATGCATGAAAGAATTCTCTCTTTCCACACTGACAGCTAACTTTATTAGTATAAGAAAGTCTTTTGGCATCATGCTTACACTTATATCATAACTAAAGCAACGAATGTACTGTAGAGACACCAGATATTGACTACACTGTCTGAACAAATGGATCAGATTTCATCACTTGCCAAATGACAGTGTGGACTGTCAATCCTGTAGATTGAATTTGAAAACCAAATTGGATTTGTGTGCATTGTGAGCAAAGATTTAGAGGGAAATTGCGCTAATTTTTTCAACAGAATTAGCGTAGAATGACTACGTTTACATGGCCACAGGAAAGCAGCTTTTTGCGAGAAAGTGGTTTATTGTGAGAAAGCAGTGTTCCAGTTTACAGGCACTGTATAAGTGGCGTACTCTTTACTCCCATATACTGTACATGCGGCTCGGTCAGTAAGAATCTTTCTCCACAGCAAGTTAATTTACCCGCAATGCTTGTGTAAATAACAATTTTATTGCTTTTTTTCCCCCATTGCTTCGCTTTATTTCCAGTTATTCCAGAGTTGTTGTTACATTTGTTTTCTTAACTTTCTATTGCGAACTGCAGCGAAATTGCACTTCAATAGTGGAGTTTCCTCTTACGTAAAAATCCGGGATTTCCCAATGTACAAGCGCATATACGCGAATGAAAGGGAGAGTCGATATTTTACATTGGTGTATATAAATGGCTATAGTCAATAGTGTATGTGGATTTCACACTGTACTCCCAGAAATTTTGAATTCTTTCCACTGTGTTGACTTGTTGTTGGGCTCCATCCTAAGACGTTTGTTATCCGGTCTGTTCACGCACATGCACACTCTTCAAACACCCATCAGGACGCTGCTTTTGTGTTTACATGGCCACATTAAGCAGCGTTCTCTGGGAGAAACATGGATGTGTTCAACCGCTTTCTCTTAATCCCTTAAATGGCGAATGGAAATCTGTGTTTTTTTAACCTGACATTTCAGAATGCCGTTTTCTGCAAAAACCCTGGAATAAACAGTTTTCTTAAGTGCAGGTAAACGTGGTGTATACTATGCTAAGACTATGCTGAATAGTTTCTGAAGTGAATGAAGGGCAGCCACTAACACTTGTTAGAAACTCTCTGCTAATCAAACAAATGACTCAGTGTAGGTGGATGTGAGAGTGATTTTTTTACATATATAAATAGAGAACTTATGAGAGCAATTTCTCATCTTAGTTCCATAACTCATGTATAAAGTGTTAATTTGTTGCAGAGAGCTTCATTAAATTTGAAACGTAAATGTCTCCAGAACTGGCTCTAAAATTGATTGTTTGGGCTTTGTAAGTTTAGACCTCATGGAGTGTTTTTGGTGTTTAGTTATGACGTTATGGTGGCTTTGTGACAATGTGGTGGCCAAAGGCTTTTTATTTCAATTATTTTCCCACATGCTGTGTATTTGCCTCTAATCAGCATCCAGACTTATTAAGCACACATTTCCGTAGCTAAAGTTTAGTGTTTGTTGGATGCGAACCAATCCATTTTCTACTGTTTGCAGAGTTCCCTTTAGCTGGCAGCTAAATGTGGCATTTTGACTCCTGCAGGCGGTTTATTCATCAATTAGTCATTAAGTCCAAATTAATTAATGGAATTAGCAACCCATGTAATCATTGTGTAGTGGGCAATCAGGTTGTACAGAACGACCAATGTGATCTAATTAGTATTCATAGGTATTTGTATGTCAAATGTGGTTCTATCACTCATACACTATTGTATCTATTGCACTAAATGAACAATTTTAATGTATTAACAGCATCTAAAATGGAAATTTTACATTCGAAGAACTTAGTACAAATATTTACAAATCCTTTGGGGTTCAAAGAATCATTTAGGAAATTTCAAAACAATTGTAAGAGCACACACATACTGTAGTCTCATGACAATAATTAGTACAAGATGACGAAATCACAAGATATCATATGCCTTAGCTCTTATGAAATGGTATGACTTTTATTTTCATAGAGACCAAGCAATCACCAAACATTATTTCAAATTGATACAATACAGGCATTACATTTTAGTTAGCCTCCTATCCAAAACTTTATTTTAAAAAAGGAAACGTCAGTGAACAAATTTGGTTACTCTATATTTATTCATGCCATTCTAATGACTGCTGTAACTATGTCAGAAATCTGTAAAGCGCTTCCCTCAACTTGTTCTAAACCTCGATGTTTTCTTGCTTCCGTGGAATACAAAGTTACTTTCCTATCATAATTATGGTAAGGATTAGGGTTTGGCTAAGGGTTTAGACAGTTTAGAGCTCGAGTCAAGCCTCTTCTTCGAGCCCCCCCTTTGCGGACAGCAAGCCACATACGTTTACCCTTTATCACTCAAAGATTATATGGGCAGGCGAACTTGTGAATGCTATTTTAAAACACTGAAATTTTGCACAAGATTTCTTTCCATCCATGTTTCTGGATAAAGCTAACAGACCATTCTGAATGCGTTTTGAAAGTGAGTCACTGAAAAGTCACAAGAGCACTTCGGGTAGTGCCTGTATGCTAAATAAGAGCATAATTATAGCCTTAAAGTTAGCAGTATAGGCTTGAAATCCTTGGCATATTCAATAATAATAACCATAATGAGTAATAATTTTTGACGTCATCGTTGAAAGCATGCTGACATTTATAAAATCGGTTTGTCATTCCTATCAAGAATCAAAAATCCTAAGGGAAAGAAGACCTTCTCCCTTATTAACACCTTTTCACTATAATCAACTCTGACGGAGCGACTATGTGCAGTCTACAGCATCCGGCATCAAAGGACTGCAGAGGATCAAACAGAGTCCAAGGCAAGCGAACCAACACAATCATAACCAGCTCTGCAGGGAGTAAAATAAAGAGTCTCAGCAATTTGCTGATGGAAAAAGAAAAACTCGCCAAATTCCAAATTCACTGTTTAAGTTTGGGGAGATAGGGATTTTTTTTACAAGTAATGTGTTGTAATAAGTTAGGAATGGCATGGGATCAATTTGATTCAAGCTGTTTGTTCCCTTAGTGAGGCTCATTAAAGGGGAGCTGCATATTTGGGCCCATATGCTTATATTATGTAGGTTTACAACTCTATGCTGCTGCAGTTGGCTTTGGTCAGATGAATTATTGAATCGGTTAACAAAACTCATTAAAGCATGCTAATATATTTTGCTTCATCCTCTGAGCTGTTTGAATAATGAACAGCAGAATCTATCCAGAAGAGCTTGTAAACGAGTGAGTGTACAGGATGCCAAGGACTACTCAATTCTTGTTCATTTCTCAACTTTATTGCTTTGAAAATTGTCCTTCTGTATGTTCCCTGCTGCCTATAAGTGCAGCAAGGTCATTCCTACTATGTGGAACATTTTCATGTCCCTATCCTTTTTTACTATAAATGTCCACTTTCAGTTTCTTTGAATTGTTTTTAGCAATTCACATTCTTCATGCACATCACCAACTACTGGGCAGGGAGGAGAATTTAAAGTAAAAAAGGACTTAAAGGAATAGTTCACCCAAAAATGAAAACAGGCCATCCAAGATGTAGAGTTTCTTACTTCATCAAAACAGAATGTAAGATTTTAAGGATTTCATTTCAGGCCTCCTCCTCTAAACAATGCAAGTGAATGTCCTCCATTTTTTGATGGTCTAAAATGCATATTTAGGGTGCATCAAAATAATCCACACGACCCCAATCGACAAATAAAGTTCTTCTGAATGCAAACGTTTGATTATTTTTTAGAAACAAAACAATACTTATATACTTTTTAACTACAAATGTTCACTTCCGTACATCTCTGTGACGTGCGCTCATGAGAGGGATGTCGTAAGCTTGTTGGTAAGGTCACACGTCACGTGGAGGAGGAGTCAGGAAGTGCGTCATTGTTTACAAGAGAAACTTGTGCTGTTCACAAACCAAAACAGTCCAAAACAATTTCAAAACAATATAAAATAAAATAAAAATAATTTCCAAATAATAATAAAAAAAAAAAACAAAAAAGAAAACAATGTAAACAATGACGCACTTCCTGACTCCTCCTCCACGTATGGTGAGTGTTTTGTGCCACGATTACCTACTGAAGGAGACAGTCGTGTACTTTTACGTGAGAGAAGGATACGCCGCTGCAATAGACGTGTGACTCCAACGTCATGGATAAGTACATCGCCGCTATAGAAAGTCGTTGGTAGGTACATCAACTTAATGCAAAGCTAGTATCAGAGCTTTCTAACAAAGGGTTTAGTTGAGGTTGTAAAAAGAGTGACAAAACTCAGAAAGTGTAAATGTATTGACAGCTGAATGGGTCATGGACTTTTATTTCATTCAGGAGGCTGGAGTTCCTGTCTTATTTGTAGCCAGAACTTATTGATATTTTATTTTCGGTTTTCAGTCGCAATTTGGTTAGTTTTAGGTACTAGACCCTTTCACAATTTCAACCATGTGTTAGAAAGTCTTTCTGCTAGAAAGTCCTGAAGGCAAACTGATGTGCTATTGTCACATCTGGTATATACTATAAGTATATACTGTACATAGTCACAGGTGACATTGCGAATTATACATCTTCAGCAGAGCTGTAATTTTACTAAGTAATATACAGTAATTAATATGAGCCCATCATTACTAGCAACAACTTTAAAGATGAACACATAAATTCAATAATTATAATCCAGTAATATATAATATTCTGGAATGTGCCATTCTGAACTTTTACTCTTGATGTTTTAAGTATATGATGCTAATACTTTTGTACTTTTACTTAAAGGGATAGTTCACCCAAACAAGACGATTCTGTCATCATTTACTCCTCTTCATGTCGTTCCAAACCTGTATGACTTTCTTTTTCTGTGGAACATATATTTTGAGACTTATTATACAAGACTTTTCCAAGTCTCTCAAAGATATGATTTTTGGCTTCCTTATGATAAATACAATGGCTAATTTCATAGATTTATAGGAAACTATCAAAACCATTAATATTTATAATACATATCACATATTTAACAATTTTCAACCTCTACCATGTCAAATTTATTCGTTTATCTATTTTATTGTGTCTTTTTTCCCCCAATTCTAATTTATTCTTGTTGACTCAGTATTTTGCTGTTTTTAAATGTCATCACTTGAAGGCACTGTTTGTACTCTTCTTGCTCAATTTCAGGAATAATGTTAAGAATGAAAATAATGAGTGATTCTTTTTGCTATTTTAACTGTAAAAAGTGGTATATAAACTGCTGCTGCTGTACTTCCACATTCTGGATCCTTTGATGAGGGTTTATTCAATGAATAGTGCATTCAGTGAACATGTATGAGTAGGTTTAGCATGCATTTAGGGAAAATAGTTTTACAAAATCTTTACTCTTTGCTCTGTAAAAGACTGCCTTCAGATTTCAAAATCCAAAAGTAATTCTCCTTATTACAAGAAAAGAATAATAATAATAATAATAATAATAATAATAATAATACAAATAAAAGCATCTTGCCTTTAAGTGAAAGGATTTTAAAATACTCATATATAGGCTTTCTCAAAGTGCAACTTGAAATACTTGTTGGCTGTGTTACAGTATATTTGTTTCAAGTATGACCATGTTACCATGTCCTTTAAATACTGATATTTTTTTGAAAAACTGATGCATTGTTAGCTGCTTTTTTCCAATTTAAAGGAGGCAGATTGCAAAAGAAAGGGACTGCTGATTTGTTTTTCTTCAATTATTTCAAGTTGCACTTAGAGAAAGACAGAAGTCAACGAGAATACACTTCAAAAGTCCACAAAGAGACCACACAGATTCCAAGGGTGGTCTTGCGCATAGAGGTTAGGGCTTCATCATAGGAAACATCCTAAAAAAAAGGTCAAATACAAATAGAAAATTAACAACAGACCAGGGGTGAAAGGGGGAGTTTGTTTTAGGGAAACATACAATTTTAATTTAAATAACTTACCATGTACTCCTTCACGAGTTTTGAGGGGACTTCATTCAGGTAAGCAGCAAGTGTTCTCTAGACGCATTCACATTTTCTTTTCGATGGTGGCATTCTGGAAATGTGACAAATGAGCAGTGTTCAGCGGAGTTAACACACAAGTTAGCATTTTGATTTTCAGACTTACACTAGGGGATGCTTTCTTTAAATAGCATCTCACAGAATATCCCACTGCGTTATTTCTACAATAGTCAAATTTGTCAATCTATTCATTGGCTGAAATTAATTCTACAACAGCATCTTTGATGGCCCCAAAATACCAGGAACCAGTACAAGAAAACAAACAAATGGTCCTAAACCAGAAGCTTTGCTACAGAAAAGCTACAAAATAATCTTGGATGTCAGAGTTGTGCCTACTGCATGAATGACAACTCTGATGCTTCTGAGAAATGCCGTAAATTTACAAACAGGCCCTGAAATTAAAATGGTATGAATCATGTGCATATTAACATTCCATTAACATCTGATGGAGGGAACGAGACGTTGTGTCAATGTAGTGACACTAGGGGTCACTCTTGGGAGCCCCAAACACATCTACTTTTTTGAAAAAAGGCCAATACGAATTGGTGAGTGGAATTTGCATGCCACTCCCCCGGACATATGGGTATAAAAGGAGTTGGTATGCAACCACTCATTTAGGTTTTGTGCTGAGAAGCCGAGACCAGGTCCCGGCCATTTCAGTGGGTAGTTCTGCGTTGTGTCAATGTAGGGACACTAGGGGTCCCTATACAAAATGCCACAACTCTCTGAACTGTGTTACATGAACTGGCGGTGTGTGACGGGCAGACCGCAGTGTGCCTCGTAACCAGCGCAAAAGGCCATCACGTAATCTCCCCCAACGCTCTTATGAGCGTCGAACGGCCCTTCAGGAACAAGTCGACTGCCCAATGATAGGGACAGGCTAGCCCAGCCGAGGCCTCTTTTCCTCTCTTTTCTCCCCAAAAAGAGTGGAATTTGTTAACCGACTGGGAGCCATAAGTGTCTGCGTTGGTGGGTGTCCCTCCCAAGGGGAAGACACCGCGGAGACCACACCCTGCCCAAAAAGAGGGTGGGGGGGGGGTATTTTGAGTGGAATACGTCACATGGTCTTACCGAGTCTTGTTGGAAGTTTGTCATGTGGAGAGGTCCCATGGTAGGTCCTAACCAAAGGGGGAGGAGTTTATACCAAGCATGGCGACCGGGGGCAGAGGGGCCACCAGACACAGCAATGCCAAGGCTGGGTTTGCCTCCTCCTGGGGCAGCGCTTGCAGGTTCACCACCTGACACCTAAAAGGGGTCGTGAGAACCTTGGGCACATAGCCCGGTCGGGGTCTCAGGATCACGTGAGAGTAACCTGGACCGAACTCCAGGCACGATTCTCTGACAGAGAACGCCTGCAGGTCCCCTACCCTTTTGATGGAAGTGAGTGCAGTCAGGAGGGCAGTCTTCAAAGAGAGTGCCTTAAGCTCAGCTGACTCTAAGGGCTCAAAGGGAGCTCCCTGTAGACCCCGAAGTACTACAGAGAGGTCCCACGAGGGGACAAGGCGCGGTCTGGAGGGATTCAACCTCCTAGCGCCTCTCAGGAACCTGATGATCAAGTTGTGCTTCCCCAAGTACTTACCATCTACTGCATTGTGATGAGCCGAAATAGCGGCTACATACACCTTCAAGGTGGAGGGGGACAGCCACCCCTCCAGCCTCTCCTGCAGGAAGGAAAGCACCGATCCGGCTGCACATCTCTGGGGGTCTTCGCGTTGGGAAGAACACCACTTAGCGAACAGACGCCACTTCAAGGCATACAGGCGCCTCATAGAGGGTGCCCTGGCCTGAGTGATCGTGTCTACCACCGCGGGTGGTAGGCCACTTAGGTCTTCCGCATCCCGTCCAGGGGCCAGACATGGAGATTCCAGAGGTCTGGTCGTGGGTGCCAGATGGTGCCCCATCCCTGAGAAAGAAGGTCCTTCCTCAGAGGAATTCGCCGGGGGGGAGGGGCTGTCGCAAGGAGTGTGAGATCCGAGAACCACGTCTGGGTGGGCCAGTAGGGTGCTACTAGGATGATCTGCTCCTCATCCTCCCTGACCTTGCACAGGGTCTGTGCAAGTAGGTTCACTGGGGGAAATGCGTATTTGCGTAATCCGCCTTCAGACAGTTCAGCACCGACTGCACGCGCTCGTTCGTGAGGCGCGCTGTCATCGAGACTGAGTCCAACTCCAAACCGAGAAAAGAGATGCTCTGATCCGGGGAGCGCTTGCTCTTTTCCCAGTTGACCCGAAGCCCCAGTCGGCTGAGGTGCCGGAGCACAAGGTCCCTGTGTGAGCAGAGCAACTCCCGAGAGTGAGCTAGGATTAGACAGTCGTTGAGATAATTGAGGATGCGGACGCCCACTTCCATTAACGGAGCAAGGGCTGCCTCTGCGACCTTCCTGAAGACGCGAGGGGACAAGAACAGGCTGAAGGGGAGGACCTTGTACTGGTACGCCTGGCCTTCAAAGGCAAACCGCAGGAAGGGTCTGTGTCGAGGTAAGACCGAGGCGTGGAAGTATGCGTCCTTCAGGTCTACCGCCGCTAACCAATCTTGATGCCGGACCCTCGCTAGAATGCGTTTTTGCATCAGCATCTTGAACGGGAGTCTGTGCAAAGCCCGGTTCAGTACTTGCAGGTCCAGGATTAGTCGCAACCCACCGCCTTTCTTTGGTACGATGAAGTAAGGGCTGTAGAACCCTTTCTTCATCTCAGCTGGAGGGACAGGCTCTATCGTGCCCTTGTGCAGAAGGGTAGCGATCTCTGCACGCAAGGTAGCGGCGTTCTCGCCTTCACCGAGGTGAAGCAGATGTCGCTGAACCTGGGCGGGTGCCTGGTGAACTGAATCACGTAGCCAAGTCGGACGGTTCGGGTCATCCATCGCGACAGGTTGGAAAGCACGAGCCATGTGCTCAATATCCAGGCGAGTGGGACCAAGGGAATGATCACGTTGGACGTACCGGCGGGTGGGGCCTCGCAGCGGGGCAGAGCTTGAGGTGCCACGTCGAGGGGATTCGAGCCCCGTGGCCATGCTGAGTCCAGGGACATCGAAGCACTTACCTGGCTCCTGCCACCCACCATAAGATTGGCCGAGGAGGGGGGAGGAGGAGTCTCGTCCCCGTAGTCCACCGGAACCAATCTCGTGTGAGTGTGTTTGTGTCACAGCTGGGCACACAGGGGCGGGGGGTCTGCCGCTGAAGCGCCATACCTGCAAAAATGGGACGGTGGATGGTGGTCGTGACGACAGCCGTGCGTACCGGACATGTGACCCAGGAAATGAGAAAACCAATCTTTTGTTGAACTTTTGGGTACCGCAGCCTCTTGGGCATGCGGCAGAAAATAAACAAAGGAGTCTCCTCCTGGCCCTCCACTGGGGGATGGAGTGGTCTGCTCACCAGCTCCAGAGAAGCAGGTCTCCTCGCCCCTGGGTTGCCTGTCTCAGGGGTGCTTCGAAGCCTTCCTCAGATTCTTAGTGACCAGCCGTGAGACGGGTGGCGTCTGCTTCCTGCATTGGGATCCAGGCCTGGGCCGGGCCACGGGGGTAGGCTGCAGCAGAGCCAGTGTTGTTGCTGCAGGAGGACGCCCTTGGTGACAAGCAGATGGGGTGCGGGGTCTTGAGCCACGCCAGGGCAGGATGTGTTGTATGGCCTCCGTCTGCTTCTTCACCGCCGAGAACTGCTGGGCAAAGTCCTCGACGGTGTCGCCGAACAGGCCAACCTGGGAGATGGGGGCGTCAAGGAACCGTGCCTTGTCAGCCTCTCACATCTCAACCAAGTTGAGCCAAAGGTGGTGCTCCTGGACCACCAGGGTGGACATCGCCCGCCCGAGAGACCGTGCCGTGACCTTCGTCGCCCGGAGAGTGAGGTCGGTCACCAAGCGCAGTTCCTGCATCAATCTCGGGTCAGAACTACCCTCGTGCAGTTTTTTTAGCACCTTGGCTTGATGTACTTGCAGGAGAGCCATGGCATGCAGGGCGGAGGCAGCTTGTCCAGCGGCACCATAGGCCTTAGCCATCAGGGACGGCATAAACCTACAGGCCCTGGACGGGAGCTTCGGGCGCCCAAGCCAGGTGGCGGCTCTCTGCGGACACAAGTGCACCGCGAGCGCCTTATCCACCTGGGGGATCACCGAATACCCCCTGGCCGTTCCACCATCGAGGGTAGTGAGAGCAGGGGAGCTGAAAGACCGGGACCGGGCAGTAAAAGGTGCCTCCCACGATCTTGTCAGCTCCTCATGCACTTCCAGGAAGAAAGGAACGGGGGCGGGGCATGGCTCGGCACCCCAAGCCCAGGAACCAATTGTCGAGCCGCGAGGGTTCAGGGGAGAGTGGAGGTTTCCACACTAGCCCGATGCTTGTGGCCGCACGGGAAAGCATGTCCGTCATTTCCGCGTCGGCCTGGGACTGGGCGACCATTCCCGAAGGAGGAAGCCCAGTCGAAGCCTCTGTGTCCGACTGAACGAGCCCGCTCTCCGATGCTGCGCTTGATAACTCGTCATCTTCCCGGGCTCTGAAGAAGAGGTCGAACTCGCCCTGAGATGAGCCAGCGGTCTTGTCCGAGCGCCGAGCCGGGGCAAGCGAGCGTGCTGGGGAATGGGAGGTCCGTGGGGGGATACCCGGCAGAGGTGGTCCCATTGATGTCCCCAAATCAGAAGAGGGATAAGCCGCTGAAATGCACCGTAAAATCCAGCAGATGAGGTGAATGAACTCACGGATGAATTCAGCTTCAATGTATAGAACCGCTCGGCTCCGAAGAGACAATCTGAATGAGTGGTTGCATACCAACTCCATTTATACCCGTATGTCCGGGGGAGTGGCATGCAAATTCCACTCGCCAATTCTCATAGGCCATTTAAAAATAAAGCAGAGGTGTTTGGGGCTCCCAAGAGTGACCCCTAGTGTTACTACATCGACACAACATCGAGTGAGTGACAGATAGGGAACCAAGGTTTAAAGGGATAGTTCACCCAAAAATGAAAAGTTCAGAGGGATTGTTGTAATTGTACTGAATTCCACAGATACCTAATAAAATTTAAAAATGACAAATCAAATTGGTTGCTGATAAATTTGTTTAAATATTATCATATACCACAGTATTTCTTTATCAGCACTCACACACAAATGAAATACAAAATTGTTACAGATGAACAAACCTGAATTACATCCAAAGGACTTCAATTCAGAATTTGGATTTACATACAACAACCATCACAGCTGACATTACATCACAAAGATTACCTCTTGCTCAGTAAAGAGTGCTGGTCATCTGTTCTTAAATTCCACGAGGAAAGGCAGACCTCACGCCTCCTGTGTGCAAATGCAGACTAGTAAAATTATGAATGATCTAACCTACAAGTTTAGTAAGCAAGATGACATCTTATTCAAGAGTCCAATGTATTTATTGCGATATGTGTAGTTAGAGATGCCAAAGTTGGAGTTAACATTTGATATTAAATAAAAATGCTCAATGCCATTATTAGTATGCACTATTGCCACTTGTTGGGAAATAACTAAATAAAAGCAATAGCCTATAACAAATAAATCTAATGCAAACTTCACACACACAAAACACACTGACGTAGCTACCTGGAGAGTACGTATGTGCCAGATGTGTTTTAAGGCGACGTACCTGGAGACGACGTACTTAGTACACATATAATTTTTTTAAATACATTTCTGATATACGCCGCCGTTACGTCGCCACCGGTAGATGTTCCTTATGTGCACTCGGCGTGACGTCGCCTCCGGTCTTACGTCAGCAGTCCCAATCAATCCCATTCAAAACTCAACATGGTCTGATGGCGACAGAAGGGTAGACTGCTCCTTCTCCCGGGAAGCCTTTAAAGTGGCACTATCCACTCGCCATACTCCACGTGACGCGTGACCTTACCAACGAGCTTACGTCATCCCTCTCATGAGCACACGTCACAGAGATGTATGGAAGTGAACATTTGTAGTTAAAAAGTATATAAGTATTGTTTTGTTTCTAAAAATAATCAATCGTTTGCATTCAGAAGACCTTTATTTGTCGACTGGAGTCATGTGGATTATTTTGATGCACCCTAAATATGCATTTTGGACCATAAAAAAATGGAGGACATTCACTTGCATTGTTTAGAGGAGGAAGCCTGAAATGAAATCCTAAAAGTCTTAAATTCTGTTTTGACGAAGAAAGAAACTCAGATACATCTTGGATGGCCTGAGGGTGAGTAAATTATTAGCAAATTTTCATTTTTGGGTGAACTATTCCTTTAAATATTTATTTGTTTCTCACCCGCACCTATCATATTTCTTCAGAAGACAAGACTTGCATCACCAAACAACACTGATCTAAGCATAGCCAAGCATATCTAATAGGATTCGCATCTTTGACGTTTAGTGAAACACAGCGGGCCATGTCATTTCAACATGGGAAAACACATTGAAGGGGGTGACCCGCACCATGTATAATAAAAACCTATTTATAGAAAACTTTTATGAGTATAGTCTTTTTCTCATGTGCATGTACACCATTCAGATCACTCTTCAAAAAAACACAATTAATTCGATAATGTGTAAATCTTTTTAAATTAGCACAAAATTGCGGCTGGGGTAAGGGAATGAAGTAGGGGGGGCGTTCATCAAAAAAAGGCTGAGAACCACTGCTCTAAAACATTCAAACCATTATGAATATTACAGAACTCAATATAAATAAAAATTTGCAAAGACAAAAAATTTACTTCAAGGTGACACCCTCATTTAAGCTAACTGTCAATCCATCACTGAGTAATGACTAAGTCTACTTTAGGTCTTGTTTTCATCCTTTTAGGCATCTTGTTAATTTTCTTGCCATTGTATAACTAATCAAGTTATAATTAATACATATTAATGCCAATAAATTCAAGTGCTTGAGCTTGACCAGAGCATGAAATTCTGTTATACCATTTTAAATACTGACTTATATTACAACAAAAACAAAGTGGCAAAGTGTAGATCTGTATGATGACCTGTGCTAGATGTTGACAGTGAGTGACAAAAGAGATGAAGCTCAACAAGACAAGTGTTCAAGCTGATTGCATGACACTGCAGCAGAAGTACTGAAAAGTCACCATGACACACTCACCTCAACAATATTTGGTGAATAAATGCTAATATAATTGATGAGCTAACCTGATGTGTGGAACATTCATGCCTACTAAAAAGCACTGTAATTACGCATGATTAGCATTACAATTGCTTTAGCTTTTTTCACTATATTGCCAAAAGCACCCATATGTGCTTGTGGAGCATTACATTTGAAAAGGTGAGTGTGTTATTTCTGCCTCATGGTTATTAAATGGAATTGCAAAAATACTGGCTTTTTCAAACAGGTTTCCCAAAAACTCACCCCATTTGCAGTTTGAAAAACAGGTAGTCCCATACCAAACTCACACAAACAGAATGGCCAGACTGGTTCGAGCTGACAGAAAGGCTACGTTAAGTCAGATAACCACTCTGTACAATTGTAGTGAGCAGAATAGCATCTCAGAATGCACAACATGTCGAACCTTGAGGCAGATGGGCTACAACTGTAGAAGACCAGGTTTGGCACTTTGTTAGGACCATAGTTTTCCTAATAAAGCGCTTAGTGAGTGTGCATATATATATATATATATATATATATATATACATATATACAGGTGCATCTCAATAAATTAGAATGTCATGGAAAACTTCATTTATTTCAGTAATTCAACTCAAATTGTGAAACTCGTGTATTAAATAAATTCAATGCACACAGACTAAAGTAGTTTAAGTCTTTGGTTCTTTTAATTGTGATGATTTTGGCTCACATTTAACAAAAACCCACCAATTCACTATCTCAAAAAATTAGAATACATCATAAGACCAATAAAAAAAAACATTTTTAGTGAATTGTTGGCCTTCTGGAAAGTATGTTAATTTACTGTATATGTACTCAATACTTGGTAGGGGCTCCTTTTGCTTTAATTACTAACTCAATTTGGCTTGGCATGGAGGTGATCAGTTTGTGGCACTGCCGAGGTGGTATGGAAGCCCAGGTTTCTTTGACAGTGGCCTTCAGCTCATCTGCATTTTTTGGTCTCTTGTTTCTCATTTTCCTCTTGACAATACCCCATAGATTCTCTATGGGGTTCAGGTCTGGCGAGTTTGCTGGCCAGTCAAGCACACCAACACCATGGTCATTTAACCAACTTTTGGTGCTTTTGGCAGTGTAGGCAGGTGCCAAATCCTGCTGGAAAATGAAATCAGCATCTTTAAAAAGCTGGTCAGCAGAAGGAAGCATGAAGTGCTCCAAAATTTCTTGGTAAACGGGTGCAGTGATTTTGGTTTTCAAAAAACACAATGGACCAACACCAGCAGATGACATTGCACCCCAAATCATCACAGACTGTGGAAACTTAACACTGGACTTCAAGCAACTTGGGCTATGAGCTTCTCCACCCTTCCTCCAGACTCTAGGGCCTTGGTTTCCAAATGAAATACAAAACTTGCTCTCATCTGAAAAGAGGACTTAGGACCACTGGGCAACAGTCCAGTTCTTCTTCTCCTTAGCCCAGGTAAGATGCCTCTGACGTTGTCTGTGGTTCAGGAGTGGATTAACAAGAGGAATACGACAACTGTAGCCAAATTCCTTGACACGTCTGTGTGTGGTGGCTCTTGATGCCTTGACCCCAGCCTCAGTCCATTCCTTGTGAAGTTCACCCAAATTCTTGAATCGATTTTGCTTGACAATCCTCATAAGGCTGCGGTTCTCTCGGTTGTTGTTCATCTTTTTCTTCCACACTTTTTCCTTCCACTCAACTTTCTGTTAACATGCTTGGATACAGCACTCTGTGAACAGCCAGCTTCTTTGCCAATGGATGTTTGTGGCTTACCCTCCTTGTGAAGGGTGTCAATGATTGTCTTCTGGACAACTGTCAGATCAGCAGTCTTCCCCATGATTGTGTAGCCTAGTGAACCAAACTGAGAGACCATTTTGAAGGCTCAGGAAACCTTTGCAGGTGTTTTGAGTTGATTAGCTGATTGGCATGTCACCATATTCTAATTTTTTGAGATAGTGAATTGGTGGGTTTTTGTTAAATGTGAGCTAAAATCATCACAATTAAAAGAACCAAAGACTACTTCAGTCTGTGTGCATTGAATTTATTTAATACACGAGTTTCACAATTTGAGTTGAATTACTGAAATAAATGAAGTTTTCCATGACATTCTAATTTATTGAGATGCACCTGTATACTGCTGGCCAAAAGTTTGGAATAATGTACAGATTTTGCTCTTATGGAAAGAAATTGGTACTTTTATTCACCAAAGTTGCATTCAACTGATCACAATGTATAGTATGGACATTAATAACGTGAAAAATTACTATTACAATTTGAAAAAAAATATATATATATTTTTTTAAACTACTTCAAAGAGTTCTCATCAAAAAACACTCCACATGCAGCAATGACAGCTTTGCAGATCCTTGGCATTCTAGCTGTCAGTTTGTCCAGATACTCAGGTGACATTTCACCCCACACTTCCTGTAGCACTTGCCATAGATGTGGCTGTCTTGTCGGGCACTTCTCACGCACCTTACAGTCTAGCTGATCCCACAAAAGCTTAGTGGGGTTAAGATCCATAACACTCTTTTCCAATTATCTGTTGTCCAATGTCTGTGTTTCTTTGCCCACTCTAACCTTTTCTTTTTGTTTTTCTGTTTCAAAAGTGGCTTTTTCTTTGCAATTAGGCCTGCACCCCTGAGACTTCTCTTTACTGTTGTACGTGAAACTGGTGTTGAGCGGGTAGAATTCAATGAAGCTGTCAGCTGAAGACATGTGAGGCATCTATTTCTCAAACTAGAGACTCTGATGTACTTATCCTCTTGTTTAGTTGTACATCTGGCCTTCCAAATCTCTTTCTGCCCTTGTTAGAGCCAGTTGTCCTTTGTCTTTGAAGACTGTAGTGTACAACTTTGTATGAAAACTTCAGTTTTTTGGCAATTTCAAGCATTGTATAGCCTTCATTCCTCAAAACAATGATTGACTGACGAGTTTCTAGAGAAAGCTCTTTGTTTTTTGCCATTTTTGACCAAACATTGACCTTAAGACATGCCAGTCTATTTTATACTGTGGCAACTCAAAAACAAAGACAATGATAAAGAGCACCTATTATGGTTTTTCAAATATTACGTTTCATGTAGTGTGTTATATAGCTGTTTGTGAATGTAAAAAAAAGTCTGTAAAGTTTCACAAATCAAAGTGCACGACAAATGGAGTTATTGACTCCCAAAAGAAAGAACCGATTCTGAACACCTGAAACACGTCGTTAGTAATTCCAGACTTACTTCCTGTACTAACCTACGTAATTTGGGCTATGTCTCGTTTGGAAGGCTGTGTCCTACGAAGGTCGCGTTTGTCGGCCGCATACGTCATTGAGGCTGTCTCGTTTCAGAAAAGCGAGTAGGACACTTCGAAAGCAGCCTTCGAATGCGACCTTCTTTCACGGGAATTCGGAGGATGCATGATGTGTATCCTTTGTGGGCACTCACAACCCACAGTTCTTTGCTTCAACAGAAATGTCTAAAAAAAATTACACTAATTTGCCCATAAATATGATGTTCAAATGCAAGGAATGTTAATTCCCAAGTTGAAGTACCTCAGTAGATGGGTGCAGAGTATACAATATGTATAATTATATTAATATATAATTAAAATAAAGTATTAGACTAACAGTACACCTGTATAATCTATTTTCTTTTCTCTTTACATCATTATAACTCTCCTAAAATGTACCTCATGCATTCCCTTCCAGAGGGACTTTGTTCCCTTCTCACTCAAAGTGCTTGCGCTTGTTAAAGAGTGGTGTACTCTCATAGCAACCATGTTGTGTTACGTTTCCATTTGTCCTACGAAGGCTGTCTCGTTTAAACGAGGCTTGTTTTTTTTATGATTTACATTTTTATTTATTAAAACACAGGAAAACAAAACATAATTATAAATACACAAAATCAACTTTTAACACCCACTACCACCCCTCCTCCTCCCCAACCCCACCCCAAACCTCAACAAACAACCCTGTGGTCTTAGATGAACACATATAAAAGAATACAAAAACAAAAACCAAACAACTAAAAGAGGAAAAAAGAGAATAATAATAATAATAATAATAATAAAAAATACATATATATACAAATATAAAAATCACACAAACTGACAATTACCCCTCTCTCTCCACTATTCCACCCAAGAACCCTCCAAGAATGCTAAATATCCACCCCATTTTCCCACAAACAGATCCGGATTCCCCAGTCTTCTGTAAGACCCCTCCTCTAAGGCCGCCACTCTCCCCATCTCCGAGCACCACTCCTGAAACGGGGGTGCTCCAACCGACTTCCAACCCCTCAAAATCACCTGCCTGGCGACCATAACACAGGTCAGGACCCAATCCTCCACATGTTTATTCTCCACATTAATTTCTGCCCCATCTCCCAAAATACAGAGTCTGGGGCAAAATGAAACCCGAGTGCCCAAGACCTCACATACAAAATTCTGAACTCTCAACCAAAACCCCTGGATCTCAATGCACCCCCAAAAAACATGGGTTATATCTCCATCCTCCGATTGGCATCGCCAGCAGGTAGGTGTGTCTTTAAGACCAAGCCTATACAGTCTAGAGGGGGTCCAATAGAATCTATTTAAAATCTTGAACTGAATAAGGTGAACCCTTGCATCTCTAGATACAGACTTGACATTTTTCAGAATCTTAGTCCACACTCCATCCTCCAATACCAAATTCAAATCTTTCTCCCATAATCTCTTAATAGAAGTTAAGGCTCCATCCTCCATACTCTGAATTAACAGGGTGTAGTACACTGATGCCTCATGACCTTTTCCAAAAGCCGCAATCACCTCACCCAAAGCATCTGCCTCCTTAGGGGGGTGTGTGCTACTCCCAAAAATAGTACAAAGCAGGTGGCGCAATTGTAAATATCTATAAAACTGAGGTCTGGGGATCCCAAAATGTTGGACCAAGTTTTCAAATGATCTCAACACTCCACTTTCATATAGGTCACTGAGTGTAGCAACCTCCCTCACAATCCACTCTGGCCAGCAGAAAGGGGACTTGCCAATACGTAATCTTGGGTTCTGCCATATACTCGAGGCAACATTTAAATAAGTGTCCAATTTAAACAATCTGGACACTTTAGTCCATACCGAATGTAAATGCGAAATAACGGGGTGTAACTTAACTTTTCCGATTTGTTTGATAGAGATATTTTGTAATGGCGAAATAGGGGCAAGAACTGCCTGTTCAATAACAAACCAGGGAGGGGCTCTCTCAGGTGGAAGTGACCAATGAGCCAAATGTCTGAGACTGAAAGCATAGTAATAAAGCAAAATCTTGGGTAGGCCTAGCCCTCCTTTGTCAATCGGCCTATGTAACTAATTAAAATGCAATCTGGGACATTTACCATTCCAAATGAAGGACTTCACTATGCTATCAAATTGCTTGAAATAAGAGAGGGGGACATTTACAGGGATAGATTGTAGCAGGTAGTTAAATTTTGGAATACAATTCATTTTGATAACATTAACCTTCACAATCATAGATAAATGTAATGAAGCCCACCTGCCCACATCGCTCAAAATCTTTTTATTAAAGGGTCAAAATTAACACTAACTAAATCAGACAAATTTGCTGGGAATAAAATCCCCAAATACTTAATGCCCTGTTTGGGCCATTGGAAGGTGCCCGGCTGAAAAGCCGTTACTGGACATTACGCTGTCAAAGCCAAAGCTTCGGATTTAGACCAATTGACCTTGTATCCTGAGAACTTGGAAAAGGAATTAATAATTCTGTGGAGGCAAGGCATAGATCTAGTAGGTTCAGAGACAAATAATAAAATATCATCTGCGTAAAGCAGAAGCTTATGCGCCACACCTCCCACCACCACCCCTGGAAAATCATCCTCCCCCCATATCGCGGCTGCTAATGGTTCCAGGGCAAGACAGAACAATAAAGGGGAAAGAGGGCAGCCCTGCCGAGTGCCCCTATCCAGAGTAAAATAATCTGAAATTAATCCATTTGTTTGTACCGCTGCTACAGGGTGTCTATAAAGTAACTTAATCCAACCAATAAATGTACTTCCGAACCTGTATATTTCCAAAATCTTAAAAAGATAATCCCATTCTGCCATATCAAACGCCTTTTCGGCGTCAAGTGAGATGGCAGTGACCGGAGATTGATCATTCGCTACTGACCACATAATATTGATGAAACGCCTAATGTTATTAGAAGAGCTATGGCCCCGAATAAATCCCACCTTATCTATATGTATAAGAGATGTCATAACCTCACTTAATCGGTTAGCCAAAATGTTTTTCTTGTGTCATGGTTGGTGGAATCTTTCCATTCTTTAATGATTCCGTATAAACTTCTAACACAAGTGGAGCCAGTTCTGTAGCATAAGATCTAAAAAATTCAGCAGCAAAGCTGTCTGGCCCCGGAGCCTTGCCTGTAGGCAAGGCCTTAATTACCTCGCCAAGCTCCTCCAAGGTTATCTCAGAATCAGGAGAATTTTTTGCTCAGTAATCAGTTTAGGGAGTTCTAATGGGTCCACAAAGTTTCTAATATCTTCATCAGTAGACGAAGACGTGGAACTATAGAGATCAAGATAGAATTCTTTAAAAGCATTATTAATATCAACGGCTGAGGTAAAAATTTCACCACCAGCAGATTTCACTGAGGGAATGATAGAAAGAGACACTCTCTGTTTTATATATCTAGCCAAAAGCTTCCCTGCTTTGTCACCCGACTCAAAGCATGACTGTCTTGCCCTGAATAACCAAAACTCCACTTTCCGCGATAAAATAGTATTATATCTATATTTCAATCGGGTCAATTCTTTGAGGCCATCAGATGACATACGGCACTTCAGCTCTGCCTCGGCACTTTTAATATTTCCTTCCAACTCCACAAGTTCTTGTGCTTTGGATTTTTTGGTGAATGAGGCATACTCTATGATCCGACCCCTAAGGACCGCCTTAAGTGCCTCCCAAGCCACGCCCACAGAGGATACCGAGGACCAGTTGGTCTCCATATAAACACTGATTTCAGTCTTTAACATTTGTTGGAGATCAGGATTTTGCAAAAGGGACACATTAAGGCGCCAACTATATGATTTATTTTTCTCTGTATATGGCAACACCTCTAAACTCACCAGGGTGTGACCCGAGACTAAAATGTTTCCAATTGAGCAATCAACAACAGATGCAATGAGGGATTTGGATATAAAAAAAATAAATCTATTCTAGAATAAATCTAATGGACTGATGAAAAAAATGTATAGTCCCTACCAGATGGGTTCAAAAGTCTCCAAATATCCATAAGACCAAGATTTTTACACATCCTGTGAAGCGTCAATGTTGCTCAAGGGGGTTTACACACTTTTGCTTCACTGTGATCAAGGACCATCAAAAGATTAAAGTCTCCTCCCAATATTATATCATGAGGGGTGCCAGCAGCTTGCAGCATCCCTTCAAGATCTATAAAAAAGCCCTGATCATCAGCGTTAGGTGCATAAATATTAGCCAAAATCAACCTTTGCCCTTGAATTTCAGCTAAAACTATAATGACTCTCCCTAATTTATCTTTAGTCTGTTTGAGACATTTGAATTGTAAATGTTTATTTACCAATATAATGACTCCCTTGCTCTTACTTGAGCCAGCACTAAAAAAAACATGTCCACCCCATATCTTCCCAATTTTTTCAGCTTCCTGCAGGGAGAGATGTGTTTCTTGAAGAAACACTATATCATATTTCTTACGTTTAAGAAAAGAAATAGCCTTCCTTCTTTTTATGGGGTGCCCCAACCCATTTACATTCCATGTGGAGAGAGATAGTACACTCATATTAACAACTGACATATTGATATAATAAAAATAAATAAACTGTGTGTCAAAAACAACATTATACAGACCACATTCCCCATTAGTGAAACAATCAAACCCCGAAATTCCCCCCGAACAAACCCCGCGCATGAAAGCACCAACCGGCGACAATCCCTCTAAACTCAAAAGGTCCATGAACGCCCATGAGCCCCCATGAAAACTTTGCCATCTGATCGCTCAATTGATCTTCCATAAAACAAATTCCAGCTGATATAAAACCATTCAGATTCCTCGGACAGACAGACGAATTTTAAGTGAGCCAGCTGTCATGAGTTCAGCGGATGACATAATCATTCCAATGTCCCGTAAAAAAAAACTCAACAAAACAAACTACAGCCAGCAGGAGGAATAAGCACGAAGAATGAACAGATTAATCCACAGCTGTTCCAAAGGAGTGTTATTCAACAGAACAAGCTCCAGCTGCTAGGCGGAGCCAACACAAAAAGAAACAAAACCGGCATCACGGTTCCCCGGATGGTTGAATTCACTCGGAGGCTGCATAAAATTATATAACATGACTTACATAATCCATCAACTTTATAAAAGACATCCTTTGTGTGAGCATGTAGATATTTTGCGGTCATCTGTAGTGTCCAATCTCAAACTGGCCGGGAACTTCAATGCAAAAGTAATCTTCCGTCAATGCAAACATTTCTTTAAGGAAAAGTGTTATTCACAAATCAAGCTCCAGCCGCACGGCGGAGCCAACGCAAAAAAAAACAACAAAATATCGCCCAGCTTCCTCAAGAGTAAGTACAGTGAGTCGACCCACTCACATGAGAAACATCCAATGGTTTACTCAACCATTGATTCAATAAAAGACACTGCCTGATTGGGACATGTAAATACTTTGCAACCGACCTTCGTTTCTATTCTCAGTTTGGCCAGAAACATCAGAGCAAACGAGATCTTTTGCTGATGTAAGAATTTATTACATTCCTTGAACCGATCGCGTTTCTCTCTTGTCGAACTCGCAAAGTCCGGGAACAAGAAAATATTATGGTTCATCCAAGAAAGCTTTCCTTTGCTCCTCGCCTGGCGCAACACAAGATCTTTATCGGATGATCTCAGAAATCTGGCCAGAATCGGTCGGGGCCTGTCTCCCTCAGCAAATCTGTGAGCTGGGACTCTGTGAGCTCGCTCGATTTCCAGCTTGTGGCCTGTTATGTCAAGCAGACTCGGGAAAAACTCGTCTAGGAATTTCACCATATCTCTGCCCTCCTCATGCTCAGGAATTCCAACAATTAGACCGTTATTCCTGCGGCTTCTATTCTCAAGATCTTCAAGCTTTTCAAGGAGATGTTCCAAATCAACTTTGGTTGTGAGTGGATTAGCAGTTAATTCCCTCTCTCTCAACATCAGTCACTCTTGTAACTAGCTCAGAGAATTTTATTTCCATCACCGTAATCGATCGATGTATTACAGCGAGATCCTCCAAGTCAGCAAGAATCTTCATCAACATCACTGACATGTTGGACAACTTACACTGGATTCCTTCTCCCACCGCTCCATCCACATCGAGTCCCCGGTCTGTAGGCCTGTCGGGGCTTTAAAAGACACTTACGTGTTCAGGATGAATGTCTCCAGAGCCCGAGGATTTTGACTTCTTTGCCATGTTTTGCATCAAAGAGCAAATGTGTAACTGGGTGTATCAAATTTCACCAGATTATAACATGAAAATAATAAAAAATTTAGTAAAGTGTGCAGAGCTCATCACTCACACGTCTGCCCCTTGCATGGCATCACGTGACCCCCCTAAATGAGGCTTGTTTAAAGGAGGACACTCGGTATACTGCAGCCTTCAAAGGACGCCTCCTACCTATCACGCAGCCTTCGAAACGAGACACAGCCTTGGTAACAAAAAACCCGCCTCTGGTCTTCATTGGCTGCTCGCGAACAGCTTTGACCTGCCCTCAAAATGATGTCCCAGTCTGTTGTGATTGGTCTACCGCTTAGTGTAGTGTTTGAGGGCAGGTCAAAGCTGTTCGTGAGCAGCCAGTGAAGACCAGAGGCGGGTTTTTTGTTACCTAATTACGTAGGTTAGTACAGGAAGTAAGTCTGGAATTAATAACGACTTGTTTCAGGTGTTCAGAATCGGTTCTTTCTTTTGGGAATCAATAACTCCATTTGTTGTGCACTTTGATTTTTGAAACTTTGCAGACTTTTTTACATTCACAAACAGCTATGGAACACACTACATGAAAGGTAATATTTGAAAAACCATAATAGGTGCTCTTTAATTACTAAAACCAAGTTATCATATAGATACTACAGTAATGCTGTAGTAAAACCATGGTTACTGCCAAAAAGAAAAACAAAACAAAAACATGGTTACTACAGTTGTGGTTTCAAGTCATGGTTAATACAGTATTACTACAGTAAATCCATGGCAAATTTTCATAAGGGTATCATTTATTAACGAGGGTTTAAGATCATTATCAATGTTTTAACAACTCTGAATTTAAATAAACCTGTAAAAATTGTCGATCAAGCCCATTATAATAAATGTCACATCTAGGTTTGTTATTACTTAGTGTGAATAACTCCAGATGCTGTTTTTCTGTAATTACCTCAGAAAAGCACTGCTCCCTCTTTGAATGAGTGCTATGACTGAAAGGGTGAGCACTGTCTATGACTGCTAGTGTATTTTAGCATTTCTGCACATCAAGATGAGCAGAAGAAAAAATAGTTCCGGTGCCATGCAACAATTCGCTAATACAATTCTTTTTTTTCCCACTTGGAAGCTTATGATATATATAATCTAAATAATAATATCACTTGTAAATAAAAATTCAGAATCTATATTTTTATGTGAGGATCGATATTCTTGATACCACATCAGTATCTGAAGCCGCCTATCCCTAACTGTAATTGAAATGCGTAAATCTTAAAAATAGACTAATACAAGTGTTCATGTCTGACATTTCTACTTTAGCATTGCTACCTATCTAGTCCAGTGTGTAAACTGCTATTCTATGTAGAAGCTGTGCTTGTGCATCTTGTCTGATAATTTGCAATAGGAAGATTGTGGGAAGTGAGAAATTTGAGTGGTTCCATTCTGTCACTATGCAGTTGGAGCAAAGTAACTGCTTAATGTGTACTTGGATACATCAGTATTTTGAAAATGTGTGCAATGAAAATTCATGCATTAAATCACAACTGTGCCCCAAACACATCAGCCGTTTAAGGTGACACCATCAATATTTAGACTTCCCTTTGCCATTGCACATTTCACAATATTTCACTTATAAATGTGTTGCTCACTTCTACTGTCTCCCCTCTCGCCATGTTTCTAATTTCAGTCGAGATAAGCAATCATGTGTTCTTAAGCATAGCTGAACATGAGAATAATTCATGAGTAGTTATGTGTCTTATTTCATCTTGTCATAGCTTTAATGCAATGCTTCACTGAAGAGACAAGCCTCATTATCATTATTCTGTTGCCATGGGATCCTCCTCTGCTCACTACCGTGCTATTTTTGAAGGAGAGAAAATGAGTTAATAATATGTTCAGTTATTGATTTTCTAAGTCATTGATCAGTCTGAATAACAATTGTTTCTACTGGAAATTAACTTGCTGGTGTAATAAATTCATTAGGATAAAAGGAGGATCATTAGAATAAATTAAGTTATTGATGTTCTCATTTACTTTGTCTAATAATGATCTGTGAAATTATGAATGTATATGTTTGGGCAATTATAGAAACTACATGATATGAATTATTTTATGTCAAAATTATCATTTACTGTTTTATTAAATAGTCTATAAAATGTATTAATCCGGAGATTAGGTCTGTTATAGAGAATTTGCTAATTTTAAGGTCAAAATGGAAATGCAAATATTTATTTGCAATTAAATGTTTAAATTACATTAAATAATTTATAAAATAATAAAATACTAAATAAGATAATAATAATAAGATAAAATCATTTAAATAATTTTAAAAGCACATTACGTGGCTATTTATTCATTTATTTATTTTTTTATAAAAATAAAAATAAAATTTCTCATTACACAGTCATTTGAGGGAGCAATTAAACTAATGCAAGTGCTCAAATAAACAAGATACACTACCGGTCAAAAGTTTTGAAACACACTCATTCTTTATCATAATTTTTTATTTTTTTATTTGTACATTTTAGAATAATAGTAAAGTCATCAAAACTATGGAATAACATATGTTATATTTTAGCATCTTCAAAGTAGTCACCCTTTGCCTAGAATTTGCAGATATGTACTCTTGACATTTTCTCAACCAACTTCTTGAGGTATCACCCCGGGATGCTTTTTAAACAGTATTGGAGTTCCCATCTATGTTGGGCACTTATTGGCTGCTTTTCTTTATTATTTGGTCCAAGTCATCAATTTCAAAAACATTTTTTTTATTATTATTAAATTGTAGTTTTATAATGAAATAAATTAATATGGTGGCACAATTATATTTTTGTCTACAAAACTAATTTCAAACATTTAAGCATACACCTTCAGATCAAAAGATTTTTAAGATGATGAGAAACATTTCAGTCAAGTGTTTCAAAACTTTTGACCGGCAGTGTAAATATTATCTTGTAATATATAAATATAACTTCATCCTTACATCTTCCAGTGTTAGTCCAAGAATATTGTAGGTCAGTGAGTAAATGTATAGATTAACAGTAAAATAGTAGATATGATTTGGTGGTCTGGTGGTGTATAACGAACTGGCCATGTGGACGGAGTTAGGATCCATGTGCAGGAAGTTTATTAAAAGAGACACAAGAAAACAATCCAAAACAGCAGGTAGAGAGACATAGTCATAAAACAGGCAGATAAATCCAATAAACCAAATAGACAGACCAACCAGGCAAACAAAACAAAGGGTTATCCAAAAAGCAATAAATCCAGAAAAACAGGCAATGGTCAAAACATGAATCAGTAAATAATGGCATTGGAAAAACACTCGGTAAGGCAGGGTAAACTGGCAGTACTTCGCATAGAACAATGGAACTGCATGGCTATATATACATGTTGTAAACAGGAAATGAGCAGTGAAGAAATGGGTGAAGATCAGTTTTCGGGACAGGGCTCCCTCTGGTGGTTGGTAAGATGGGTAACAACCTCAGATGTTACAGAACCCCCCCTACGAACTGATGTTCTTCTGCTGGGATGTCCCCTTGGTCGTGGTGCTGGATGATTAGGATGAGCTTGGTGGAACTCTTGGATCAGGGACAGGTCCAGTATGTCCATGGCAGCTACCCACGATCTCTCCTCTGGTCCGTAGCCTTCCCAGTCCACCAAGTATTGCATCTGGCTCCCTCGTCACCTTGAGTCCATGATCTCTCTGACCATATACGCAGGTGCTCCAACCTCCAATGGAGGCGGAGGTTCGGGATTCATGATTCCAGGGCCAGATGACGGGTGGACCGGTTTCAGCAAGGACACATGGAAGGAAGGAGAGATGCGGTAGTTAGCAGGAAGCTCTAATCGGTAAGTAACTGGGTTTATTTGACAGATAATTATGAATGGACCCACATACCTTGGACTGAGCTTCCTGCAGGGTAGCCGCAGCTTGGGATCCCTTGTGGATAACCAAACCCTCTGTCCAGGCTGATAGTTGGGGTGAGGGCAGCCTGAAAGTGTTGTGCTCGGACCGCTCACTGTAGCCGGACATCTGCACTGTCCCACACCCTTGCTCCGCCTAATCCAATCGTCCACCGCTGGCACTTTAGATGGTTCTCCTGACCAAGGGAACATCGGGGGTTTGTAGCCCAGCATGCATTGGAAGAGGGTTAGTCCTGTAGAGGTATGATTGAGGGAATTCTGTGCGTAGGCAAGAAGTCGCTCCACTTTTCCTGTTCATGGCTATAGTAGCTCTAAAGATATCTGCCAATCTCCTCATTTAAATGTTCCACCTGTCCGTTGGCTTGGGGGTAATAGCCTGAGGTTAGACTCACATTGATGTCCAGTTGCTTACAGAAAGCCTGCCAAACTTGGGACGTGAACTGTGAACCTCGATCGGACATGATGTCTTCTGGTAATCCATAGACTCTGAATACTTGGTGAAATAGAGCATTAGCAGTTTCCCTTGAGAGGGACAAGTCTACATGATTTTGAGAATCAGTCGATAATTACCAGTATGGTGGTGTATCCACTGGAGTTTGGCATGTTGGTGACAAAATCGATGGACAGGTGGGACCATGGTCTTTGGGGTATTGGCAGTTGTAGGAGTAATCCTGTGGGTAGTTCCCTGGGGGTCTTAGATTGTGCACACACTTGACAAGACTTCACATAGTTAGTAACATCACAAATCACAGATGGCCACCAGATGGAATTATGTACCAGTGTGATTTTTCTGTGGATGCCAGGGTGTCCTGTGCTCAATGAAGTGTGGACCCATTGGATAGTTCTCAGATGTAGAGCTTGTGGTACAAAGTGCTTGGTTGGGGGGCAGTCAGATGGTGACGGTTCGTGCTGTTGTGCTTGTTGTATTTCTTCCATGATATCCCAACTAATTGGTGCAATGATGACAGATGGTGGTAGGATTGATCCAGGATGAGGTTGGATGTGGGGTGGATCATGCCTGCATGAAAGTGCATTTGCTTTGCTATTCTTGCTGCCAGAGTGGTAAGTGACAGTAAAATTTAACTTGTCCCCCACATCATAGTTTCATTCAGCAGAATTTAAATTTCTGGAGAAAAATGCACAAGGGTAAAGCTTGCCTGGGGTACCGTGATGTTTTGACAGGACCGCTCCAATCCCACAATCAGAAGTGTCTACTTCAACAACGAAAGGAAGATTGGGGTCGGGGTGTTTCAGTATAGGAGTGGTCGTGAAGCTTGAATTGAGGGAGACAAAGGCTTGGTATGCAGCGTCGTTCCATGGCAACTTATTGGGTTTTCCCTTGAGCAATGACGTGAGTGGTGCTGCAATGATACTGTAGTTTCTGGTGAAGCGGTGGCAGAAATTGGCAAAGCCCAGAAATTGCTGTAGTTCTTTGATTGTGGAAGGTCGAGGCCATTCGATAACTGCTGTGATTTCAACACCTTGGTGGCTGATATTGTAACCTAGGAACGTGGTATGGGAGATATGAAACTCACATTTCTCTGCCTTGACAAATAGCTGGTGTTCCTGGAGATGTGATAGGATTTTCCTGACATGCTGGATATGTTGTTCTTTGTTTTGAGAGTAGATGAGGATGTCGTGAATGTAGGCCACCACACACTGATTCAGTAGGTCTCTGAAAATCTAATTGACAAAAGACTGGAAAACAGAGGTGGCGTTAGCAAGTCCATACAACATGACCAGATATTCAAAGTGCCCCCTGGTGGTGATGAATGCAGTTTTCCACTCAACTCCTTCTCTAATTCTGATGAGGTTATAAGCACTTCTTAGATCGAGCTTAGTATAAATCTTTAGTATAAATCTTGGACACGGAGTTGTTCAAGGGCTGAGGGGATAAGTGGCAGTGGGTAATGGTATTTCAAGGTGACAGAGTTCAGGCCTCGATAGTTGATACATGGACGTAGACCTCCATCCTTTTTCTCCACGAAGAAAAAACCTGTAGCTGCTGGAGAGGTGGAGGGATGGATGTAACCGGAGGCAAGGGCTTCCTCAATGTACGTTTCCATAGCTAGGGTCTCGGGGCATGACAATGGATAAGCCTTGCTTCTCGGTGGAGCTGTATTAGGCAGAAGTTCAATGGCGCAGTCCCATGGACGGTGAGGAGGAAGTTGAGTAGCTTTGACTTCACTAAAAACTTCATTGAATTCTGCATACTCCTTGGGAATCATGGTTACTGTTTGGAATTCAGGGCTTTCAATGCTGGTGGTAAGACAAGGCATGGAGACAGCAACATGGAGACAATGTTCATGACAGAAACTTGACCATTTCATGAGCTTACCCTGGTTCCAGGATATAGAAGGATTGTGGATGGCCAGCCAAGGATGACCCAGGATAAGAGCGTGATTGGGTGAGTTTATGACATACAGTGAAATGTTCTCCACATGAAATAGTCCAATCTTGATGGTTATGGGAACAGTCTTGATTCATGATAACTTGATTTTATGTGTGGGCATGCAGCATTGAGATGACCTGGTTCACCACAGTAATAGCAAACTTTTCGTTACGTCGATGTTGGAGTTCCTCCATAGAAACACGGGTGTAAACAACTTGCTTAGGATCTGGTGATTCAGTGGATGCCTGTGCCTGTACTGAGACTGTAGACTTAGAAGCAGAGTGAAAATGGGGCCGTGGAGCATTACGAAGCAGGTTATCCATCTTTATAGCCATGGTAATGAATTCAGACAGAGTAGAACCCTAACACTTGCATATCAGTTCAGCCTTGAGTTCTTGGTGAAGCCCCTCACGGAAAACAGTTTTCAGAGTGACATTGTTCCACCCACTTTGAGCCACTAGCGTCCTGAACAGAACTGCATAGTCTGTTGCAGATCGATGGCCCTGGCGTAAATGTAGCAGCTGAACAGAGATATCTTGACCACCCGCTGGATACTCGAAGACTTCGTGGATCTGTTGAATGAAGTAGTCAAACGAGGTCTGGATTTGAGGATCTTTGTCCCAAAAAATGGCGGCCCGATCGAATGCTTTACCGGTAAGCAGAGCCATCATAAAGGTACATTTCTTGGCATCTTGATTAAATGATTCAGGTTGATTAGAGAAATAAACTTTCCACTGTTTAGCATGGGGAACTAGCAGTGAGTGAATATAGTGAGTCAAACATTCTTTGGCGGATTGTAGGTTGTTCAGCTGGTCTTGATAACCCTTTAAAACCTTGCACTAGTGTGCAAATGCAGCCTGGAGCTGTGAGACTTCCGCTGGATCCATGGTAGGCGAAGTATTCTGTAACGAACTGGCCATGGAGACGGTGTCCATGTGCAGGATGTTTATTAAAAGAGACACAAGCAAACGATCCAAAACAGCAGACAGAGAGACGTAGTCGTAAAACAGGCAGATAAATCCAATAAACCAAATAGACAGTCCAACCAGGCAAAAAAAACAAAGGGTTATCCAAAACGCAGTAAATCCAGAAAAACTGGCAATGGTCATAACAATAAATATAGCTGCAAGCAGAAATTACAGGGCCAAGCGCCAAAATAGCAAGCATTACACAGCATTAACCACAACCCAAAGATCACTTATGACATAAAGCACAAATACACACAACATTACAAATCACCACAGGATGGATTTAAACCTGCAACTTTCTGTTGAACAGGTCACTGCACAATCCACTGCACCATCAAATTAACAGTCACCAAAAGGACATACCAAGCATAGAGCAATCACAGCCAATCATCGTAGTCACCATAATCAACTTCGTATTCATGAAACTTAAATCAAAATGAAAATTTTATAATAGAATAGCACAGCAACCATTTCGTAAGCACAATGCAAATATCTCCCCTGAAATTTTAAACTAGTGTTTTAACACACTGAGCCACTCAGCTGACATGTCAGGCTGATGGCAAAGAGACATCGCAAGGTTAGAGTCAGCACACAAGTGTGGATTATATTTTGGCGCTGTCTCAAAACTGCTCTGATATCCTCAGGACATGATATTTATGATGCATACATTTTTTCTTTTAAATTCTTTTAAATGCTGCCAATGCTTTTAAAATATATCACTTTATAATAAAATTCAGTGTGGCAGAGGGACAGTATGGCTAAAATGAGAAAAAAATTGTATAGTTGAAATCCGCATGACCTAAAGAATCCACAGACACCAACCCCATGATTTTAGGACATACAGTGCATCCAGAAAGTATTCACAGTGCTTCACTTTTTCCACATTTTGTTATGTTTCAGCCTTATTCCAAAATGGATTAAATATATTATTTTCCTCAAAATTCTACAAACAATACCGCATAATGACAACGTGAAAGAAGTTTGTTTGAAATCTTTGCAAATTTATTAAAAATAAAAAATGAAAAAAATCACATGTACATAAGTATTCACAGCCTTTGCCATGACACTCAAAATTGAGCTCAGGTGCATCCTGTTTCCACTGATCATCCTTGAGATGTTTCTACAACTTGACTGGAGTCCACCTGTGGTAAATTCAGTTGATTGGACATGATTTGGAAAGGCACACACCTGTCTATATAAGGTCCCACCAGTTAACAGTGCATGTCAGAGCACAAACCAAGCCATGAAGTCCAAGGAGTTGTCTGTAGACCTCCGAGACAGGATTGTATCGAGGCACAGATCTGGGGAAGGGTACAGAAAAATGTCTGCAGCATTGAAGGTCCCAATGAGCACAGTGGCCTCCATCATCTGTAAATGGAAGAAGTTTGGAACCACCAGGACTCTTCCTAGAGCTGGCCGCCTGGCCAAACTGAGCGATCGGGGGAGAAGGGCCTTAGTCAGGGAGGTGAGCAAGAACCTGATGGTCACTCTGACAGAGCTCCAGCATTTCTCTGTGGAGAGAGGAGAACCTTCCAGAAGAACAACCATCTCTGCAGCACTCCACCAATCAGGCCTGTATGGTAGAGTGGCCAGACGGAAGCCACTCCTCAGTAAAAGGCACATGACAGCCCACCTGGAGTTTGCCAAAAGGCACCTGAAGGACACTCAGACCATGAGAAACAAAGATTGAACTCTTTAGCCTGAATGGCAAGCGTCATGTCTAGAGGAAACCAGGCACCGCTCATCACCTGGCCAATACCATCCCTACAGTGAAGCATGGTGGTGGCAGCATCATGCTGTGGGGATGTTTTTCAGCAGCAGGAACTGAGAGACAAGTCAGGATCAAGGGAAAGATGAATGCAGCAATGTACAGAGACATTCTTGATGAAAACCTGCTCCAGAGCGCTCTGGACCTCAGACTGGGGCGAAGGTTCATCTTCCAACTGGACAACGACCCTAAGTACACAGCCAAGATAACAAAGGAGTGGCTCTGGGACAACTCTGTGAATGTCCTTGAGTGGCCCAGCCAGAGCCCAGACTTGAACCCGATTGAACATCTCTGGAGAGATCTGAAAATGGCTGTGCACCGACGCTCCCCATCCAACCTGATGGAGCTTGAGAGGTCCTGCAAAGAAGAATGGGAGAAACTGCCCAAAAATAAGTGTGCCAAGCTTGTAGCATCATACTCAAAAAGACTTGAGGCTGTAATTGGTGCCAAAGGTGCTTCAACAAAGTATTGAGCAAAGGCTGTGAATACTTATGTACATGTGATTTTTTTCGGTTTTTATTTTTAATAAATTTTCAAAGATTTCAAACAAACTTCTTTCACGTTGACATTATGGGGTATTGTTTGTAGAATTTTGAGGAAAATAATGAATTTAATCCATTTTGGAATAAGGCTGTAACATAACAAAATGTGAAAAAAGTGAAGCGCTGTGAATACTTTCCGGATGCACTGTAGGGTTCAAAAGTTACAGGCAAAATAGCCATTTTTTTACATCTTTTGATCCATAGGTGGCGCTGTCTCAAAAATTTGCATGTAACCTCAGATCATAGTCCAGATGAAGCATACCAAGTTTCATTTCAATAGGACAAACCATTTCCGAGATACAGCCTCACATCCAGTTTTACATCGTCTGTACAAGCACTGCCGTAACTTTTCAACAAGGCAAAAAATACAATTTGTTACTCTTATTTCTGTTTGGCTTGGTCTGGAGATTACACTGACCCACTGTTTGGACAAATCGGAAAAAGTTTGAAGGACTTGAAACTTTTAAACTGTAAACACCATTATCCAAGATAGCAGCTACTTTAATGGGCGGAGTTATAATGTATGGGGGTTCATTTAGAGGAGAGTAAACAGACAAAAATAATTTTGTTTCTAGGAAAAACAGTTCAAAAGATACACACATATTTGAATATTTGGACTGGTGGTGGTGCTATGGAGTTTGTCCTTTATGGTCCCAAATTTGCTTTGGGGACTATTTATGACCACCCCTATCACTGTACCAAATTTCATAATTTTCCTACAAACGGTTCAATGGGCTGCCATAGACTCCCTTTGGGAGGAAGAAGAAGCAGCATAATAATAAATGCAGCTGCAAGCAGCCATTACAGGGTTAAGCATTAGCATGGCAACCACTACACAACACAGCCCAAAGATCTCTCAAAGCAAATACAAATCACATCACCTCAGGACAGATTTTAACCAATGACTCTTTGTTTTAGAGTTCAATGTGCTATCCACTACACAACACAGTAACTTTTCAACAAAGGGGAAAATAAAAATTTGCTTGGGGAAAAGCCCAGCAACCATTCAGTAAACAGAATTCAAAATCTCCGATATGGTAAGCATTACACCATAGTAAGCACAACACATTGCATGAATATGACACAAAAAGCAACCCCACACAAGTCACCAAAAAGTTAGAGAAACAGAAAAGATTCACAGGTGCTAAAGTGGCATACCAAGCTGAGAGTCAGCAGGTTTTGAACAAAAAATCTGTTTAAAATGGTGATGTGCAGATATGGCTGATATCAAACAGAACAGAAAGAAAGAACAAACCAGTCATGATGTATTTTTCAATTATTCAAAGTTTTTCCAGTTGCCCCAAGCTGGTCTCAAACCAGCAACCCTTTGATCTCCAAAACACACCAGTATGGTACACCTTACCACTGGACCACAGGTGTTGAAGAAACATACCAAGCTTAGAGTCAACAGGTTTTCAATAAAAAAAAAAAGTATTCAAAATGGTGGTGAGGTGATATGGCTGATATCAAACACAGCAGAAAGAAAAAATAGACTGGTCATAATGTATTTTGAAAATACTACAAATTTTGCACCAAGCTGGTCTCAAACTGGCAATCTTTTGATCTCCAGGGCACAAAGGGATGACACACTGACCACTGTGCCACAGAAGTATACCCAGATAAATAACAGCATGTTTTAAATTTAAAAAGTATTCAAAAGGATAAAAATAAGGTGCATTTCGAAATGTTCTGAGACCAATGCAGACAGACAGCACACTGGTGGTTAAGTTGTTTGATAAATAGGGCGCAAGGGAACATTCTATAGATTTCCTATGCAGCTAAAATCCAATCAAAAGTTCAGTTTTAGGCTGCAGATGATGTTTGAACCACTCAACATGTTTGGCAGACATGGGAAAATGGTAATCAGAACATAGATTCAGAATGTATAATTTTATTTTAAAATGGTTGGCAGTGATTGGATGATGCTGGCCATTACTTTGAATCAGAATTAATTATGCTAATTTCTGATGTAATGTCTGTAACATCTCAAAAACACAAATTACCAACACTCCTGGAAACATAAACTATTTTTTTTTTTTTTTTTTTAATTTTATTTATTTTTTTTGTGCATGTTTATTAGGTGCTACTAGTTACAAATCAAAAAGGGAAATGGAAAATGCAGTCACTCTCAGGTCTCATGAGCATATATTGCCTTCTTATGCTACTTTTTGTATTGCCTAATCAATTGCCACAATAATGTATTTAAATGATCTGCATTTATTATATTTATTATTATGTACAGTGCATCCGGAAAGTATTCACAGCGCTTCACTTTTTCCACATTTTGTTATGTTACAGCCTTATTCCAAAATGGATTAAATTCATTATTTTCCTCAAAATTCTACAAACAATACCCCATAATGTCAACGTGAAAGAATTTTGTTTGAAATCTTTGAAAATTTATTAAAAATAAAAACCGAAAAAAAAAAAATCACATGTACATAAGTATTCACAGCCTTTGCTCAATACTTTGTTGAAGCACCTTTGGCACCAATTACAGCCTCAATTCTTTTTGAGTATGATGCTACAATGCTTGGCACACCTATTTTTGGGCAGTTTCTCCAATTCTTCTTTGCAGGACCTCTCAAGCTCCATCAGGTTGGATGGGGAGCGTCGGTGCACAGCCATTTTCAGATCTCTCCAGAGATGTTCAATCGGGTTCAAGTCTGGGCTCTGGCTGGGCCACTCAAGGACATTCAGGTGATGAGTGGCGCCTGGTTTCCTCTAGACTTGACGCTTGTCATTCAGGCTAAAGAGTTCAATCTTTGTTTCTCATGGTCTGAGTGTCCTTCAGGTGCCTTTTGGCAAACTCCAGGTGGGCTGTCATGTGCCTTTTACTGAGGAGTGGCTTCTGTCTGGCCACTCTACCATACAGGCCTGATTGGTGGAGTGCTGCAGAGATGGTTGTTCTTCTGGAAGGTTCTCCTCTCTCCACAGAGAAATGCTGGAGCTCTGTCAGAGTGACCATCGGGTTCTTGCTCACCTCCCTGACTAAGGCCCTTCTCCCCCGATCGCTCAGTTTGGCCAGGCGGCCAGCTCTAGGAAGAGTCCTGGTGGTTCCAAACTTCTTCCATTTACGGATGATGAAGGCCACTGTGCTCATTGGGACCTTCAATGCTGCAGACATTTTTCTGTACCCTTCCCCAGATCTGTGCCTCGATACAATCCTGTCTCGGAGGTCTACAGACAACTCCTTGGACTTCATGGCTTGGTTTGTGCTCTGACATGCACTGTTAACTGGTGGGACCTTATATAGACAGGTGTGTGCCTTTCCAAATCATGTCCAATCAACTGAATTTACCACAGGTGGACTCCAGTCAAGTTGTAGAAACATCTCAAGGATGATCAGTGGAAACAGGATGCACCTGAGCTCAATTTTGAGTGTCATGGCAAAGGCTGTGAATACTTATGTACATGTGATTTTTTTCATTTTTTATTTTTAATAAATTTGCAAAGATTTCAAACAAACTTCTTTCACATTGACATTATGGGGTATTGTTTGTAGAATTTTGAGGAAAATAATAAATTTAATCCATTTTGGAATAAGGCTGTAACATAACAAAATGTGGAAAAAGTGAAGCGCTGTGAATACTTTCCGGATGCACTGTATATTAATGTAATTATTGTATATTGAAATATTTGAATCTGGGAGCCTTGCGAGGCAAATGTTGATTTACTGTATGGGATTAATTATGTTTAATTTGATTAATTAATCAGCATATCAAAAATGTTTAAAATTTTTAATCGACTGACAACCCTAAAAACAGCATTGGCCAACAACAGAAAAAGGCTGTGCTGCACATAGAGTCTGTTGCCCATTTTCAGCAGTATTGTTGGTTCTATAAAACATCCTTGCAAGGGCAAAAATCATAGATGGAACTACTTCCAGTCTTTTGTGAACAAATTTCAAGAGCAGATAAAATACAAATTTAAACTGAAATCCTCTAGCTTGTAGGATCTTTTCTCCTTGAGAATTATTATTTTAATACATAACAACCTCTGTTTAGCCTCTGTTTCAAAAAATATTTTTGCCTTTTATTCTGATGTCAAGACGGGGACCCTAGTATATACTTCGACTATCCGCATGCCGTTCCATCTTGGAAACAGTGCAGCTCTCTAGTCTTTCAATGTATTCTATTTTGATTGCGAGATACGGATATGTTCAACGTATGCATGCTTTGTTTTGTGATACTCTTTACTACAGTCAATGGCAGGTGCATTTGCAGAAGACACTGACTGTCTGCCTGTCTAGAAAAACTGGGCTGCATGAGGACAGTGCGAGAATAACTTGCTGATGGCTAAAATTGCATCATGCACACAGTGCGTGTGACCTAGCGGCATAAGCTGAAGTATACTTTGGCCTTGTGGCCTATTCTATACCATGACTATATATATGCAGAGACAACTACAAGTAAGCAACTCTGAGGTTGATTTCAGTGTAAACACTGTCTCTCTGGCACATTCAAAACATTGCTCTGTTTGTTTGAGTATCCTGACCAGCCTAACACAACAACAGGGGCTCATGTTGTTCCTAACCAATGGTGTGAGTGTGAAAACAGACATTATTTCAATTTCCGTGTAATTACGCTAGTGGTGTTGAAATTGCAGTGTACCTTTAAGTACCTAAAGCGTTTAGCTATTCTAAGTCACTCACCACTCATGAATTCACTCATGTAATGGCAAAAAAGTTTTCCATTTTCCATTTTATTTCCCATATTGGATAAAAGAACAGACTGTTCCCGGTTAAATTCCTTAGTAGCAGACTTCCTATTAACCACTTGTAAGAGGACAGAAAGCCACTGGCGAATAGTGTAAAGACCATAGTTATTTGTGCTAAGATTAAAGCAGTCTATATTGAACAAGCTGTACAGACTCAGCATTACTTTATGTAATTAAGTGGTCAATAAGAGAGAGAGAGAGAGAGAGAGAGAGAGAGAGAGAGAGAGAGAGAGAGAGAGAGAGAGAGCTCTGCAAAAAAGATTGATCTCCAAATCCCATTTGTCTTGAGTGACTGCTGTCTTAGCAGCTGTAGTCTGAATGGAAAAAAGAACTCAGGCAGGTACAGTACAGCTTTACTTAACCCAGCGTCACCCGCTGTAGTCCTGCATGGTAACTGATGCTATTTGTATGCTGCTGTCGGCGGTTAGGAACCATACACATCATGGAAGGACCATTAAATTGTCAGAGTTTGTCAAAGGAAAATACATCTGTCTGTAATGGTAGAAAGACTATGATACAGGCAGGGGTGCTGCTGATGCACACAGGGAAAAATCGCATAAGGGGGAAAACTAATTTGGATTACCAGAAAATGTAAAACAGTAGATCTTCTACCACCTCATTTGCACTGAATTATTTATTTTTATCACCTAGCAACTGCTAGTTTGGTTTTGTTCTTTTATTGTACTACAGTCATTAGTCTCTTAATTCCTGTAGATTTCATGGTTTGTATTGATGATGCGTTAGTTGTATCATAATGTTATTGTGTTATAACTGAATTACCATAATGGGAACAATGTAATATCTTTCCTAATGGAAATGCTTAATGGAAATAAGCATCTTGTGTCAAACCAGGAACCAGACTAACATTTATTTGTTATCCATTGCTTCATTGGATCTACATATTGTGAAACATCGACTCACACCTGTTCTGATAATTGCATTGTCAAAAAGTTGAACACAAAATGCAAGTTCTCACATGAACACGTATGCCACTGTGAATGGGCTACTCTAATAGCGTTCATGAAGGCACAGTGTCTATACAAAATTAAGGTATATTTGAGAGCAACACTGTGCTGACTTCAGTTTGACAAGGCACAACACATGCAAAATACTCTGTCTAGTAGGGTTGCTCCGATACCAAAATATTGTCTTCAGTACGATACCAGCCCTGGTACCTCGGTATCGATACTAACTCGATACTTATGCAGCAAATAAACAAAAACTCAGATTTTTGATGAAATTACACCGAATATTATTGACAAAAAGAACTGCATAAAAGTCTTATAAATACAAATTATGCCTTTTCTGTTTTGTTTTTTTTCTGGATACCATGTTAAATGTTTTAATTAAATGTTATGATCAAATTGTGTTTAATCAAATACATACTGTACAGCTTTAATCAAATGAATGACTTCCTTTCTTCCGTAGAACACAAATTAAGATTTTTAGAAGAATATTTCTTGCTCCAAAAAGCACATAAAGGCAGCATAAAAGTAATCCATAAGACTCCAGTAGTTAAAGCCATATCTTCAGAAGTGATATGATAGGTGTGGGTGAGAAACAGATCAATATTTGTCATTTTTTGATAGACATTCTTCTCCCTGCCCAGCAGGGGGCGAATGTGAATCACCAAATTACTAGAAGTGTTTCCAAACCTCTCTTCTTACTGACAAATTCATCCAGATCTGACAAGAGCCCTTAAAGGGATAGTTCACCCAAAAATTTAAATGCTAATTATTTACTAACCCTCATGCCACCCCAGATGTGTATGACTTTCTTTCATCTGCTGAACTCAAATTAAGATTTTTAGAAGAATTTCTCAGCTCTTTTGATCCATACAATGCAAGTGAATGGGTGGCAACATTTTAAAGCTAAACAAAATCAAATAAGTCAGCATAAAAGTAATCCATAAGACTCCAGTGTTTAAATCAGTATCTTCAGAGGCGATGTGATAGGTGTGGATGAGAAACAGAGAAACAGATCACCTTCACATTCTTCTTCTTGTGTATTACGGTGAAAACATGAAAATGTCCCACAAGAACATTACATATAATGCTGAAATATAAACCAAAGCAAGATCATGCTTTATTAATGCCCACTTTAGCTATTTCATCGCTTTTAAAGTCCTGCGTGGATTCTTATTTCAGTGTAGTTACAGTTTTCAGTGTCAAAATAATTTAGATCATTAGTTCTGTATAACAGTACTGCCGCTCTCTAAATGCAGAGTACGCAGACTGCGTAGGGCACCAACCCTGGTCGTGGAACACTCGCTGTGTCTGAAACCGCCCCTATCCACTATATAGTGCACTATTTCGAGTGTCCACCATTTTGTGGGAGTGTTTAAATTCTGAGTGAGCCACTTGTTCACTCGTTCTTACACACAATGCACTCTAATTTCGAGAGTACATTTGATGTACACTCGACAATGGTAAATTGCCCACAATCCACCATGGGGAAGACATACCAGCTGGGAGTTTACTGCTTCCTTCACTCCTGCAATGTTTTATTTTATTTTTGCTGAATGTATTAAATTAATTTTTTACAAATAATTTCTTGATTAAAATAACACAATAATATATAGAGAGGCAAAACATACAGATACATTTTAAAATGTACTCTTTATTTGATAAAATGTGTTTACTTTTTATATTAACATACAGTATATATTAAAAATGACAAACAGAATGAAGATTTATTGTATTGATACATTATTTAATAAGAATAACAAGTAAGGCCCAAGTATTTTAAAAGTTTATAGGTGACGTTGTTTCTGTGACAGCCCCAGAGCTCTGACACTTGGTGTATACATCAGCATCCGAATTCACTCACTCATTTCGTTCACTCACTGCTGAGATATAGTGCACTAACTGCGATTCACTATATAGGAAATAGTGAATGAGTGAACGATTTCGGACACAGTCACTCTCTTCGCCATACGATCGCCTCGCACCCGCACATCTCTCACACGCCTACCTGCTGTGCACATGCAGAAATGCTGTCTGTTTGCACTTCAGTTGTCAATCACGCAAATGGCAGAGCAAAAGGCATTTACACTTAACTTGGATGCTTACATTGATTTATACAGTTAATCTGCCCAAAGTAGCTGCAATAGTTTCCAGTAAATGCGTAAATACTGCTCATGACATGCGGGATGTGGGACAAAGCGCACTGATATATTGCTGCAGATTTAAAAATGTACACTTAAAAACTGATGTCATAAGAGCCCAGTTACATTATCACCCTGAAAATGACCATCACATTACACAAAAAAGCCCGTGCTAGCAATAGAGCCAAAACTTACCTCAGCGTGCTGCCTTAAATTGAAGCTGAGATTTTAATCTTGAAATATCAGCTTGTCTTGGTGTTAAATGAAGGCATTGCATGACAAAACTATTCTTTTTTTTCACTGTGTGGAGCGAAGAAAGTGTTTCAATTTGAAGAGTTTGATGCTGCAGCATTGATGACTTGAGTGACAGTCTGTGTCAGCGGCACCCCGCGCAGCTGTGTAAACTTCTGCTCTCGTAAAAGTCCCATTCAATAATCTCTCAATAAATTACACATGAACTAAAATTAAACCCAGTAATGTAACAACAGGAACGCCGCCCATTGTAAAGAATTAAAAGTAAAATAAATTCATTAGAAATTTACTTAGTAAAAAGTAGAGTAAAAAGTACCCACTTTTAAACCTACTCTAAATGTAATTTTTTTTCTAAAAGTTACTCAAATAAATGTAACGGAGTATGTAGCGCATTACTACCCATCTCTGCTTCCATTTCATGCAATCAGTTGAATTGAGCTCTCATTTCAGCAGGACTTTTATTTTGAAAGATCTTTGAAGTTCTTCCTGTATCCACCTTATTTTTCAGCAAAAATAGGGTGCCGCCATTTTCAACCTTTAATGTGGACTATGGCTATATATGGCTAATGGCTATTTTAGCTATACAAAAATACTACATTATGCTGCTTTATATTACAGGCTGGCAATAAATGTCGACATATTATTATCTTTAATTACAATTTTCATAAACTCGTTGGTTTTGAGCACATATAGTTTTAACTGTTTATCGCATTTTGCCATCGTTTAATCACACACACTGTTGCACTGGCAGAATGAATGAAATCAGGCGCTGTCTTGACATGCCTCTACAAACTTTACACAACCAGCAGAGAGAAGAAAGATGCAGGGAAAATGCTGCTTCAACTTTCTTTGCACCAAATCTGCATCTTGTTTCATCTTGGCAAAATAATAAACACATTTTACTCTCTGTTCTTGTCAGAGAGCATTCTCTCTTTCTTAGCGGTGCATAGTAAACAAACACAGGTGGTGGTTGAGGAGAGTCCCCTGTTCACTGTGTAAAACGCTTTGAGTGTAGTGTCTATAACGCTATATAAGTGTAACATTCATTCATTCATTCATTCATTCATTCAAAACACAGATCTCGCATTCAGCATGACTTATGAAACATCGCCTTTGGAAATAAATGAATAAATAAATAAAGGCATCACTGGAGGTAATGCAGGTACATATGAATGGAAGTTTATATGGAGACAAGAACGACTACATCGTCACAATCTTGGTAAAGAAAGAAGCAGATTTTATTACTGTCTCTTCAATGCAACAACACACAGCAGCAAGTGAATGATTTACTTGCTCTTTTACTATAAATGCTGACCTTAGAAAATTATCTGACATTGGCACATAATTCTGCTGTACATCCCGTGGTTGTGTGATTTATAAGCCCAGATCACTAACTCTGGTATTATAACCATCTAGTTAATTACACTGTGGTCAATGCCAGCGTAACTTTCTCACATTTGCTGGAAATGCAGCCGCTGCTTACTTCCGCATTTCAAAATAAGGTGGATAGGGTTCCTTATATCAACCTTCCCGCGACTCGCGAGCTGAAATCTCCAAGCTGCAATGGAGAAAGAGTTCATTTGAGAGTTCACAGCTGATTATCCACTAAACACACTGATTTGTGGCTCTGCAGATGGATACTATTGGACACACTGCATGAAAATCAAGCATTAGTAGTGTGTGTTGCGTTTGTGTGTGTATATTTGTGTGTGTGCCTGTGTGTGTGTGTGAAGGAGATGACAGGGCAGAGAGGCGCCTCTTATACTGTGGTGTGCAGCGCATGTGACTATATTATTTAATTAAATCTTCTGCTGTTTAAAGATCACACTTGGCCATAAAGAGGCTTTTTTATTATTGTTTTCAAATGGTCTTTGATTTCATCTCAAAACTCTCACATTACATTACATTTTGCTAATGGCAGCATAGTTGAATATGGTACCGAAATTAACAAGATGATATCGTACCGTTTTAATTTTTTTGGTATCGCGATATTTCGTTAGTACAGGTATACCATGCAACCCTACCTTCTAGCTCTTATTTACACAGAAAAACAATGGATAAAGGGAACAGAAGGACACAAAAACGATTTCAGTGTGAATGGCCATTAAGAAGGTAGGCTGTTTTATTAATCAAATTAGTTATTTGCAAAACTCAGCCCTTATAAATGTGCCTAAATTATGTCATTCTGAATTCAGTCGACCAAAACACGAGGAATGCTTTCAAATGTATCACGCAAAATCCAGTGTTGAATATCTCACTTGAGGTCAATGGCTTGTTGTGGTGTTAAAACCTCTCTAAGAATGTGAGTGTGAGGGCTGAACTTTCAAATGACCTTGATGTTGGCCACACCACAGGAGAAACCGACCTCATGTTGCTGCCCTGAAAATGAATAAAGAACTCCCACTGAGCACACAGTCATTCCTGTTCAGTGTTGGCTCAAATTACACAAAAAGTAACAGATTACAGATTACTAATTACTTCTCTAAAATTATAATCATATCAAACTACTAATTTCTTAATAGAAAATGTCTTACACATAAATAAGATTATTTTAGAAATATGTGTAACCCAAGTAAGGTACTTAAAAGTAATTAACATACTCGTAAGGCCATAATTGTAATCTGATTACAAGAATTAAAAATGTATTGCATAACATTACTTTTTGAATTACAAGTAATTTCATTAAAGTAACTAGTTACTTTGTAATGAAATTACACCCATCACTGTTCCTGTTAAGATCTGAAACCTTTAAAAAAATGTAAATGCCTCTTGCAATTTAAGAAAGTGTTTCTGTAAAAGGGTATACCAGACTTTCTGAAAATATGCTCTGATCAAACCCAGACACTTGAACTTTATTAGTTAGTCATTGGTCAATGAGGCAAAAATAGCTAAATCTACTCAAACCAAAGTAGGAAAATATTTCAGATGTATCCCTATGTTCATGTAATTGTGATAAAAGAAAACACATATGATCTCTATCTTTAAAATATGTAAGATTAATATACTGTACAATCCAATGCATGATTAAAATGTACTACATGTACAGGATAGATAGATAGATAGATAGATAGATAGATAGATAGATAGATAGATAGATAGACAGATAGATATATTTGGGTATTCAAGACGGATTTAAAATTTAATCTTTGTGTATTTCGACAGAAAGAAGCAGCAAGTTTATTGAGTCTGGAGTGTGCCCATCTCCAGAGCCCCTCCTGAGGTGCTACTCCCCAGTGTTTTTGAACCACTGCTCCTCAAGAGACTTCACTGGAGTGGTCTAGCACTGATGACTCATACCATATGTTAGCATCTTACCATCACACTCTCTCCAACAGAAAGAAAGGTGAAGGTTTATATCTTTCTTGACCCTTTTTATTCTTTAAAGATGTAGTTCCAGTGAGGTTGAATGTAATTTTATGGGACCATAATTTTTCAAATGTTCATTTGAATTTGAGTTTTTGGATTTTGTGCCACCTCGAATGTAACACTACCAGTATACTATGGACTTGGTGGCTCTGGTGTTCAATAAACAAACTTTAGATACATTTTTACAATATCAACCACTTCCTTAAAAAGTTTTCTGTAAACTATTTAATGAAATATAAATCAAAGTACATTATTCACTTCATTATTGTCCTGTCAACCCTTGATTACCAAAGTTAAGTTTAACCAAAACAAAATTCTCAAATGTTCAGAAGTAGATTCAAATTAGAATTAGTTTGAAATTTGATTAAACATCTTATGCCATTCTCAGTGCTCGGTAGTAACGGATTACATTCAATCTGGATTACGTAATCAGATTACAAAAATAAGTATTTGGATTTGGATTACATTACATTTTATAATGTGCTTAATCAGATTATAGTTAAATGATTTGTAGATTAACTGATTACATTCTTGATTACATCACCAATCAGTTAAATTAAATAACTAGTGCATAATTGACTAATTATACTCCTAAATGTAAAAAAAGTGGTTAGAGCAGTTTGTTTTTAAAATATTTTATGTAGTATCTAGCCATATAGCTACCAAAATTTATACAATCCACAAATACACACAGGGCATTTGGTTTCTGTTTAAAATGTAGTTTCTAAATGAATGCACAACTAAAATAAACTGTATGTATTTGCATACAAAATGATGTATTTGAAACAATCCTTCATCCACCTGTCAATAATTCTAGACACTCTTCTGTAAAAACACATGTTGCAAACAAACATTTTAGAGGTGTCGGTCAAACGCAACTTTGTTCTTTTGCACCATGTAAATGCACTTCGGCCCATGCTTCAGAATGGTTGAAAATTTTTTTTGTTAAGGCCACAACTTCTCATGAATAATTATGAATAGGTACAAACATCCTGGTTACTTTCGTAACCTCCGTTCCCTGATGGAGGGAACGAGACGTTGTGTCGACGTAGTGACACTAGGGGTCACCCTTGGGAGCCCCAAACACCTCTGATCTTTGAAAAAAGGCCAATGGAAATTGGTGAGTGGAATTCGCATGCCACTCCCTGGGACATACGGGTATAAAAGGAGCTGGTATGCAACCACTCATTCAGGTTTTGTGCTGAGGAGCCGAGACCAGGTCCCGGCCATTTTAACAGGTAGTTCAGTGTTTTGGCAAGAAGGACACAATGTCTCGTTCCCTCCATCAGGGAACGGAGGTTACGAAAGTAACCAGGACGTTCCCTATCTTTCACTCACTAGACGTTGTGTGGATGTAGTGACACTAGGGGTCCCTATACAAAACGCCACAACTAGCTGAACTGTGTTACGTGGACTGGCGGTGCAAGACGGGCAGACTGCTGTGTGCCTCATAGCCAGTGCACCAGGCCGTCACGTAACCTCCCCCAACGCACTTATGGGCGTCGAACGGTCCATCGGGAACAAGTCGACTGCCCAAAAAATAGGGACAGGCTAGCCCAACCGTGGCCTCTTTTCCTCTCTTTTCTCCCCAAAAAGAGTGGAATTTGTTAACTGAACTTACCTGTTCGTACTTGACAAAACACTGGACGAAACCGACTCAACCTGGAGATTGGAAGAACACCACTTAGCGAACAGACGCCACTTCAAGGCATACAGGTGCCTCATAGAGGGAGCCTTAGCCTGAGTGATCGTGTCTACCACCGTGTGTGGTAGGCCACTTAGGTCTTCCACGTCCCATCCAGGGGCCAGACATGGAGATTCCAGAGGTCTGGTCGCGGGTGCCAGAAGGTGAATTAACTGGGAGGGCTGTTGCGAGGAGCGTGAGGTCTGAGAACCACGTCTGGGTGGGCCAGAAGGGTGCTACCAGGACAACCTGCTCCTCGTCCTCCCTGACCTTGCACAGGGTCTGTGCAAGTAGGCTCACTGGGGGAAATGCATATTTGCTTAGTCCTGGGGGCCAGCTGTGTGCCAGCGCGTCTATACCGAGGGGTGCTTCGGTCAGGGCATACCAAAGCGGGCAGTGGGAGGACTCCCGGGAAGCAAACAGTGCTGAAGCGGACTCATATGCATCCACCCAAGTGGTGTGGCCACATCTGAGGATGCCATATGCCCCAGGAGCCTCTGAAAAAGTTTCAGTGGGACCGCTGTCTTCCATCTGAACACCTTCAGACAGTTCTGCACCGACTGTGCGTGCTCGTTCGTGAGGCGTGCTGTCATCGAGACTGAGTCCAACTCCAAGCCGAGAAAAGAGATGCTCTGAACTGGGGAGAGCTTGCTCTTTTCCCAGTTGACACCAGGTCCCTGTGTGCACACAACACATCCCGAGAGTGAGCTAGGATTAGCCAGTTGTCGAGATAGTTGAGGATGCAAACACCCACTTCCCTTAGCAGGGCAAGGGCTGCCTCTGCGACCTTCGTGAAGACGCGAGGGGACAAGGACAGGCCGAAGGGGAGGACCTTGTACTGGTACGCTGGCCCTCGAAAGCAAACCACAGGAAGGGTCTGTGTCGAGGTAAAACCGAGACATGGAAGTACGCATCCTTCAGGTCTATTGCCGCGAACCAATCTTGATGCCGGACGCTCGCTAGAATGCGTTTTTGCGTCAGCATCTTGAACGGGAGTCTGTGCAAAGCCTTGTTCAGTACTCGCAGGTCCAAGATTGGCCACAACCCACCGCCTTTCTTCGGTACGATGAAGTAGGGGCTGTAAAACCCCTTCTTCATCTTGGCCGGAGGGACAGGCTCTATCGCACCCTTTCGTAGAAGGGTAGTGATTTCCGCGCGAAAGATCGCAGCGTTCTCGCCCTTCAACGAGGTGAAGCGGACGGCGCTGGAACTGGGCAGACACCTGGCAACTGAATCGCATAGCCGAGTCGGACGGTCCAGATCAGCCATCGCGATGGGTTGGAAAGCGCGAGCCACGCGACCCAGCTCCGGGCGAGGGGGACCAAGGGGACATACCAGCAGGTGGGGCAGAGCCTGAGGCACCACGTCGAGGGGACTTGAGCCCCATGGCCGTGCTGAGTCGAGGGACATCTAAGCACTTACCTGGCTCCTGATACCCACCATAGGATCGGTCGAGGAGGGGGGAGGAAGTATATCGTCCCCGCAGTCCGTCGGAACCATCCCGGTGTGGGCATGCTTGTGCCACAGCTGGGCACGCAGGGGCGGGGGGGCTGCCACTGGAACGCCAAACCTGCCGAAATGGAATGGTGGACAGTGGTCGTGATGACGGCCGTGCGCACCGGATATGTGACCCAGGGAACAAGAAAACCGCTCTTTTGTTGAACTTTTGGGTACTGCAGCCTCTTGGGCATGCGGCGAAATTAAATGAAAATGAAACAAAAGATTCTCCTCCTGGCCCTCCACCAGGGGATGGAGTGGTCTGTTCACCAGCTCCAGAGCAGCGGTTCTCCTCATCCCTGGGTCGCCTGTCTCAGGGGCAGTTCGAAGCCTTTCTCGGGTTCTTGGCGGCCAGCCTTGAGACGGGTGGCATCTGCTTCCTGCGGTGGAGCCGATGCTGTTGCTGCAGGAGGACACCCTTGGCGATGAGCAAACGGGGAGCGGGGTCTTGAGCCACGCCGGGGCAGGATATGTTGAATGGCCTCTGTCTGCTGCTTCACCGCCGAGAACTGCTGGGCAAAGTCCTCGACGGTGTCGCCGAACAGGCCAACCTGGGAGATGGGGGCATCAAGGAACCGTGCCTTGTCAGCCTCTCTCATCTCGACCAGGTTGAGCCAAAGGTGGCGTTCCTGGACCACCAGGGTGGACATCGCCCACCTGAGAGACCGCGCCGTGACCTTCGTCACCCGGAGAGTGAGGTCGGTCGCCGAGCGCAGTTCCTGCATCAATCCTGGGTCGGAACTACCCTCGTGCAGTTCTTTCAGTGCCTTGACTTGGTGTACCTGCAGGAGAGCCATGGCATGCAGGGCGGTGGCTGCTTGTCCAGCGACGCTGTAGGCCTTATCCATCAGAGACGACGTGAACCTACAGGCCCTGGATGGAAGCTTCGGGCGCCCGCGCCAGGTGGTGGCGCTCTGCGGGCACAAGTGCACCGCGAGCACCTTATCCACCTGGGGGATCCCCGAATAGCCCCTGGCCGTTCCACCATCGAGGGTAGTGATGGCGGGGGAGCTGAGAGATCTGGATCGGGTCGTGAAAGGTGCCCTCCACAATCTTGTCAGCTCCTCATGCTCCTACGGGAAGAAAGGAACCGGGGCTGGGCGTGGCCGTGAGCGGCGCTCCGAGCCGAGGAACCAATCGTCGAGCCGCGAGGGTTTAGGGGAGAGTAGGGGTTCCACTCTAACCCGACGCTCGCGGCTGCCCTGGCAAGCATGTCGGCCAGCTCCACGTCGGCCTGTGACTGGGCGACTGTACCGGAGGCAGGAAGCCCAGCCGAAGCCTCCGCGTCGGACTGAACAAGCCCGCTCTATGCGAGAGCCCGACCGGGGCAAGCGAGCATGCTGGGGAATGGGAGGTCCGTGGGGGGATACCCGGCAGATATGCTCCCATTGAGGTCCCCAAATCGCCCCCAGTGCTAACTGCCGTGGCCTGGCTTGCTTGGGGAGCCGCTGGGGTGGCTTGCTTTCTCACGAAGGCAAGCCGCGACTGTAATGTTGCCATGGTCATGTTCACGCAGTGAGGACAAGACCCATCCACGAATGATGTCTCCGCATGGGCAGCGCCCAGACATGTTAGACAGTGATCGTGGCCATCAGAAGCGGAGAGATAACGACCACAACCAGGAATAACACACAAACGGAAAGGCATCTTTAAAAAGACGTTCCGTGTGTGCCACTCTTCTAGAAGAAAATATACTCTTTTTGTTTTAGTTATTTCTGCCGAAGCGCCCAGGGGCGTTCTCTGCACTGCACTGGTGCAGAGGGGGAGAAGCCGCTGAAATGCGCCGTAGAATCCAGCAGAGAAGGTGAATGAGAATCGTGTCAAATTCAGCTCAATGAATAGAGCCGCTCGGCTCCGAAGAGAAAATCTGAAATGAGTGGTTGCATACCAGCTCCTTTTATACCCGAATGTCAGGGGGAGTGGCATGCAAATTCCACTCACCAATTCCCATTTGCCTTTTTTCGAAGATCAGAGGTGTTTGGGGCTCCCAAGAGTGACCCCTAGTGTCACTACATCGACACAACATCGAGTGAGTGACAGATAGGGAACTTTTACATCATATTTAGATACATTATTTCATTATTAATTTCCGATCCAATCCTTATTTCCTAAATAACAACAATTCTTTAAATATAAAAAATACAATCATCTTCTCAAGCATGTCTTTTATCTTGAGTAGCATTATTTTTTATGACCCTTTAAACATTTTATTTTTGCTCAGCAACTTATAAATAGCAAGTTTCTGTTTGTTTTTATGTTTAATGAAATGTTAATTTGTAATTTTGTTTAGATTTTAATCAAAATATAAAATGGTTGATCCAAAAGTAATTGGATAAGATTACATAAAAAGTGTCATCTAAAATATTACGTAACAGATTACAATTTAAACGGTGTAGTTTTTAATCAGTTCCCAATTACATTTCAGTAGTAATCTATCCAGCACTGGACATTCTCAAAGCACAGCTCTCCCATTTGTTATTGTACAGAAGCAATCATCTGAAACTAGTGACTATACTGACATTTGTGACTATACTGATGCTAATGATGTTTTGATAGTGGACCCATTTCAATAAAATTACAATGAAACCTCCTTTGAACACATATATTCTAAATATTACAAATATTTGGCCCATCTGCCGCAATTGTGAGGGATAGAAAAGATCATAACATCTCACTGAGTGAATGTGTTATGATTAAATCCACAACCGCCACCAGACCATATTATATTATATGCAGGAAGCTGAATATCTCTATTTTGTATCTTTGTGTTTTGTCTATTGACAAGTTACAGTAATCACACAAAGGATTGGGAGGGGGGGGATGGGGACATTTTTATGAAATGATGAAAGACAAATAGTCAGGCTTTGCTGCACTGCAGGAGCTATACAAACCCAAAGGCATTTTATGCATGATAGATATTAAAAGTATATGCAAAGATGAGCAAGCAAGCAAAGATTTGTTGGACTGCAAGTAATTGTATCTGGGATTACATTTTTGCATATTATATGGAACCAAGAAAGTCTGTGTATATGAGCTGGTACATTCAAACATGAATAATATTATATAAACCTGCAAAGAAAAAAAAAAAATATTTTAAGTTGAGGCTGAAACTTTCTGCCATATTAGTGTCCCCAGTAATGTTACAGCAATGCCTAGTTAATCCAGGGCTTGGAACGACCTTAGGGAGAACCTAAGTGTGCTAACACAAAGGTCCAGAAAATTGGAACAAAGGTGAGGTGCTTCTGAATATTTAATTCCACTTTGGTGTGAAACTACTATAAATGTTAGTGCTGTATTATTAAAATATATAATATAAAAAATTATTAAAAGACATGAAGCAAGGCTCTGAAATGCAGTTTAACAACTTATGCAGTTGTTAATTATCTCTGCCATCCAGCACATTCTCAGAAACCCAGTTACATTACTAAGGCCATAATGTTTCTCTGACAGAATATGTCCAGATGATTCATGTTGCTTAACATCGCATTGAAATAATGATATCTGTCTAGATGGTTTTACAATATTGATACAAAACCACTTTAAAAACAGATGCAAGCATTTTTTAGGTGCGTTTAAAACAGGATGTAAGAATAGGGTTCCCATGCACTCAATGCTGCCCTGCCCTAATTTTTATAAGTCTCAAACAGTAGCCTTTCTTGCTAAAACCATTCCTGTGCCAGTGGTGCAGATTTTACACACTTTAAATGCATAAGAGCAGATTCGTATCTTTTCATTATATTAAAGTATGTACACATTTGTTTTGAGCATAATGACAAATAATTTATTTGAATGCTGTAGTGTTTAGGTCAAAACTCTTATCCTGCAGTAGTGGAAACAGTCTGGCTTTTCTATTGATCTCCCAAGTTAACAAATCTCATTATCTGTAAAAATGATCTCAGTGATACACGGAGGATAAAAAAGCTGCGAGTCTTCCTTTCAACATGATAGGGTTATTTCCAGTGTTCTGTCTGCCTCTGATGAAAATCATTAGATGAATGCCTTGTTACGAGAGGACATAGTGTTCTGTACATTTAACTAGATTGTCTAACAAATGCATAGAGTTGTTTCCTACAGCAAGATGTGAGGATTTCATTTATGTTGGGCTTCAGAGAAAAGACTCCTAGATGGAGTAACAGTTTTTTTTTGGAGTCACACTCGCATCTTCCTTATAGTGTAAATCCCTTAAAAAACCTAAAATCTTTGTTGAAGAATTTTTTTATTTGTAATTTTTTGTTAATGATAATGAAGATGAGACAAAAAAAAGATCGTTACGAAAAACATTTTTTTTAAATAAAACATGCTGTTGAAATATAATATGACGAGAAAAAATAACACTGCAAGATTGTAGCACGGAGGAGGGCGGGTCCAGGCGTGCATCATTCCGGCCCAGCCCCACACTCCTCCACGCTACACTCCTCCCTGTGATGCCTCAGGCCGGGGAGCCCCCGGCATGACGTACATCCCCCCCTCCTCTTCGACCTGGGAGGAGACAGGAGGAAAAAAAAATACAGGCGAGGGAAAGACCAACACGGAGCGACAGTGAGAGAGAGAGAGGAGAGAGAGAAAAAAAAACTCACTCACCGGTTCTCTGATGCGCCGTTGCGTGGTCCTCGGCCACTCCTCCACCCTCTAGTGGACGACAGCCGCACCTCCCTGGGTGGATCGGAGGCAGTCCTCCAGCTCCTGGCGGACAGAACGCCCTGCCATGTTTCCGGTGGACGGAAGGGGTCTACCCCACCCCTGGCAGTGGTTCTTCCGCTCCAGGCGGTCGGCCAGGAGCCCCTCCTCCCCTCGCGGTCGGTGGACGTTCCTCCACTCTCAGGCGGCTGGGCTCCTCCATTCCCCCGGCGGATGGTCGTGGCTGCTCCGATTTCAGTGGACGGTAGTGGCGAGGACTCTACTACGGCGCATCCCTCCACCTTCCTGGGTTTCGGCACCAGTGTAAAGGAGTTAGAGGGAAAGGAGGAGGAGAGAACTGGCTTGACAATATAAATAATAGTTTAATAATAAACTTAAAAACACACAAACCTAAACACATACAGGGCAGCTGCCTGTAATTCTCTCTCTCTCTTGAACTGCCATCTCTGGTCACCTTTATCCCTCGCTCACCCCATCAGGCTGATTGGGGTCCGGGCGTGCATCATTCCGGCCCGGCCCGCCCTCTTCCGCGCTACAAAGATATTAACAATGCACTTACAGGGCTTTATTTTCGTGAACGGGCTAGGCGCAGAATTGCGTCTAACGGCCGTGCGCTGAATCTTATCCAATTTTCGTGAGAGCACTAATTCTAAGCATAGGCAATGTCTGTTCTTGGCGCAAAGTCTAAACTCTTTGGGGTTTCCACCATAAGATGATTTCAAAAAGCTATTGGTCACTTTTAATACAAGCCATGATTTGTATGTCAGAAGATCAATATGATTAATTATACTTACGTTCTTTATAATTTAACGCAGTCTATATCCAATTAGGGCTGCAGCTAACGATTATTTTGATAATCGACCAATCTAACGATTATTAGAACAATTATTCATCTATTTGGTGATTATTTCAACAATTAATCATTAGCTCTAAACCGACTATTCAGCTTGTGCCTGACTTAAAAGGTTGTATTAAACATGCTTGCTAACATTAAAGATGACAAAATTATCTTTTAAAAGTACTTCTAAATGACATTCACTGAATTAAAGGGAAAAATACTTTTTATTAAGTTTAATTCTGTAAAAAATAAAATAGTAATAATAATAATTATTGCAAAAAATCCTATTGTTATCAAGTATTTTTATCTTGTTTTCCATTTAAAATTGTCTAAATATCTTTAAAACAAGATACATTTACTTGAGAAGCAACATAAGATATTTTGACTTGCTTTAAGAGAATGTATCTTAAATATAAGTGTATTTTTTTCACTTGGTTATACTACTGCGAGTGCAGTAAAAACAACATATACTTATACTCAAGATCTATTCTCTAAAAGCAAGTCTAAATATCTTATATGCTGCTTCTCAGGTGAATGCAACTTTTTTTTTAAAGGATTTTTAGATATTTATAAATATGATCATTTTTAATATTATATTCAACATCCTCAGATAACAATTTTTTTCTTCTGCAGTATAGCTGCTAAAGTAAATGTATGTTGTTTTAAAGGAGTTTTAGATATTTATATTGGAAAACAAGCCAAAATAAAAACAAATCAAAAACGTATTTTGTTGCAGTGTATAACGGGGCAAAGACTACACTCTCTCACCTTCTTGTTAATTTCAATCCATCTTTAACTCACAAAGAAAAAAAACTCTCTTATTAATTAAGCTGCGTATTGCCAATTTTCTGCACGATAAGAAATGTACAGTGACACATATATTATAATTCAATAAGTCGAGAGCCATCATGTTATAATCTAGCTGCAGCAAGCGCACGCTCGAGGGATGAGCGTCCCTGCGACAGAGTGTGCCTCAGCTGGATGCAGTTTCAGTCTCTCCCCCTTAGATTGGGACATTCGCGCAATTCATAGAAGAGGCGCTGACCACACAGAGAAATGCCAGTTTCGGAGTTTGTAGTTATTTACATGACCAGCTTCCTTATTATTTGAACTTTAATAAAGCTATAATGCATTAAATAGAATGGCATTAAAGATGTAACGCTGGGGTGTTTCCTTTAAAGATGTGTGACACGCAGGTTTTGCTTCAGCGGAGCGGCAGCTCTGGCTCCGCTTATTCCACAATGAGAGTGCTTCTGTATTTTGTATAATTCCCTTATACTTTGCGATCTACATCACCTGAAGCTGGTTGGAAAGTTTGGAGTGTGTCTGTGAGCTGTCTTCTTCCTCTCCTCAGTCAGGCGCAGAATTGCAGTATTGCTCTCTTGCCATCATTAGAGTTTAATATGATCTCATGTTAGGTTAACTGAGATCAAAGGACTATTCGACAGCGAAGATTTTTGTTGACAATTTTTTATTGTTGACATTGTCGATAACGTCGACTACTATATCCAATAAGTCCTGACGAGCACCACATTTTCCATATGTATATAAGGAGCCAGTGACTGACATAGAAAAATACCTGACATTCTACAAGGACGTAGTTAATGCGCAAAAGAACGTAAGACACAAACAGTCCATATTTATATTCTTCTAATGCACTGCATACAGCCCATTAAACTACCAACATATTTATGAATGGGTTATCTTAATTTATATTGATGTCACTTGACAGGGAATGGAATATATTGTATAATAGGATGCAGATGGTGCAATAACCAGAAAAGATTGCTCTTGACCAAACCCATTTACGTTTTGCTACATAAGACGTAACGCCTGCTTTCATGAAAATATCTAAAGTTGCACTGCCTCCAGTGGCCGAAGCTGGAAGCGTTGGGCACGTGTGAGCTCCAGTTTTTGAAGAGGGGTCTGTCTGCATCCTGCAAGACTACTACAAGACACGCCCACAACAAGTTACACCCCCTCCAAATAACCAGCGAAATCCTGAAGTCTTGGAACATTTCGATGCCACATTCATACACTGTTTGTTGTGTTTATTTGGAGTCACGCAGCAACCCTACACCTTCACCTATCACTAACTAGATTTTAAGATTTAAAAAATGAAAAGTCTGTAAAATCATTAAATATACCACAAATTAAAAGTTGTTTTGAACTCAATCATACCACTGTGTCACTAGGTGGTGACAGTGAGGAGAAATTTAATGAAAGTGAAGAGGAGAAGAAGCTAGCAGTATGCTAGCTAATAGGCAAACCGATTAGCTTGTAAACTGACTGGAGAAAACAGAACAGATAAATAAATCTTACATTTATATCTTTTATTTTATTATTGAACATGCAGATCACCTTTAGGAATAGAGTAAAGAGCACTTCCACAAAATTTTACATTAAACAAGTAAGTTCAGTTTACCATTTATATCTTCCATTTAATAATATGCTATGTGCAGGGTAAGGGAGTAACGGAATACATGTAACAGGATTACGTATTTAAAATACAAAATATAGAAAGTAAATGTTCCACTACAGTTACAATTTAAATCATTGGTAATTAAAATACAGTTACATTCAAAAAGTATTTTGATTACTCAAGAGATTACTTTGCATTTTATTGTCATTTGTTTAATTTAATATTTAGTCCTTTCAGATGGAAAAATGTATTCATATAAATGATGCGATCCAAAGTGCATTTGAACAGCGGTGAAACACTTTCTTATGATGTGTTACATTCATATGAGCAGACAGAGAAGTAAGTTTGAAGTAAGTTTGGAGCAGAAGAAATAGAAATAAACCTTGTGTAAATTGTCAGCTTTACGCTAACGCAAAATGCTATTTCTAGCCATTTTACATGCACGTTACCAGGCATGATCATATTTGTTTAACAAGAAAATTCACGTTAGATTATAATTTCTCTTTTTCTAGTAAGACCATTGATATTAGAGCAAAAATCATATTCTTGATAATAATTTTTGTATTGTTTTCCTGTAAAAATATCTAAAAAAATCCTTAAAACAAGGTCAATTTGATTGATCTTGTTTTAGAAACAACACTGCATAAGATATTTAGGTTTTTCAGAGAATGTATTTTTAACATGTGTATTTTGTCTTACTGCACTGGCAGAGTTTTTATAGTCAAAACAAGTTAAAAAAATCTACCAGTGCTGAAGAAGTAATCCAAAGTATTTAGAATATGTTACTGACCTTGAGTAATCTAATGGAATATGTTACAAATTACATTTTACAGCATGTATTCTGTAATCTGTAGTGGATTACATTTCAAAAGTAACCCTCCCAACCCTGGATATGTGAGAGATAATTTAAAAGTTATTCTTTGTCATATTTAAAGAGTTAAGAAAATGAATCATACAGCAATTGCATAGGATTTGAAAAGTTATCGCAGCCAATAGAATCGCTTGATGATCCAAGGGGGGGCATTAAGTGTAGTGGGCATGTCGGGACAGCAGACAGATACACTTGAGTTTTTGGGTGAAATGTCCACAGAGTGGTGCCAAAAGCAAGTTATATTTTTAGTTGTAATGATGTAATACTGTCAACAGGAATGCATATTTTACTAACCATAAATTAGCTAATACATGCTTAAGCATATTTATTATTTGCTATTATTTCAGAAGCTCAGCCTTATACAAGGACAGTTTTCACGTGCTGTATTTTGTATTAGATCCTTTATAAGTTTGATACGTTTAAATTAATAAATGTTAAATGATAAATAATGACTAAAATTTTTTATTTTTTTTTGATCAAAAGATGAAAACCATGACTAATATAAAAACTTGGTAAATACTTCAGCTGAAGTGTGTAATTTCTGGCCCAGTAGCATCACAAAATGGAATTGCAAAAATACTGTAACTATATGGGATTACATTTCCAAATTGAAGGCAGGAACGGACGGCACTTCTATGAGATGTGAATGGGAGCGGGCAGTCAGAGAATAGCCTGAAAAATTAATGAATGCAAAATAATAATAATAATAAAAATTCTAGAATAGTTTTTTTTAATAACATAAAATAAATGTGCACCCAGCTTGTGCATTAAATGTTCCAATATGAAAATCAGGCAGGTAGTCAACGGGGCTTTAGAAGAATGGCAGAGCAAAGCGAATTGTCAGTTTAGTATTAAGAAACCAACTTCAGGCAAGTCAAATTGGCGTCATTTTCACACATCATCTGATAACAGCAATAACAGAAAAATATACCATTCTTTGCGTACACTTGTTGTATGGCTTTTGCACTATGTGGAAAACAAATGTGGGGTTTCGGGAACGGGAGTGGTCAGGAAGAAAATCACTGCGGGCAGAGGGTGGTGAACATGGAGTAAAATTCAGTGGGAACGTTCGGGTGCGGGATAGAAACTTGCGGGAGCAGGATGGAAAAACAGTCTCATGCAGACCTCTACCCCCATGTCTCTACATTGTTCTGTTGTGGAGATGTGGGTGTTGCTATACAATTGCTAGCATGCTTTGGATGGTTGTTTTGACGTACAGTAGCTAAACATTTAGCAGGGAGAAACTTACAGGCTGATTGCTATTCCAAGTCAAATGAGCAAATCCCAATGTCTCTATGATATTCTGATCCGGATATAACCCTCTGACCCATATATTTTTAATGCAAGTCTATGGGGTTTGGTTGCTAGGGTGCTCCAGATGGTTACTAGGGCGTGGATAGGCAGTTGCATGATATTTCCCTTTTCCAATGTTTCCTAGAGATATGAGGGTTTGGTTGTGGTATCTCTACAGTAAGTCAAGGTACATGTTTTCCCCAGAATCTCAAAAACTCCTGTTTCCTGTGTGCAACATGACCTGATGTAAGTTGTCTTTCATCCTATTTGTGGAGCACTGTGTTAAGACACTGAATGCAGCACGCACAAGTGCTGTAATTAATACTTTGTGCAATATATTTGGTCAGTTGTGATATTAAATCTTAGGTGTAATGTGTATCAATCAGTTGATTCTTTTTGACCTACAAGAACTTGGTGAACATTCAAAACACTCTCTCTATAGTTGTTGAACATTTGTAAGAACAAATACATGGCTGATTAAATTGAGTTAAACTCCAGCAGGGTCAAAGAGGTTCAGCTCTTGCACTCACTCAAATAAATAAGTTCTAATTTAAACTTTCTTATTTAATCTATAAAGGCAACAGAGCCCAGTACTGCTGAAAAAAGCATTGTATTGCTCTATTGAAAAGACAAGGTTTTCTTTTAATTGTGTGATTTTTATTTTTTGTATGGATTAGTTCACTTGAAATTCATTGAAATTCTAAGTAATTTACTGGTCACTCTTTTCCATGCAATTACAAAGTATGGGGACTTGAGCTTCTAAGCTTCAAAAAGGACACAAAAGCTTATTAAAAGTCCTGTATTTTGCTGGTAGAAATTTGGCAACCCTAAAGTATGTGTGTGCTGTATTCCTTGTCTTCAGAAGTCATACGATAGCTTTGTGTGCGAACAGACCAAAATTTAAAGGAACAGTTCACACCAAAATTTAAACTCCTCTCTCATCATCCTTTGAGAGAAAGCACCTCTTCCTGCACCTCATCACTTTTTGTCACCCTCTTAGACTTCTGTCTGTCCCCACCTCTTGTCTCTGATCTGGCCATATGAGAGCAGCTGTCACAATCTAACCAGATAACTCATTAACAGCCGCTGACATGGCCGGGACTCTCTATCGGCTCCTCAGCATAAATCTGAATGAGTGGTGCACGCCATCTCCTTTTATACCCATATGTCCGGGGCTGGAGAGTGGCATGCAAATTCCACACGCCAATTCTCATTGGCCTTTTCTATTTTAAGCAAAGGTGATTGGGGCTCTCAAGATCGAACCCCTAGTGTCACTACATCGACACAACGTCTCGTTCCCTCCATCAGGGAACAAAGTTTACATCAGTAACCAAGACGTTCTACCACACAAACAATAACATATGTTTGCATAGAAACAAGAATGTTCAATATTGACGTAATGACAGCATCTAAAATGTAAATCATTTTACGTATTAACAACTTTAGAGACGTACAGATGTTTACAAATCCTTACTAAATCCATGAATATTCAATTTATGGAATTAATTGGTTGATTTTATTGTATTTATAATCAATGAGATTAAGGAAGTGTTTAATGCCAATATGTTTATTTAATGCAGTTGACACATTTGCTTAAAGGTGTTGTAAGCGATTTTAGCCATTCTACTTTCCTGAGACTGAGCCATTGAATTAGCCTTGCCCCCTCTTTCCAAAATTTCGCACTCCAAAGATACCAAATTAACTTTATTGAGACCAACATCATGCAGAAACGGTTGTTAAAAACAACAGCAGCAAATAGCGGCCTCAACTGACAACTTTTATGAACAACACAGCATTAAAATGGCAGTAAGCCTCAATAATCTGCTGCAGCTAGAACACTATGAGAATGTGCAAAATTATTGACAGGCAGAAAGCGTCAGAGACCGCGGCCTGTGGACACATTTTTGTTTGCTGTTTACAGAGTCTATAGATCTGCTTTGTTCTTTTAATGCTTAAACACTATAAAGTCTCTTGGTAGATTTCGGTCATGAATGACTCAAAATGATTCACTGACTCACTCATAGCACATAAGACCCTCATTTGTCGCCAGCTATTGACATCTCCAGAAGGGGTCACTGAACTAATCAGTTAATAAAATTGAACAAATTTGTGAAACAGAAGCAAGCCTCACCAAAATACTCTTTATTTTTGCAGCTAATTCTGCACAATTGTGCAGTTAATTTGATATTCTTGAATCACAAACATCACTGGAATTGGTGCTTTTAGCTTATTCTTTAAAAAAAATATATTTCCAGAAAACATTTTCGTGGACCAGTGATTGTCTCAACTTTTTCACCCCTCATGAGTGTGCATGAGGGCACTGCAAGAACAAATTTGCAAGAACAAATCTACAAATTAGAAAAGAAGCAATATTGTTGTTTTTTCATTACCCAATTACCTGTGACCTCATACAGCGTACCTATATGACTTGTGTTTTTTGCATAGTCAAATTTCCAACATTACAAGTAAACATGCTACTAAGACGGACAGAAAACATGGACAAGTTTTGAAATGGAAAACTATTGACGATGGTTATGTGGGATAGTGGTGTGCCATGGTATTTTTTATTCGTAAAAAGTGTACATGCATGACGGACGAAGTGGAACTACAATCACACTGTGTACAATTGTACTGGGAATATTACCACTGTCTTTTATATCAGTCACCTTGTTGTTAAACTCTCACGTTCATTTGGAGCACGCCACACACGTGCAGCTGATCAGATCGGGAGCGTCATTAAGACAAGCGCTATGAATTCTTTTTCTCTTCCTTTTTCAGCCTTTGGTGGATTTACAACATATCTAACTTTAGTGTTTGCAATATTCTTTGCAAAATCTCAATTAAAAAACAAAAAACAAAAATCATGTCAAAGTGCAAATTCGAATGAATCGGAAAAATAGGAAAACCGCCCAGCCCTAATTACAGTAATTAATTACTTTGCAATTAGATTACACTCAACACTGACAAACAGTCATTTACTACTGGGATGCTACCTATACTAGCACATAAACGTTCAATGATTTCCTTGAAGCCAACATTGGAGGCATCCTTGAACTCCACTTCTTTTTTATCAAACAATGTAATTTTACCAGGCTTCAGTGTTGGCATGACAAAACCATTCTTCTGCAGGATGAGCCAGGCCAAAATGATCTTGTCCTTACACATACGTGGTCAATTATTCATCTGGGCTCAGCATCATTCAGATTCAAGTCTGCTGATTACTCTAAATGCTTAAGCCCTTGGGGTTGAGCAGTACCCTGACTACTCACATTATTGAAAGCTAATTAATGGAAGGGTTATGAGAGCAGTATAAGAGTGATGAACGATGGTTAAGCTCTGATCAAATACTCAAAAGTCATCCTCCACGATCACAGTAACTGTCATGCCATTGACAGACTACAAATGGAGCACTCTTCTTTGAACATATTACAGGAATAGAAGAGCACTGGGAGTGAGAATAATCAGGGGCGAGTTCACTAAGCAGTTGTAGCCCCATTTTGTGTGCGGGATTTCAACATGATCTCATGAGAATTCGTATGTATTCTTATGTGAAGTGTGGTTCCCTGCCTGTCACTCATTCGACGTTGTGTTGATGTAGTGACACTAGAGGTTCGATCTTGAGAGCCCCTATCACCTTTGCTTAAAATAGAAAAGGCCAATGAGAATTGGCGAGTGGAATTTTCATGCCACTCTCTGCCCCCGGACATACGGGTATAAAAGGAGATGGCATGCACCACTCATTCAGATTTTTTTCTACGGAGCCGAATGCATGTATTGTGTTCGTCCTCTCACCTTTCGCTTACGCTGCTGAATTTTATGGCGCATATCAGCGGTCACCCTCGCATGGTCAAGTGTTGTGCTTCCCCTGGGCGCTTCGGCGGCTGAGTCTGCGGGTGCTAAAAGAGTATATTCAAAATAGTACATTTCCTTCTAAAAGAGCTCGCGCAAATGCTTGCAGTCTTTTTAAAGATGTCCTTCCGCGTTTGCGCTACTGGATGTGGCCGTTATCTCTCCCTTCTGGACAGCCATGAAATCTGTCTCGAGTGCTTGGGGCACCAGCACACCAAGGCAGCTTTCGTGGAAGGGTTATGTTCTCATTGTGAGAACATGCCTATCAGAACGTTGCAGTCGCAGCTCACTTCCTTCTTCAAGAAGCAAGGAGCCACCATGGCTGCTCCCCAACCCGCTCCGTCCTGGACTGATGCTCAGCCTGCCGGGTCGGCAAGCACCGCAGGCGATCTGGATGTGAATATGGCAGCGTTTCCACTGGCTCAACCCCCGCAGACCTCCCATCCCCCAGCATGCTTGTTCTATCCGGAAGAGAACAGGAGGCCCTCACGACAGCGCGACCTGATCAACAGGTTCCTCAAGGGTGCGAGGAGGTTGATTCCCTCTTGGGATCTCTCTGCGGTCCTACCTGCCCTATAGAGAACCCCCTTTGAGCCCCTGGAGCAGGCCGAGCTCAGTACTTTGTCTCTGAAGATGGCTTGCTGGTGGTGCTCACTTCCATCAAGAGAGTGGGGGACCTGCAGGTGCTCTCTGTTACCAGCGAATGCCTGGAGTTTGGAGCCCAGTTACATGCCCAAAGTTCCCACCACTCCTTTCCGGGACCAGGTGGTGAAACTGCAAGTGCTCCCTTCAGAGGAGGAAGACCCGGCCTTGTCGTTGCTGTGTCCAGTTCACACCCTGCGAATCTATCTGGACCGCACGCAGAGCCTTAAATGCTCAGAGCAGCTCTTTGTCTGGTTTGGAGGACAGCAGAAGCGGAAAGCTGTCTCCAAGCAGAGGCTAGCCCATTGGATTGTGGATGCCATTTCTCTTGCATACCAATCTCAGAACTTGCCGTGCCCCCTGGGAGTCCTGGCGCACTCCACTAGAGGTGTTGCGTCCTCCTGGGCACTGGCAAGAGGGGGACATATGCAGAGCTGCGGGTTGGGCTTCACCCAATACCTTTGCGAGGTTTTATAATCTACGCATAGACCCGGTTTTGACCCGAGTGTTACGTGGTAACAGCAGGTAGACCGAGCGGCTGGTTGGGTGTACCGCTTGCATTGCGCCTTTCACCTTTTTTCAAAGGTGATAATGTGCGCCTTTTTGTCCACAACAGCTCCCCGTATCCGGTGAACCTCGGACACCTCTTTAATTCTTAAGCACTATTCAGTGACGAACTCGGCGGAGGAGTAATGACACCAGGCCCAGTACTCGTGGTATGCTCCTTTTCATGTGAGCCCGTGTGCTCGAGCTCAGTGCTCCATGCATGGTGATTCCCCATTGGTAATCCCATATGATGAGTTTCCCCTTAGGTGAACCCTGTGTTTCCCCTCGCCAGAGCTTTCTCTGCCTCGGCCACTGTGGCTGCGTACCCTCTCTGTAGATAGGGTCCTCCGGTGGTATCATTCCATATGTGAACTTCCCCGTTGTTAAATCCATGTGAGGTATTCTCCACATGTTAACCTTCCTCTGGTAGGATGTGGTCTCCATAGTGCTCTCCTTCCTGGAGAGGGAAGAGCACTTCCCAGTGCTATTCTAGAAAGTGCTCGGTGGGAAATTGCTTAACAGCAAATCAGGAAAGTCACCGCCAGTAGCCTACTTTGGTAAGTGCCTCCTCCCCCCCTTAACGGGACTAGGGAGATGCCTTACCTAACTCGCTGGAAGGTCAACACGTGGTTGAGCGCTCACTGCGAGGCACGCGGCAGCTTGCCCGTGTCCACTCTTCTGTACCTCGTGACATGGTTCAGCGCCTGCGCAATTTCCTATAGGAACCCCTAGTGTCACTACATTGACACAACATCTCATTCCCTCCATCAAGGAACAGAGGTTACATCAGTAACCAAGATGTTCTAGCACACAAACAATAACATATGTTTACATAGAAACAGGAATGTTCAATATTGACATAATGACAGCATCTAAAATGTAAATCATTTTACGTATTAACAACTTTAGAGACATACAGATGTTTACAAATCCTTACTGAACCCATGAATATGCAATTTATGGAATTAATTGGTTGATTTTATTGTATTTGTAATCAATGAGATTAAGTAAGTGTTCAATGCCAATATGTTTATTTAATGCAGTTGACACATTTGCTTAAAGGTGTTGTAAGCGATTTTAGCCATTCTACTTTCACTGAGACTGAGCCATTGAATTAGCCTTGCCCCCTCTTTCCAAAATGTTGCACTCCAAAGATACCAAATGATCTTTATTGAGACCAACATCGTGCAGAAACTGTTGTTAAAAACAACAGCAGCAAATAGTGGCCTGATCCAGTCCCTGCCCTGTGGCCGCCTCCCAGGCCTTCTGACCCAGTCCTGGCCCTGTGGCCACCTCCCAGTCCTGCCAACTCTATCCCAGCCCTGAGGCCACCTCCCAGACCTCCTGACACAGTCTCTACCCTGAGACGGCCCCCCCAGACCTCTGGACCCAATCCTTACCCTGGGGTCTCCTCCCTGGCCACCTGGTCATCTTCCAGGTCCCCTTCCTCACCTGTATATTCCTGCCCTCCTCAGCCATCTTTGAGGCACTAGGAGTCACCCCTTAAAGGGGGGGTTATGTCACAGTCTGTCTCCCTCATGTTTCCTAGGACTCTTATTTTGAAGTGTTTCCCCCGGTTATCCAGTATGCACTGCCCTCATCACTGCCATCTGTTCCTTATTGTTGTCACCTATTTTCCATTTCCTCATTAGCTTTTGTTTGTATAAATACCTTTTAGTTTTTGCATTCCTTTGTCATTTCTTGTTTGTTGTTGTTTTGAGTTCCCGTTTGTTGTTTCACTGTCATCATTTTTATTAAAGCCTGCAAACAGATCCTATGCCTCCTGTCTCATCTCAGAAACCATTTGTTACAATAGTGCTGTTCTTAGCGTTAGCACTCTTCAAATAGGGCCCAATATCTTAAGCCATTTTACGTGTCAAGTAAATATATCTTGTTTTCAGAATATTTAGATTTATATTTTTACTGGAAAACAGACAAAAATACTAATGAAAATGTTTTTTTTTCTTTCTTTTTTCTGCAGTGTATGATAGATTTGTGTGAGGAACAGATCATAATTTTAAAGGTGTCATGTTATGAGGAATACATTTTTCCTTGAAATTTTGACATATAAGAGGTCATTCTACTATAAAAACATACTGTAATTCCAGAACTCGACTTCCCTACACCATTTGGGGTACTCATTTATTTAAGATGGCCTCTACAGCAACAACATCAATGCCTATTTGAAAATCATCGCACCCATGGTCCCGCCCACTGGTGCTCACTTGGCCTGTAAACAGAGACAGAGGGAAGGACAAAAGACCTACTGTCTGTGGCATAACTACACCTGAACACGAAAGGGGGCCCATCTGGACTATTTTGAATTATTTTTGTATACAAGCGTGTACTACACAGATGTCTTTGACTGTTGTCATGTCTCTGGCATACTTTTAAAATACGCAATGTCAAGTTTCAACTCTGAAGAGAAGATGCATTTCATCAGCTGCTGTGGCTCCTCTTGTTTTGTTGCTTAATCTGCTCAACAAACTGTTCGTTCGCCTATCAGCGCTACTTTTAATTGTTGGTGTATGTTAACACACACTATATGGATGTCTTTGATCATTTTGATTTGTTTCCAGTGATGTGCATCTCAGTGCAAGATGATAAACAGGATGTGTGTGTCTTGTGAAGCAGTCATAAAACAAAGGAATTGTCACTGAAGGATATGGGACAGTTAAAAACACTACTGGACCCAATCAAAAATGTAAGTAAATTGTTCCATTCATTAATATTTCAAATGGCATGATTGTTTATGATGCTGACGTGCTGTCTACACCAGGTGTGTCCGTTGATACGACGCAATGCAACAGCTTGAGTCTGTGTACACTGGGTGCGTCGACACAAACTTTCTGAAACGTTTCTTTGTGTTGTTGTCAGTAGAAGGGCCAGCACAAATGGGACACCTGTTGTTTACTGTTGGAGTGACACGTGGGAACGGATGCTACCATGGTAGGAAGCATCATTGATTATAGTGTCCGGTGTAGACAGGGTGTGAGTGTTAACAATTGTGCTTGAGATGAATAGTGTAAAATAGTCAGATGCAATGTGTTGGATGTGCATTATGTATAAAACGTGAATAAAGGGACTGCACACTGTTAGCCAATCATAACAGAGGGCGATTACACTGAAGTTTAAAGGAGGAGTTGAGGCAAAAATCAAGCTTTTCAGAAAGATGGTCAGAGACAGGGTGGAAAATGATCATATATTACAAAATTGACTGTTTTGGTGAAAAATAAACTTTACTAACATTATCAGTGGACCTCAGGGAAGATAATGAAACTATAAAAAAGAGCATTTCATGACCCCTTTAAGTCTTTATTTAATGATCCTCGATCCTTGCTGAGAAGTGTTACGGTTTAGAGGCAGGTTTCAGAGATCTAAAATATCTATAAAACAGTAAAAATGCACCTATGCAAATAAAAATGTTTACTTTTTAGATGCTGTCGTTACGTCCATATTGTACATTTTAACGTCTGTCCAAATGCAGAAAACGTTCATTTAAAAGTAACTGCATAGGTAGACTGAGAATCGGAACCACTATAATCACAGTCGCTAATGTATGATCTGAATAACCAATCAGAGCTCAAGACCGATGTTAGACCGTTAATGAATATGCATCATAAGGGTAAAAAATGCAGGCCCGCGTTATGTTTTAATCATTCCCACTCTACTGGGATCCATATACACATTTATTCTTTTTTTGATCCTCTGGAATGAAGTGGATGAATCAAACCTTAAAAGTCAATGCCTTTTAAAATCTTTAAGTCGACACTTTCCCTGCAAGGACTGCTGTAAGTTTGCTGCCACTATGCCGTTTTGTGCAGCTCGAAGGTTGAGAACCTCTTTAAGGCGAGATCTTTCTTGAAAAAAGCCGTGCCATGATGATAATTACTGCTGTCATCCCTTAGGGGACCTTTGGTTGCCCAGTGCACTACCAGAAAAGAGCTCTCACTGACCTGTCAGTGCAATGTGCATATCTCTATCAAGCAGGACTATATTTATGTTTTTCCCACTCACCTGCTCTGATAATATTTGCTCTCTGTGTTTGTGTATGCTGTCCTTCCTTGAGGACACCCTGACTGCTGTTGATTTGATTTTCTGAATTAGCATTTTGCACCCTACTTCTGTTTTGCTGCACCCATTTAAGACTGCTAGGGCTCAATATTTCTGTCAAAAGCCCATCTGTCTACTGAGCTGGGTAATTTCTAGCTTATTGTGTTCTTCCTCATGTGTCACGTCCCCATAACAGAGGACCTAATATAATTGTGTTTAAGATTTCAGCACACAGGGACTCCGTTTTAATGGTGACAGAAATGTTTGCAGTTATTTAGATGTGGTGCTTTCATTTAAATTTGCTGCAATTTCGACCAAAAGCCAGACTAAAGATCTGTACCAAATCCTAGTGAGATGTCTTACTGCCTACTCTACATGCCTAAGCGGGTTTTCTGGTCTTGGTTGATTTTAGAGTGTAGCCAAGCTGGGAGACCAACTAGACCAGCTTAAACCTGCTAAGACCAGCAAACCTAGGCTGGTTTAGGCTAGATTTTGTCAGCAGGGTAGGCAGTTGTCTTCTAAGACAATATCCTAACCATCATAGAACCTCGTAAGTGAACAGTTTGAAACAGAGCCCTTCTACCAAGTGGAGCCTACAAGGTTAGCATAAAATAGCATACCACGGCGGTCTCATAGACATTCTACGGGTAGTACACTGGCGAGGAGACAAGATGCTTCCCGAAGCTTAATAAATTGACCACCTTTATGCTCTCTCCAATGATAGAGATGTGCCGGTTGTTATCTCACTAAATAAATGAATCTCTGGTTTGAAACACTCTACATAGACAGCGACATGCGCCACACAAATAACACTCCTCACAGGAAACTCGGCATGCAAATTGATTTCAACAGAGTTTGGCATTAACATGTTGCTATGCTAAAGACACAATACTCTAAGCATGAAAAATGTTGCTATGGTGACAACACAAAACTCTAAGCATGAAAAACAGCACACACATTTTGCATTAAATAGTCAATTTTAAATTAGATATTATTTTAACATAGCTATTTTTATCAATACTTTTCGGTGTTGAATTAATTATATAATGTACAAACTGTAATTGACATTTCTCGTCCTTGTCTCGTCCGCCATCTTGGATTTCTTTTTCACTAAGCTTGTTGCAATAAATTCTGGAATTACCATATCCGTGAAGGAAACATGCCATGCTTCCTATAGAATCTGGTCAAAACAAGGTTCCTTAGAAGGTACAGTAGCATATTTAAAATGCCTACCTTTTGGAACAGCCCTTTGGGAGTGCATGTCTCATGCCTTAAAATGCTACATTTTTGTAATCAGCTTGCTAGGTTTTGGAACAGCGCATAACTGTCTAGCTGACACATTTGAATGCTTCTGATCATCATACTTTTTTTATTATTATTATTTTTTTTTTTTATTATTAAAAAAAGTGTACTATCCTTTAACCATAGATCAGCTAACAAAATCAGATTTTACATTGTTTTGATTATCAATATTTAAGTCCTTTTTTACTCTAAATTCTCCTCCCTGCCCAGTAGGAGGTGATATGCACAAAGAATGCATATCGCAAAAAACAAAAGAAGAAGAATGTGAAAGTGAGAGTCTTATGGATTACTTTATGTGCTTTTGGCTCCGAAATGTTGGTACCCATTCACTTGCATTGTATGGACCTAAAGAGCTGAAATATTCTTCTATAAATCTTTGTTTGTGTTCAGCAGAAGAAAGAAAGTCATACACATCTGGGATGACATGAGGGTGAGTAAATGATGAGAGAATTTTAATTTTTGGGTGAACTATCCCTTTAATTTTACTCTGAACATCTTGTGTCAACACGCCCCAAGATCTGGCAGTAGTTTACACCACATCTTGGCCTAAGTGTGTATACTGTATTCTCTATTTCAGCCACATTTGTCTGTCTGAACTCCCTCAGGTTATCAAGATGGTGCAGTTGCATGGATTAGACAATTACTATAATCCTTGTGTTCTTGTTACTTAGCAATATGAGGCAAAATTGAGTTTTCCCTGACTACAGAGTGAAGCTGTGTTACAGTATTAATTTAATATGTCAAAAAGACATTTAAGCAGACATAAGGTAACTTAAGTAAATTAAAAAAAATAAATAAATACAATTTAAGAAATCCATATATTTTCAGCATTTTGAGCAGTAAAACTGAAAACAAATCAGTTAATTAATTAAATAAATCCATGAATAAGTAAATCATACTCTTTTTTTTTTTTCACTTCAGTTTCAGTTTACAAATACGTTTCTGGGTAGCAGCCTTTCAGGATAGCCTTAGGCAAGATTCTTCCTTTTTTTTTTTTTTTTTTTTCTAGTTGAGGTCAGTGGTATAAAAAGACTGCCAGTCAACAAAATTGTGCATATCTCTCCCTAAGGGACACTCTGAAGTTCACAGACAGGTTGAATGCAAGCAGAGGGACTTGAGTTGAACTCTACACTAAGTTGACGTATCCATAATTTACTTTTTCTCATTTTTTTGAACGACAAGTGGAAAATTCTGTATCTTTTTCATAGAAGTGCTTTTTGGTAATGTTATATATTCCTTGACTCAGTAAGTTTCAAACAGTGAGGATGCACAGCATTGTGTACAGTAAATTTGTGTGTACATTGTGTACAATCCTGGTGCAGCACATACAAATGCATAAAATATATGTATATATTGAATCATATTGAATATATTTATGAATTTATATATATATATATATATATATATATATATATATATATATATATATATATATATATATAAAACAGCAGATGGGAATATTTTTAGTGAATAACGGCTTAATTTTGGGTCTGATCCTCACACAAAGCTATTGTATGCACTGTAAAAAAAAAAAAAAAAAAAAAAAAAAAATGTCCATAATTTTAATGGCAAAAGAGTGTAAAAATGCTACAGTAATAAAAAAAAAGTTCATTGGTTAACGATTAGTTACCTTAACATATATGGTAAAAAAGAAATATATTTAACAAGACAATACATGCAATGTTACAGTAAAATATTGTAAAAAATATTTTTTTAGATGTAAAAAGTATAACTGTACCGTAAAATTAATGGTAACAATGTAAATTATGTTTAACAAGGGAAAACATGCTCTTTTAGGGTAAACTATTGTTAAAATGACAGTGGAAAACTATAATCTGACTATTATGGGAATAGTTATGTTTCTTCTTATTTTTAATATCAGTTATGTACATTGAGGTGTTCTATGTTATATTTTATGTAGTTTACTTAATGTTTATTACATAATTTTATTGTAACGTGTTACCCTGATGATGTTTTGTGTATGTGTGAGTGAGAGTGCACTGTCTCAAAATGTGTATTGGTCATAGCTCCTGGAAGGGCCACTCTTGATGAACTTAAAGTCATCATGTGGCCTTTTGTAATTACAATGGTGATACAACCACAGCTGCCAGTATTTTACCGTAAATGTAATGGATTTTTATTTTTTTATTTTTTTGTATGGAAGAGAGTTGTTTGGACATTCTACATAATATCTCCTTTTTATATGTCAGGAAAAAAGAAAATATCAGGCTACTACTGGGTTGAAAAAACAACAGTCCGGGTAAATTATGAAAATGTAAAAAAAATTTGGTGAACTCTTTAAGACTTGATTTTAGTGATAATGTGATTGTTTTTTTAATAAGAGGAATATGCCACTATGGCTGGCAAGCTAGCTAGCTAGCAGGCTACATGTCGAAGTATGAACAATGGGCTTAATACCCTCTACATGTGTAAGTAGAAAATGCTATATTACTGTGCCTGATAAATTATTACTTAATGCATATTAATAATGTGAGATCTTGCATTAACATCCCCGAGTTATTGTTGGACATTTGCTTGTTATTCTTTTATATTAGCTCTATTTGACACTTTATTATGCTGTGCAATGCAAATCTCAACAGTATGTTAACCAGCAGGTATGATGAGCTCCCAGAGGGCCGCAGGCACGCCGGGCAGTCCTTGTGGCTGAACGGAGACTAAGTGGATGAGTGCGCACATATCTGAATATGACTGTGCAATTACAACCATAGTAAGGCAGATTTGCTGAGAAGCTTTATGGGTTTTCATTTTCCATGCAAATACATTCACTTTTTACGCCTATGTGTTTTCCTTGGACAGCTCATTGGACTGTTAAATTTGCACAAGTTTGAGCTAATAATATAAGTACTTATTTAGTAAGACAGCATGAATCAATGTTAAAGGTATAGTTCTCCCAAAAATGAAACATTTTACTCACCGTCATGTTGTTCAGAATTCATGCTGTTCTAAGCTGGTCCATTTAGCAAGGTTTAGGTTTGATTACAAAACATATTGAAAAGATTGAGTTTTGCTGCCATATGGATCTATTTCTGATCTGCCCTTGTAGTTGAACAGCAGATGTGGCCTATAGAACATATTAATTAGCTGTCATGTTTTCAGACAAGTTAGAGAAGATAGATAGACACGTGATTGGCTGAATGATGGAGGGAAGAGGAGCAGATGGATGTCAAGATGGCAAACAGGAATTGGCTAAAAATACACAGCAACTCATGGGTATAGATTGTGCACAAAGAAATAGTTCTGTCAAAATTCTGTCATGATTTACTCACCTTCATAATTTTTTTGTGACAATTTGTGAAAAAATTAATTTATTAAGAATATCCTGGCTACTATTTTACATATAATGCAAGTAAATGGAGACTGGGACTGTCAAGCTTTAAAAGTACAAAAAAGCACAACAAAAGTGGTATGACTTGTGCACTATAAACCAAGTCTTCTTAGGCCATATTTTACCTTTATATGAGGAACAGACTGAAATGTAATCTTCCTCTTCACTCTTGCAAAGCATGTGGGCCAAGCATTTGCATCTGTGTTTGTGTACTTGCAAAGTGTATTTTTGTGGCCTAATCACTTTAGGAAAAGGCATGAGTTAAATGACAAATAAGTCCGTTAATATGAAGTAATGATCTTCGAGAAACAAACCTGTGAAACTCAGCAGCCAGCTGATAAGCGGAGGCATGATAAAATAATACAACCAGCTGAATTGCTACAGCTGGCAGGCACTGTGACAGCAAACATCTTGCAGCGACAACACGCCCATGTGTTTGTGTGTTGATTCCATCCATATTCAGTAACTGCAAAGGATTATCATTAAAACTTGTGCTGATTTCTTGGAGGCATTGGTGCTTTTTACAGCTGTTTACTATAGTGTTTTGAGGTAAAGGGGGTTTTACACAGCTTTGCACTACACAAAAAAAAATAAAAATAAAATCAGGATATTTTTTTTTTTTTTTAATCATCCTTAAAACTAAATCCATTTACATGATAAGCCAGACTGCATAATATTTTAAGGCCTGTTTACTGCAGATAATATATTTTGAATTAAAGGAATAGTACACCCAAAAAAAAAAAAAAAAAAAAAACAAACAAAAAAAAATTATAATAATAATTGTGGCAGTATATACTCTCCCTTGTGCGAGAAATTGCATTGTTTGGCACTAAAAACAATGCAAGTCCACTGTGAGCTAGATTAGCATTGATGAATGTGCAATGGACAATTTCACTGAAAAATGACTTGAATTACATTTTTATGATAATTTTATCTGCTTTTTAAGCTTTAAATTGAGCCACTATCCACTGCTAAATAAATATCTCATTTTGTGTTCTGCAGAAGAAATTTTCATTTTGGGGTGAACCATCTCTTTACTTTGATTTTTCTTACCCCATTGGCAAATATACTTTTTGTCTTTTAAGTATAAATCTCACAAACTTTAGTGAGGTTTATGCTTAAAAAAAAAAAATGAATAACGGAGTAAGAAAAATAATTACATATATTCTCTGAAAACAAGTTTGATTGTTTGATTTTTGCTTCTAAAGAAAATGAATCTTGTCTTAAGGTTTAGATATTTTTACTGGAAATAAAGACCACAATTCTGATTTAGTATGTGATTTTTTTTTTTCTCAAACAATTTGCTTTTATTTTTCTCATAAAGTCCAATCCTTACAATGCAGTCAATCTGACTGTTGATACTTTGTTTGTACTATAACAAGAGAATGTGAAAAAAGTAACATTTAACCCATTTCATTTGTTGTTCAAATGTGATGAGTAATACATTTAAATACACTCACTGAGCACTTTATGAGGAAAACTATGGTCCTAATAAAGTGCCCGATGTGGTCTTCTGCTGTAGCCCATCTGCCTCAAGTGTCGAAATGTTGTGCATTCTGAGATGCTATTCTGCTCACTACAATTGTACAGAGCGGTTATCTGAGTTACTGTAGCCTTTCTGTCAGCTTGAACCAGTCTGGCCATTCCCCGTTGACCTCTCTCATCAACAAGGCATTTCTGTCTGCAGAACTCCCACTCACTGGATGTGTTTTGTTTTTGGCACCATTCTGAGTAAACTCTAGACACTGTTGTGCATGAAAATCCCAAGATATCAGCAGTTACAGAAATACTCAAACCAGCCCATCTGACACCAACAATCATGCCACGGTCAAAATCACTGAGATCACATTTTTTTCCCCATTCTGATGGTTGATGTGAACATTAACTGACGCTCCTGACCTGTATCTGCATGATTTTATGCATTACACTGCTGCCACACGATTGGCTGATTAGATAATCGCATGATTAAGTAGGTGTACAGGTGTTCTTAATAAAGTGCTCAGTGAGTGTATGTCATTTTAGGCTAAACAAAGCCTTTAACTTACCTCAAGATAATTATTTCAGACAGTTTATAGGCCTAATTCAGACAAAGATGCTGAAAAAGTCTTGACTCTTAAAGACATAACTAAGACGTTTTTTATTAGGATTTAGACAAATATTTCTGACACATTCTTGAGCTTCAGTCTTGCTTCATTTTAAAGCATCACAAATGAACCAAGACATTTTTGAGTAATAGGAGCTGCTATTTTTGAACGTCTGAAATCATCTCAGTCAGCCTTGGTGGCACTCAGCAAGTGGTACAGTGTCAGATCATTACATAAGAGGGAGCAACATAGCAGAGACAAAAAAGTAAGGCCACACGATAGATTGCACACTATAAAATACACCAACAATTGACCCTCTCCGCAAATGGATCTTTTGTTCCGTTCTCCCTGGAAAACTTTTCTTTGACTATAATCCAAGTCTTTTTGCAAGAAAGAAATGATTACACATAATAACAGCCTAAGACGAACATCATGAGCACTGACAGCTCTCCATGGCGATACGTTTCACATGGCACTCCCTTTTTGTTCTAATTCCATGCATCTCCCTGCTTTCCAGCACATGCTTCGTTCTTCAGAGATGAAACAGGAAAAAAGCTCAACATTTTCTCAAGGAATCTCATATACTTACAAACATCATTATACACATTGTACACAGGGCATTATGGCCAATTCAATATGGTCCAATTTTCGTCAATTTTAAAAACGGTCGTGGATAAATCCTTGTTGGATGAAAAGTATTTCTAAAAATGAAAAAGTTCACGTAATCCATGTGATCTATTTTTTTTTCCCTTCTTCAAACAAAAACATTTACATGAAATTATTTGTAATGACCAATGCAGTGGGCACTATTGAACTGATGTGCACAGAGGAATAGCGAAGAATGTTTTTTTTTGTTTGTTTTTTTTAAAGGACTAGTTCACCCAGAATCGAAAATCTGTCACTCATATCCCTCATCTTCATGTTGTGCCAACTGCATATGATTTTCTTTCGTGGAACACAAAAGGAAAATTTCTGGAGAATGTACTGGGTGTTTTTATCCCATGCAAATACAGAGAATGGGGACTAGAGATTCCAAGCTTCAAAAGCATCATAAAAGTGTCATAAATGTAGTCTATACGACTCCTGCATTATAAATATACATCTTCATAAGCCTTCTGATTGCATGGTGTAAAGATCAGACCAAATTTAATGTCACTGTTTATGAAAAAACTTGACATCTGCCCTAGCTCTCTTTTGTGCATTCTTGAGAGAAGTAACAATGTCCAATCCGTAAAAAATTCAGTGATCTTTTCAACAAATTGGTTGATTCAGTTCATAAAAAAACAGAATTATTTGTTCACTATTGATCCAGTTCTCAAGTTTAACTCACTAACTCAGTGATACAATTGCAACGGTTAAAAGCTCCCTGGAGAGTTCAATTATCAATGAATAACAACTTAAATTTTGTCTGTTTCTCATACAAAGCTATTGTATGACTTGGAAGACTTGGAATATAGCACACAAGTCAAAATGACCACTTTTATGATACTGGAATAAATCTTGGGCATCATTTTTGACATTTGCAAGCTTTAGTCCCCATTCATTGTAACTACATGGAAAAGAGTGACAACAAAATTTATGTCTGTATTCCACAGAAGAGATAATGTTATATGGGTTTGGAACAACATAAGGGTGAGTAGATGATGACAGAATTTAAATATTAAGGTGAACAAACCCTTTAAATAGATATTCTATATCTGATCTCAAGGTAAATATACAGAGAGTTTATCAAAGGGTCACTGAAAGCAATCAAAAGATTGTCCGTCTTTGCTGCAATGCATGGCTGCATTTTGAAGCATGTTCTCAATCAACTGTCAGACATCACATTAGAGCACATGGCTACTTCCTTCCTTGCAAGAGAAGAATTCCACTGAGTTTATAGAAGCTCTCTTTTTGTCTTTCTCTTTATACTAGTTCTCATTGTTGAACTGTCAGCTTCACAACTTCCATATCAGTTCCAAACCACTGGTGGCTTCCTTAGTCTCTCTTTGATGGGGCACTGGTGTTACAAGCAGTTTTTTGGAAACTCCTCCAATGGATTTGTTGTTTTGACTTGTTTTTAAAGATGGCGTGTGATACACACATACACACACACACTAATAGAGAGAGAGAGAGATCAATGTCACTTTTGATTGAGGTCAGAAGATTCCATCAGATAATTCCTGGTGTTGTGGAGTCAGGCTGTGTTTACAGAACTTGACTGACCAGTGCAAAGGCCAGCGTCACTGTGGCAGCTGAAACACTGATTGAAGTCACAGATGAATGTCTGGCACAGTTGTTGTCTGCCTGCTGAGAGTCCACTGAGTCAATGGATCCCTCCATTTTGGGATTTAGCACATTCTGCTGAAAGATTACAAGCTTTTTTATTTAGTTGTTTTGTATTCAGATTTGAAAGAATCATTTTAGGTTTTTTGAAGTCAAGTGAAATGTGGCTCACCTCATCAGCACATTCAAAACTGTTGGAGGGAGAACACTTCTGCTCACTGTCCTGTGAAAACATAAACAATTAATATATTAATTATTATTTATTATTACATATAATTACACAACAGTCAGTTCCAGTCCACTAATCTGATGGGATAAGCAGTGTTGCTTTGGCTTTGTTTGAAACTATTTTTGTAAGTGGAGAGACCCCTCCAATAATCAAAACAAGCAAGTACAACCCCCCAATTTTTATACCATGATTAATGGAAACATGTAAATGCCTCACGGCACAACCCCCGCAATGTTCAATCCAATCCTACGCCCCTGTGTATATATATATATGTGTGTGTGTGTGTGTGTGTGTGTGTGTGTGTGTGTATATATATATATATATATATATATATATATATATACAGGGTTGGGAGGGTTACTTTTGAAATTTATTCCACTACAGGTTACAGAATACATGCTGTAAAATGTAATTTGTAATGTATTTCGTTAGATTACTCAAGGTCAGTAACATATTCTAAATACTTTGGATTACTTCTTCAGCACTGGTAGATTTTTTAACTTGTTTTGACTATAAAAACTCTGCCAGTACAGTAAGACAAAAAACACATGTTAAAAATACATTCTCTGAAAAACCTAAATGTCTTATGCAGTGTTGTTTATAAAACAAGATAAATCAAATTGATCTTGTTTTAAGGATTTTTAGATATTTTTACAGGAAAACAATACAAAAATTATTATCAAGAATACGATTTTTGCCCTAATATCAAAGGTCTTACTAGAAAAAAGGAAATTATGATCTAACGTGAATTTTCTTGATAAAAAAAATATGATCGTGCCTCGTAACATGCATGTAAAATGGCTAAAAATAGCATTTTAGCTTAGTGTAAAGCTGACAATTTACACAAGGTTTATTTCTATTTCTTCTGCTCCAAACTTACTTCAAACTTACTTCTCTGTCTGCTCGTATGAATGTAACACATCATAAGAAAGTGTTTTACCACTGTTCAAATGCACTTTGGATCGCATCATTTATATGTATAAATGTTTTCCATCTGAAAGGACTAAATATTAAATGAAACAAATGACAATAAAATGCAAAGTAATCTCTTCAGTAATAAAAATACTTTTTGAATGTAACTGTATTCTAAATACCAATGATTTAAATTGTAACTGTAGTGGAATACAGTTACCTATATTTTGTATTTTAAATACGTATTCCCATTACATGTATTTCGTTACTCCCCAACCCTGTATATATATATATATATATATATATATATATATATATATATATATATATATATATATATATATAAGCCTTTTGATAGCATGGTGTGAAGAACAGACAGAATTTAACGTCATCATTCACAGAAAATCTTGACATCCACCCTAGCTCTCTCTTGTGCATTCATGAGAGAAGCAACAATGTCCGATTAGTGAAACGTTCAGTGATTTGAATCTATTCAACAAATTGGTTGATTCAGTTCATAAAAGCCAGTTGGAATGATTTGTTTACCAATTTTAGTCTGTTCCTCATACAAAGCTATTGTATGATTTCAGAAGACTTGGAATGTAGTGCACAAGTTAAATTGACAACTTTAATGATACTTTTATAATTCTTGGGCATCATTTATGAAGTTTGCAAGATTTAGAACCCATTCATTGTAACTACATGGAAAAGAGTGACCACAGCCTGACACAGCAAGATAGACTCAACCAATGGAGTGAGTTTGGGGTGGGACAATCTATTTGACCGCCAATGGCAGGATGAGTGTCAGTTTTGCAATTCTGTGTAGTGATACAAGTGGTGCACAACTTACACACTTCACTGTTAAAACTTGGTAAATAATACTCTTCATAAATGTCACTTACATTCCACGAAGCAGGAGAAACCCATCAGATTCTGTTTAATATTTGAAAGATATGATACAAACAGAGAGGTTTAAAAAAAACTAGTATAGTATCTATTATTAAAAAAAAAAAAGGAAAGTATCTATTATAAAAAAAAAGAAAAAAAAAAAGGAAAGCAGTGCTTTAGAATGCCAACAAACAATGAATAAATAAAGAAAATCAAGCCTGTGTGATTAACATCAAAGTATAAAGAATTCTTAAAATAAAACCCTTACTTCCGAGGGGTGACAAGCTGCTTTAAAGAAAAACAAACGAAAACTCAGGAAAAACTACTTAGGCATCCATGGTGACACTAAAAAGTAGAATTAATAACTGATAAAATTCCACAGTTAGTTTTGTTTTTATTTTGTTTTTTCAAGGAAAGATGAACTACTTTTTCAGTGAGAAACATAATTAATTACAGAATTACAGATTTTACATTCTGGAGTACGGCTGCTTGCTTACTCAACACATTCAACTTCTAAGTGCACCAAATAATCAAACAGATATGAGCAACAATGTCAGATACTGTAACCATTCTCACAAATATACTATTGCCTCCTACTACAGTTGCCAGAGACACAAATTAAACTTAAGCGACTCAATGATATTCCTGTCTGTGGAGTTTTCATAATTTGTTTCAGCACGGATGAGAGAGTGCAGTCATTTACGTCTGTACCCAGGGGCTTATAACTCCTCAAGACTTAGGACAGAACTGCAAGACACAATGTGATGGAAGTGGCCACACAAAGCCAGATCTCTATAAGGCAGCTCCTTTCAAACTCGGATTAGCTAACAAATTATTATTTATGATGACATCACTTAGATGGAATTACATAGCTTCCTGTATAAATGCCAGTGCATACTAATCAAGCGTCTTCTGTCTATGCAGTCATACTACAATTAATGCACACAATGTAGTTACATTTAATTTTTTTTTCTTTGGAAGTGGGTGTGGGATTTTTGGCTGACTTATTGGATAGAGACAATCAAGAGGAAACTTTTTGGGCAGAAAGAAAGGAGGAATGGGAAAGGGACATGACAGACCAGATTCAAACCTGTGTTTCCCACCTGAGCACCTAGGCTCAACATCTGTGTATCGTGTGCATTAACCACTATGCCACGGCTCCAGACACTTCAATGCAATGTGCAGTCATTCAGCATTCATACACCTCTTTTTCCTGCTGAAATAAACTGCTTTAACCTTTAAATGCATGAGAATGTCACCAAACACTGTTACATATTTAGATCTTTAGAGACCCAGCTCTTATATCTGTCACAAATGGATCTACAAAATGCCCAGGGCTGCGTTTCCCAAAAGCATTGTAAGCTTAAGTTGATTGTAGAGACCATTGGCAACAATTGTTTCTACGATCTACAAAGGCTTACAATGCTTTTGGGAAATACTGCCCAGATAATGTCAAATTTTCAAAATATTTTCAAGACAATTAGAAAATAATAGAATAAAATATATTTTTATCTATTTTGATATTTAATTTTTCATATATCATAGAGAAAAAGCAACAAATCTAGAACAGGATTCATTACTTTCACAATGAAATTTCCTGAGACGCAACTGGCTTTTAAAAACATACTGAGCTCACTGATATACACTGTGTATAGGACTGGATCGCTGACACAATGGTAAACTTCCAGCATGAGGTGAAGCCACCGGAAGTGTTCGAGCAGCCATCTTGGTGTGCCCCAACTGCCATAGAGCCTCAATGACTGACAGCTGATAATGCCGCCATTTCAACGTCTCCGACCTCTGGTTTCGCTCTCTATTGCCAATCGTGATTAATGTTTAATTTGCTCCTTATGGATTACATTTGTTACGAGGGAGACAATATAAGCGATCACAATATCAGAGCACTTGACCCGGTGTGCAGCTTATCAGTGCAGCACAACGATCATCAAGGGACATGGCAAAACTCTCCACAAGTTGTAATGTAAGTAGGAAAAGCTGTAATATCTGCTTGTTTTATTGACGGTTCTTAAAGTCATAACGGTATTTCTAAATCGCCTATAATGCCTGGGAATTGCCTGTTTTCCTATTGAAGTGCTCTCTGTAGTCATACATTGATACATGTCATACATTATGTGTGCCATTTGCCATTTAAACCTAGTCAGTATAATAATGTTTGCTTTGCTTGTCTCCCTAATTCTCTGTGTGCCCGCTGTGTGTGTGTGATAGAGAGAGGGAGAGAGAGAATGCGCTCTCTCAGGCAAGTGAATAAATATCTCTGAAAATGTTTGCTTGTGTCTTACCTCAGTTTCGTTGAACTTGCTTACATTCAGCTGATTTGTTCGCCACTAAGTTTGTTAGAGGTACCTTATGCGTTTGATATAAATACACATAAATTGCTCGGGCTTTAAAGAATCAATTACCAACATTACATAAATAAATAATTACATGTGTAGGATGTTTTCTTTGTAGGGATGTACAGGTACATTTTAGACATAAAAATCTGTATTTAAATGGCCTATGTTTATTCAGTGAAATTAGATGATTTTCTATTAAGTCAGTTTGCACATTGGAATGTTTGGGCATTGGCATCACTGTTATGACATCTTCAGCAATACAGTTCTATATACACTCACTGAGCACTTTATTAGGTACACTTGTACATCTATTAATTCATGTGATATCTAATCAGCCAATCGTGTGGCAGTAGTGTAATGTATAAAATCATGCAGATATGGGTCAGGAGCTTCAGTTAATTTTCACATCAACCATCAGAATGGGGAAAAACAAGTATTTCAGTGATTTAGACCATGACATGAATGTTGGTGCCAGATGGGCTGGTTTGAGTATTTCTGTAACTGCTGATCTCCTGTTTTTTTTGTTTTTTTTTGTATGCGCAACCGTCTCTAGAGCAGGCATACTCAAATGGCGGCCTGTGGTCCATGTCTGGACCCAGCAAAGCGTCAATACAGACCGAACAGCACCAAACTAAACAATATCGAAGTCAATAAATTAATTTCAGACAGCTTTCAAACATGATCGACTGGGCGCCGTTTACCAAGTAAAGCGCATTGCAGCCTCTCTGTCTCTAGCAGTGGTGTAGAAAAACCAGCCTGGGGCCGCGTCTTATCCAATCATGTGCGTATATGCAAATCAGTCTCATGACGAGATCTGCATCCTATCCAATTGCGTGCATTTATGCAAATTAGTCTCGTGACGAGATCCGCATCCTATCCAATCGCGTGATTTTATGCAGATTAGTCTCGTGAAAAGATCCGTGTCTCATCCAATCACATAAATATATGCAAATATCTTCGACCCTGTCACTTTCTGGGGTTTCTGGGAATAGGGTTTCCCTATTCTAAACAAAATGGCACTACACATCCTGACCATGTTTGCTTCCACATACTGCTGTGAGTCAGCCTTCTCCACAATGAACATTATTAAAACCAAATACCGCACCAGGCTCAGCAATGAACACCTGCACCATGGTCTTAGAATTGCACTCGCAACATTTTTGCCATAGTTCAAAGTATTGGCAGGAGAAAAAAAGTGTAATTTATCTCATTAGTCATAGATTCAAGGTCCAGAGTGACTGGTGCATGCATGGAACACAGTCTGTGCACTCAGATTTTCTTCTGTATTAGACTCTCCTTAGTCTGATTGGTCTCATTTAATGTATTTAATAATAGTTCTAAAAACATTTGATATAAAACCATGGATCCTAAATCATAATATGGACAATGGTAAGTTTGTTACTATGCTGTACTAGAGCACCGATAAATGACGATATCTATCCGGACTTTTCCCACTTAGGAAATATGTGTGACTGGACCTTCTCAAATTGTATTTGAATACCCCTGCTCTAGAGTGTAAAGAGAATGGTGCAAAAAACAACCAGTGAGCGGCTGTTCTGTGGACAAAAATGCCTTGATGAGAGAGGTCAACGGAGAATGGCCAGACTGGTTCGAGCTGACAGAAAGGCTACAGTAACTCAGATAACCCCTCTGTACAATTGTAGTGAGCAGAATAGCATCTCAGAATGCACATGTTGAACCTTGAGGCAGATGGGCTACAACAGCAGAAGACCACGTCGGGTTCCACTTCTGTCAGCCAAGAACAGTAAACTGAGGCTGCAGCAAGGTTCCCACTCTTTTCTAGGCACAATTTTCCAGGACATTTCCAGGACATTTTATGTGCTGGTGTAATATTTAAGCAAAAACACAAGAGGTCATGATGAATATTGTGGTTCTAAGGGGTCAAGCCCTGAAGGGGCAGAGACCATATTGTTTTCATTAGTGTTGTTATTATTAGTTTATATAGGATGTTTTTGAATGAGGTAATTAACCCATTTTAAAATTATTTATTTTGTAGTGTTCAACTGATGAAATAAAATAAAGATTATTCGTCAACGAATGTATTTGTCAATGATTTCATTGACGAGATTAACACTGTATGTAACAAAACATCCTGGTTACTTTCGTAACCTCCGTTCCCTGATGGAGGGAACAAGACGTCGTGTCGATGTAGTGACACTAGGGGTGTCTGCTTTTTGAAAAAGTTTACGAAAGTAAACAGGACGTTCCCTATCTGACACTCACACGATGTTGCGTCGATGTAGTGACACTAGGGGTCCCTAAACAAAACGCCACAACTAGATGAACTGTGTTACGTGGACTGGCGGTGCGAGACGGGCAGACCGCTGTGTGCCTCGTAGCCAGCACACCAGGCCATCACATAACCTCCCCCAACACTCTTATGAGCATCCAACGGTCCTTCGGGAACAAGTCAACTGCCCAACAAATAGGGACAGGCTAGCCCAGCCGTGACCTCTTTTTCTTTTCAAAAAGAGTGGAATTTGTTAACCGACTGGGGGCCATAAACGTCTACGTCGGGGGGGTGTTACTCCCAAGGGGAAGACACCGCGGAGGCCACACCCCACCCAGAGAAGGGGGGGAGGTATTTTGAGTGGAAATACGTCACATGGTCTTACCGAGTCTTGTCAGAAGTATGTCATGTGGAGAAGTCGCATGGTAGGTCCTACCTGAGGGTGATGGAGTTTCTACAAACATGGTGACCGGGGGCAGAGGGGCCTCTGCCCAAGGAAGATGCAGTTTACTGACAGGGAAACGATTTAGCAGAAGATATATCACATGGGGTCACCTATGGGGAACCAGCACATGTGGAGCACATACCCCAGTACAGGGCTTAGTTAGTACGTGTACTGGGTTGGCAATGAGTTTCTCCACAAACTCGTCTGCCACAGGGCTAATGAGGAAAGTCATCCAGGGATCACAACTTGTGAACACGACTGGGAGTCAAAAGCGCATGTCTTCACCTCATGGGAGGGGAAAGGTGCTATGCGCAAGCAGTACACCCGGCCAGCTGTCCCAGAACTTACCTGCTCGTACCTGACAATACACAGGACGAAACCAGCTCAACCCGGAGATTATAGAACCTCGCAAAGGTGTTGGGTGTTGCCCAGCCCGCTGCTCTGCAGATGTCTGCCAAAGAGGCGACACTGGTCAGGGCCCAGGAGGCCGCTACACTCCTAGTAGAGTGGGAACAAGAGGTCGAACTCGCCCTGAGATGAGCCGGCAGTCTTATCCTTGTGTCACTACATCGACACAATGTCGAGTGAGTGACAGATAGGGAAACCTTGTTAGTGCCGCATATTAAAATAATTTACTGGATAAATAGTTATTTTCCAGGACATTTCATTATTTTTTCTCATTTTCCATGACTTTTCCATGACTGGAAATCTGCATTGCAAAATTTAAGGCTTTCCAGGATGATGTGGGAACCCTGTGCAGTGGGCCAACCATTTGTGTACCTCAGAAGAAATCCAGATTTGTCAGACCAGGCGATGTTTTTCCAATTGTCTACTGTCTAGTTTTGTTGAGCCTGTGCCCACTGCAGCCTCACTTTCCTGTTCTCAGCTGACAGTAGTGGTACCCCGAGGGGTCTTCTGCTGCTGTAGCCCATCCGCCTCAATGTTCAACGTGTTGTACGTTCAGAAATGCTTTTCTGCATAGCACTGTTGTAATGCGTGTTTATTTGTGTTACTGTCACCTTCCTGTCAGCTTGGACCAGTCTGGCCATTCTCCTCTGACCTCTGTCATTAACAAGCCATTTTCGCCCACAGAACTGCCACTCGCTGAATGTTTTGTTTTTGGAACCATCTGAGTAAACTCTAGAGACTGTTGTGCGTGAAAATCCCAGGAGATCAGCAGTTACATAAATACTCAAACCAGCCCGTCTGGCACCAACAATCATGGCACAGTCTTAATGATTTACCCATTCTGAAGGTTGATGTGAACATTAACTGAAGCTCCTGGCCCATATCTGCATGATTTTATACATTACACTGCTGCCAAACTATTGGTTGATTAGATAATTGCATGAATAAGTAGATGTATAGGTGTACCTAATAAAGTGGCTGGTGGGTATATACTGTTTATCAGTGACTGAGCTACACATAACACATTAGATACACATAAGCTACACATAAGTTACATAAGTATTTTCTCAGGCACTTATTGAGTCTAAATATATGCAAAACTTACATAATTTCAGTAGTACACCCAATAACAAGTCATATACTACTCATGTGTTGTACTTGCTATAGTTTACTTCCATGTTTTTTTATTTTCATCAAATAGCAATGTAAAATGTAACAACAGCGCCTTGAGTAAGAAATAACATGTATAAAATGTATGTGTAGTCATGTGTAACGCATATGGATACTGATAAATCACCACTGTTGTTAATTAATTGTTGCACAGAAAATCAAGGTGATATAGTATTTATTTGTATGAATATAGTACTCATTCCTCTTGTAATAAAGAAACAGATATCCTGTGATAGTAGACTTATATAGATGTGAAATAGTCATACAAATATAATTTATGGAAGTGCAAAAAAAAGAAGAAAAAAAGGAGAAAAAAATACTTAATTACACACCTAGGTTTGTTGCAATTTTGGCATTTTTACACTATTTATAAGAGAGAGATTGAGGAATACTAAAGAGGTATGGGCACAACTCCAAAAAATGGATAAGGTACAGAGAGTGTAATAAGGTCCTGGGTCACTAAAGATCTGAAGTATGTGTTTAAGGGTTAAGCTGGTCTAGCTGGTCTCCCAGCCTGGCCAAACTGGCCTTTAGCTGCTTTAGCTGGTTGACCAGCTGGTCTCCCAGCCAAACAATCTAACAAGTGCCCAAAATCACTCTGAACCCAGAACAACTAAAACCAGAAAACCATCTTAAACTGGTTTAAGCTGTTTTTTGAGCATCAACATGTGATTGCTCAATAGTACATAATTACCAGTGTGGAGAGCAATGCCGCAAGTCCACACTGAATCGCCCTGCATGAGCTGACAAATGCTCTCTTTTTATGAATTATTAACATGCCTACTAAATTATACAAAAGTATTTTACCTTCCACTAGACACCCCCCAAAGAGAGAGTCAGCTTCCCTCAGTAATTGTAATGATTGTTATAGTTGGTATCCTCAAGGTTTTCCCTAGACTGAACAAGGGCCAAATGGAATTTGAGTGTTTTATCTGCATACACAAAGATCAATGTTTAGCACTAATCTTGACATTCAGACAAAGTTTGGGTTTTAGTAGGGAACACAGAGAACTAGAGAACTGTAAAACTAAATGTTGGCTTTTTTTATACTGTATGTGGTTTAGCAAGAATATTTGCACTATTATCCATCACACTGACTACAGTAACACAAAACATTGGTTTCTTGGAGAATACTGGATGATGTGTGTTTTTTGAGACTAACTCTAAAGGTGAAGTGTGTAATTCTGTGCCACCGAATGGAATTGCAAAAATAATGACCACTCCTCCAATCCTCCATTTGGACAAACAAATAGCACCACCCCAAACTCACAACATTTTTTAAGTAAAAAATAATTTTGATAGTGCCACAGACCTTTCTTGGAAAATAACCAATGAATGCATTACTTATTGTTGACTCTGCATATTAAACTGTAATATGAGAAAGTATTTTAACATCGAAATAATCTGCACATTAAAATTGAAGGTCACCATGAATTTAATTTAAAACAATCACCTTTAAATTGCCTAATTTTTAGCCTGGTTTAGCCTTGCATTCACCACGTAAGAATTTAACACTACAACACACTGCAAAATTGTTCAGACCCACCTGCAGGTCAGCGCATGTGGAGAAAACGCATGCACTGTCTATTGGCTTCACATCATTTGAGTTGATGACATGCTTGGTGATGATAGCCGGCTGCAGATTGGTTCTTACTGATGGTGCTGCTGAATGAGACTCAGTGATGGGAACAAGACCCGCATCCGTACCATAACCAAACGCCTGGATTGCATTTCCTGTGCAATGAAAGAAGCATAAACGTATGTAATGTAGCCCCAAAAATTATTTAGACACTTCAGCTTTATATAAGCTTTATATGTAGAAAAAAATATCAAACCAACTGGCATTTCTTTTAAAGAAATATACGGTCACTGAGCACTTTATAGGGTACACCTTTACACCTACTTATTAATGCAATTATCTTATCAGCCAATCATGTGGCAGCAGTGCAGTGCATAAAATCACACAGATATGGGTCAGGAGCTTCAGTTAATGTTCACATCAACCATCAGAACGGGGAAAAATGTGATTTCGACCGTGGCATGATTGTTGGTGCCAGACGGGCTGGTTTGAGTATTTCTGTAACTGCTGATCTCCTGGGATTTTCACGCACAACAGTCTCTAGAGTTTATTCAGAATGGTGCCAAAAACAAAAAACATCCAGTGAGCAGCAGTTCTGCTTACGGAAACACCTTATTGATGAGAGAGGTCAACGGGGAATGGTCAGACTGGTTTGAGCTGACAGAAAGGCTATGGTAACTCAGATAACCACTCTGTACAATTGTAGTGAGCAGAATATGCACAACACATTGAACCTTGAGGCGGATGGGCTACAACAGCAGAAGACCACGTCTGGCACTTTATTAGGACCATAGTGTGGTCAATGTGAGTTTATATGAAACACTTTTTGATTTTATTTTTTATAGTTTAAAGCATTTTGTTGTGCATGGAATCTCACTGTAAAGTGTGACTTAATCGTCCAAAAGTCGGAAAATACTTTTCGGGACCACTGTACATAAAGACAAAAAAAAAAATTCCTTAACGACAAAAATAATAATAAAAAAAAAAAAAAAAAAAAGACAGACTTAAAGCAAGAGAGATCAAGCACCCATAAGACATAGCTTTTCTTATTTATATGCTATTTCGGTTAAGCCCATAAGGATGGATTTTCAGGGCATGAGTCGTGAGGTTACATGAGGTTTGGTGCCACTCACTCAGGCAAGTGTTCTCTCTGAAGTCACGGAGGAAGGCCTCACACTCAGCTTCATGATTTCCACTGCCTCGACAGCCACACCAAGGGGAGATGGTTATGTTGGTGTGGCTGGCATCCATGTAGTTAGGAGTCACATCTGAACCTGTAAGGCCAAAGATAAAGATTCTAATATAAATGCATGGGCTGGTTTATAGATCTCACTGTTTGGGGAATGTAGTGTTTGGCTGAGTATAATCACCAGATGTTGTTGGTCTGCTCTCTTCTTGAGATAAATGTGTTAACATAATAACCTTGGGTTTTTAATCCCCCAGGATTAATCCCAGGTAAAAGGCTAAACAGATACAATTAAATATTTTCTTTGCTGTCTTACAGGCCTAGTTCACCCAGCAGCTGTCGTAATTGGTTATTTTTGATCAATTATTAAAAAGGTTCAATACAATCCTGGTTCAATGCAAGTTTAGATTAATTGACAGCATTTGTGGCATAATGTTGATTACTACAAATATTTATTTCAACTTGTCCTTTCTTTTCTTTAAAAAATCTGGGTTACTGTGTATGGAGTACGAAACCTGCAAAAATAATAAATAAATAAATACACAAATACATATATAAGTAAATAAATCCATATATTTGTGCAGAAATAAATATATAAATAATTAAATGTGCGAGGAGATATGCAAATAATTAAATAAATACGTAAATAAATAAATGCACCCATTTATGCAAAAAATACAGTATAAAATGGTTGAGGAATTGCAAAAATGTTGAAGAAAATGTAAAATTGAAAGTTAATTTTTAATTCTGCATTTCTTTAATAATTTTTTTAATTTCTGTTTTTATTTTTCCTTCGTGCAACATGCTAATGAGAGGAAGTCAATCAAACATCAGTAGGCAGACTTTATGACACCACTGGCTGATCATTGTAAAAGTGGTTCGCTTGACTATGACATTAATAAGGACAATACCGAATTTTCACAAACAATCAATTAATAAAAGTTTAGCAAAGGATCTCGTTTTTACGATTTTCCAAACTATTCGCTGCCTCTGCTATCGACCTTCTCTTCACCCCGGTGAAACTGCAAACTCCCACCAAAAACTGTTGCACCTGGTATCATAGTTTGACTGTGATGCCTGAACAGCTGTTGACATCTTCTCATTAGCACGTTGCACGAAGGAAAAATAAATATGGAACAGCATACAGAAATAAATGTATGATTAAAGAAATATAGAAATGTGGAATAAAAATCAACTTTCAATTTTGCATTTCCTTTAACAATTTGCATTTCCTCAAACATTTATTTATGTTTATATTGTATTATTTTGTATAACACGATTTTAGTGTGATATAATCGCTTACTAACCTTTTCTGTGTCAAGTTATATTAAATTTTACAACTTTGTTGCCATGATGACGTAATGCTCTAAACCCTTAAACGACTGTAAAAACATTGATTTAAACAAGTTTACAGCTCAAATAATACACAAGTTTTTACAGAAGACTTAATGTAAGTCCTTTATAAAGTTATAAGCTTCATATTTTTTCCTTTTAAAGCCTCCAAAAATGGGTCCCATTCACTTCTTTTGTAAGTGCCTCACTGTAACCTGGATTTTTTTTTTTTTTTTTAAGAACAGTAAGAGAAAAAAAATAAAATGACAGTCAACATTATGCCACAAATGCTGTCGATTGAGCTTAACTTGTATTAAATCCGAAATATTCCTTAAAAAAAAAAAAAAAAAAAAAAAAAAACCTGACTTAGTGTATCTGGGCAATTTAAGGATTGCCTAAAGTTCATTATTATATTTCTTAAACACTCTTTATAAAATTTCAGGGAAATTTGAGATGCATTTCTAAATAAAAACTGCTAATGATTGCAAAAATACATGTTGTAAACAGTTTTATAGTCCATTCCTTTAAATGCAATTCACAGTTCTCTTTTCTTATTGTTGTGAAGCCAATTTGTCCCATTATCACTCACCAATGAGTCCAACATAGGACACCAGACAGCCGTGGTAGTTATCATTAGGACAACTTGTTATTGAATGCGGTGTCGTCTGGCAATTCATGTGGAAGTCTGCCAGTCTGGATCTAATCCAAAAACAAAACAAATTATAGAATTTAAGAAGACTGGAACATTTTAGCACATTTGATGGAACATGATTTAAATGCATGAATAAATAACCCTTCCATATTTATAAAGCACAATCATATGATGCTGTAGAAAGCAAGGGTTATCATTTACGCATTTACACAAATAAGCACTGTCAGAACTTTGCCCTTCACATTAGGGCTGGGTGATATGGCCAAAAATGCTATCACGATATTCTTTTTCAATTGTTCGATATCGATATTTATCACGATATACATTCACATTTACACACTGCACATTTTTTTTTTTACATTTTCAAGTTGGCGGAAGAAAAGAAGAAAAAAAATGAATTCTAAACAGTCAAAATAGTCACTTCAAAACTGCACTGGGGGCCCAGAGACAAAAACAGTGAGGTCTGAGGGATCTTTTAACAAAATATTAAAATATTTTATAGTTTATCAATCGAGTGCATTTGAAAATGAATGTTAAAAGATCATCTGTTCATTTTGAAGCATAATGACAGCAGCCCAGTATTTATTTGAATATTTTTACATTAAAATGCATTTTCTTTATATATATATATATATATATATATTTCTTTAGATTTAGATACCCAAGTATGGGGGCATAGAAGCCCTTGTGACTGTGGAATGATGCTGTATGGGGTTCAGGGGTATCCCCTGAAAGAAAATTTAGAAAATGTAGAAGTCTGAATGGAACATTTTTATATTTTCATTAAAGTGACCAGGTTACCAACTAGTAATTTTCTTGTCTTTCCTTGTCATCCATTCCAGAGATGATGACATCTGATTCATTTTCACAAAATCAGATCATAAATTATTTGTTTATTATTAAAGGCTCGTAACATGCTGATTAATAAAGCTAAATTTAGAAGGAAAAAAATGTTATGGTCTAAAGGAGCTTTGGAACCATATTAACTTATGCGGAGCCCCATGGCAACGCGTGCAGAGTGGGACAGGGCATAAATGAAGCATGTTAGGTGCTATAGAAAAATATTCAAGACTACACTGCAGAAAGATCAGAGCTGGTGTACACAGCACTGTTGTTGTGTCGTGCTTTTCACTAGATACGATGAGAGGGCGCAACCATCGTCATGAAGTCTTGCAGTGCGGATGGAATCAATCCAGTGTCTGATGTAGCCTAATCGTTAGCAAGGCAGCCAACATTAGCAAGTTCATCCAATCTGACCCTACATTTCCATTGGTGCATTGTGAGCGAAGCTGAGATAGCATTTTCAATTTATTCCTACAGAAGCTGAGCGCCACACTCACAAGGTGGATTGTACGATTGAGAGCGGTGCGGAGCAAGCTCTTTCCTAGTGTTGTGAGTGTCTTTGAGCGGATTTCTTCTGCGCCAGTGGAAACGCAGCCTGAGAAATCCTAACTGCTTGCGTTTTTAGCGACATGCACTAAATATTGAAAATTCCTCAAACGCTTACCATCGATATCGTGGATTTTTTTATCATGATAAATATCGAGATTGTTTTATCGCCCAGCCCTACTTCACACACACAATGCATCTCATTCACTAATAAATGTGTAGTTGCATAGTTATTTGCACAGAAAAAGTTCATCACAACAGGTGCGCATGTCTGCAGTTAGTAATTTGCATTAACCATGCCTAAGTGATCTCCATGTAAGGGCTTTCTGCACAACCATTGCTGTACAGCGATTTGTCACTCTCTGCATACATACCACACTCTTTGTAAGTATATGCAGGGTTGGGAGGGTTACTTTTGAAATGTATTCCACGACAGATTACAGAATACATGCTGTAAAATGTAATTTGTAATGTATTCCGTTAGATTACTCAAGGTCAGTAACATATTCTAAATACTTTGGATTACTTCTTCAGCGCTGGTGGATTTTTTAACTTGTTTTGACTATAAAAACTCTGCCAGTACATTAAGACAAAATACACATGTTAAAAATACATTCTCTGAAAAACCTAAATATCTTATGCAGTATTGTTTCTAAAACAAGATAAATCAAATTGATCTTATTTTAAGGATTTTTAGATATTTTTACAGGAAGAAAATACAAAAAATATTATCAAGAATAAGATTTTTGCTCTAATATCAAAGGTCTTACTAGAAAAAATAAATTGTGAATTTTCTTGATAAAAAAATAGGATCGTGCCTGGTAACGTGTATGTAAAATGGCTAGAAATGGCATTTTAGCTTAGCGTAAAGCTGACAATTTACACAAGGTTTATTTCTATTTCTTCTGCTCCAAACTTACTTCTCTGTCTGCTCGTATGAATGTGACACTTAAGAAAGTGTTTCACCGCTGTTCAAATGCACTTTGGATCACATCATTTATATGTATACATTTTTCCATCTGAAAGGACTAAATATGAAATGAAACAAATGACAATAAAATGCAAAGTAATCTCTTCAGTAATCAAAATACTTTTTGAATGTAACTGTATTCTAAATACCAATGATTTAAATTGTAATTGTAGTGGAATACAGTTACTTATATTTTGTATTTTAAATACGTATTCCCATTACTTGTATTTCGTTACTCCCCAACCCTGAGTATATGTGTGGTTTCAGTTGGTTCTAAATTTGATCATTAATCTAAATGCATAAGTGCAAAATTATTGAAGAATCTTGATTCCTATGTGAAAACGTTGGCCCAATGACCCTATTTACACCTGATATTATGATGCGTCTTGGGTGATCTGATCCCATGTAATCAGACGAGACACATGGCTGTTTACACCTGGTCATTCAAATGTGTCTCCTGTGACCACTTGAGTTCGGATTTCGAGGGGAGGGTCATTGATTTCATGACGACAGACATCAGTCACTATGTCACTGTGTTACTGCATGTTAAGAATAAACCACAAATAATTAATAAAAGACAAAGAAAGCACACACGCACATACACACACACACAAATGCCTCACAGTTTCTCCTATATGCAGTTGAAATTAATTTAAGCACAAATGTGACATTTCGAGAAGAATTATCAGTGCCTGTATTACTGGGTTTCAGATGTGTGTACTTCTCATCTGCGTCACTGCATATTTATATCAGACACACTGAAGAAGACCTGTGAAATTCTCATGCTGGTATATGTATTTGCTTTTTACATTTTTTTAGTTATTTCCTTTTAAAACTACTCAAACCGGCAAAGTTTAAACTCTTATTTAAGCACAGCAGTTGATTGACAGGTTGGTACTTCACTGCTGTTCGGGACATATTCAGGATGGATTAGCATTTACACCTCAAATGTGACATGGTCACATGGTCCCTTACAAAAATCGAGAGTTCATGGCAAATTTGCCACAAACTTCCTGAAAATTCACCACTGATAATGTTTTACATGCAAATGAGCTTTGCTGCAAACTTGCAGCAAATTGTACATTGTTGCCAAAGGTTTACTGCAGGTTCACCACTACCGGTGAAGAGCTGCAAACTGCTGGCAAGCATTTGCAGGAATCACAAGCTCATTTGCATGTGATAATAATGAGTGGCATATTTGTGGCTAGTTTGCAGCTAGTTTGACAGTACACTTTATTTTTTGTAAAGGGGTTTTGCTCCCCTTTACACCTGTATTTAATGCTGACCACTTGTGATCAGAACACCTGAAATGCATCTTAATACCAGGTGTAAATGGGGTCAATGTGTTCTCTGCAAGGTCCTCGAAAGGTCAAACGCCTTTTGATAAAGCTATAAGGAAAATATTTATTCTCGCAGTTACTTATTGGTGCTGTTGCATCTGCTATTATGGACACTCTAATAAAAATAAGGCAGACACAGTACATGGCTGTGAATGTGCAAGACGAGATGCATTCTGCCAGTCCTAACTAGTGTCTAGTGGGGTTCCAATTCAAGGCCATTTTCTGCTTGACTCCATGTGGTCTTTCTCAACTCAAGCAGTCTGCCACAAACAGCCTTTAACTAGGGGCCTGTGCGCATTCAGAAACAGATTGCTTGCAGCATTAGACCTGAGGTGGGCAGGGGGTTACATTAGCACTTATTCTTGAGTATGAACTCTCTCACCTAGCACTTTGCACACACATAAACTCTGAATAATAGCACAGCATAGCCTTTCCTCAATATATCGCAAGCGAGATGGAGATCTCGGGCTCGGTACCCTCCTCTGAGACCCTGATTAATAGTGAATCGTCCTACATGGTGTATAGACCCCACTCACCGACCTGGATCAGGCCGGCCATGGTGTGAATATTAGCCAAACGCTACTGACTCTTGGGCCCACAGGTGTTGTCTGCTGGGTGTTTACCTCTTAGAACAAAGAATGGTGTATGCGTTGCTCTCATGGGCACTGGCCGATAAGGTCATCCTTTCTGCTCTGCTTTATTGACATTGAAATAGATGTTCCTCATGCTTTCTTGTGTGCAGTTATTTCACCCAGTTCTTTATCTCTAGATAACTGCAGCAGTGACTCACAGCAAAAAGGCACACGAAGCAAGGTGTGTAAAATCAGCAATCAACGAAATGTGCATGCTGATAGGACTGCAATTCAAAGTCGACCCCTCTGAAAGGGCATAGTGAAGTGTTCCTGGACTAGATGGTGCTAGGAGTTCAAGGATATTACTTAATTATTTAAATTCCCAACAATGATCTAACTTAATATTCCAGAGTAGGTGCATACAGACTTACAAATATTATGATTAAATATTTCACAAGATCTTTTCACAATGCCTTTAATTAAAAAGGCAATATATACAATAATATATATATATATATATATATATATATATATATATATATATATATATATATATATATATGCTTGGCAGATGAGAAAGGGGTGAAAAATCCCATACAATTCCATTGAAAAGTTCCCCATACATACCTTGGGATTAGGATGCCATAGAGACTTGAGGATGGTCTCATTTAACTAGTAAGAAACCATCTTGCAACCATTTAGTAGAGTCCTTACAACCACCTAGCTACACTCTAGCAACACCCTAGTAATTACCCAAAACACCCTGACATTGCATAAATATAAACAAGTGTCATAAAAATGTAACACAATAGTTTTAATTTTTTCAGTGTTATTGAGAATACAGAAGCATTTTGACCAAATACAAGAGTAAGGTGCAAGAATAAGATGTGTTTTTCACTGTTATTAACTTTTACATTTGTAAAAAATAAAAATAAAAAATGGCCCAAACATTGAAGAAAAGTTTGTTGATTCAGCATGTCTCCTTACCTATGTCAAGTTCAAAAGTCAAAACGAATATTGTTTCATTTTCCATTCACATTTCAACCCAATGAACTTATATAGTCATGTCCTAAAGTAGATATGAAAAGCTTGTAGATGTGACAGTTAATACACTGTAAAAAGTCTAGTTGCTACAGTTCTAAGAAAATGTGCTCCAAAAACTTGACAGCTTCCATAGCAATGAGGTCAACTCCACTTTTACTCTTACTTTAATATTTGCCCATATTCCTTAGTAAAACTTGCTCCTTGCAGTTTTGTGAATCAGTTTTAAGAAAGAACTCTTAGATAGGAACTCTGTGGAGAATTCCTAATGGTATGATAAAGAATCTTTGTGAGTAAAGGCCCTGATTCATATATATATATATATATTCTGTATATATATTGCAATGATATGATGCATATTGAACACCTCTTTTAGTAAATCTGGACATATTATCAGAGAAACAACAATCAAAACAACAAACAAATAATGCGCTCGAAAATATATTACAAATTAACTACTGTACATGACAAAACTGGCCCTGAGGAGCATTTCCACAGATAAGTAAATATTCTTATTATGATTGTGGATTGTGAAATGAGGACTGCATTTTTTGAATGGCAAAACAAGAAAGGTGCACATAAACCAACTTGTCTTTCTATTAAACCCAGAAGCAGATAACGCTGCTTGCCTAAATTAACAAATCCATCAGTGGAGTTGATGATTTACATTGTTAATTACATTCTGGCTGGCTTAAGGAAGGAGAAGGGTGGGAGAAGTGTAAATGAATGCCCCATGTAAAAGTAATAAACCGTCTTCAGTTTCTGCAACAGCCAGTTACGTTACAAGCTGCCAGATTCAAATTGGCTCTTGCGCCGACATAGGCTGCACTGGTCAAGCGTCTGATATTTATATTCACTCAAACAGTTACTCATACAGTCTTTTAAACCAAAGAATAAGTTTATTTTATATACATACATCCAACTCGTCACCAAAGAACCATGATAAAAAGTTTACAGCTCTTATACGCACAGTCATCAAACGCAATCTTCCTTCGATGCGTGCTGCCATTTGATTACATTAGTAGCGGTTGTCATTTGTCAAACAAACAGCTACTCAAAGAGTCTTTTCAAGGACATATGTTTATTTTATGTAACAAACAGCCAAATTGTCACCAAAGGACCACAATAATAGTTCACAGCTTGTATATGCACAGCCATCATATAAACGTGATCTTCCCATGCACGCAGCCATGTCTGCTGATTAGGTGCAGATGCAGTTTTCATTCACACATACAGCAACTCAAACAGTCTTTTCAGGCATATAATACATTTGTTTTCTGAAAGAGACAGCCAAACTATCACAAAAGCACCACGATAACAGTTTAAAACTCATATATTCACAGTGAAAACATGCTGATTGAATATGATTATCCATGCACGCAGCTAAGTCTGTTTACATTAGCGCTTGGCACACACACACACACACACACACACGTTTGGGATGTCAAAAAGTGAATAGGAAAACTGGACTACTAATATTATTTGTTAACTTGTTCTTTACAGCTATAAAAACAAAATAAATAAAACATAAACAGTACAGCAGACATAACCCATTTGTTCACATGATTACTATATAATATAGAGTATTTTTTTTTATGACAAGAAATAAAAAATTTAAATAAAATAATAAATAAAATACTCGTCTACACTCTGCCCCCCTCTACCGGCTGTGCAGTGTCACATGCAAAAATAACTCACTCCAGGGGGCACTACAGAGGAATTTAGACACTACTCATGAAAAGGTTAATCTCATGATTTTTCATTGTAATTAATCACAGATTTTGAAAGTGCTGAAATTTGACACTATATACTGTATTCTTCTTTTCCTGTCAAAATGCATCTAATTGCTTCTTTGGAAAGAAAACAAAACACTATGTAAAATAATGCTTTATTAAAGCATTATTTTATTTTGATTGTAAACAAAAACTTAGACAGCATAAAGATAGAAATGTACTAAAATAGCACCAATTCAAGTAACATTAAACATTTCCCAAAGTCTAAGTGCGAGTTTGACTAATTGAAAACTATTCCATATGTTCATTGCAATGTGTAATCGGCCAGCAAATTATCTGATTTGCTAAAGCAATTGCAAACCCGCATTCATGATCCACATTAGTTCGTCAACGGCAGCATCAAACGGTGCATAGAACTCCACATGAAAGGCGCTTAAAGACAAGGTCTCATTCTGCGTTTGCGTAATAGTTAAGACGTGCTTCTGTGGTAATTAAATTGCACCTTACAGAGGCTTCATAGTACTTGATATCTGTCTCAAGTACCATCTGGTCTTGTTTTGTACAAATAGCATTAAGAGGTCCTTTCTGCTTTCACTTGATCAGTGGCACGTAATCGCTGTTGTGAAGTGTGTGTGTGTGTGTTCTGGTGTGTGCATAACTTTAATGACCCTGGGCGTACACATCGCAAATGTTCTGCCCTATTCCAGGCCGAACTCCCACGGAGCTGATTCAAATTTCAGAATCTAGTGTAAAATCGGTAAATGCGCTAATCGCAATTAAGAAAAACTAATGTGTTAAACGTTTTAAAATAATCGTATGCGTTAACACGTTTCTTTTAACAGCTCTAATCTTAATATTTGTTACATTTTGCAGGTGTCTTTTGTCGGCACATATTAGGGTTACCGTGATACAATCTGACCACTTGCTTCACTTGCGCTTGGGGGGCATAGGGATAATTTGCAAAGCCCACCCCAGTACCCTCCAAGATTCCTCCCTGGTTCGTGCAAATGCTCATAAAACACCAGACAGTGTTTTAGTATTCCTGATACTGATATGACTGGTATGATTACTTTTATATTTTAGTATTGACTTGGTACTGAGTGTACTTTTGACATCCCTACAAGATGATAAAACATTCAGGGCTTTACTAAAAACATTTGAGGTTTAAGCCCCAGAAGCCTGCCCCCAGCACCACCCATGTTCCAAGCCAATAATGTTAAATACTTCTTTTTTTGTGTGTAGTCTACCTCTAAACACTTTTAGACTCATTCCAGCCCCCCATGCAGCATTTCAGGTCAGCCATATCTGCTTAAGATGGCAAATATGTTTCAGTCTTCTGCACAGAATCATGGCAGCCCACTCATTGCCTAATTGAAGTGCTCATCACTGATGATTTAGGAACAGATGGTTGTGGAACTATTCCTCTTCACACTCTGGCCCCAGCCCAGCAGGGATATCCGCAAACAATAGACAGCATGCATTTGGACAAGCAAAGTATCAAGGCCAAATATTTTAGGCAGGAAATTTTGAAGGATAAGTCTCTTATAGCTCATTTGTGCCATGACCGAAGATGTTAGAAGAGATACTGTCAGTACACTTCGACTTTTGTCATGTCCTTTTTTGTCATTTTTATATCCACATAGTTTCAGAACATTTTAACCTGTGCTAATTCTGACTGCCCTTAAATAATATTTCATGGGACATTATGTATTTTGCTGAGTTTAATGGAATACTTCTCACAAAAATAAAAATTCTGTCATCATTTATGCACCCTTATGTTTTTCAAAACCCGTTTTCTTCCTTGGAACACAAAAGGAATTATTTGTGGCAGAGTGTCTAAGCTGCTCTTTTCCATACAAAGAAAGTAAATGGTGACCACTGCTTTTCAAGGCAAGATTTTTAATGAATAAGGACTTAAATTGCAATCCTCACACAAAGCCATCGAATGGCTTCAGAAGACTTCATATATCAGTAGTTCATGATGCATATGGGTGACTTTTATGCTCCTTTTATGATGCTTTTTTGTCCTGTCTGGAGCTAGCTCTGACATTCTGCTAAACATCTCTTTTTGTGTTCCATGGAAGAAAGTCATTTGGCTAGGAATGCATAAGAGTGAGTAAATGACTTTATGTTGATGTTTTTCAAATTTTCAGCAAGATAATTAAAGGGGTGTGAATTGTGACTGGATTTTAAGCTGTACCTATTTTCTAATGTCATCTTCGAGGGTGTGTAAATATTTTTCCCACCGCTTGTGAGGATAAATTAGCAACTTTTAAAATGTCTGTGGAGGCCCAGAGGGATTCAAGACCTTGACCAATGAATAAATAACAAACCCACGAATCATTTACACAACTTCTGATGGCACACTGACTCTAATCAGCTGATCACAATGTATAGTCAGGATATTAATAATGTGAAAAATTACTATTACAATTTGAAAAAAAAAAAAATTCAGAACTTCTTAAACTACTTCAAATAGTTCTCATCGGAAAAATCCTCCACATGCAGCAATGACAGCTTTGCAGATCCTTGGCATTGTATCTGTCAGTTTGTCCAGATTCTCAGGTGACATTTCACCCCACGCTTCCTGTAGCACTTGCCATAGATGTGGCTGTCTTGTTGGGCACTTCTCACGCACCTTACAGTCTAGCTCATCCCACAAAAGCTCAATGGGGTTAAGATCCATAATTTTCTTTGCAATTCTTCCCATAAGGCCTGCACCCCTGAGTCTTTTCTTTACTGTTGTACATGAAACTGGTGTTGAGCGGGTAGAATTCAATGAAGCTGTCAGCTGAGGACATGTGAGGTGTCTATTTCTCAAACTAGAGACTCTGATGTAATTATCCTCTTGTTTTGTTGTACATCTGGGCCGTTCACATCTCTTTCTGTCCTTGTTAGAGCCAACTGTCTTTGAAGACTGCAGTGTACACCTTTGTATGAAATCTTCAGTTTGTATGAAATCTTCAGTTTCTTTGCAGTTTCAAGCATTGTATAGCCTTCATACCTCAAAACAATGATTGACTGATGAGTTTCTAGAGAAAGCTACTTATTTTTTGCAATTTTTGACCTTATTTTAACCTTAAGACATGCCAGTCTTTTGCATATTGTGGCAACTCAAAAGCAAGCTTCATTTAATGAACCAAATATCTTTCAACTGTGTTTAATATAATGGCAAGTGATTTTCTAGTACCAAATTAGCAATTTAACATGATTACTCAAGGATACGTTTTTGGAGTGATGGCTGCTGGAAATGGGGCCTGTTTAGATTTGATCAAAAATGTATTTTTTTCAAATAATGATGGTGCTGTTTTTTACATCAGTAATGTCCTGACTATATTTTGTGATTAGTTGAATGCCACTTTGGTGAATTAAAGTACCAATTTCCTTCCAAAACAGCAAAATCTGTACAATATTCGAAACCCTTGGCCACCAATATATATACAGGGTTGGGAGGGTTACTTGTGAAATGTATTCCACTACAGATTACAGAATACATGCTGTTGTAACTTATTTCGTTTGATTACTCAAGGTCAGTAACGTATTCTAAATACTTTGGAATACTTCTTCAGCACTGGTAGATTTTTTTCACTTGTTTTGACTATAAAAACTCTGCCAGTACAGTAAGACAAAATACACATGTTAAAAATACATTCTCTGAAAAACCTAAATATCTTATGCAGTGTTGTTTCTAAAACAAGGTAAATCAAATTGATCTTGTTTTAAGGATGTTTTGATATTTTTACAGGAAAAAAAATACAAAAATTATTATCAAAAATATGTTTTTTTGCCCTAATATCAAAGGTCTTACTAGAAAAAATTAATTATGATCTAACATGAATTTTCTTGATAAAAAAATATGATCGTGCCTGGTAACATGTGCATGTAAAATGACTAGAAATAGCATTTTAGCTTAGAGTAAAGCTGACAATTACACAAGGTTTATTTCTATTTCTTGTGCTCCAAACATACTTCAAATGTACTTCTCTGTCTGCTCGTATGAATGTAACACATCATAAGAAAGTGTTTCACCGCTGTTTAAATGCACTTTAGATCGCATCATTTATATGTATAAATGTTTTCCATCTGAAAGGACTAAATATTAAATGAAACAAATGGCAATAAAATGCAAAATAATCTGTTCAGTAATCAAAATACTTTTTGAATGTAACTGTATTCTAATTACCAATTATTTAAATTGTAACTGATTTAAATACGTATTCCCATTACATGTATTCTGTATATACTGTATGTATATCCATATATATATATATATATATATATATATATATATATATATATATATATATATATGTGTGTGTGTGTGTGTGTGTGTGTGTGTGTGTGTGTCAGTGTACCATGAGAAATGTCTTGATAAAATATTCAAAAGATATTGCAGAGGTGAATTTTGTGTGTGAATTTTCCTTTGTTTTCTATGAGCAAACAAATACAAACAAACACTAAGGAGCTGAAATCAATTTAACCATCTTTATTCAACACTCCTTTGTGTTGAATAAAGTGTGCAATTTGCTAACCACATAGCTAAATCTAGAAAATAGAACAAAGAATACCAAACATAAGCAAAGCAGCCTATTTAAAATGTAAATTTTTCATATAAGTGGAGGCGCATTACTCGGTCTCTCTATCATATCTCTAGTTCTCTCACCCAAGTGAGAGAGCATTACTGCGGCGTGTAGCATTTATGTCGGAGCTGACATTAGCTAACGTCGATGTATCGTAACTTTATATACATTAGCTACATAGCTTTATGTGGCCTGTCTCGTCATTGTTTATCACAAGCAAAAATGTAACTTGGGAACAACAATTTGTCACTACATGCCCTGTCCCCTCTATCTCTCATAAAGTTAACACTGCAATAGCTACATCCCTCAACTAAATTAGGTAGCTTGTGCACATAGCTAGGTGGCAAATAGCTGGCAAGCAACTGAAACTAGTGCCCTAAAAACAGTAAATACATTAGGTAGCTAATATGTATAGCTACTACTCACTAAATCTCTTTGGGTGACAGTCCAATACAGTCCATCTCAGCTGCAAGTTGTTTTTTTTTTTTTTTTTTATAGCAAAAGAGTAGAGGATTTAGTTGGGTCGTCAAGCAAAATTAAAACTAGGCAAGGCAAGCAAAATTAGAACTATTGCAAAACATTTTTCTGTAGTTACTGTGTAAATGTACCATTGTTCCGTGTTGTTACAGTGTAAGTCCAACTTGTTACCCCCTTTTTCCATGTAGTTATAGGGTAAGTGCAACATTTGCGGGCTGTAAATTGAAGTGGTGCTTGTTACCCCCTTGTTCCATGTAGTTACAGGTAACTCAAGTATCCTGTATTAATAGAGTATGTACCCCATAGTTAAAAAATACCTACAGTAGCCTATATGTGTAGGTACACTATTATCATAAAAAGGTACGCTGTGTATGTTCTTGCTTAATTGATCTCAAAGTAAGATTGTTGTTTAGCATAGTATAAGGTCATATACCATGTAAAATTAGAATAGATACCCCTTAGTTATAAAATACTTATAGTATAAATTATTTGTAATTTTCCAGGTTGTTACCCCTTTATTCCCCAAACTTTGCATATTGTTCCCTTATACCTACAAGTACGTACTGTGTAGTTACGCTATTAATACAAAAAAGGTACGCTGTAAATTCTGTGTACTTTCACTATAATTGCGGATTGTAATCTAAAGCGTTACTGATGAGTTTAGATAAAGATGCTGCGTTCCATTCAAATCGGATATGGGATATTCCACTTGATACCTTCGAACACCGACTAAAGGCATTCCAATGCCAGATGCTCGGAAGATGACGTTAAAGGTAACAAAACTGCAATGCTACTGTTGGCTTAGCAGGTCTTTGACTGTCACCAGAGATGTCTCCTAGCAACCCAATTCATAAACAGTCTGCAACTAGCATTTGTGCTACAGGTGATTATCAAAAGAGAGTATAATTTACCATGTTTTGAACACCTGCTACTCTGCTAACGTTTGTTAAAGAGGACCTGTAGCTTCACCATTAACAAAAACCCTCCATAAACATAAACTTCTTAAAAGACATGCAGCTTTTTGACATTCAGGACACACGCCAACACTGGACTGACGTGTCGTTCTCTCTCTGCTTCTGATGGTGGTGTGGCTGTTTATATGCCGCTCTCCCCAGCTCACTGGAATTAGAGACAGGTGTTAGACATAATTTAGCTTCGGTGTAAGCGCCCTTACCGCTTTCTCTCTCTCCAGACGGGCACCGTCTTTTTTTCAAAAATGTTATTCTCAAGCATGGATTAGTACCAACTGTTCGTGTTCCAGCTTTAGTATATCGCACTTTATATTTTGTTAATGTTTGCAAATCGCCTTTCCGAATGCGCTTGTTAGCTGATTCCATGGCTAATGCAGCTAAAGTTACCATTGTCTCTGATTGTATTCACGGAGAACAGAGCTATGTAGTTATTTTTACGCTTGCTGTCTGCATAATAATAGGGGGCGGGGAGCAGCAGCTCATTTGCATTTAAAGAGACACACACGAAAACAGCATGTTTTTGATTCCACCTAAAAAGAGGCATTTACAACATGGTATAATAAATGATCCATGGGGTATTTTGAGCTGAAACTTCACAGACACATTCTGGGAACACATGAGACTTATATTACATCTTGTAAAAAGGGCAATAATAGCTTTAATATCATGTTAAAAGCTTTAATATCATGTTATGTAGGAACTTTTACTAATTTATCGATATTATTTAAGTTAATGTTTATCACTTATTTTGTACATCTTCCTGGGTGACGACAAGATTGTGTGACGTCATGCACTGGCATCTCGTCTCCCACTGTGGGCGAGATTAAAATTTCCACATGACTTTCCAAGTTGTAATTACCAATTCAAGTGGCATTCCGTTGCACTTTTCCCAGTAGGAAGTTGGAAAATCTGACTTTCTGAGTTGAATGGAATGCAGCAAGTGGCAGACTGCTAACGTTAGCTAGCTTTGCTAGCATAACTTACACTTAGCTTACCTTTCTTTATGCTTCCTTTCTAAGTGCCAATAAAAGTTTATTGTGGTCCTAGCTGTCTCGGTAAGCATTGCATTGCAGAATTTACATTCTGCTGTGTGTTTTCTTTTGAACACTTTTTTGCAGATGAACTCTTTGTGGTTTAGGTCAGTGTTTCCCAACCTTTTTTCTGCCACGGCACACTTTTTACGATAAAAAATCACCACTATCCCACATAACCATCTTCGATAGTTTTCCTTTTCAAGAACTTGTCCATGTTTTCTGTCTGTCTTAGTAGCATGAACTCGTAATGTTTGAAATTCAGCTATGCAAAAAACACAAGTAACATAGGTACGCTGTATAATGAGGTCACAGATGCCAAGAGCGCTAATTGGATAATGAAAAACCAACGAATTTGTGTCTTTTCCAATTTGTAGATTTGTTCTTGCAAATTAATTCTTGCAATGGAACAGCAAATAATTTTATTTTATTTACTGTTTTTTCTGGAAATAAAGTCACACCAGACTATAAGTTGCACCGGGTCAAAATCGCATTGTTGATAGAGAGAGAAAAAAAAAACATAAGTTGCACTGACGGAGTTTGGATCCGGCAAGCACGAGGACAAGGAGCAGCCACCCGGCCTCCATTCACCGGTTCAGATGTCAAACATGCTCCGTGAAGTTTACAGTACCTCAGAATCTACACATCGTATAACTATGTTTTTGGATTTGTTGAAAACAGGAGAATTTGCTTTTAGTAATTGTATGTAACAGTTTCTCATATTCTTTTTATGTTTCATGAGACAAATGCGAAAAGAAAGCCACATCTGTTCATAACATCTGTAACTCTATGCTGTGCACAAATAAACAGCTTTTAGTCTTAGTAAAACAATACACCTGTTGTATTCTATTCATTCATTCGGTTCACTGACTGAATGTTTTTACTACAAGTGTGATGATGAAGCATTATTTTGTGGGCATGAGAGGATATGAGTTTGACAGCAGACTAGAGTTTGTTAGAACAATAATGTTATGATGGACAAAATATTTAAACTGGTTGCATTAAATACTTTGTAATGGAAAATATACTGAATTGGCAACTTTAAAACTCTTCTACCATCTCTATGCCTTCACTAAAATACCAGGAAAAAACTGTATTTATTTATTTTGAGGAATTTTCCATGGCACACCTGACAATCTTTAATGGTACACTAGTGGGCACAGTGGTTGGTAACACTGGATTAGGTAGCCAAATTGTATTACAGAAGATTTGGCTAACATCTGTCAGACAGCCACAGTTTCTTCTCCTGTCTCCCGCAGTCATTTTCTTGGAGTGCGTGTGAAGGGGCGGGGAGGGGTGACAGCCGTTAACAGTAACAAAAAATTCAAATTAGAAATGAGTCAAGTTATTGCTTGCATTTGAAGCAGGAAGTTTTACATCGAATCACAATATTGATGTTATCAATTTAGTGATATCCCCGCAGTTGTCTCAAGACCAAGACGGGAGGAGGAGTGGTGGTGGTGTAGTGGGCTAAAGCACATAACTGATAATCAGAAGGTTGTTGGTTCAATCCTCACAGCCACCACCATTGTGTCCTTGAGCAAGGCACTTAACTCCAGGTTGCTCCAGGGGGATTGTCCCTGTAATAAGTGCACTGTAAGTCGCTTTGGATAAAAGTGTCTGCCAAATGCATAAATGTAAATGTAAGACCGATCTTGAGAACTACAACACTGGTTGTAACTGTACAAAGAAAGACTAAATATTTTCTTGAACTGTTCTCTTGGCCATTTTTGAAAGTGCGTGAAACTTTTGAAAACTTGCATTACCTTCAGTGGCGTAAGTTTCATGTGAATACTAGGAAGGACAAGTCAACCCTTCGCTAAACTCCAACATACCTGTTTGCCAGTGTTTTTTTTTAAACGGCATCTTTCCGTAGTGGAGAGAGAGAACTTAAGGTTGCCAGATTGTGTGACTAAAGCATCGCACTGGCAGAATATTTCCAAACTGTACAAGTGTCAAGATCTAATTGGGTGATTTTACCTATTGAAATCTGGCAAATCTAGTCGAAATCTGGTCGAAATCTAATTCTGATTTCCTTATTTAAAGTCTGTTATCAAATGTAAAAAAAATTATATTTTACATGTATGATTAGTTCTAAGTAATGCATGACACAATTGATCTAAAGGGGATGGAAAGGGAGGATGGCGGTTTTACAAGGTGGATGGTTTTTGGTATAACAGTACATATCACTGTGTCTTTCTTTACTGTGTACTCAGTCTGTGCACTTCAGTAAAGCAGTTCTGCTGTTGGATGTCCTCCAGTCTCCCACTGTGGGCAAAGGCAAGGTGATTTCTGGAGGCAACAACAGACAGAGTGGGCAGCCAAAGTCCTCACTTTGGCCTGGTGGGGGCTCTCACTTTTCTCTCAGTTTATACATCATATAGTGTTTGAGGACAAAGAGTCTGGAGCCCAGCCACCAAACAAGTAATAAGTGCAGAACTTAAAGACCCCATGCAATCAAAATTGGAGTTTTTTGGCTTTTATTCCATGTGTGTTAGCTTTGAGTAAAAAGGTTGCAGATATACTTTTTACATTTACAGTACTCTTCCTCCTGCTGGAAAACCCAGCTTAAGATGGTAGCTGTGTTTTGGCACATGGTAGCTGGTTTCCAGCTGGTCAACTAGCTACCATGTTCCAAAAACCAGCTTGTACCACATGAAGATGGTATGACCAGCTGGTAGGTGGTTTGCTGCTGGTTCAAGATTACCTACCAGTTGATGACCTACCAATTGGATCAGCTTATGACTAGCTTTGACCAACTAAAGACTAGCTTTGAAAAGCTTATGACTAGCTTTGACATTCAAATGACAAGTTTGGACCAGCTAATGACCAGCTTAAACCAACTAATGTCTTGCTTGGAACAGCTTATGACCAGCTATTGACAATATTGGACCAGCTACTGGCCAGCTTTGGCCAACTAATGACCAGCTTGGACCAGCTAAAGACCAGTTTTAACTACCTAATGGCCTGATTGGGCCAACTAATGACTAGCTTTGACCAGCTTATGACTAGCTTTGACCTTCTAATGACAAGTTTGGTCCAGCTAATGACAAGTTTGGACCAAATAATGACCATCTTTGACCAGTTAATGACCAACTTTGAAAGACTAAGGTTTTTGCTCAGGCAATCTCTTGAAGTCCCAGGTAACGGGTGATGAATGACACATGAACTGGGCAGTTCAGGCTCAAAAGAGAAGAGTTCATTTAATACACAGCCAGTTTATTTTCTCATAGTTCACAATACTAGGTTTATTAACTCTCCCCACTCGATAAAACACCTATTCTAAATGTTGCTTATTACTGCAAGTGTTCCTTGGTTGCATGATCACACAATGAACTTTGTTCTCTTGACGTTAGGACATTAACTAATAAGGCATGGTCAAGAAATGATCCCTGCTTGGATACACTGTATACAGCCTTTGGCTGTATAGATAGTCAATGCTGTGCTCTCTGTCAGTGTGCGGATCAATAATAAGCTTCTAATGGGTTGTGTGTCCTTGGCTATATAGATTAATGTACATATTGGTTACATTTGTAGTGAATTGCTTTTTGACCACCTACTTATTTAGTCTCTACAATGTTTTTGTGTGTATGGATCTCCTGCTGATCCATGTGTTTGAGTATATAGATTAGCTACTGATCCAACCTCTTCAGTTTCTGTTGTCCCTTCTACAATCATTTGTTTCCAGTAGGCCGACTTTGATTAAATATAAGGGACGTTCAAATCTACGTATTTACAGGATAACTTTCGGTAGGTTGTCTGAATGACTAGTCGACAGTTTTAAGGAAACACAGTTTATTAGGCTGATTTTGGATCAGGTCCACCAGACAATAATCAGATGTGTTTCTGAGAGGACTGTCACACAGCCTAACATTTAAACAATTGCACAGAATTCACAGCCCTTCAGTAGGGTAAGTGATTACAATATTCATCAAATATATAGGCTAAATATTTATAACTTTTTATCGTACAAAACTATCATAGTCCACACATAAAATGAAGACCTTTGGATTATTACAAATAATAGAAACATTCCTTTAAAGTCATACAGTAATTGTCTTAAAATGTATTGTTGAATGCGGTGGATTTGCTAAAAAAAGCAGTGTTTTAATGGGTGTAGTGGCAATACTATGAAAGTGATGAATTTAGACAATGCGAGTGTCTTTTTTAGAATTGCTGCTTAACCTCCTGGGACCCGAGCGTGACTCCTGTGTGCATTTTCCATTTCTCTTTTTGATTTGTAACTAGTAGAACCTAATAAACATGCATAATAATAATAATAATAATAATAATAATAATAATAATTTCTAGACAAAATGTTTCCTAAAAATGTATGTCAACATATGTGGACAGTAGTACTAAGTAGTGAAATTTTAAATAATACCAAGCTATAGAAAATATTTTTTTTTAATCAAATTGTTTATGTTTTCAGGAGTGTTGGTTAGTCATGTTTTTGAGACATTACAGACATTACATCAGAAATTAGCATAATTAATTCTGATTCAAAGAAATGGCCAGCATCATTCAATCACTGCCAACCATTTTAAAATAAATTTATACATTATAAATTCAGAATCTATGTACTGATTACCATTGTCCCATGTCTGCCAAACATGTTGAGTGGCCCAAACATCATCTGCAGCCTAAAACTGAACTTTTGGTCTGATTTTAGGAGTGAATACACTTAGCTAGATAGGAAAGCTATAGGATGCTCCCTTGCTTCCTTGCTCCCTATTTAGTAAGTGACATAACCTCCAGTGTGCTGTCTGTCTGCACTGGTCTCAGAACAGTTCGAAATGCACTTTATTTTATAAGGTGCATTCCTATCTCCATATAAAGCCTCTGAAAGCAAAATTTTTCAGCCTTTGAATGAACCCATTGATTCTCCATGTGATTATGCACAGTAAATATAAGATTTCTAAGGAAAAAATGCACTAAAGTACACATAGTGTACATTGTGTTTAGCAGCATGGTGTTTTGCGATAAATAGCTCAAATTTTAAAAATGGCATATCAAATGAAACTATAGACTCTAATATTATGACTCAAACAGATTGCAGTATAAAAACTTTCTTACCATATGTAGTTTTGTTGGCATTTCTCCCAAAGAAAAACTCTACTGTGATCGGCGCCATGTTGTTTTGTCACATGACTCCATATGTCGAAAGCTTTACTCTTTACTGACAGCAGAGAGTTTTCTGAACAAAGATCAGTCAGTTAAAATGAAATTAAATTATGCGTTGCATATAGTGAAGTCAAGATACAATGTCCACGCATGTGTATGCAGGGTCGCACAAGGTTAAAATATTAAAGCTATGACAAAAATTTGAAAAAAATATCTAGAAAAAGTAGTTGACTTTAATCGTCAGTTCATGGATAACTAGTTGACTAGTCAAACATCCTGACCCATCCCGACTAAATTATAAGTCTGTTCATCAAATTTCTGGTGACGTGACTTAGACTTTATAACCTTACCTGCAGAGCGGATCTGAGCGGCAGGTCCTTCTCAATTCAAGGCAGTTGGGCTTTGCCTTCTCCTCGAAAGAGCAGGCGGGCATGATGGTTTGCCGCCGACGCTCAGCACATGCTTTATCCCGACAGGAGCAGAAGAGCAATGGGTAGCTGAATTCCGTCTGGACACGGTCGAAGAACTGCCGCAGAGCCTTATGGCAGCGCTTCCGGTTGCAGGGTTCCTGAGCTTGTTGTATGGGAATTGCACGGTTGCAGGTGGCCATATACATTGCACGCTGCCTCTTGCAGGTGTCGTTAAGGTTGCAGGCCTTCGCAGCATCCAGGCAAGGGTTACAAGGCTTGCCGGTGTCAGAGCACGGATTCTCTTTAGCAGAAGCTGAGTCCATGGCTGTCGACAGAGTTGGAAAGAAACAGTGAGGGTCAGCATGCTTGGTTAAACAAAGACAAGTCAGAGTCAAGTGGAAATATTTCTTCATACATGCCTACCCAGGCACATAGGCAACACGCTGTCAGGTTTCTTTGGCTGAGGAGGAAGATCTACCATTTGACTTAAATATAAATCCACATGTATTGTCGCAATTTTGGTATTTTGCATGACTTGTATAGGAAAATAATCAAGACAAGCACATTTTCATGGTGTAATAGCCATTTATCATATATTACCCTGACTGTGCATTCTCCACATTAGCCTCTTCTCACATCTCAGCATGAAAACCATTATATATTATGACCTTTTCTGACTTTTTGATAAGAGCTAACATGTGCTCTAATGGCTTTTTTCAACATGCACAGGTGGTTTCATGGCAGTCAGGCCTTTGTCTTTTGAAGCATGTTTAATTAGATTTTACCGAATTAGAACTGCTGGATAAGCCATTGTTAGAATCTTTGGGTGGCTCAGTGAGGAATTGCTCCTGCTCGTCATTTAAGAGATAATGCAGGTTTCTTTTTCTCAGAGGTACATTCAAGAGCAAAATTATTTCCTGAATTTTAAATGCGACTTATTGAGACAGCTCTGTCATTGTCATGCTCTAGGCTGAAAATGGTCACACTTGCATGATATGAAAAGATTATTGTGGGGATGCGGGTGTGGTCGTGTGTCTGTTCGCAGAAGAGAGGGAGTGGTGTGGTTCGTCAGAGCTTGGCTGGCATAATTTCTAACAGCTGTTTCTTGTTACAGTGATAGTGGAGGGAGACCTATTTTGTGCTCTGTAAATATGTTCAGTTCTAATGAACTTTAATTGAAAGTAAAGGTTAATTCAATGATTAAGAGCCTGATGAAAGATCAATATCAGTTAAGAAGTCCTACTTTCAGAATATTTCTAACATATCCCTACATAAATTAGATGTTAATGAAGTTTTTACAGATTTTATCATTCTTCATATCAGTAAATTTACCTCTGCATTCCAACTCAAAATCATTGTTTTACTGTCAAATGTGCATTTTTGTGTGACAAAACATTATGCAATATTAATATTATTAACTGTATTTGCTATTCAAAAGTTCAATTATTATTTATTATTGATTCTATAATTATTTAGACTTCAGATGGCAAAATGTTCACGGGTGAACATGTGGGCCGGACAGGGCAGATTTTTCCAGGGCCAACTTTTAGTCCCAGCCCTGCCTCAAACCATCAGATTCATCCACGCAGAAGAGCAGTGACGAATCACTACTGACATAAAACAAAACAAAACAATGTTTCTCCACAAGTAACATGCAATTTTATGTTTCAGTCTATGTTGATAGATAGCCCAGAATTCAGTAGTGAAACTTTTAAGATGTTTGACAGCTCATCTCATCTGAGTTCTCCTTTTACGTTCAAGTATGTCCCTTGCTTTCCATTCAAATACCAGAACAGCTGAATCTTTGGATTAAATCAGGATGTTCCCCCAGCACTGGGACTGTTATCTGAAATGAGTAAGCGTGTCAAGGTTCTGATTAAATCTGACCAGTGTGTGCTTGTTAAGGTGTCTTAACCTCCAACCCCAACGGAACACCGGCCAACATTTCCTCATGTTTCCAAGACTCATTAACTCATTTCTCATCTTCAAATACGCCAATAAAACTCACAGTTTGGAAAGGGTGAAACTGTTCATGTGGGGGAAAAAGGAATACACACAATAGGGCTGCTAGAAGTGATAAATATTCTTTGCATATAAACGCAATGGCCAATTAGCACTATACCAGAGCCACCTTGTTATCTCCCTGACAGACAAGGTTTTACAATATCCCCAGCTTAAATTGCTCCCTTGTAGCGTGCTCACACACGTTTTATTAAAGCTGAGGGAATCAGGCAGGGGCTTCAAAAAAGATCTCAGTGAGCCTTCGCTTCTCACAAGGTCATGTAAGTGGAAAGTGTACCTGTATACTGATTGCCTCTCTGGCAAAAAAAACAAAAAACAAACACCCTTGCTCTATTGCCAGACAACAGCTCCTCGTCCGGTCTCCCACTTCTAAGCACAATGATTGAGGACTCAAACACAATCTCATTTCTTCTCCATAACCAATAGGAGCAGAGATACTCCTACAACATCTTGCACGATGATTGTCTTCAAAGCACATGAAAAAAAAAAAAAAAAAAAACACCCAGAGGGAAATTGTAAAGTTTAAATGCAGATCTGAAACACATATTAAATAAATATTGTTGGTCTAAGATTCCTAGACCCAGAATAACATCACCATATAAGATTGCTACATTTAAACTGGCAATGAGGAATAAACAACACTACATTGTCAAAAGTATGTGGATGTGTTTGTTGATTATTTTATTTCAACAGTGTGTTTCTATAGGGGTACTACTCTTTAATACAACCACAAACTGTCTTTCCTTTTTTATCATTCTCACCATAAACCAGTTAAGTTAAATCTGAATATTATGCATCCAGCACTTGCTTGAAATAAAAAATTAATCCATGCTACTCAGAACCTTTGCTTGCTTTCAAATCCGCTACCAATCGCAGAGCATAAACACTCTTTCAACATCACTCCCTTCTTAGCTGGCTGTTCCACAGTAATCAATTGGCAACACTTGTGGGAAAAATCCTTTAATGTCACACTGCTCTCTCTTGTGTGGCTATTTTTTTAAAGTCCCATTCTATTATCCTCTTATCTCGCCTTCTTGTCTTGAGAATCTATCATACCTAGGTTCAACAGCAATTCTTCACTTTAAAGGACCAAGCACATGTGAACGGTCATTTGTTCTCTGACAAATGAACAGGGAAGCCATGCAACAAGATGTCTGATTATTTTTATGTTTTAAGTGCTTTTTCAGTCTTTCTGCTTTTGAAGCAAAAAGAGTGCTTGGAGGAGTGTTGTTTTGATCCTGATATTCATCTTCTCTTGTGACAGAGGAACAGGAAAGCCTCTCTCTGTTCTCTAACAAATCTTCAAGGAGAGCCAGCTTATGGGGGCTTCACCAGAGATGGAGGGAATTGTGGAAGAAAAAATATTAGATTTTGTTTTGGCTCCACCACCGAATGGAGAAAATCTGTTGATTTCAGAATCCTTTTAAAAATAAAATGCACTTGATTCACCTCTTTGTCTTTGTGTGTAGACATAACTGGTCAGATATATGCAATTCTAGTTGGAAATACATATTGCACATACTATTTGCAATTTAACAAAGTCTGTGAAGCTTTCTTAATCTGAATAAACACTACTGCTCTGTTCCAAAAAAGACATCATAGGCGTACTCCCGATGCAAAGGTTGTTCCAAAACGTAATTGCAGCTTACTAAAATACCTTGTTTTTGCCAAATTCTGAGGCAACATTGCATGTTTCCTTTGTTGAGTAGGCAATAAATGGAAAGTTGGTGAACGATGCGAGAACAGTTATGATTTTAAACATAATTCATTTAATACTGAAATGTAAAAACGGTCAATTTAACCCCAGATTTGTGTGTTCTATGTTTATTTATGCTTATTAGAGTGCTGCATTGTTCCTCTCGCATCACCTGTATTTAAATCATTGCAAGTCATGTATCCCGTATGTGGACTTCACATGTGGAGTTGCTGCCTATGTAGAGCATTCCAAATGAGTAACTTAAGAGGTCGCATTATATTTAGCCAATAATCCTCTCAGCATTCCGAATTGTCGTTTGTAGTCTTCTGATGTCTGATTTCGTAGCTGAACCAAACCAGACAGTTATTGAAGTGCAGAGGAGAGACTCAATGACTGCTGAGTAGAACTGTATCAGCAGCGCCTGTGGCAGGTTGAGCTTCCTCAGCTGGTGAAGGAAGTACAACCTCTGCTGGGCCTTTTTAACAATGGAGTCAATGTGTGTCTCCCACTTCAGGTCCTGTGAGATGGTAGTGCCCAGGAACCTGAATGACTCCACTGCTGCCACAGTGTTGTTTAGAATGGTTAGGGGGGTCAGTGGGGTGTTCGTCCTAAAGTCTACAATCATCTCCCCCGTTTTGAGCGTGTTCAGCTCAAGGTTGTTTTGACTGCACCAGACAGCCAGCTGTTCAACCTCCCTTCTGTATGCAGACTCATCGTCATCTCGGATGAGGCCGATGACAGTGGTGTCATCTGCAAACTTCAGGAGCTTGACAGAGGGGTCCTTGGGGATGCAGTCATTGGTCTAGAGGGAGAAGAGTAGCGGGGAGAGCACATATCCCTGGGGGGCACCAGTGCTGATAGTACAGGTGCTGGAAGTGAGGTTCCCCTCTCTCACAAGCTGCTGCCTGTCCGTCAGAAAGCTGGTAATCCACTGACAGAGAGACATGGGAACAGAGAGTTGGAGCTGGGATGATGGTGTTGAAAGCCGAACTGAAGTCCACAAAAAGGATCCTTGCATATGTCCCTGGTCTGTTCAGATTTTGCAGGATATGATGCAATCCCATCTTGACTGCATCATCCACAGACCTGTTTGCTCGATAAACAAATTGAAGGAGATCTAGAAAGGGTTCAGTGATGTTCTTCAGGTGGGCCAACACCAGTTTCTCAAATGATTTCATGACCACAGACGTCAGGGCGACAGGTCTGTAGTCATTAAGTCCTGTGATTTTTGGTTTCTTTGGGACAGGAATAATGATTGAGCGTTTGAAGCAGCATGGGACTTCACACTGCTCAAGTGATCTATTGAAGATCTGTGTGAAGATGGGGGCCAGCTGGTTAGCACAGAATTGAAGACACGCTGGTGAGACGGCATCTGAGCCTGAAGCTTTCCTCATCTTTTGTTTCCGAAAAACATGGCTCACATCATCTTCACAGATCTTAAGTGCAGGTTGAGTAGGGGGGGTTGCAGAAGGTGTTGGTGTTTGTGTGAAGTGAAGGTCAGAGTGGGTGTGGGGTGTGAGATTGGGCCTTTCAAATCTGCAGTAGAACACATTCAGGTCGTCAGCCTGTTGTTGGTCCACCACAGGGTTGGGGGTAGGAGTCCTGTCATTTGTGAGTTGTTTCATGCCACTCCACACTGATGCAGGGTCGTTAGCTGAAAACTTGTTTTTCAGCTTCTCAGAGTATCATCTTTTAGCCACTCTGATTTCCTTGTTTACTGTGTTCCTGGCCTGATTGTACAAGACTTTATCCCCACCCCTGTAAGCATCCTCTTTGGTCTGACGAAGCTGCCTGAGCTCTGCTGTAAACCACGGTTTGTCATTGTTGAACTTAAAATAAGTCCTAGTAGGAATGCACATATCCTCACAGAAACTGATATATGATGTAACAGTATCTGTGAGCTCATCCAGGTCTCTGGCTGCAGACTCAAAAGCACTCCAATCCATGCAATCGAAGCAGGCTTGTAGTTCCCGCTCTGCTTCATTAGTCCATCTCTTTCCAGTCCTTACTACTGGCTTGGTTGATTTTAATTTCTGCCTGTAGGTTGGAAGAAGATGAACCAGACAGTGATCGGAGAGTCCCAAAACTGCTCTAGGGACAGAACGATATGCATCTTTTATTGCTGTGTAGCAATGATCCAGTATGTTCCTGTCTCTGGTGGGGCATGTAATGTGCTGTCTGTATTTGGGCAGTTTACGTGTGAGATTTGCTTTGTTAAAATCCCCAAGAATAATAATAACTGAGTCCGGGTATTGTTGTTCCGTGTCTGTGATTTGATCAGCCAGCTGTTGCAGCGCCGCATTCAAACATGCATTTGGCATGATATACACACTCACCAGAATAAACAAAGAAAACTCCCGCGGCGAGTAGAAAGGCTTACAATTAATAAAGAGTGCTTCCAAATTAGAACAGCACATCCTCTTTAACGTTGTTACATCTGTACACCAACTTTCATTGATGTAAAAGCATATTCCACCGCCTCTCGTTTTTCTCGTTAACTCCGCGATGCGATCCGCTCTGAACAGCTTGAAGCCCGGCAGATGTAACGCACTGTCTGGGATGGCTTCACTCAGCCAGGTTTCTGTGAAGTGCAAGGCAGCAGAGGTTGAAAAGTCCTTGTTTGTGCGGGTGATGAGATGTAGTTCATCCGTTTTGTTAGGAATAGAGCGGAGATTCGCAAGATGAATGCTTGGCAGCGTTGTTCGAAAGCCCCGCCAACGGAGTTTGACCAGCACACCGGCTCGTCTTCCTCGCCTGCGTCTCCTGAACAACAAAGCTAACTCCAACTAAAATGTCTAGCAAAACATCTGAATATTCAAAAAACGGGAAAAGACTGTCTGGTATAAGCTGTCAAATGTTCAGCAGTTTGTCTCTGGTAAAACTGACTGGAAAAAGATTACAAAACACAGGACAAACAAACAAAAACAACAAAGCAATTGGAGCGCTCCACACCGAGGCGGCCATCCGCGGCGCCATCATGATGTATCCAAACCAACTAAGTATCCAAAGAATATTGCCTGTTTCACATATTATGTGTGTGCAAGGGGTGAGCAGAGTTGCTGCGTGACTTAAATGGGAGACACGCTTTGAGTTTTTATTGTTTCTGTACTGTGTGACTATACAGAAAATAGTGATTTATAAATTACTACATTGAAATTTTCCTGGTATAAAGGACTGTGGCAGCGGGGGCGTGGTCAAGCATCTCTCCAGAGAGAGAGAAAGTGGTAAGGGCGCTTGCACCTGAGCTAGATTACGTCTAACACCTGTCTCTAATTACAGTGAGCTTGGGGAGAGCGGCATAAAAGAGCCACACTGCCAGCAGACGGGAGAGAGAGAGAGCCTGGGTCCCCAGAGTTATGTTTGTGAAGCTAAGAGTTTATTATAGTTAAGTTGCAGAGATTGTTATTCAAACATGGAAGAAGTTATTATTGTAAAGTTGAGAGCAGTGTGGTCATTAAAAAACCTAACCTGTGAGTAGAAAAACCTGCCTCCTGCCTCTTCCTTTCTACGGAACATCCACACTGGTGTCGAAACCCTGGAAAAATTTTTGGTTGAAGATGAACGGAAGTCGCCCCGTAGAGTCCACCCAGTTGGCTGAGATCCTCCAAGCCCTCGCTGGCCTACATCAGAACCACCAGCAAACCCTGCGTGAGTTCCGGCAAGATCAAGATCGCCAGTTTGTGGAGCTCCTACGTGCTCAAGCAGAGGACCAGCAGGTGATCCAGAGCCTCCTCATCCAGGAGGCGTCCCCAGCTGCGACCCCGGACACCCACACGCCATTGCTCCCACCTGCACAGAACAGAAGATGGGGATGGCGGATGACCCCGAGGTGTTCCTGGATTTGTTTGAGCGCACCGCCGAGTTCTGGGGCTGGTCGCTCGGCCAGTGGGTGGCCCGACTTATTCCGCTGTTGTCCTGGGAAGCCCAGCTCATGGCTCAACAAATGCCGGCGACGAGCCTCCTGGTTTATGGTGACCTGAAGAAAGCCATCTTGCAACGGGTTGGTCAGAGTCCGGAAGAGAATAGTCAACTCTTCCGGAGCCTGAAGCTGGAGAACTCCGACCGCCCGTTTGCCTTTGCCCAACGTCTCCGCGACGCCTGCCGAAGATGGCTGCTAGCGGGGGGCTGCGGCGTTGATGGGATCGTTGACCAGGTGGTACTGGAGCAATTAATACATCGACTGCCAAAAGGGACGGCGGAGTGGGTCCAGTGCCACCGCCTGGCGTCGCTGGAGGAAGCCGTCCGGCTTGCAGAGGACCACATGGCGGCGATCCCGAGGGCGGAAGAGCCCTCCTACTCTCTCTCCCCTTCCCCTGTGTTTTCCCCTGTCTCATCCCCCTCCCCTCTCTCCTCTCGTTCTGCTCTTTCCCCAGGGCCTGTTCCTGCCCCATGCAGGCGAGGAGGACTTCAGCCACTGAGACCAGCTCCCTAGGCGTGGGATGCGACACCTCCCCCTACCCTGATGCCCCGCCGCTCTCCCTCTCAGGTGGGGGCACCCGCCGACGCAAGTACAGGCGTAGCGCCTGGGCCAGGCTGCTGGAGGTGCGGGGACCTGGACTACTTCCGGGATCAGTGCCCTCTGATGGAGCTGGGGACGGTGGTATGGGTCTCTGACCTCCAGCAGGCTGCCCCTGACTGGGCCGGAGCATACCGGATACCAGTTAGTGTCAAGGGGGGTACTCACCAAGCGTTGGTGGACACCGGGTGTAATCAAACCACTATCCACCAATGCTTGGTTCAACCCGAGGCTTTGGGCACAGCTATAACGGTGAGGGTGAAGTGTGTGCACGGGGATATTCACAAGTATCCTGTGGTGATTCTGACGATTAAATTCTGGGGGAAAAAGCATAGAGTGGAGGCCGCGGTTAGTTCCCGCCTCACCCATCCGCTGATTTTGGGGACGGATTGGCCTGACTTTAGAGATTTATTGAAGGGAATTTGTGTGGATGGGACCAGTACTAAATTAGGGAGATGTGCAATGTGTGATGCTCTGGCAGGGGAGGCGGAGCCGGGGCAGTCCTCGACAGCTCCATGTCATAATGATGAGAGAGGGGGAGAGGCTGCAGCCCCTCCCCTTCTCAGGGAATTCCCTGAGGGATATTTCCCTTTGGAGCAGTCGTGAGACGAAACCCTCAAACACGCCTTCGACCAAGTGAGAGTCATTGATGGTCAATGACTCCTTTCATAACCCTATTTTGCAATTATAAATGAGCAGTTGTATAGAGTGACACAGGACACTCAGACCAAAGAAGATACAACCCAACTTTTGATACCACGGAGCCGTCGGGAAATGGTATTCCAGGCGGCTCATTATAATCCCATGGCGGGTCACTTAGGAGAAAGGAAAACACTGAACCGTCTACTAGCCCGCTTCTACTGGCCGGGCATTGGTGGCGATGTCCGCAGGTGGTGTGCAGCATTCCACGAATGTCAGCTGGTTAACCCACCGGCCACCCCAAAAGCGCCGTTGCGCCCACTTCCGCTGATCGAGGTCCCCTTTGAAAGAATTGGAATGGACCTCGTCGGGCCATTAGAACAATCGGCACACGGACATCGCTTTGTATTGGTCCTAGTGGACTATGCAACACGATATCCAGAAGCAGTGCCTCTTCGCAACATCTCAGCATGCAGTGTTGCAGAGGCACTCTTCAAAATAATCTCCCGGGTGGGGATTCCGAAAGAAATCCTCACCGATCAAGGCACAACGTTTATGTCACGGACACTACGCGAGCTGTACGAATTATTGAGCATTAAATCGATTCGCACCAGCGTGTACCATCCTCAGACAGATGGCCTGGTGGAAGGATTTAATAAAACCTTTAAAAACTTGATTCGTAAGTTCGTGCACGACGATGCTAGAAATTGGGATAAATGGCTCGACGCCCTGTTATTCGCAGTACGAGAGGTCCCGCAAGCCTCCACTGGCTTCTCCCCATTTAAGCTGCTGTATGGGCAACGCCCACGCGGTGTGCTTGATGTATTGCGAGAGGCCTGGGAGGAGGGACCTTCAAATAGTAAGAATGAAATTCAATACGTTCTTGATGTTAGAGCCAAACTCCACACTTTGGGACAACTAACACTGGAGAATTTGCTCCAAGCTCAAGAACGACAGTGCTGACTGTATGACAGGGGAACTCAGCTAAGGGAATTTGCACCAGGAGATAAAGTGCTTGTATTACTTCCCACATCGAGCTCTAAATTACTCGCCAAGTGGCAAGGGCCCTTTGAGGTCACACTACGAGTGGGGGATCTCGATTATGAGGTTAAACGAACCGATAGAGGGGGCACACGTCAAATATACCACTTCAACCTCCTGAAATTGTGGAGGGAGGCGGTCCCTGTGATGTTGGCTACGGTAATTCCAGAGAAGGCGGAGCTCGGACCCGAGGTGAATTCAAAACATAAACAGTTCACCCCGGTCACTTGCGGAGACCACCTCTCACCGAGTCATCGCAGAGGTTGCCAGGTTGCAACAGGAATTTGCGGATGTGTTCTCCCCTCTTCCAGGTCGTACGAACCTCATTCACCACCACATCGAGACCGAGCCGGGAGTCGTGGTATGTAGCCGCCCCTACCGATTACCCGAACACAAAAAGAAAGTCGTTCGGAAAGAATTGGATGCAATGCTCGATATGGGGATAATAGAAGAATCCCACAGAGATTGGTCCAGCCCAGTGGTTCTAGTGCCTAAGGGTACGGGTCTGTACGGTTCTGTGTGGATTATAAGAAAGTCAACACGGTGTCTAAATTTGACGCATATCCAATGCCTCGCGTTGATGAGTTGCTCGATCAGTTGGGCACTGCTCGATTTTATTCGACATTGGATTTGACGAAGGGTTATTGGCAGATCCCCTTGACATCAATTTCCCGTGAAAAAAACACCTTCACACCGTTTGGATTACACCAGTTTGTGACACTTCCGTTCGGTTTGTTCGGGGCCCTGGCTACGTTTCAGCGTCTCATGGACCGAATTCTCAGACCGCATTCAGCTTATGCCGCTGCCTATTTAGATGACAACATCATTTACAGCAATGATTGGCAGCGGCACATGCAATAACTGAGGGCGGTTCTGAGATCGCTGCGCTGAGCGGGACTCACAACAAACCCAAAGAAGTGCGCGATTGGGCGGGTGGAGCTACAGTATCTGGGGTTCCACTTGGGCCATGGGCAGGTGCGTCCCCAAATTGATAAGACAGCGGCGATTGCGACCTGCCCGAGGCCCAAGACCAAAAAGGGGGTGAGACAGTTCCTGGGGCTGGTCAGCTATTATAGAAGGTTCGTACCTAACGATTCAGACATCACCAGCCCGCTGACTGATCTCACTAAAAAGGGAGCTCCAGACCCGGTCCAGTGGACGGAGCAGTGTCAGCAGGCCTTCACGCAAGTTAAAGCCGCACTTTGCGGGGGGCCGCTTTTACATTCACCCGATTTCTCTCTCCCTTTTGTTTTACAGACAGATGCTTCAGACAGAGGGCTGGAGCCGTGCTTTCACAGGTGGTGGAGGGGGAGGAGCGCCCGGTGCTGTACATTAGCCGCAAACTCTCATTGACGGAAACTAAGTACAGCACTGTAGAAAAAGAATGTCTTGCCATCAAGTGGGCGATCCTCACTCTCCGATACTACCTGTTGGGGCGGGCCTTCACCCTCTGCTCAGATCACGCCCCACTCCAATGGCTCCACCCCATGAAGGATACCAACACGCGGATCACCCATTGGTATCTGGCTCTTCAGCCATTTAAATTCAAGGTGGTCCACAGACCAGGGGCGCAGATGGCTGCCGCCGATTTCCTTTCCAGAAACGGGGGGGAGTGGTAGGCAGGCCGGATGCCTCCCCGGCCTGAATCGGGCAGTGGGGATATGTGGCAGCGAGGGTGTGGTCAAGCGTCTCTCCGGAGAGAGAGAAAGCAGTAAGGGCGCTTGCACCTGAACTAGATTATGTCTAACACCTGTCTCTAATTACAGTGAGCACGGGGAGAGTGGCATAAAAGAGCCACACCGCCAGCAGATGGGAGAGAGAGAGCCTGGGTCCCCAGAGTTATGTTTGTGAAGCTAAGAGTTTATTATAGTTAAGTTGCAGAGATTGTTATTCTAACACAGAAGAAGTTATTATTGTAAAGTTGAGAGCAGCGTGGTCATTAAAAAACCTACCTGTGAGTAGAACAACCTGCCTCCCACCTCCTCCTTTCCACGGAACATCCACAAGGACATAAATAATAAGATGTTCGAGAGTGGGTATTTGAAATCTATTATAAACCTAACCATCATGAAATCAAATTTACATTAGGGAAGTGTAGCGTGCATGTTACTGCATGTTATACTCGTGTCAAGACATCTTTTTTTAAGTCAATGGGTGAGAAGTTCAATTCAGTATTTTATGTTGAGTCATACAAGACTTAATTGTAAAAGATCGTGTTGATAAATAGGTGTATAATGCATTTTCAACATGATTCCGCTGAGTTTAGCATGTACTGCATGGTTGAAACATGGTTCTCACTGTGGCTTCATGAACGCATTATTGCATGCACGGCTCACATGCCCAGTGTAAAGACTGTAACCTGAAGACGCGTTTTGTGTAAAACAGCCCTAACAAAAGTGTAACAGTCCATCGCTGTTGTTGTTTTTTATTTTTTTCTCCTTTTTCTTCCAACTTGGAATGCCCAATTCCCACTACTTAGTAGGTCCTCAAAGTGGTGTGGTTACTCATCTCAATCCAGGTGGCGGAGAACAAGTCTCAGTTGCCTTAGTTTCTGAGACAGTCAATCCACGCACCTTATCACGCGGCTTGTTGTGCATGACACTGTGGAGACTCCGCATGTGGAGGCTCATGCTACTCTCCACACACAACTTTCCATGCACCCCATTGAGAGCGAGAACCACTAATCGCGAACACGAGGAGGTTACCCCATGTGACTCTACCCTCCCTAGCAACCAGGCCAATTTGTTTAGTTAGGAGACCTGGCTGGAGTCACTCAGCACACCCTGGATTCTAACTCACGACTCCAGGGGTGGTAGTCAGCATCATTACTCACTGAGCTACCCGGGCCCCCAGGTCCATCGCTGTTGTTGATTTTGTTGTTGCTATTAAATCGCGCATGCAAACAACTTCAGAAGAAAAAACACTAGATGAAGTCACGATGGGGGTTCCTTTTGTGTGTTCGAATGCAAGAGGGAAAAGTCTCCTCCGGTGTGCAGTTAATTTTAAGAGTTCTCATCAAGAAAGTTCTTAAGGGAAAAGTATCAGACCTGTATGTGGGAAAGGGGCTACTGTCCGCTAAACAGGGGCGGGGTTACGATTTCTGAGGCCCAAAGCAACTGTCTAGCTGGGGTCCCCCTGTCGGTGTACATCTAGGGAAAATTAAATAAAAGTGATTTTAAATCATTATTTGTAAATCAACTCTAACAGTCATTGTAGCCAAGTACAATCAAAATGTTTAATTAAATAAAAATCTAGTTAAAGATAATTAATGCATGTTTTCCACAGTTTTTCCACTAAATGAACACAAGGAACAATAGTTTTTAATTTATAATATAATTCATATAATTTATGCACACCAATATAATAATAAAAAAGCAATATTTACTTATATATATTTGTAAACAAATAGGGTGTGCAAAAACTACAACTTCACTCACTTATATTTTGGAACCCAGATGAATATGTGAGAGATAAATGTACAGTCAGCCAGTTGTTAATGCAAAATAAACCCCAACAGGGTGATCAGGTCTTGCATCACCCTGAAATGGTTTATTTTGCAATAACAACTGGCTGACTGTACATTATCCCGCTTATTACACGGCTACTACCAAATACATATACAATATTGATTTGCGTTGAAAATATGTAATTATGTGAGAAAAAAATTAATCGCTTAACAGCTGTAATCCACCTCTGGTTTGCATTCTGTTGGTGTTTACAGGTGCATCTCAATAAATTAGAATGTCGTGGAAAAGTTCATTTATTTCAGTAATTCAACTCAAATTGTGAAACTCGTGTATTAAATAAATTCAATGCACGCAGACTGAAGTAGTTTAAGTCTTTGGTTCTTTTAATTGTGATGATTTTGGCTCACATTTAACAAAAACCCACCAATTCACTATCTCAGAAAATTAGAATACATCATAAGACCAATAAAAAAAACATTTTTAGTGAATTGTTGGCCTTCTGGAAAGTATGTTCATTTACTGTATATGTACTCAATACTTGGTAGGGGCTCCTTTTGCTTTAATTACTGCCTCAATTTGGCATGGCATGGAGGTGATCAGTTTGTGGCACTGCTGAGGTGGTATGGAAGCCCAGGTTTCTTTGACAGTGGCCTTCAGCTCATCTGCATTTTTTGGTCTCTTGTTTCTCATTTTCCTCTTGACAATACCCCATAGATTCTCTATGGGGTTCAGGTCTGGTGAGTTTGCTGGCCAGTCAAGCACAACAACACCATGGTCATTTAATCAACTTTTGGTGCTTTTGGCAGTGTGGGCAGGTGCCAAATCCTGCTGGAAAATGAAATCAGCATCTTTAAAAAGCTGGTCAGCAGAAGGAAGCCTGAAGTGCTCCAAAATTTCTTGGTAAACGGGTGCAGTGACTTTGGTTTTCAAAAAACACAATGGACCAACACCAGCAGATGACATTGCACCTCAAATCATCACAGACTGTGGAAACTTAACACTGGACTTCAAGCAACTTGGGCTATGAGCTTCTCCACCCTTCCTCCAGACTCTAGGACCTTGGTTTCCAAATGAAATACAAAACTTGCTCTCATCTGAAAAGGGGACTTTGGACCACTGGGCAACAGTCCAGTTCTTCTTCTCCTTAGCCCAGGTAAGACGCCTCTGACGTTGTCTGTGGTTCAGGAGTGGCTTAACAAGAGGAATACGACAACTGTAGCCAAATTCCTTGACATGTCTGTGTGTGGTGGCTCTTGATGCCTTGACCCCAGCCTCAGTCCATTCCTTGTGAAGTTCACCCAAATTCTTGAATCGATTTTGCTTGACAATCCTCATAAGGCTGCGGTTCTCTTGGTTGGTTGTGCATCTTTTTCTTCCACACTTTTTCCTTCCACTCAACTTTCTGTTAACATGCTTGGATACAGCACTCTGTGAACAGCCAGCTTCTTTGGCAATGAATGTTTGTGGCTTACCCTCTTTGTGAAGGGTGTCAATGATTGTCTTCTGGACAACTGTCAGATCAGCAGTCTTCCCCATGATTGTGTAGCCTAGTGAACCAAACTGAGAGACCATTTTGAAGGCTCAGGAAGCCTTTGCAGGTGTTTTGAGTTGATTAGCTGATTGGCATGTCACCATATTCTAATTTTTTGAGATAGTGAATTGGTGGGTTTTTGTTAAATGTGAGCCAAAATCATCACAATTAAAAGAACCAAAGACTTAAACTACTTCAGTCTGTGTGCATTGAATTTATTTAATACACGAGTTTCACAATTTGAGTTGAATTACTGAAATAAATGAACTTTTCCATGACATTCTAATTTATTGAGATGCACTTGTATTTTGTGAAAATGACCGTCTGACTCCTCATTGTCCAGCTTATTACAAGACTACTTGCCAAATAAATAAATAAATGGACTTGAAACATAAGATCCGAGAAGCATGAAAGATGACTCGCAATATCCATATGACCGGTCAGATAAATTTTAATCCCTGGATGTACGGTTGTTACTCAGAGATATCAGACTGCTAGATGGCACCATTGACCAATCAGAATTTAGTATTCCAGAGCACCATGTAATAATATTTATTACAGTCCAGTCAAGTTTATTATTTTAATATGATACTGAATTATTATTATTTTGAGAATTTTTTTATACAGTCGTATTTTCTTCAACTTCACCTGAAGCTTTTATTTTGTTGGAACAATGATAGTGCACTACAGTGTCAAACTGTTTGACAGTTTGCAATGTTCCTCATTGAAAATCTGGTTAAACGCTGTCACCTCTGACATTCCTATGATACTTTGCCACATTTTTAGATTTGTATAATAACTTTAAGCAGCATCAAAGGTTTGAATCGCTAATGGGTGAAACTGTAGCACTTTGCCTTCACAAAGAACGTGAAATGTTCCGAGACGGCTGAGAACATCGTATCCACACGTGAACACAGAACAACGCTTCTGGATGTCTGAGGCCCCACGCAGTTTGGTGTGGTTTGCACTGCCACTAAACTGCCTCTTGCAACAACATTGTAAATGCAATGTGTTTTATGAATTGTGGTCTGACACATTTTGGAAAGCAAAAACACATGAATTGAGCTTGCATCACTAGAAGTGTCTGCGTCCACATACTTGCGTAGAGTATGTTTCGGCTTTAAAGCTTGTGCCCGTTCTACTGCCTTCTTCCCCAACCACTGTCTCATCCTTATTTTTGGCTGTTTTTCTTGTTCTGTGAAAAGCCCTTCCTACATGTTTTATGCTGACATGTTGTCAAGAATGAACTCTCTTGTTGCTATGAGTGAATTTGTGTAAGAATGTTATTGCATGATCATAATATAGTTGGAGAGGAGAATGATCTTGTAATTTGTGCACCTAGTCTGTGATAAATTGTGTACAAAGCACACCAACACAACAGAAAACAGTTTCAAAATAAATCTTCAAATGTGCATCAAGGCGACGACCTTCAGGTTCGTAGTGTGCACTTGGCCTATGTGTTAAATTGCTTAGTGTGTGTTTTGATATCAAGAAGTACATAGGGAAACAACACAATAAATGTGTGAATCTGTTAGAATGTTGGGTAACATTTCTGTATATCGATGTAAGGAAGTGTGAAGTAATAATTCAAGTATTTATTTAGAAGCAGTTTTTATTATCGTTTACAGGCACTTAAAAAGTAATGCATGGTCTATGTGCATTATGCAAATACCCAAGGATCAGTGCCGCCCCACAATATGTATTCAGGTCACTTTGTAGATTATCACCACAAACTAGATCTTGAGTGTGGTTGTTGTTCCATGTATTTAGTCTTTTCATTTTTAATTCTTGCAAAAAAATCTATTTAGAGAGTTCAGATGCTGCTAACTGTTAATTTATAATGATTATGGACATTCAAGGAATTGGCTATATCAATTCTGTAGATTCTGAGTTTGAGATCAAGGTTTACTGCATTAAACAAAACTTAAAATGAAGTGTGGCTACATTTACATTTCATCATCCATCATTCCTGGCAAAATAAAAGATAGGAGAGCAGCAATATAAGACAAATACTCCAGAAATAATTGAAACTGCTATCTTTCTTATGAAATATGTCCTTGCCTATCACGTAAAAACATACAATTTCCTCACTATGCATCCACTATCTTAAATGTCCCTGACATGCCAAATGATTTTCAATATGGATGTGCATGGTTCTAAAGCCTCATCAACCAGTAGAGGTGTTACCTGTTGTGTCAGTGTAGGTGACACTAGGGGTTCGATCTTGAGAGTCCCAATCACCTCTGATATATTCAGAAAAGTCCAATGAGAGTTGGCGAGTGGAATTTGCATGCCACTTCCCGCCCCGGACATACGGGTATAAAAGGAGATGGCGTACACCACTCATTTAGACTTGTTCTTCGGAGCCGAATGCATGTATTGTGTTCGTCCCTTCACCTCACTTCACGCGCCGCTGGATTTAATGCGCAAATCAGCAGTCTCACTCTCGCACGGTCGAGTGTTGTTTTTCCCCTGGAGTAATTTACTCTAAAAGAGCTCACACAAATGATTGGTGTCTTTTTAAAGATGTCCTTTTGCCTTTGTGCTACTGGGTGTGGCTGTTATCTCTCCCCATCAGACGGCCACAAAATGTGTCTCAAGTGCTTGGGTCGCCAGCACTCTGAGACAGTATTTGTGGATGGAAATGTTCTCACTGCGAGAATATGCCCATGAGAACATTGCAGTCGCAGCTCTCTTTTATCTTTGTGAAGCAGAGAGCCACCGGGGCTGCTCCTCAACCTGGTCTGTCCTGTGTTGAAGCACAGGCGGCAGGGGCGGCAAGCGCCATGGGCGATTTGGGGGCGGCTATGGGAGTCTATCCGCTGGCTCAGTCCCCGCGGACCTCCCATCCCCCAGCAGACTCGTTCTGCCTGGTAGAGTTCACGAGCGAGACAGGCGGTCCACCTCAGGGCGGATTTAATGTCTCGTTCGGGGCTCGCGATGATGATGAGTTTTCGGTCGCAGCATCAAAGGGTGGGCTGCTGCTTTCAGAAGCGGATGAGTCCATTGAGCTCCCGCTCTCGGGCGGTAGAGCTCAGGATGAAGCAGATGCTGAGTTATCAGCCGTGCTTGCCCTGGCAGCTGCGAACTTCGGGCTTGGAACCCTCTGCCCTGCCCTAAGCATTCGCGGCTGGATGATTGGTTTCTGGGCTCCGGTTCCTTTCGGGCCTGAAGTGCACGAGGAGCTCACAAAATCGTGGAAGGTGCTTTTCTCCACCCGTACACGCTTCGTGGGCTCGTCCATTCTGACTACTCTTGACGGTGGGACGGCCAAGGGATATGTTGAGCTTCCCCAGGTAGAGCGTGCTGTGGCAGTGCATCTGTGCCCACGAAGCACAGCCACCTGGAGGAACCGACCAAGGCTCCCTTCCAGGGCTTTTAAGTTTACTTCGTCATTAATGGTGAAGGCTTACAATGCTGCAGGCCAGGCCATCTCCGCCCTGCACGCCATGGCCATCCTGCAGGTCCATCAGGCCAAGGCGCTTAAAGATCTGAATGAGGGCAGGACTGACCCGGGGCTGATGCAGGAACTGCATACCGTGACTGACCTCGCTCTACGGGTGACAAAAGTCACGGTGCATGCCCTGGGTCGGACGATGTCAACCTTGGTGGTCCAAGAGCGACACCTGTGGCTCAACCTTGCGGAGATGCGTGACGCCGAGAAGGTTCGCTTTCTCGATACGCCCATCTCCAAAGGGGGGCTTTTTCTCGGCATGGAGCTGGACTCAGTCACCATGACGGCATGCCTCACGAACGAACGAGCATGCACAGTCAGTGCTGGCCTGCCCGAAAACCTTCAGGTGGAAGACAGCAGTGCCACTGAAACAATTTCAGAGGCTCCTGGGGCATATGGCATCCTCGGCGGTGGTATTTCCCCTCGGGTTGATGCATATGAGACCGCTCCAGCACTGGCTACAGACTCGAGTCCCGAGGTGAGCGTGGCGCCACGGCTCCCCGTGTGTGTTAATCACACCAGGGTGCCGCCACACCTTCAGCCCCTGGTCAGACCTGACATTCCTAAGGGCAGGGGTTCCCTTAGAGCAGGTCTCAAGGCATGTTGTTGTCATGATAGATGCCTCGAATTCGGGCTGGTGTACCGTGTGCAATGGGCAGGGTGTTACAGGGCTCTGGACAGGGCCCCGCCTGCAATGGCATATCAACTGCCTAGAGTTGCTGCTAGTATCGCTGGCCCTGTGGAGGTTTCGGCCATAGATTCAGGGCAAGCACGTGTTGGTCCGGACAGACAACGCAGCGACCATGGCATACATAAACTGCCAGTGCGATGTACGCTCACGTCGCAACTCGCCCGCCGCCTCCTCCTTTGGAGTCAGCAGACGTTGAAGTCTCTGCAAGCCACTCACGTTCCAGACGACCTCAATCATGCAGCGGATGTGCTCTCACGACAGGTAACACACTGCGGAGAGTGGAGACTCCACCCCCACATAGTCCAGCTGATTTGGGAGTGATTTGGGGAGGCGCAGGTGGACCTGTTCACCTCCCTAGAGCCCTCTCATTGCCCCCTTTGGTACTCCCTGTCTGAGGCTCCCCTCGGTACAGATGCCTTGGTGCACAGCTGGCCTCTGGGTCTGCGCAAGTACGCATTTCCCTCAGTGAGCCTCATTGCACAGACATTGTGCAAAGTCAGGGAGGATGGGAAGCAAGTCCTGATGGTTGCGCAGTACTGGCCCAACTGGACTTGGTTCTCAGACCTGATGCTCCTGGCAGTAGCCCCTCCCTGGCATATTACCATGAGGCGGGACCTTCTCACTTAGGGGCAGGGCATGATCCTGCACCCGCAGCCAGACCTCTGGAACCTCCACATCTCAAATCAAATCAAATCAAATCACTTTATTGTCACACAGCCATATACACAAGTGCAGTGGTGTGTGAAATTCTTGGGTGCAGTTCCGATCAACATAGCAGTCGTGACAATGATGAGACAGTACCAATTTACAATTACATCAAATTAACACAGCACAATTAAACATCTGTTATACACATAATTACACTCAACAGTATACAAATAATAACATACACTGTACAGTATAAAATACGCACTATATAGATAAACATTAATCAATAAAAATAAAAATATATAAAAAAGTATATATATATATATATATATATATATATATATATATATATATATATATATATATATATAGAATGTACAGTATTGTACTTTATTGACATTCAGGCTGTCGGTTGATAGTCAGTTGTTAAGAGAGAATATAATATAATAATAATATAATTTATGACAGTCCGGTGTGAGATATAAGAGTAAGGGTAATAAAGTGCAGTGCTGATGTATTTGATTGTGGGAGATCAAGAGTTCAGAAGTCTGATTGCTTGGGGGAAGAAGCTATCATGGAGTCGGCTGGTGCGGGTCCTGATGCTGCGATACCGCCTACCTGATGGTAGCAGTGAGAACAGCCCATGGCTCGGGTGGCTGGAGTCTCTGATGATCCTCCGAGCTTTTTTCACGCACCGCCTTGTATATATTTCCTGGAGGGAGGGAAGCTCACCTCCGATGATGTGTCTGGCAGTTCGCACCACCCTTTGCAGTGCATTGCGGTTGTGGGCTGTGCTATTGCCGTACCAGGCGGAGATGCAGCCAGTCAGGATGCTCTCTACAGTGCAGGTGTAGAACCGTGTGGGGATGTGGCGGTTCATTCCAAACTTCCTCAGCCGTCTCAGGAAGAAGAGGCGCTGATGAGCCTTCTTCACAATGACTTCAGTGTGGATGGACCATGTGAGTTCCTCAGTGATGTGGACACCCAGGAACTTGAAGCTGCTGACTCTCTCCACCGGTGCTCCATTGATGGTGATGGGGCTGTGTTCTCTGTCTTTTCTTCTGAAGTCCACCACAAGCTCCTTTGTCTTACTGACATTGAGGAAGAGGTTGTGCTCCTGACACCAGTGTGTCAGAGTGTGCACCTCCTCTCTGTAGGCTGTTTCATCATTGTCAGTGATCAGACCTACCACCGTCGTGTCATCAGCAAACTTAATGATGGCATTGGAGCTATGTGTTGCCACACAGTCATGTGTGTACAGGGAATACAGGAGTGGGCTGAGAACACAGCCCTGCTGGGCTCCAGTGTTGAGGGTCAGTGATGAGGGGATGTTGCTGCCTATTCTAACCACCTGGCGTCTGCTTGACAGGAAGTCCAGGATCCAGCTGCACAGCGAGCTGTTTAAGCCCAGAGCCCGGAGTTTCTCATCTAGCTTGGAGGGCATTATGGTGTTGAATGCTGAGCTGTAGTCTACAAACAGCATTCTCACATAAGTGTTCTTTTTTCCAGGTGGGAGAGAGCAGTGTGTATTGTAGATGCAATGGCATCATCAGTGGAGCGGTTGTTGCGGTAAGCAAACTGCAGCGGGTCAAGAGAGAGAGGCAATACAGAGCAGATGTAATCTCTGATTAGTCTCTCAAAGCATTTGCTGATGATGGGGGTCAGAGCAACAGGACACCAGTCATTTAAGCAAGTTATTTTGGATTGTTTTGGAACAGGCACAATGGTGGATGTTTTAAAGCATGTGGGGACTACAGACAAAGAGAGGGAAAGGTTGAAAATGTCCGTAAAAACACCAGCCAGCTGGTTCGCGCACGCTCTGATGACGCGGCCCGGAATGCCATCTGGGCCCGCGGCTTTGCGGATATTCACCTGTTGGAAGGATCGGGTTACATCCGCTACAGAGATGGAGAGTGAACTAACCTCTGTAGCTTCAGCCGCGAGAGCTCTCTCCGTGAGGGCGGTGTTATTTCCCTCGAAACGAGCATAAAAAGTATTTACTCATCCGGGAGAGAGGCAGCGGTGTTCATGGCGGAGTTTTTATTCCCTTTAAAGTCCGTGATGATGTTAATTCCCTGCCACATGCTTCTAGAGTTGGTGGTGTTAAACTGTCCTTCAATTTTGCTCCTGTACTGGCGTTTTGCGGTTCTGATGGTTTTTCGGAGGGCATAACTGGCTTGTTTATGCTCCTCCGCGTTCCCGGAATTAAAAGCGGAGGTCCGCACATTAAGTGCTGCGCGAACATCGCTATTAATCCATGGTTTCTGATTCGGATAGATCCGTATTGTTCTGGTCGGAACAACGTCCTCTACGCACGTTCTGATGAAACACATTACGCTATCAGCGTAAAGCTCGATGTCGTCATCAGAGGCGGACTGGAACATCTTCCAGTCCGTGTGATCAAAACAGTCTTGTAGCATAGAATCTGATTGGTCCGACCAGCACTGGATCGTTCTGAGGGTGGGTGCTTCCTGTTTCAGCTTCTGCCTGTAAGCGGGCAGAAGCAGAATGGAAGAGTGGTCCAATTTGCCAAATGGTGGGCGGGGGAAGGATTTGTAGCCATCCCGGAACGGAGAGTAGCAATGGTCCAAAACCCGGTCCCCTCGTGTGTTGAAACTAATGTGCTGGTGATATTTTGGTGCGACTGATTTTAAACTGGCTTTGTTAACCGGCCTCAGGGTGCGCGGTTTGCTGCTCACTTATAATTCCATACAGTTCCTTGAGTGCCCAGTCTGTGTCAGCTTGTGGGGGAATGTACACAGCTGTGATAATGACCGCTGTGAATTCCCTCGGTAGCCAGAATGGTCGACACAGAAGCATGAGAAATTCCAGATCAGGAGAGCAGAAAGACTTGACAGAATGTATGTTCCTCTGATCACACCAGGATTTGTTGATCATAAAACATACACCACCTCCTCTAGTTTTACCTGAGAGGTCTTTCGCTCTGTCCGCTCAGTGCACGGAGAACCACGGAGTCTGGAATCTCCGCAGACATCCAAGTTTCCGTAAGGCAGATAATGCAGCAGTCCCTTGTATCTCGTTGGAAAGAGATCCGCGCTTTCAGCTTGCAGAGCTTGTTATCCAGAGACTGAACATTTGCCAGTAGAATAGTGGGTAGCGGGGCTTTGCACGGCGTCTTACTCTGATGAGAACGCCGGCTCTGTTTCCCCTTTTCCTCCTGCGTTTCCGCGGCTGTGCTGCCCAGACAAAGGGCTTCACTTGCGTGTTTGTAAACAGCGGGTCGGCATTGAGGAATGTGAAGTCCGGTTTACAGTGTGAGATTGCTGAACCAATGTCCAAAAGTTTTTGTCTGTCATAGACAATAAGGCAGACAACATCCAAGACAAAAAAACATAAGAATTGTGAACAAAACAAACAAAACACTACTATATTGTGTCGGAGCTCGCAACGCAGCAGCCATACTCGTCGCCATCTTGAGTTCAAAAGGCTCCTGGATGGGATGAGGAAGTCCTAGCAGGCCTTTCGCAAGTGGTATTAGACCCCTCTACGAGGCGGCTGTATGCTCTGACGTGCCGTCTTTTCACGAACTGGTGTTCTTCCCATGGGGAAGATCCACAGAGGTGCGCGGTCGGGTTTATGTTGTCCTTCTTACAGGAGGGGCTGGAGAGATGGCTGTCTCCCTCCACCCTGAAGGTGTACGTGGCTGCCATAGCAGCATATCACAATATGCTTCACGATGCCGGTTGGGTGTATCATTTGCATTAGCGCCTTTCCCCTCTCAAGGTGATAACGTGCGCCGTCTTGTCCATAACAGTTCCCCATAACTGGTGAACACTGGACACTCTCTCGATTTCTTAAGCACTGTCTGGTGACGAACTCGGTGGAGGAGTAACGCCACCAGGCCCGGTACTCATGGCTTGGCCCATTTCAGATGAGCCTGTGTACTTGGGCTCAGTGATCCATACGTGGTGATTCCCTCCTCGGTAATCCCATATGATGTATTTCCACTGTTCGGTTTCCCTGTCGGTGAACCCTGTGTCTTCCCCTCGGCAGAGCTTTGCTCTAACTCGGCCACTGTGACTGTGTACCATCTCCTTTGATAGGGTCCTCCCCAGGGGTTTCGTTCCATGTGCAAACTTCCCGGTCAGTAAGTCCATGTGAGGTATTCTCCATATTTTAACCTCCCTCCGGTAGGATGTGGTCTCCGTAGTGCTCTCCCTTCAGGAGAGGGAAGAGCACTTCCCCAGCGCTATTCTTTCATGTGCTCGGTGGGAAATTGCGTAATACAGAAAGCATGGTAAGTGCTCCTCTGGTAAGTGCTCTCCTCCCACCTTTAACGGGACCGGGGAGGCACCTTACTTAACACGCTGGAAGGACATGACGTGGTCGAGCACTCGCTGCAAGGCACGCAGCAGCTTGCCTGTGTCTGCTCCTCCATACCTCGTGACATGGTTCAGCGCCTGTGGCATTTGCCTTTTCTGAATATATCAGAGGTGATTGGGGCTCTCAAGAGCAAACCCCTAGTGTTACTACATCGACACAACGTCGTGTTCCCTCCATCAGGGAACAGAGGTTACATCAGTAACCGAGTAATGGTTGCATAAGGAATTGGAAAGAACATAGCTTTTTTGTGTGTGGCAGTGTGGGTATAGCTTTTGTTCCCTCCCATCAGCAAAACACCAGAGCATGTATTGTTTCCTATATGTGTGTTTGCTGTAATCCTCATTTACTTAAAACCATGCGAACTGGTCTCCCATCAAACCATAACCCAACAGCCGAGCATGTCATTGTGAGGCAAAGAAAATACAATCCGGTTGGAGTCGACAATGAAAAACTTTTTTGAGGTGGAACCTATGAATCATTGAAGCTGCTATTCAGAACCGTTCTCAAAGCTGCAATTATAATTAATACAAAGTAATTGAATTCTCCTTGGTGACCTTCTTGAATGGCCATCATAATACTAATACACCTAGTCCCTTTGACATTGTTTAAAATGAATTGAAGTTGAAATTGAAATTGAAATGACAGCAACCACTGTGTAAATACCATATAGAGCATAATTTCCCTTGCTATTAGAATGTATTTTTTATTTGTTGGAAGGTGTTTAATTAAAACATCTGTACTTCTATTTCTAAACTGTTTAGTAGAAGTTTGTTTAGTTTATATGCTTCATGTTTTTCTCATACACTGATTTAAGAACCGTGTAGATCTGGTGATTATGAATTAATATGATAGTTTAAGAATTTGACATTTCAAAAATAAAGAGGTTTTATTGAGACTTATATTTGTGTTTTCAGTCACATATGCTACAGTATACTAACATACACTGTAAAAACTGATTTTAAGATTTAGTTGTATCAGCTTGCTTTTTTCAGTTGACACAACTAAAATGTCATGCGAAATTAACTTGTTAGGGGCAAAGCACTGAAGGTACATAGCCCCTATTGTATCCGTTAGTATTATTAGGGGACAGGCACAGGAGGTGCGTAGCCCCTATTGTATCCGTTAGTATTTTTATTATTTTTATTATTATTATTATTAATCCCCAATTGGAGTCTATGGCAGCCCATAGAACTGTTTGTAGGAAAATGATTACATTTGGCACACTGATAGGTGTGGTCATGAATAGTCCCCATAGCAAATTTGGGACCTCTAGGACAAACTCCATATTGCCACCACCAGTCCAAATATTCTATAAACAAAATAATTTTTTTTTGTCTGATTACTCTCCTCTTAATGTTTCAAATTAACTCCCATACATTATACCTCTGCCCATTACAGTAGCTGCCATCTTGGCTAATGAAGTTGTGGCAGGGCGGAGGGCAGGGCCGGGTCATGATTCCACACACCCGGCCCCTAATTAGGCTGATGAATCCCGAGAGGGATAGAGGCGACCGGAGATGGCGGTGCAACAGAGAGAGAGTTACGGACAGCTGTCCGACACCTGTGTGTGTTTGTCTTTTTGGTTCAGTTTATTATTAAAATATTATTTATATTATCAAGCCGGTTCTCGCCTCCTCCTTTCCCTTTTACCCTTACAGATGTTTACAGTTTAAAAGTTTCACATCCTTCAAACTTTGTCCAATTTGTCCAAAACAATGGCTCAAAATATCTCCAGACCGAGCTGTACAGAAATGATAGTAAATCATTTTGATTTTTGCCTTTGTTGAAAAGTTATGGCAGTGCAAAATTAACGAGGTCGATGTAAAACTGGATGTGAGGCTGTATCCGTTTTGATCCGTATGTCCTAATATCATGGGGTTGGTGTCTGTGGATTCTTTAGGTCATGTGGATTTCAACGATACCATTTTTATTCATACCAGCCATACTGTCCCTCCGCCACATTGAATTTTATAAAAAAGTGATAAATCTTTTAGAAGCATTGTCAAATTTAAAAGAAAATTGTTATGCATCATAAATATCATGTCCTTGGATTACCTGAGTAGTTTTGTAAGGAAATTGAATAGTTATTATGCAAGCAATAGTTCCTTTTACTGTTGATTGGATCGAATTCCCTGTTGAGTGAGTACAATTTGAGATTTCCAACCTGTTAGATGTGCTAATATAACATTCCGCTGCAACCTGAAGGTCTAGTGAAATCAATTAATCACACTTACACTTTCCGAGGGTATGAAAAGATAGATGAGCATAAAGGACCATGATAACCTTGAGAGGACAGAGAAACTGTGCTTTCTATAACCACTGACCAGCATAGAAAAGGTTGTAATATTTCTTCACTTACCAGAAATAATGGAGGCAAGTCGGAACTCATCAGAGAGATGCATTGGCTCATATGGGGATGTTTCATACAATTCTTCTCCTTTAAAAATAACAAAACACATACAGTGAAATATTAGACATTGACAATGTTGGGTTTTATCATAAATCTACATCAAACACAAGCTAAATGGAGAAATACAAATACTAAATTATTTAAAACATGGGGTTTTCGAACTGGGGTCCGTGGATTCCCGGGGGCTATAAAGGGGTGCTAGGGGTTCTGTGGAAATTTCGAGGTTTTGTAAAATCTTTATTATTGTTGTCTCATTCTGCTTTCTAAAGGCTGGGCAGATATCATGAGAATAATCCAAATTTTTTTATTCTATTGACAGTTTTTAACAGTAAGAAACAAACAAAACAAAAAAACAGCCTTTTCTTTGCAGCCGAAATACAGTATGTTGAAGTATAGTTTGTATTTGTGTTGTATCTTTCAAGGGAGTTTCTCCTCACTGTCACCTTTTTTTTTTTTTTTTTTTGCTTGCTGAGGGTCGCAAGGCCATATTTTCTGTAAAGCTTCTTTAGAACTATATTTATTGTGAAAAGTGCTATATACATACATTTTAACTGAATTGAAGATGTTTTTCTTCATCTAAAATTACTCTATAAATAGTGGGTAGAAAAAGATATTCTGTGAACGCAATACAAGTAAATATTTTCCAAATCAAATTTTTAACAATTTGATTTGGCTTTAGTACAATGACAAGCCCATTTATATGCAGCAATACAGTGAAAACTCCTAAAAATCAGCTTATTTAAAAAATCCGACAAAGCGAGAAAACAGTGTTGACATGAGATTTGAAATAATCAAATTATCCTCTGCTTTGGACGTCAAGCCGTAAAGGACATGCACACAACTCTCGTGTAAATTGGATAAGCCAGTAAGAACGGCAGTAAAGATGTTTACATGCAACACGAAATCTGGGAAGGCTAATGGGCAAAAATCTTTCACTGTTGATCACATTTACATGACCGCACACGTTGTCGGCTTATTAAGCATAATTGGTGTAAGAATGTGCATGTAAACGCGTTCATTATAAAAGCCAATTATTTAATTTTACAAACAACATTACTTTTTTTCTTACACAGTATAAAATATTCTTCAATTAGTCAAAATAAATAGCTGTATATTTATATTTTAGGCAGGGGGGCCTTCGCAAGGGGATCATCATTTTTGAGGGTCCTTGGCATCAAAAAGTTTGAAAACCCCTGCTTTAAAATGGTACTTTCAAACGCTCAGACTCTCACAAACTCTAACACTGTTTCAAGTGTACATGCTCTCTCAAGAATTAGAGCCTAGCAGTCTTTTGCCCAGATTTGTACTGGCAAACAATCACAAATAAGCTCCCAAGTGCTGCATCCCATTGGCTGTGTCCAGAAAAGCTGCTGTTTTTTAATCCACGCCTTGAGTTGTAGCCCTCAGAGTGGTGCAACCAATCTGTTAACTGGTCCCAGCAGAGCTGCAGCTATAACAATAAAGGTATGACACTGGACCTTCCATAGACTAATGTGATACAGTCAAATGAAGACTTCCTGTGTTACAGTACCAAGAGGACTGTTCTTTTCACTCTCATCCAAAGAACAGTCAAATACTTTGAGCCATGGTGCTCATATGGGAAATGCAATTTCGAATCTGGCCTGCGTTGCGTTCCAGTCCTAGAGGTCTGCTTCCTTCCTGGGAAAACCTGGCAGTGTTTGGGTCAGATTTTTCCTGCAAAGCTTTACTAACATTTCTCTAAGAAAGACTCCTTTTAGTGCGGTTTATTTGTATGCATGGTATGTACGTTTTTTCAGCTCCAGATTTACTGAATGAATTATACAAGTCAGGTAATGCTGCAAACACACCCCAAAAAAATTGTGCTGAACACAATTTCTCTGGTGCAATGTCCCATCTTGCAGGCTCGTTCAGAATGCTCACTTGTGGAGGATGCAGCAGACTGATATTCTTTACAGGGACTGTACAGCATCACATTACCACTGCAATTTAGACATCTGAATTGTCTCTTTGAAATGTCGAAAGTGTGCACAACTGCACGGCAGTTCTTCATCATTTGAATATCATTTGATGAGTTACTGCTGCAATGACCACTAGAAAACATCTCTTTTAAACAAAATTCTGTTTAACACTGCTTTTCCAGACTGATCTCACTGTGAATACTGTGAGAGTAGGTCGGAAGTTCTTCAGCTGACATCGGTCTGTGCTTACTAAAATTCTAACCGCTCCAGTCGCACATGTGAGCTCGTTTCCAGGTGAAATGGTGTCCACAGAGTGGCGCCAAAATCAAGTTGTTTTTAGTTGTAAATGATGTGATACAGTCAACAGGAATACATGTTTTATTAACCATACCCCCTAACACAACCCTACACCTAACCCTCAAATTTTTATTTTAGAGGGGAAATGCAACCACCGAAACACGCTTATTATTGCTTGCGTGAACACGATTACTTCCTGGTTTTCATGGGACCTAGAACCCGTGTCTCTGAGGTTCCTTGCATAACACGCTATCAGTAAACACATTTGAACTGATTAAAAAATGTCTGATGGGAGATGGCACTTTTAAGTAACTCAGCAGAATGGGGTCGACGTCAGAGCACAGGTACATTGGGTAGCAACATGTCAATTTTCTGGGATTATGTTGGCTTTCCGCAGCCAGTAATAGTTAGTAAATAGCCAGTAAATGTTAATTACACCTGGCAAATAGCGATGACTTCTGTCAATTAATATCTATTATAAGCCTAATTTACATAGAAAGGATGTGTGTTTACTCTGAAGGGAATGATAATGACTTAATTTAAATGCATATAGTGCAGCATTTTACCACCGTAGATATTGCAGAGCCTTGTTAAACTGGAATGCATGCAAAAAGAAACAGATACATTGCACAACTGTTAAGTGAATTCGCCCCACATTCCTTTAACTATGTCTCAGAGCTTGGCGAGCGGTCATCTCTCCATGTTTGCTATCAAAAATCCCCAAACAAATATAAAAAAAACTTTTATGTATCATTTCACAGACATGTACTGCAGCATTTATGGTGTGCATTAAAGTTATAATTTACCAAAAATGATAATTCTGTCATAATTTACTCACCCATATGACTTTCCTTCTTCAGTGGAACATGAATAGAATGTATTGGGGGGGGGGGTGCAATGAAAGTGAATGGTGACTGAGACTAACATTCTGCATAATATCTCCTTTTTTCCATTGAAGAAAGCAACATGAGGATGAGTAAATGATGCAGAATTTACAATTTAGGGTGAAATTTTCCTCTACAAGTCAAAGATGAAGGTCACATCAGTCACAGCGTCATTGAATCCAGCTGTTAACAATGACCTACTCAGTGTGCATTGGTAGGTATAGGTGCCATTCACCTGTCAGATCTCCACACTGTGATGCCAGGTGCACTTACGTTGCCCTGAGATGCACCCCAACAGGGTTCTCAACATCATCAGCCCCAACTCATTCCTCCCTATTCCCAGTCTGCTGGGCTCAGATGCCCTTTGGTCTCTGCAGTGCCTTTGTGTGCTCCCCAAATGTACCCCTGGCTGGGCATTCATTTAATGGATCATCCTGGATCAAGAATTTATCTGCCGTGTCACTGTAGCTCTGTGCTATCTGCATCCCAACTCTGCTACTGTGTGGCCACCTTCATGTGCTTTTCCTCAATGAGTCAATCCTTCACACACAGCCTTAAACTCTGCAATGCCAGCCCCACTGCTCCTGCTTTGGGTGAATAGTGCAAAGGTCCAGGAGGGAACCAGAAGTGGTATAAGATAAGTTGTCACATGAATTTTGAGTTAGAGGTATTTGTCCCAGTTACATTCATAGAGTGTACTAGGCATGCATTTAGCATAAATTAGGTAAATGCAATCTTAAAAACTTGACACCACTGTGAGTTTTTAGCAGGGCATTAAAGAGCACAGATGCTGACATGATGAATGCAAAAGAGCAGGGAGTTACTCAAGTAAGCAGATTTAACAATTGCACCTCACCAATGCAGAGACCATAAACATTCATAGACATTGTCCTTGCCGCTGATTGTGTCCGTTGCACAGTTAAAAACTGCTGTCTATGGACACTTAAAGAGTTTAACAGATGGAGAAAGCTCCCAAGATACTGAAATTAGACTCAGCACTGGGATGCTGGAAAGATTTCAGATTCAGAAACTGTCATATTTTAGAGTCATATAAATGACCTATAAGGATTTTTACTCAGTGTATGGCACTAATGAAATGTTTATAAGACATTACAACCATAGTGGCCCCAAAAAGTATTTGCTACACTTAAAAAGGTATGAATGTCTTTGGATTTTATAACAAAATATCAAACATGTGGCATTTTATTTAAAGAAAATCAAGCCATTTCACAAGCTGATGTTTTATGGCTACACAATTAATCAGGAAATGAATTGTGGTTATGGCTGCCATGACTATATAATCAAGAAAATTGATGATTACAGCATTCCATTTAAGTCTACTCCTGTTGCAACCAAGGTTTCTATTTACAACGTGTTTTTGCAGCAGTTGAGTATTCTAACCTATCCCAGACATGTCCTTTGATCAATGAAACGGCAATGGCGAAACAGAGATTCTTACATTAGTCTATAGGCAGCGCAGTTTCTGAACACTTTGGGGCACTAGATGAGATTGCTGTTGTTGACCGGGTGTAATTGCCGACTTGGGTAGCAACCTCATTATTGGTGCTCCCATCTACAAGATCGATCTTATCATTGGTAATCTTGTCAGTCCAGGGGTGTGGGGGTTGCAGCTGATGGAGCCATAAGCAAATGCTTAGTTTGCCTGTGCCTAGAAATGTCCCTGTCTATAGTCCTATCAGAAATGACAACCTATCTTAATGCGCAAGTTTTAAAGTACAGTCTGATGCCCGAAATTGCTTTGTTTCACCTCTGATCATGGTGGCACATGAAAACGAATGCTAAAGAAACAACACCTGACACTTGAAAAGAAGCTTTAGAACAAAATGAAAAGCATAGTCAATAATTTTGAATTATTTTGGACTCGTTACGTGTTGTGCTGCTTGCTTGCAATGTGGACCGTAAAGATAGCAAAAGAGCAACGTGACAACGTTCCCATTATAATCAAGGCATCGACACGGTGTGAAAAAAAAGCGATTCATTGTGCCGTGTAGTAGACATTAGTGGTCGACCGATATGTTTTTTTTTAATGGACGATGCCGATACCCAGAGAGCAGGGTTGCCGATAGGCAGATACAATGCCGATATACTACATATATTAATTTAATATAGTAAATAACATAAACATAAAATAAAAAAAAAAATTATAATAACTTATTTAGCACTATATTTACTCAATTTCACACAAAACTTCGTAAAAAAAAGAATATAAAAATAATAATAATGTGTTTTAAATGGTAGATAGCACTTTCTTCTGATTTCTGTTTAGTCATCAAATTTTTGTAATTTATTTGCTCATGAAGAAATTGTTAATATATTAGGAAGAAGGAAATAACAGTACACACAGTAGTCCAGCAACCATGGATAGCATGTCCACATTAGCAATCACATTTACTCAAAAAATACAGAATCAAACCAATTGTACATACAGTGCATAGTGAATAAGACATATCGCACACGTGAAGCACTTTTACCTTGAAGTTGCACCAGAGAATATTTAGCAGAGATGGGCTACTTCTATTAAAATGAATGGGAGAAATTAGAATGCCCAACTGTAGCCAACGGTCAATGGATGTAGATAGGAAGTCCTGCCTTACAGGTAAAAGAGCCAATCACCTTTTAGATACAGACATCGCCTGTCAATCAACTCAAGAACGCGCATGCGCATTAGCTATAAAAGCTGGGAAAATTGCGTTTTTTAACGTAATCTGAGGTAAAGAAGCTCCATTTATGATAACGATGTTGTCCGATTTTACTGCTGATTTGAAATATGTTCTTTGATCATAATCTTGACCAACCATTTTGGAGATTTCGGTCTTTCACCATTCAAGTAGATAGGAGCTGCACTGTCATGACTGGAAATAGCCTCCCGAGAGCGTTCCAAACATGGCCGATAGTAGACTGGCTTTCTAGAAAGACTTTGGTTGCACTCACATGCTCATGCGGATCCAGTGAGCAGCAGCAATCTCCTGACAGTTTAAACAGCCTGGATCACCTGCTTGGATTGTGACCACTGACCCTCATGAATTGTGATTCAGAGGAACTTGATCCTGATCCTGAAGTTTTGATTCTGGCTGATAGAATACACGCTTCAGAGGAAGATATTAGATGAGCGCTCGGCGGGAAGAAAACGATGGATTTTCCTGAGGTTCGTGAATGACATCTGTTTAAATGAGATATCTGCATATTTGCAAATGGTATATAATAGAAGTTTTATTGATATTTGCCTTTTATCATTACAAAAGAAAGTTAAAAGTGACAGGGAACTGCTGAGGAGAGGCTGATAGAACACATGCTTTAGAGGTAAATAAATGAGCACTCCTCAGGATACTGGATTTGCTCAAGTTGTGAGGTTGGTTTATTACATCTGTTTAAACGAGATATGTGCATATTAGCAGATAGTATATATGATATTAGTTTTATTGATATTTGCCTTTTTATCTTCAGACAAGACTGTTAAAAGTTACAGGGAACTGTTGAGGAGAGAGGGAGAATGAAACTGGCGAGCACTTTAACATTATGAGCTGAAACGCATCTGCCATGGCTCTTAAATGCGGACCATATAAATGATGCTGTGTTGGACACCGGTCTAATATTGCAGTAACACGATGCCGATAGTTAAAAAAGTCAGAATATCGGCCAATTCATCGGCCTCGGCCATATATCGGTCGACCACTATTAGACATCTTCATTTATAGCGAGAGCATTTGCGAGAGTGCAACACTCTGATTATAATGAGCAAGTTCTAATATTGTGGCATGGCTAAGTGGACCATGCTAAACAGCCAAACCTTGAACTCTTGGGTAACAGTACATCAGTGAGATTGGTCTGTCATTTTTTTACCAGATCAGGTAGAGATAGCTCCTTATGGCAAAAACGGCATGTTTTCACTTTTGTAGAGCTCATTGAAATAAAAATTGGATATTAAAAATAACAATACTTTTCCATATTCTACAGTCACGTCAATAGTTGTGTTATCTGCCATGCAGATAAAGGAGCCAATGAGGGTTGTGGGTTTTTAGTAGCCAAGTTGAATATTAAGTTCGTCTTGGATGGATGCTGTCACCAGACATGTAAAAAAAAAAAAAAAAAACTTGATTAAGTGTGCCATTACATTTTTATACTGTCTTTGTGTCCCCAATAAAGTCGGCATAATTTCTAATTAACCTCTCCAAAGACAGGACCTTTGTTGGGGAAACATCTTCAATCGTGCATTTGAGACTCTTTAGGGGAGCATGACTTTCAGAAAAAGACTACCCCCATCTCAAGGTTTCAACTGCCTCTGTCTTCTCTTCAGAAGAGGGGGAGATGTAACAGCATTGAAAAATCCTCTGATCAGCCTGTCTGTTCTGTATTTTCCTCTTATCGTATTAAACTTGAACTTTGAAGATGTCTAGAATATGACATTTATATTCTAATGGAGTCCTCATGTTTCATTGAAGTATCAAGCTGAGTATTCCAAGATCAGATCATTTGTCTTAGAAGAACTGGATGAGAAATATTTGAGTTCATAGTGAAATCTCTGATGTTTGATTGCAGATGTTGGTACTTGGGAAAATCTTATCACAGTCTGTTACATCGTTGAGATCTCTTCTGAAACTCTAGAGGAGACACAAAAATCTGAGAGAGAATTGAGCACAACAGCCTGGTTCTAGAAGTAAAAATCAAATTAATTTCTTCCTTAGATGTATTGATTTTCTATGCTAACTTATAAAACTTTAAAGACAGACATACCATGAGCTCCGAAGTTGTTCATCGGAGGTATATGCTTTCGTTGAAGCCACCCATCTGCGTTATTTTAACTTCCTTGTTAAAAAATCATCTTTTATAGCGGAATTCCTGTTGAACAACTACATTGCCCATGATCCAGCAGAGAAAGCTTCACCAATCAGAGAACTGCTGCCAACATGCCCGTGAAACATGCCTCAGAGCAACCGCCCACTCCCATGACGCACTCGGAATGACGCATTATGTCAGTCTCCCTGCACTCTCAACTTCTTATATGTTTGTGTATATCCAAATATTTTGCAATAAACGTAAACTATATTCTTTCTGTTCTTATAATCTGCAACTTAAAATCAATTGTTTTATATACTTCAATTTTTTTATAATCGATTACGTCATTCCCAATGCTTCATGGGATTGTAGTCCGTGCCCTCATGAAAGATGATAAGTACACAGACTTGTACCTTTGTCTTTTTATCTGATTTTCAAATACTTTTTTGCCTTAAAACAAAGTCTGTAATTTTGCGATTCACTTTAGATCTGGTTGGTTTGGTTCATGCTTTACAACACTTTAATGAATGGGAAAAATACTTCTGGAACCCAGACAGCTGAAAAAGTGGGCGGACACTGTTGCCCTCTATAGACTTAAACAAAAGTCTCAACTGGCTCTTCATTTAATCCCAGCTGCCTAGGAAAACATTAGATATTGAGAGATTTTCCTCATCTTAGCTTTCCAAATATGTGCATATACAGTAACTCTATTATATGACCATATGGGGTAGCAAAAACAGTAAGTGTCGTTAGGATAATGTTTCCCTGCTATGATTTTATAAAAGGAATCCATTAGTCAGACCCATTATTGAGAAGCACAGGGGCTGATTGAATAAAGCATTTCAGCTTTTGAAACCATACAATGAATAATTACTGCCACTACATGCACTGTGTTTAGATTTTATGCAAACAGGCAAAGTCACATTTAGGCTGACTTGTATTTATGGACTATATCAGGCTGACCAGGGTATGCATTATCAGGTGGGTACATACAATGAAAGAGTAATGTCTATCACAAACAGCAAGAGAGGCTTCTGTGGTGTTGAGTTGAAGTGTTTGTGCATATATGAGCTTGATCTATTATTATCACTATCAGAACTGGTTCAGTCTAGCTGAGCTCTGGTTAAGGCTCTGTCACTGCTTTTCTTTTCTCTTACACCCACAGATATTAACCAAACCAGTCAGCAGTAATCAAAGCAACAAGAACGCTTTGCAGAATGAGGACTTTCGGGGTTGCCTTTGAAATTGCTTTCTTCTTAGAAAATCAATTATGCAACACAGAACACACAATTCCCTCCTCGAACTAGTCTAGTAACCGACAACTTTGCATTACGCTCACTACACATAATATACTGTATTTAATTTCATAGTAAATATATTTTAGTGAAAAATATCTTAGTTTAGAAATAATATATAGGGGAGATCGGGGCTAGTTGTCACATGGAGAAGGGTTATATCTCATTAACCATAAGATTTGGAGTCAAAAGTCCAAAAAGTAAATGTGTGTTTTCTTTAGCAGTGGTGTTGTATGCTATTTTCAAATGCCTAGTTGAAACTCCTCTTAAATTAGAATAATTTTGTGAATTATACCCTCCAAAGTTAATTTTCACTATCATCATATTTTTGTTATTGCTCTTGGGTAAACAAGCAGACATAATTAAACTACGCTGGCATACATTAATGCAACTATATTATAAAAGCAAATTTTTACAAAAGTATTTTCATGAAAGCCATGTAACATTTTTATTGGGGCAGGCTGTCACATGTTTTAAATGTCATGAATTTATCAATAAACATATTTGTTAGCAAAAAAAAAAAAAAAAAAGAAAGAAAAAAATGCTTTTTATTTTTTTGTACATTACCTATTCCAGTACTGTTGTTACATAAATCGTTTTGTGCCTAATAATTGTTTTAATCTTTGAATTCTTCTGAAAAGCCTATAATAGGCTTTTCAATACATGTGTACTTTTAAAGCGAGGCATAGATTTTGACAGCCTGATCTCACATTGAAATCGGAAGGAGTAGGTTGACTCTTCTTTAGCAAAAATCGGTATATGCTGACCAAAATTTAAAACACTTCCCCCAGTGGCCAAAGCGGTAAGTGTTGTAGGGCAGTGAAGCTCCATTTATGTCTAGAAGTGGTTGCCAAAAGCTAGTTGTAAAGCGGGTTCTTTTTAGCTGTACTGAATGTAATATAGTAAATAGGAATGCATATTTTATGGACTCCCAACCACCCAACCTAAACCTAACCATTAGTGGAGTACAAATGTAATGTTAAAGCAGGGGTCAGCAACCTTTTTGACATGGAGTGCCATTTTTTATTTTCCTGGTCAATGGCTGAAATATGTGCAAAACCCGATGATTATGATAATCATGATCCTGCATGTGAATTTTCACAGAGCATCTTGTGAAAGTACTTTAATGAAAGAAAGCCTGTCCTTTTGCACAAAATGAGTAACACAGTTCATGTCACAAATTTCCTTATTTGATTACTGATCATAAAATTGTGTGGAATCTTAAATATTTCTTATATAATGTCATACATTTTTCAAAATCACACAAAGGGGTAATCACTAGCATGTAAGCAACAGCAAGAGAGTAGCAGGCTTATTTATATGACATTTGTCACACCTGCATTCCAATCTACATCTTGATGTAATCCTTCCTCATGATCACGCAGCATGTTTTCATCAGCTGAATGGGAGGCTAAACACTATTGAAGTGTGACGAGACTCGTGGTTCGCATGCAAGCCATTTGCGCATCACAAGCCTTTTCTGTGAATTGCACCCGCAAAATCCTAAAACTTTATTTCCAGGTTTAATTTATATTTTGAATAGACTCAGATTTTTATCAGATTATGTTTTATCTTTTAATGTAATTTTGAGTGTGACCATGGTTTAAGGAGGGTGTACCTGTATGCTGGGTTGGAAATCTCAAGGATTAATAGTGGTGTTTTCCTTATTACAACATGTGTTGTTCTGAAAGCAAAAAGAAACAAATGACACAGAATGTAGACTGTCATCCGCGCAGCCCGACTGAAGCAAAGTGTGTGCATTTACTCCCACGATTAACCGAAAGTGAAGTGCTGCCGGCTTGTGATGCATGAATGGCTTGCACGCGCTACACGAGTCTGTTGGGTATACTGCAGTCTCGTCACATTTTAACTTTTTGTTTAGCTTCCCATTCAGCTCATGAAAACATGCTGCGTGGTCATGAGAAGGATTATATCAAGATGTAGATTGGAATGCAGGTGCAGAATTTATATGAATAAAATAGTCTACTCCTCTCTCGCCATTGCTGGTGTGCCAGTGATTACCCCTCTGCTTGCAGTGCTGGCACGTGTGCCATAGGTTGCCGACCCCTGTGTTAGAGGGAAAAATGGAACCTCTGAATCGCGCTTCACACTGAATATTGAAATGCGATTACTTCCTGGTGTGAAACCAGTGTCCGAACCTGAGTCTCCCATGCTCTTGATGTGACGTGCACCCGGTCGCACCACAGGGTAAGGTAAACTTGTCGCAAGTAGTTGCTGAGATGAGATGGAGGATCTGTTTGCAGGCTTTAATAAAAATTATGACAATGAAACAATCAAACGGGAACTCAAAACAACAACAAACAAGAACTGACAAAGAAGGAACTAAACTAGAGGGTATTTATACATACAAGGCCTAATGAGGGAATGGAAAACAGGTGAGAACAATAAGGAACAGATGGCAGTGATGAGGGCAGTGCACACTGGGTAATGTAGTCTGGGGGAAAGAGTCTTAGGAAACACGAGGGAGACAGACTGTGACATAACCCCCCCTTTAAGGGGCAACTCCTGGCACCCCAAAGATGGTTGAGGAGAGCAGGAAGATACAGGTGAGGAAGGGAACCCGGAAGATGACCAGGTGGCCAGGGAGGGGACCCCAGGGTAAGGATTGGGTCCGGAGATCTGGGGGGGCCGTCTCAGGGTAGAGACTGGGTAAGGAGGTCTCGGAGGCGGCCTCAGGGCTGGGATAGAGTCGGGAGGCCTGGGAGGGGCCACAGGGCCAGGACCGGGTCAGGAGGCCTTTGATGCAGCCACAGGGCCGGGACCATGTCAGGAGGCCTGGGAGGCAGTCACAAGGCCGGGACTGGGTCAGGAGGCCTGGGGGGCGGCCACAGAGCCGGGACTGGGTCAGGAGGCCTGGGGGGTGGCCACAGGGCCGGGACTGGGTCAGGAGGCCTGGGGGGCGGCCACAGAGCCGGGACTGGGTCAGGAGGCCTGGGGGGTGGCCACAGAGCCGGGACTGGGTCAGGAGGCCTGGGAGGTGGCCACAGGGCCGGGACTGGGTCAAGAGGCCTGGGGGGCGGCCACAGAGTGGGGACCGGGTCATGAGGCCTGGGGGGTGGCCAAAGAGCTTGGACCGGGTCAGGAGGCCTGGGAGGTGGCCATAGGGCAGGGACAGGGTCAGGCGGCAGAGCTGCTGGAGGAGGGGCTGGCAGAACAGACCTCCGTGGTTGTGAGTACTGGCAGTGACTGGGAACGGACATCTATGGTTGTGAGCACTGGCAGTGACTGAGGAATGACCTCCGTGGTCATGAGCAATGGCAGCGACTGGGGAGAAGGTGTCCTTTTCCTTTTCCTCCTTTTCTGGACAGCTAGGAGCATAGTCACGGGAGCGGGCAAGGCCACAGGCATTGGCACTGGCTTGTTGGCCATGGCAGGCGTGGGTGTTGGCTTGTTGGCCGTGGCAGGCATGGACGCTGGCTCGTTGGCCATGGCAGGTGTGGATCCTTGCTCGTTGGCCGTGGCAGGCGTGGGCGCTGGCTCGTTGGCCGTGGCAGGCATGGGCGCTGACTTGTTGCCCGTGGCAGGCGTGAGCGCTGGCTCATTGCCTGTGGCAGGCTTGGAGCAAGGAGCTGTGGAAAGCTTGGAGCAAGGAGCCAAAGATGCAGGTTTTGGCCCAGGGTTCTCGCCATAATCCACTGTGTAATGGGAACCGCAATGTTTCAGAGCCTACTCCACATATTCACAGAGGGTCCAGTGAGCATCAGTTCCTTCAGTGCACTATTCTGACTAGTCCAGAAGAAAACCACCAGAGAGCAGTCTGGATAGTGCACTAAATTCGCTAATTCTAAAAACTCATGGATGTGATCCTCAACTGGACGGTCCCCTTGCTTGAGTAGCAGAACTTGTACAGCCTCTAGATCCATGTGGGTCAGTTCTTCTGTCACGAGTAGTTGCTGAGATGAGACGGAGGATCTGTTTGCAGGCTTTAATAAAAACGATGACATTGAAACAAACAAACGGTAACTCAAAACAACAACAAACCAGAACTGACAAAGAAGGAACTAAACTAGAGGGTATTTACTTAGAAGGCCTAAAGAGGGAATGGAAAACAGGTGAGAACAATAAGGAACAGATGGCAGTGATGAGGGCAGTGCATACTGGGTAACGTAGTCGGGGGGAAACACTTCAAAATAAGAGTCCTAGGAAACACGAGGGAGACAGACTGTGACAAAACTTGCTGAAGCCATTGTAAACATGTCTGAAAGGAGATGGTGCTTGTCACTGTCACTTGTACACTGTCGCCAGTCTTAGGGTACCAGAACTTTTGGAAATAGCATGTTGACGACTTTGTGATCATGTTGGATTTTGACATGCAACATCATAGATGTTCACATGAAACCTATGCCACTGGTTTAATGGCAGGTTCCATTGTGACAACTTACCCCATTTAGTGTGACATGATGTCCCAACTTTTAGGCAAGTTGTCTCAAAATGTCAACATGTATTCAATGAACTGTATCTTTTTCTTGGGCAATAATGGTGGAAATGTTTCATAGCTTTTTTGTAGCCAAGAATTCAATGTGGCTATGCAGAAATTGATTTCCAAAAATAAACATGCCCTAAGAAATATTCACTGTAGTAAAAAGTGTGACAACTAGCCCCGATCTCCTCTCTCTTATATATATATATATATATATATATATATATATATATATATATATATATATATATTTTAGGTTATGAAGGTCAAAACAATTGACCTTAATTCTCTATACAGTTTTAATTTTGCATGGGGTGGGCAATTGAATATTCAAGCCAAAGTGAACTGCTCAAGGTGGGTATGATGAAAAATGGTTAGTTATGGCTCCCAAAGAATCTGGGGTCAGTTATTATCTTATTTTCTTGAGGTAGGTAGGGCTTACATTTCCCCCATGTTGTGCCTGGTGGAAATCAAAAGATGCAATTAGTAGACAAAGAACAATTGCCTGATACATTGCCTCTACGGAGCAAAGTAAATCTGTTGTAGAGCCTAAGCATATTCATTAATCCACAAATACCAAATGACTTGGCAGCGTAGGGCCCGATTTTGCTTCACAATTTGTCAGGTGCACAATAGCTAATGAATTCTACCCTTTTCCCATCCTCATTTCTACACACTTGCTTAATTAAAGCTTTGAGAGAGGATGGACTACACTAATATTTGATTAAGCATGCTGTTTTAAAACACGCTCCTATATTGCGCTGAAATCTTGGACTATCAACGGTACTTGGTTAATTTCCTTCTATCAATTTAGTTAATATAAAATGTTTGGTTGGTTAATACTAATCTTCGGATAAGCTGTAGGAGTGTAATTAGTACAGAATCAGCATAAGCAAAGCTCGTTAAATTTATAACAGTGTTTTGAGGGTTTTTTGGTCTCACTGACTCAGTGCTCAAATGGGGTTGCTAATGAATCATTATAATTCACTGAGAATGTTGCTTGAGTACTATATCGGAACAATATTTTCAATATTCAACGTCTATATTTTGATGGCCAATGTAATTATTGAATGAAGCACTCAAGTATGCAGATACTATAAAGGAAGATCACTGACTACACAAATGAGACTGCATATTCAGCAGGAAACTTCTGTAATCTGATGTATTTCTGAGTGAAACCAGATATTCAAGGAGAATATTTTAGAATGGGACTTCATCTGTATTTTACTAGTTAATTAAAAGTGATCGTTATATACAGTACCAGAATGGTAGTTAAAGGAAAGGGGTTGAAAAGTTAAAGGGATTCATGATGTTAGTGGAACACAAAGTTGCTTCAGAAGCAGTGCAAGATATTACATTTCGATAAATTATTACAAAAAACATTCTTTATTTGGAATAAAATGCTATGGTTAATAGTAGTAAGACAAGGAGCATGCTTTAAGAAAATAAATAACGTAAATTTTGATTTCATGTTGACTTAATTACATGTGTATTTTTAAATCCATGTGACTAATTTTTGAAATAATTAAGGGTTTCTTGATTTTACTTGTTTTATTTATTTATTTATTTATTTATTTATCTATCCTATTTTATTTTATTTTATTTTATAACAATTATCACAGTGCAGGGATAGCAGGTAATGTCTCCATGGTAAGAACACTACTGTACTACAAGCTGTTTACCTCAGATAAAAACAGACAAATAACTATAACAATTTTATTAAAAAAACAAAACAACAAAAAAAAAAACATTTCATTATTTTTGCTATAAACCTTTGTCATCAGTAACTGCAGTTGTCTCACTTCATTGAGTTTTGCTTCCAAAATATTCTCAATTTACACACTGTAACCACAATAGTTTACTAATGTGCTTGTATTGTATAGGTTTTATTTATTAGATGTAACAGGAGTCTTGGTATTAGAGTAGTTGCAGGCTTTGTTATCTCAGGGGGGAATTCTGTGTTGTTTTATTTAAAGTCTAATGTCTCCTGACTCAAATTGTAATTTAATCTCCTAATTAACATGGACAGCTATAATAAAAATTTGCATAGGCTCAGGCAAGGTTCACAGGCTGCAGACCCTTTTAATTACATAATTACCCTCAGTGTTCACTAACAGAGATACAGGCAAACTACATGCAAGCAAAAATGTGCTATCAAACGTTTGTCATGAAACCATGACAGAGGGGGAATTCACTAGGTTGAGAGTATTACTGTGTTTTTACCCAAGCTGGATCTCACATGGTTCTGAATATGTATGTTTAATTTACACTTGCATTTTATGGTGTTCCATTATTGCAGTTCATGTTTTGTTGATACTACATACACTACACTATGGCCCTAATAAAGTGCTCGACGTGGTCTTCTACTGTTGTAACCCATCTGGCTCAAGATTCGACATGTTGTGCATTCTGAGATTCTGTTCTGCTCACCACAATTGTACAGAGTGGTTATCTGAGTTACCGTAGCCTTTCTGTCAGCTTGAACCAGTCTGGCCATTCTCCGTTGACCTCTCTCATCAACAAGGCGTTTCTGTCCACAGAACTACATGATTGAATACATGATTTTATGCATTGCACTGCTGCCACATAATTGTCTGATTAGATAATCACATTAATAAGTAGGTGTACATGTGTTCCTAATAAAGTGCTAAGTGAGTGTATATTTTTATAATATAAAGATATATACATATGTAATTTAAAATACTATGTACTATATTAAACTACCTGTATGTGTATTTAAAATACATATATAAAGAAATGTAGTGCAGAAAGTGCAGTGCTTCTTCCATAACAAGAACAAATATGCTTAATTACTCAAAATTATTTGCTATATCAGCATCCATTATCTTTCCATTAGCACAGCCTAATAATTACATTTTGAAATAATCACTTCGATGTTTCCATTTTATGTATTCATTAGTGTTCCTTTTAGTTTGTTGTTACTTACAGTGCAAATAAGGCCTCCAGCTTACTTGAACAAGTACAACTAACAAATATTTGTTATTTTAAAAACAAAGCAAGTGTAGACTGAGGTTCTGTGGACACCATGGGTCTTTTGACATTTACAGAATATTAGAAAGATTTCCTGTGCTGATATATATCTTTGATCAAGGGTGCCGCTTTCTCCACCTGACATTTGGCCTCACAAATCCTGTATGCCTATAGGTTTTGTAAATCCTACATATCGGACTATTACTTGTCAACATTTGATTTAGAGGAGACGGAGAGCTTCATGTGAATCGCAAAGCACAACCGGGGCTTGTGTTTCTAAATCTGTTACACACATCCCAGGCATCCTAGTTGGAAAACCGCCTGTTGGTGATTTTCTTTCAATGCCACAACATGCCTGTCTGTGTCATGGATCAGACTGAATATTGCCCATGCTGAGAGGGCTTTGACACTGCAAGAAGGAGCAATAGAGTGGAAGGGGTTATGCTCCAACAGAGCGTGGAGTCGTTTCAGAATCGCAATGAGGATATCTCCAGCATCCTGCTTGCTTTGGAAAATCCCACAAACTTGCTGTAACTTCAATAGATCTATTCCAAAGCCTAGTGAGCTGGGTAGGGTTGCACCAGCTGTGCGTAAGGTCTCACGTAAGTTGGGATGTAAAGTTCACACTAAGGGCTTAGTAACTACTAGTTAGTTTGTAACTAAGTCAGTGCTTAATTTGGTTGCACCACCTGTTCTTAAGGCAAGACTTAAATAGTAGGTTGTAAGCTCTCCGTAAAGTAATTAAAAGTTGTATAATATGACGTTTACCTGTATTTATCCAATAAGCAGCCTTCAAATTTGTACACAGAAGTGTTAAAAAGCCATGAACTTCAATCTGATCTTGTTACGGTTGATGTTCAAACCTTGTTTGCTCATGTAACTGTCAGCTGTAATAAATTATATCCCCATTGAAATACGATACGTAATAAAAGTAGATTTGATAAATAGTATATTTGCCCTGTGTAAATAACAATACAAAGGAACTGTATCTAAAATAAATGTGGGGTGATAAATAAATACTAATACAACAGGTTAGAAAAACAGACATTTATTCATTTTAATATCCTATATATATTTTTTTTTTTTTGAATGTGTTGAAACTTGACACCGGGTGACTCACCCTGAAAACTGCACTGTTAGATCAGTTTCATGCTGAAGAGCCACTTAAAAGTACGTTTTTCTCTCTCTCTCGTAACTGTAAACGAGTGTATATGTCAACATCATATGTATGTTGAAATGATTGATGCCTGTCATGAAAAACATGAGCTCATTGATGTCAAAATATCAGCCTGATTTTTTATTCCAACCATTACTGTTGGTTGGAGGCTTCCGTAAATATGTAGTTTATACTGTATGTAGGGTTACGTCCTACCTAAGTTTAATGGTGCAACGCTCAAATATTTAGTAGTGCGTAAATTGTGACTTAGTGCCATTTACGCCACTACTAGGCTAAGTTTTAACTTAAGCACAGCTGGTGCAACCAGCCCCAGCCTACATAGGCAGTTGCCTTCTAAGTCAGCATCCTAACCCTTATGGATTCTCATAAGTCATCGATATGGAACCGTTTTCATGGACAGCCACACAAACAGTGCTCTGTACAGGAGGTTTTACTTGCAATTGAATGCAATAGAGTTTGTAGTTAGCATGTTGCTAAGCTAACCTCATTTAAAGTAATCCATTTTTTATTACATTGAACTATTTTCATACATAATTTTCAGAAGTGAATTTTCATTTGCTCACCTTCAAGTTTTCCAAAACTTGTAGGTTTTTCTGTCTTCCGTGGAACACAAAAGGAGATGTTAGGCAGAATGTTCAGTCTCAGTCACCATTCAATTTCATTGTATGGAAAAAGGTGCAATAAATGAGAATGGTGACTGAGGTTAAGTCCTTAACTTTATGCCTAAAATGTTCTTATGTGTCCCACAAAAGAAGAAAAAAAAAAGTAATACATGTTTGGAACAACATGAGGGTGAGTAGATGATTACATAATTTATAACTTGCACAGTGTAACTTTACACAGAAAAGGTTAGTAAGTGATTTTATCACACTCAAATCATGTTAACACGAATATTGTTTCTGTCTTGTGGCTATACTTTTGAAACAGTTTTCAATTTTATGGATTGGCCCCATTCACTTCCATTGTAAGTACCTCACTAACATAGATATTGGCTTTTTTTTTTTTTTTTAAGAAAAGGAGGGGCAAGTCAAAATGAATTTTTGTGGTAATCAATATTCTGCCACAAATGCTGCCGATTGAGCTTAACTTGAATAGAATCCGGAATATTGTTTAAGATGTCTACCTTTCATGTTTTTTCTTTTCTACACATTCTTTATACATCCTAGTTCAATATGACAAGATTGCCCTGTTTTTTTTTTTTTTTTTTTTTTTTTTAGGCCTATTTCTTTAGAAATAGAAAATCCCTACCATTCTATTCAAACAGAACGACAGTAAGATAAACCTGTGATGAGGCTGTTCTTAGTTTGGGTGATTATTGGGTGTGCTTGCTGGACTAGCCAATTGTGCACCTTCAATGGATTTGATAGAGTTCTGTCAAGGTACAATCGTTGCTGCATGAACCCTCGCCACTTGAGAGCAACCTGTGTTTTCCTGAACGGCACAATAAAATAGCTATAGTGGATTGAAGAGCAAAGTCACAAGAAAACATCTTAATGAGGGCGGATGCTGCAACCATCCAAAGTAGGACACAAAATTGGGTCCATCCATTTTCAAGAGCTACAGCAACTTCAATAGAGAAATACCTTTGAGCAAACAAAGAAAGACTGTTTGTCTAGGTATGGAGAATGTTTTTGAGTTTAATTTGGAATGAGTTTATTTGGAATATGTTTTACATGATCACCATACCTAATGCTTGCGAGTGTGTGTTCATATCTATAAACTTCTAGAACACACCAACAAATTCTTGTTCACACAATCATGAACATTATGTAATCACTTCCTCACCTTTATGTTGTTCCAAACCTGTATGACTTTGTTTCTTCCATAGAATACAAAAAAGAGATGTTAAGCACAATGTTCCATCTTAAGGCTTATTTATACTTACTGGGCAATCAGGCTTCTTTTAGTTTGCCTAACAATGATGATGAAATGCAGTGACGTTTTTGTTCTGCCAAGGCGCTCGTTTGGTGATATTTCTCCTGTTCATGCACATCTCTGAAATTCTTGATCTAGGAGAACTGTACAGGTCGAAGAGTGTTGAAGACTGGTTAAAATTAATTGTGGGTGTGGTTTGGACGTGACGTTTTTTTATTATTATTTACAATCACACGTGCCAGCTGAGGAGTACTTACCTACTATTGTTAAAAATGGATAACTTTGAAGCCCATATTTCAAATTTTGTGCATAAGTACACTTTTTTATATATGATTCACAACACAAACTCCACAAAGTCAGCATGGCCACGACAAATGCGTAGAGAGAGATTGTGGTTTTTATAAAGTCAGATCTGATAACTTGTCACCAAAAGTGGAAGGGGCTTTGTGACAAGTATAATAAGGCAAAGAAGCAATGCAGTACTAAAATGGGCGACCCACGGAAAGACATGTATTATTGGCATTACTTCCATGACTAGAACAGTATGCTGAGCATGACCTGAGCATGACTGCTGTTGACATTTTCCATTTCCCTTTTTTATTTGTAACCAGTAGCACCCAATAAACATGCAAAAAAAAAAAAAAAAAAAAATTCTAGACAAAATAGTTTTCCTATAAATTGATGTCAACACATGTGGACAGTAGGACTAAGTTGTGAAATTTTAAATAATACCAAGATATAGAAAGTCTGATTTTTTTATTTTTATTATTTTTATTATTATTTATTATGCTTCCATGAGTGTTGGTTATTCATATATTTGAGATGTTATAGATATTACAGCTGATTTTCTGTAAAGCTGCTTTGGAACAATGTGTATTGGAAAAAGCACAAATTAAAAAACTATTCAAATAAAAATTATTTGACGATTTGACTTTTGTTACAATGTTTTTTTTTTTGTTGTTGTTTTTTTTTTCTAATTTGTCAACAAAATCTCAAAGTTCTCTCTTTGCACTGTCAAACAAACAACTTAAAGCCAGTGCTGAAGCATTTTACCAATCAGAAATTGGCATTATTCATTCTGATACAAGCAATGGCCAGCATTATCCATTCACTGCCAACCATGTTAAAATAAACTTATACATAATACATTCTGAATCTAAGTACTGATTACCATTGTCCCATGTCTGCCAAACATGTTGAGTGGTTCAAACATCATCTGCAGCCTGAAACTAAACTTTTGATAGGAAGTTGGATTGAATGCACTTGGCGTCATAGGAAAGATAAAGGATGCTCCCATGCTCCCTATTAAGAGAATGACTTATCCTTCAGTGTGCTGTCTGTCTGCACTGGTCTCAGAACAGCTCGATATGCACTGTATTTTCATCCCAATTCCATATAAAGCCTCTGAAGCAACATTCTTTTCTCTCTCAGTGTGATAATGCACAGTAAATATAGGATTTCTAATGAAAACCTTGTGCTAAAGTAAACAATAGTGTACACTGTGTTTAGCAGCATGGTGTTTCTTGATAAATAGCTCAAAATTTAAAAATGGCATTTTGGATGAAACTAGAGACTCAAATCTTTTGACTCAAACAGGTTTCAATGTACAAACTTAATGAGGTTTCTTACCAGATGTAGTTTTGTTGGTGTTTATCCCAAAGGCAAACTCCACTGTGATCGACGGCATGTTGTTTGGTCACATGACTCAGTATGTCGAAAGATTAACCTTTTACTGACAGCACAGAGTCTCATGAACTGAGAACAGTCAGCGTAAATTAAATTAAATTATATGCTGCATATAGCAAAGCCAAAATACAACATCCACGCCATGTGTACATGGGGTCGCACTTGGTTAAAACGACGGCTTTGTTCATCTAGGTTGCTTTAGTTCGTTCAGGAGAAAAAATTTGGCTTCAACCATAGTATAAATCAGGCTTTAGTCACCATTTATTGTATGGAAAATAGATGCAAGGAAAGTGAATAGTTACTGAGGCTGACATTATGCCTAACATCTAATTTTGTGTGGAACAACATAAGGGTGAGTAAATAATGAAAGATTGTTCATTTTTGGATGAACTATCCCTATAGTTCTCTAAATGTACCTTTATAACGTCATATAAACAAAACATTTCAAGTGCATCCTTTATTTTGTGTCTGTCTCCATTTCCTCTAACATGACTGGTTATAATGTAGCCCATTTGCATGGAATTAACTTTCTACAGTACCTAATCTGTTTGTACATAGCTTCTGATAAAAAGGAAGCTGTGCAAATTTTATTCTTCCCCCTTACCTAAGCAGGCAGTAAGCAGGCCCAGCAGTCCACAATACCTCATTGAAATGCCAGGCTTGAGAGGGCCAGTTGCTTTAAAAGCGCTCTCTGATTACTCCCATCAATAGGACCCTATTTACTGTGGTTCCTGCAGCAACTGCCAAAGCACATGGGTTATAATTCAGGCCTATTTGCGCTGCTTAAATCCTATAATGATTCCCCAATACTCCCCAAGGCAAACACTAACTGCCATCTCAGAAGTCGGAGCACTCCATGTTGAATTGACTGCAAAGAGAGCAGGTACAAACTTCCCACGTAATCAAGCTAATTGTTAGCTTTACACACCAACAAAACAGCGTGATTTTTGTTTAAATGCCCTAAATCTACGCTGCAGTTTTCCATTGTGCCAAGTTAAAAGCAAATCATCTATTATGCAATGCTTCTAAAAGCAACCCATAGCCATTTGTTTACAGGAACTAACCAAGAACGCTTTGAAGCACAATGTTCGTTGATTGCAAAGATAATTTAAAGGTGAAGTGTGCGATTTCCGTGCCACTAGCGTCACCAAATGGACTTAGGTGACTGTTTCAAGTGGATTAACATTGGTCAGGTGGTCCAGTCCCAAACTTGTTTCATCTCAGATTTGTCAGGTGTCTACAATTTTCAGAGGAAACAACCAATGAATGGTTTACTTATAGTTGACTCTCTGCATACTAAGCAGCCATAAGAGAAAAGATTTTAACATGGAAATAATCACTCACATCGACTTTAAGGTGAAACTCACAGTTCCTCTTGTTAATAACCCTTAGCAGCATCCCAAATGATGTGCCAACCTCCCTGTCCACTTTTTAGCCTTGCAACCTTACCTTCATTAAGACCCATATGAATGCTCCAGTAGCTCTGCAGACATTGGAGCTCCCTCTTCATGCCCCTCTTGCAGCGGCAGTCGTACAGGGGGCTGTCCTGCAGCACCTCAAGGGCTGCCTGACACTCCCTGTTAGCTAGCATGGTGGTCCGGTCACGACCTACCAGGCACTGGCGCATGATGCGAAAGCGTGAGCTGCACTGTGAGTTTTGGTTGCACACCTCACTGGCCCGCAGGCAGTCCATAGGGGCTCTCCAGCCGTGAGTTTCCAGCCCTGACAAGGCAGAATGGCTGGCCATGGAAAGTACCACCTCATCTGTGGGAAGGGCATGGGCATTATTAGACTAGGTTAGAGACAGTGTGAAAGACTTTTGCTGAATAATAAGCCTACATATACACCCAAAGCCTTGAAATGGGTATATACAGGCATATCTAGTGTATGTACTGTATAGCCATGCACCACATCTGTCCAACAGCTGTTGGAGTGGGAATGGTATTTTGGTATTTTTCATTTTAAATTATGACTTAAATTTTTTGGGGAAAAAAGAAGAATTGCCTTTTGAAATTATTTTGCCACAGCATTTTAAAATGGAGTCCCAAGCTTTCTTCACAGTGATTTATAGCCTAAGTGCCTAAAGCAATAAGCAAAAGTAATGAGGTCTAATGAGAGCGACTCCTGTCTATGGGGCAAAGAACTACTCCAGCTGGCAGTGAATTGAATTACTCAAAACGACTAGATATGACAGCTTTAAGTTACATTTGAAGACATGTCAAACATGATCCATCTTCATTTTAAGAAAAAAAAGAAAACATGTTTCGAAGCCTCGTTCACCATGCACAGTTTCATACTGAATTGTAATGTGATGTGGATGGGTCTATGGGGGAAATCAGTTTGATGAGTCATATGAAGAAAAACATATATATTTTTAAACGTTTTAAAGCAATGTGACAACACGACACACGCCATTACAACCTAGTAACGTGAAAATCAGAATGTAATTTTATTGTATGAATAGTTTCCCGCGCTTTTTCCTCGTGTTTTCAGCACCATGGACAGCTCATTTATGTGGTTCTTCGTTAAATAACATTTTCTCTAGTATTATACAGGTTAATTTAGTCATTTTTAGATATTTCCTCTTACTGCGTGATGATGTGTGTAAAGACTATCAAAGTATGTAAGGCTGCCAATATGGGATCAGTTTTAGTTCATTTTGTGAAGCGTCTCTTTAACCGACAATATGAAACTCTCTCACGATGATTTATGATTGTCTATATATTCTTTTCATCATTCTATCCCATTTTCTCCTCGGGTTATTACTTTTCGTCCCTCGTGTCATGCAACATTAGCTTAAATACTCACCCAGTATAAACAGGACGCTGAGAATATTCAGTAAAATCATGATAGATCCCATACGAACAACCAGTGAGCAATTACGGTCCGTCCGCCGTTAAAGCAGATAATTTCCGGAACGCTCGAGCACAATTCCAACGGTTATTTAACGGTCTTTTTCACACCACAGGTTCATTTCCAACAAACAGTCAGTCAAAAGGTGGCTGAAACCTCACAAATCCAAGGCGTGAATAGCTCCACTTGCAACTTTTGAGAAATAAGTTAATGAAAAATTACTAATGGGTGTTTATTTGAAGAAATTGCCCAAGATATCATCCTTTCCACAAGAGCGTTGAAGCAATAGTCCGTATCTAGTCCCCGTTTCCAAACGTGAATAATGTACTGTTTTAAAATACGACCGTTTGATAACCTTGAAGATATGCAACTTTTGTTTCAGAAATTTTACGGCACTACCGACTAAAACACTTTAAGGCAAAATAATATCTATAAGATAGGCTATAGATAAAACACAAGTAGTTGTTTTCTTTCACATTACTCCCGATTATCCCTGTATTGTACAGACATCATATTTCAAACAAGTTGAAACTACACATCGTTCAGATCTGTGTGAAATCCTGTTAGGAAAGATTATTCTTCCTGGGTAGATAGCTGGACAACCTTGACTTTAATCAGAAATCCGTCACTCAAGCTTACGTGTCCACCCGCGTGCCTGTGGCCGTAGTTTCTCCGAGTGTAACGCCTCTATGACACTGAAGAAAATAAACAGATAGAGGGCACTTCGAGTTCGACTTGTCGTCCTCTCTGTGGCGGAGGAAAATGCTTTTCTCCCACGGAACTGAAGTTACATGTCCAACCCAAGGGGCTCTGTCGCTCTTCACGTCAGAGCGGACACAATGAAAATAGCTTTCCACATATCACCGCACGAATCTGACCGCTGGGGTGCAACAAGGGCATCGACGTACCTCATAGGACGGTCATGACTGTGAGACGACCTTGTGTACACTATACAAATCTGACTTGTTGGCACGGCCGGTGATTTTTTTTTTTTTTTTTTTTTTTTTTTTTTACTCCTCCCGCAATTGAAGCAGCTTGCGTCCCTTGTATGTTTTTTTCTTTCTTTTTTCTTCTTCTTTTCTCATCTTTTTTACGTATTATTTAGGATTGACTTGTCAGTAAATAAACAGTAACATTGTTAAATATGAGAACAAATTACCTCAAAATCAAACTTTAGAAATTGCACGCAATGATCTCATTGATCAGGAATATTTTGCAGTGTATTGTGACAAACAGGTGTTGAGGAAAGTATTGTGTATGGTAGTTTTTGTTCCTATTTAGTGTTTTGGGAGACAATAAAATAAAAAGTGTGTTTTACCCAGTGGGGACATTTAGCCCCGTTGTACCCTACATATCCAGAGACAGCAAAATAGACAGCAAATAGAATGGGATTTTCTAACAAATACATTTCCACTGCTTAGTATGAAATATGTGTGAAAAATAAGTGCTTGAACGAGTAAAAACAGTGTTACAATACAGTACATGTGTAGCTGTGTCTATTAAGTTTAGTAGACATCCTTCTTTAATGTGACACCGTCTTTTAATGTATTTTTTATTATTACTACAGTTAATCATGGATATAAGGCAAATCTAACTTATGTTTGAACAAGTCAATCTGAATGTCTAAATGTAAAAATGAGCAAAGTCAGGAATCAATGGTGCAAATGAGTTCAGCTAATTAACCATCAAACAGAGATAATATTTTTAATTGCACATTGCCATCAAAAACACACTGTATAGCGTCTTGCATAATAAAGACCAAGTAGAGGCTCAATCAAATATATTATTAAAAATGAGTATGTAATATCTTGCATTATGAATAAATCCTCATCTGTTATTCAGAAAATGCTTGTTGCAAATATGATTCTCCCCATTAAATTCATTTATTGAGAATCTAGCTCGTAACATCTATAACCTCCTGAGACCCAAGCGTGACTGCTGTGTGCATTTTCCATTCCCCTTTTTGATTTGTAAATAGTAGCCCTTAAGAAACATGCATATATATATATATATATATATATATATATATATATATATATATATATATATATATATTTGTTTTTTTGTTTTTTTGACCAGTTTCTCAAAAAATGTATGTCCACATATGAAGACAGCGGGGCTTAGTTAGGAAATGTTAAATAATACCAAGCTATAGATTTTTTTTTATTTTTATTTATTTATTTTTTTTTATGTGACAGGTCTCTAGCTTTCTTCTTAAGGAGGAAGTGAGGGCCAGGTAAATGTTCAACACAAGTCTTTATTTTTCACACTTTTCAGTATACACAAACAGGTTGCTTTTCATCGACATAAGCACACGCAGCCGCTTTGTTTGTGTGTCTCTCTCTCTCTCCTCCGGTGGTTTGGACTGCCCTTTTAAACCCCAGCAGCTCTCACTACAACACAAAACAGCTGTTAGAGGTGATTTCCCACAGGTGTCAATCCTTACCGCTCTTCTTCTCCCGGCCTCTCTTTCCATAGACGTCGCTCAGCCACACCCACATCACCACAGTTTATTATGTTTCCAGGAGTGTTGGTTATACATGTTTTTGAGACATTACAGACATTACATCATAAATTAGCTAAATTAATTCTGACTCAAAGTAATGGCCAGCATCATCCAATCACTGCCAACCATTTTAAAATACATTTTTGAATGAAAAATTCTGAATCTATGTACTGATTACGATTATCCCATGTCTGCCAAACATTTTGAGTGGTCCAAACATCATCTGCAGCCTGAAACTGAACTTTTCACCGGATGTTAAAAGTGAATGCACTTGACTACATAGGAGACTTATAGGACGGATGCTCTCTTGCTCCCTATTTAGGGAATGATGTAACCACCAGTGTGCTGTCTGTCTGCTCTGGTCTCAGAACACTTTGAAATGCACCTTATTTTCATCCTTACTCTGTGTAAACCTCTGAAAGCAACCATTTTCAGCTTTTGGATGTATCCATTGATTCTCAATGTGATAATGCATAGTGAATATAGGATATTTTAAGGAAAATTAGCCTATAGCCAACATACGGGATCATTGTGTTTAACAGCGTGCCGTTTCGCATTAAATCGATGACATACATGGATGAAACTAGAGACTCTACTCTTTTGACTCAAACAGGTTTTAATTAAAAAATTTTATGAGGTGTTTTACCAGATGTAGTTTTGTTGCCGTTTCTCCCAAAGACAAACTCAGCTGAGATTGGCGCCATGTTGTTTTGTCATATGACTCAGTGCGTCGAAAGTTTAACTCCAAATATAAATTATTATATATAAATTCCAATACATCATCAAATAGCTATGATAGATTAAAATACATAATAAAATTAAGTAACATGGCATGTTTCAAAAAGGAAAAGTGGTTAAGCAACAAAATGTTGTTTACCTGTCAAGTGAAAAGCATATTAATTTTCATGAATTAACTTGGTATTTGTAAAGTCATTGGTCTGCATTACTCTGCAATAGTTTGTGAATGATATAGATAATGATTATAATGGTATTTGAAATTGACAGTCAAGATGAGAAATTTGTCTGTTTGTCACCATAATCATTCAGATTTCTTCCCCTAAGCTTTTTATACTTGAGAGGGAAACAATCAGTCAACATAAAAGACCACATCCTGGGCCCCTCTTAGTGGCTCAAAGTTGCCTTTGACAAGCCCATTATGAGAAAGAAAATAATTGTCTCGTTTCTCGATGTGCAGAACCCTTCAAGGTCCTTCAGAATCTCACACAAAGCCTTGCCGTTTCAATGTAGTTATCTAACGCAGTCATCAGTAATGTACTTTTCATCCTATCTGCTCTGTTTACTTCAGCAGTGCTTAACAGGGCCACTGCATACCAATGTATTCCTTTCACCTGGATGCAGCCATCTGTGAAATATAAGAATCATTTTACTCTAATGGGAAATAACTGTTTTGAGCTATAAGCGATAGTTTAGGATTTCCTGTTTTCAAACAGCTAAATGCTCATTACGGATTTGTTGTCTTGAGAACTAGATGTTCAATAATTATTATGTATGGCACAGTGTTTTGTTATATGTAAAACTGATGGAGGTATTCAAATAAGCCCAAATGAAGCAGTCTTTTACTGCAGAGGAAGATAGAATATCATTATCTCTGCAGGCTGTTGTGCTGTTTTCATTTAAGTGCATGTATATATATATATATATATTTGTGGCTTGTCTCACATTCTCTCCACAGGATCAAACTGGCACGCACGGTGGTCTCATCAGTCTGCTAGTCCATAAAAGTGTGACTGAGTTTGTCTTGGTTTCTTTTATCTGATGCAATAATCATGTCCTGTTTCACATTTCACACAAAATAGCATAAGCCACCATCTTCGCCACTCTACGTTATGCAGACTGAGTCATTCTGTGACTCAACTTGTGAGTTTCTCAATGAGCAACCCTAAGCTGAACTGGAAGAATCTGTGTGGTATAATGGTACATATACACAGTCCCATTCCAAACCCATATGACTTTCTTTCTCCCATTAAAGGAACATGAAAGTAGAAGTTTTGATGAATGTTCATGGTGCTCCTTTCCATATAACAAAAGTATATGGTGACCAGGGGCTGTCAAGCTAAAAAAAAAGTACAAAAAAGACCCATAAAAGTAGTTAATTCGATGCCTTATATTCCAAGTTTTCTGAAGTCATAGCTTTGTGCGAGGAACAGACTGAAATTTAAGTTGTTATTTACTGAAAATCTTGCTTAAAAGCCATTGGACACCATTCACATTCAGTATATGAAAAAGAGCAGCTTGAACATTCTGCTTTAAATAGAGTAACTTCATTTGTGTTCCATGGAAGAAAGAAAGTCAAACATTTCTAAAGATATGAAAGTGTGCAGAGATAAAAAATAAAAAAATAAAAATCACAACTGAGATACGTTTCATTTCTCAATTGTTTCTCATAGATCGCCATGAGAATAAATGGGGAGTAAATAAGTCATCTAGCTTCTAATGTGTCTCTACTTGCCTAAGTCTGCAATCAGAAATCAGAGATTTTTAATATGAACTCAAATATTCCTCTACAAATTAATCCAAAATCTAATTATATGAATTATGCATTCCACATTTAAGGGATAGTTCTCCCAAAAATGAAAATTCTCTCATCATTTACTCACCCTCATGCCATCCCAGATGTGTATGACTTTCTTTCTTCTGGTGAACACAAATGAAGATTTTAGAAAGATATCTCAGCTCTGTAGGTCCATACAATGCAAGTGAATGGTGACCAGACCTTTGAAGCTCCAAAAATCACAAAAGGCAGCATAAAAGTAATCCATTAAACTCCAGTTGTTAAATCTATGTCTGATATGATAGGTGTGGGTGAGAAACAAATCAATATTTAAGTCCTTTTTTATTATTATTATTTTATTTATTTTTTTACTATAAATCTCCACTTCACATTTATAGTAAAAAAAAATAAATAAATAAACATTAATCTGTGTCCCACCCAAAGAGATTGCATTTCTTCAGAAGACATTTAACTACTTTTATGCCGCCTTTATGTGATTTTGGAGCTAAAAGTTCTGGTCACCATTCACTTGCATTGAAAGGACCTCCAGTGCTGAGATATTCTTCTAAAAATCTTCATTTGTGTTCAGCAGAAGAAAGAATGTCATACACATCTGGAATGGCATGGGGGTGAGTAAATGATGAGAGAATGTTCATTTTTGGGTGAACTATCGCTTTAATTAATTAAAGCTCTTTATTACTGTATGTCAACAATTGTCTCATTAGATTTTTTTTTTTTTCTTTTTTTTTCTGAGGCATTTCAGGTGAAACTTTGGAGACAAAGTTATACATAAATGAGAACATAAATGAAGTCTCCTGAAAATAAATAAATGAATAAATAAAAACTTGGCTGATTAAATATTGACAGAATAAAATTTTTTGGTCTAGCAATTCCTGTACATCTTCATGCTGCATGCAACCTCAAGTTGTTGTTGGTGTGTATGTTGTATGTAAATCAAAGACACAAGTCCTTCCCCAGCAATTCTCCTTACGGCTGACCTTTGGGCTCCCAAAAATCTGTGTGGGTTTGTCAGCTCAAACCAGATGCCCATAGATTGCATGACAAGGTTATTCTCCAAGACAGAGCAACAAAATCAATTACATATTTAAACAACACATATCACCCACCGGTCGCAAAGCAACAGTCATTGCCCATGCTCCAAATGTGAAAGCACTGACCTTGTCATCAGCCGAGACCAAGTTGACTTTAAAGAGAGATGAAGTAGCACACTCTGCCTCCTAATCTGTCATCAGTGTTGCGGTGATGATAAAGAAGGAAATTATGTGACAGACTTTCCTTGTGGAAAACAAAGACTGTCCACAATGTTCACATGTCAGTGGGGTGGCACACGCTGTTTGGTCGCTAATGAGAAAAAAATCGCTCTTTTTTTTTTACATCAACTTGACTGCATTACAAATTACAAATAAGACGCTAACAGCTTACAGATGGTAGGCAATTAAGGTCACAGTTATAAAAACTTAGGACACTAAAGAGACCTTTCTACTGACTCTGAAAAACACCAAAAGAAAGATACCCAAGGTCCCTGCTCATCTGCGTGAACGTGCCTTAGGCATGCTGCATAGAGGCATGAGGACTGCAGATGTGTCCAGGGCAATAAATTGCAATGTCTGTACTGTGAGACGCCTAAAACAGCGCTACAGGGAGACAGGAAAGACAGCTGATCGTCCTCGTAGTGGCAGACCACATGTAACAACATCAAATATTACACCTGCGGGACAGGTACAGGATGGCAGCAACAACTGCCCGAGTTACACCAGGAATGCACAATCCCTCCATCAGTGCTCAGACTGTCCATAATATGCTGAGAGAGGCTGGGCTGAGGGCTTGTAGGCCTGTTGTAAGGCAGGTCCTTACCAGACATCACCGGCAACAACGTCGCCTATGGGCACAAACCCACCTTCGCTGGACCAGACAGGACAGGCAAAAAGTGCTCTTCACTGACGAGTCACGGTTTTGTCTCACCAGGGGTGATAGTCGGACTCGATTTTATCGTCGAAGGAATGAGTGTTACACCTAGGCCTGTATTCTGGAGCGGGATCGATTTGGAGGTGGAGGGTCCGTCATGGTCTGGGGCGGTGTGTCACAGCATCATCGGACTGAGCTTGTTGTCATTGCAGTCAATCTCAACCCTGTACATTACCGGGAAGACATCCTCCTCCCTCATGTGGTACCCTTCCTGCAGGCTCATCCTGACATGACCCTCCAGCATGACAGTGCCACCAGCCATACTGCTCATTCTGTGCGTGAATTCCTGCAAGACAGGAATGTCAGTGTTCTGCCATGGCCAGCGCAGAGCCCGGATCTCAATCCCATTGAGCACGTCTGGGACCTGTTGGATCGGAGGGTGAGGGCTAGAGCCATTCTTCCCAGAATTGTCCCGGAACTTGCAAGTGCCTTGTTGGAAGAGTGGGGTAACATCTCACATCAAGAACTGGCAAATCTGGTGCAGTCCATGAGGAGGAGTTGCACTGCAGTACTTAATGCAGCTGGTGGCCACACCAGATACTGATTGTTACTTTTGATTTTGACCCCCCCCTTTGTTCAGGGACACATTATTCTATTTCTGTTAGTCACATGTCTGTGAAACTTGTTCAGTTTATGTCTTAGTTGTTGAATCTTTTAATGTTCATACAAATTATGTAGACATGTTAAGTTTGCTGAAAATTAAAGCAGTTGAAAGTGAGAGGACATTTCTTTTTTTGCTGAGTTTATATATACATATATATATATATATATATATATATATATATATATATATATATATATATATATATATCCTAATTATTAAAGTAAATTTATAACATTATTCGTTGTGTTGTAGTCCCTTGGCATTCATCGAAAAAAGTCAACACTGGGTTTCAAATACAGCTGCTTAAAAATAATTTAGGATGTACACATTTCATTACAAAATTAATTTTTAACAAAATAAAAAGCTTAGTTTTATTAATTTAAGTCTTTACAAAATTACACAATTCAAAGTCTTAAAAATAGGCTAAAATATTTTAGTGTACATTTTGCATTTTTCTCTCTCCTTTCTGCCCCCCCACCCCCCAATTTGTAAAGCATTAACCCCAAGGCCAAGGTTGTTTTCAGTCATGTTTTGGTAATTTTAAAAAGTCCTCACTTATTTCCACTTTTTACCTGTATAGGTAAAAATCAGGCAATGTATAAACATTGTTATTTTGTGATTGCCACAAAGGGCAAAATGCAGTCTTACCTGTAAAATTGCCAGAAAAACACACATCCTCATTTCTGCATTGAAGAGTATGCCATGCAAAGAAGAGCTTCTTAAGTCATTTTCAGCAGTACTGTGCTTCAGGTAGATTGATTACTGAACAACTCACAACGTATGTATGCAAGTGTGTGTGTGTGCATCAGAAAGAGAGAAGTTTCTGCAACTCTTTGGGGAGATTTGCACTGTAGTGGCTAAGGTTTATATGTCAAAGATGATTAAAGTTTGGGATGCCCAATACTGTTCTGTGAGTGAGTTCTGATGGAAGATCAGAGCAGGGAGATTGTAGAGAAAAGTGTAGCTGCGATTGCAGGACTGCTATAATGAAAAACCCAGAGCAATTTACCTTTACTGACCCCTTGAAAGACTCTGTGGAAATTAACCAATCATATTTTGCCTTATCAAGAGGCTTTACTTTTGCATAAGGGTGCAGTTTTAGCAAGCAGTTCATTAAGTTTGATATATAGATGTCTGCGAGGAAATGTACTGATGCAGTTAAACCATCTGCCTTATCCCCCCACCTTTTCAGCTAGAAACACTTAACACTCATATACATGTACATTTCTGGAATTCTCTTGGAAGCATGATTTGTCCATTGATACCCTTGATTAACACCCAGGGTAGTAACAACCAACCTACATGCAAGATATAATGTACATTTAGTCACCTACCACTTATTACACAGCTCTCTGGAATGCATGATTCTGATTTGTCAAGTGTGGCATTCCACTGTCAAATATTTTTGTATCGTGACCACTAAACTGTGTAATTGACCATTGTCCCAGGCAATTACTTCATATGGGGATCCTGGTTATTCTGTTCTGTCTTTAAACAACGTTACAGTTCAAATAATAACATTTTTAAGAGAAAAAAAATTACGCAAGTTCTTTTATAAAATGATAAGCGTCACATTTCTGCCTTTGAACTCTCCAAAAAAACTCCATTCACTTTCATTTTAAGTGCCTCTGGCACACATATGAGCCACAGAGAGAGATGCAGTTGAACCCAAACGCAGAGCTCATTCAAGATGAAGGCAATACACAAACAGAAATAACATTTGGAACACGCAAGACGATAACAAAAGCACAGTATTAGCTCAAGGCACAATCAATGAGACTAGACAAGGAATAACTGAACATGAAGGTATAAATAGAGGCACAAATAAAGGTAAACACAAAACAGCTGAACACAATGATGATGGAGGACAGGTGAGGATGATAACCAGGCATCTTGGGAAATGTAGTGCAGAAGGTGATTTCAACATAAGAGTCTCTAGAAGAAAACGGGAAAACACATTATGCTACAAATGCTGTCGATTGGGCTTAATTAGTTTTAACCCCAGAATATTCCTTTAATAGTATAAAGTTCATTCTAAATGTAGGCTGTTTATGGTTGCCAAGCAATGTAGCAAATTGGCACATGAAAATAGACTGTACAGCCAAATATATGGAGTTTTCTGATTTTTACGATGACTTTGAAATGGCCATCCAATCAGAATTTACAGTTGAGACTAACTGTTTTATAATTTGTGATGATGACCAGCTGACTGTACATTAATCTGCTTATCGAATGGCTACTTGCCAATTAAATAAAAATAAATGGACATGTGGAAAAATAGATTTGAGTAGATAGAGAATGAAACTAGCACAGCCTCAGACAATGGCCAATCATGCAGTTTTTTCATCAATATAAAAAAAATATTTGAGTGCAGATAGACCAATCAGAATCAAGTATTCCAGAAAGCCTTGTAATAAGTGGAGAGTCAACAGTTTCTTGAATCAATAACATAAAAGACAATTACCCTGCAAATAGGAAGAGGACTTTAAACTTGATATGTTACTTAATTAGAAATTGCCAGCAGTAGCACTGTTACATGTTTCACTAAGCATGCCAAGAGTTGCAAACTCAAATTCACCGTCTGTGCTGTTTAATTACTGGTAAGCCAGTTTGAATAGACTGTCCCAAAGGATTACTTCTCCCTCTTAAAATTCTGCAGTTTGCACACATCTCTGCTCCCTCTCTCCTTTTCGCTCTCTCTTTCTCTTGTTTTTTCATGCTCTCCTTGATTGCAGTAAACAGATATTATATGGTGATATTGTTAATTTTTTATATCAGTGACTTCAGGAGAGCATATGGTGGGATATTGCTAACTAACAGACATCACACCTATGCACAGCCTTGCACCAAAATTTTGAGTGGAGAGACTCTTAACTGTCTCATTAGCAGCAATCTCAGAGTCTTTATTTCATTTTGTGATGGCATAAGGGACTTCACACGGAGACCTTATCACATAATGTGTAAAATAATATTCGGAAAGGAATAATTAGATGTGATATTTATGACAATACTGTAAGTATGAAAGCATTAAGGGCATGCAGTGTGTATCCTCAAGAGTAAATGTTGTATCCTAACTCTTCATAACTTTGAACAAACCATTTTTATTTATGTTTTAAATATAGGTAGTATCATATGTATACATTGCCTTAACAATTAACTATTTTAACTAATTAACAAATATCGAAATAGTTAAATCTTAAAAACGTCTTAAATGTTTTTTTGTGTTGTTAGCTTAGCAACATGCCAATGCTATACCAGAGACTATTTAGCAGTGACGGGCCACTTCTATTAAAATGAACTGGAGAAATTGGAATGGTCAGCGGTCAACAGATGTAAAAAGGAAGTCCTGCCTTACAGGTAAAAGAGCCAATCACCTTTTAGATAATTTTTTGTGTGTGTGTGGGGGGGGGGGGGGGGTAAAATTGTGCCCCCCTAGGGAGTGGGTGCACAACGCAGACTGCGTAATATGCGTATAGGGAGCGGCAGATGAATATGTGACGGGGGGGTGTGGTCGAGCGTTCGTCTGGAGAGAGAGAAAGCGACAAGGGTGTATACACCTGAGCCAGATAATGACTAACACCTGTTTCCAATTGCAGTAAGCTTGGGGAGAGCGGTATACAAGGGACCACGCCAGCGACAAGAGAGAGTGCTCATCTGGTGGCACTGGAGCTCTGCGTCAACCAGCAACCGAAAGGGACGGCTGTGGGGTCCAGTGCCATCGCCCGCCGTCACAGCGAGCTGAGGGCCAGTCGATGGTGTGTCCGGGGCCAGCGGGGCCAGTGAGCCCATCTCTCTCTCCTCTCTCTCTCCTCTCTGCTTCCTCCTCTCTCTCTGTCTCTTGTCGCTGGTGTGGTCCCTTTTATACTAAGAAATGTATTTTACCACATCCTTGACAGTTTTAGCAATAAATGCTTTTTGAGTTATTAATAATAAAATGTATAATTTTTTATATGCTGAGAACTTTCCTGACCCATGACTTATGAAAAATAATATTCCTTTTATTTCTTCAATTATTTATCTTTATAATTATGTATACATCTGTGTTGGTTTATATGTATTTTTATGTTTGTTTGTTTGTTTGTTTTTTTTCCCTTCACCTTGTGGCAAGATGAATGAGGCACAGACAGACAATTCTCAAGTGCACGGTCCCACAAGGGGGTGTTTTATTGTGATTGTGGCAATAGTGAGAGGTTTAAAACTTAATAGTGTGAGGTGTCCTCAGTGCAAGGGCGGGGTGAGCATGCCGCGGTGTCTGTGTCCGTGAGTCTCGTGCGTAGTGAAGCTTTTCCCGGAGTCCACGCTGCGATCGGCACTCACTTGTCGCTGGAGCCTGGAATTTAAAAGAGACAGAGAAGAGGATTAGTGACATTCTCTGGCGTTTAAATCCTCTCCAGCTGATTGATTGCATGTGAGTCCGATCAGCTTCTGTGTTCCAGGATTTATTGGATAATGGGCTCCAATTCCAGGGCAACGCTGAAGCGAACGGGATACTCGCCACAACCTGTACTTCTTGTCTTTATGACTCAGTGATTGTATTCATACATTGTTGGATCTGTGTATATTTGTACATTTTATTGAACATTTAACATTCTTTTTTTAAATAAAAATATCCACCGTTTTAGCACAATGTGTGGACTGTTCAGTTGGTCCCTTACCATACCCTTCACAGTATTAGCACATTTCAGCACAATGTGTGGACTTTTCAGAGAACCCCTTACTCACCATATGAAAAATGTCCAACTTCTATCAATGTTAAATTAACGATCTGGAATAATTTCGTCGTGACGTCATCTGACCAGCATTAAGGGACAAAATGCATCCTGTATTGATTCGATACGGGACGCATTATTTCATATTTAAATACGGGTCGATCCCGTATTTTACGGGATGGCAACCAACCCTACCTGGAGGTCTAATACATTCTCATGAGCAAAGTGTGTATATGGAAAATTGTGAGTGTTGGGCCTCATGTCCTTTTTTGGACTCAAGATGGCGCCGAGTATGGCTGCTGCGTTGTGAGCTCCGACACAACATGGTAGTGTTTTGTTTGTTTGTTTACAATTCTTATGTTTTTTGTCTTGGATGTTGTCTGCCTTATTGTCTATGACAGACAAACACTTCTGGACATTGGTTCAGCAATTACACACCGTAAACTGGACTTCAAATTCCTCAATGCCGACCCGCTGTTTACAAACACGCAAGCGGAGCCCTTTGTCTGGGCTGCCTGGCCGAGGAAACACAGGAGGAAAAGGGGAAACAGAGCCAACGTTCTCATCAGAGTAAGACGCCATGCAAATCGACCCCCGCTACCCAGTATTCTACTGGCAAATGTTCAGTCTCTGGATAACAAGCTCTGCGAGCTGAAAGCGCAGATCTCTTTCCAATGAGAGATGAGGGACTGCTGCATTATCTGCCTTACGGAAACTTGGATGTCTGCAGAGATTCCAGACTCAGCCATCGAACCCGCGGGGTTCTCTGTGCACCGAGCGGACAGAGCGAAAGACCTCTCAGGTAAAAGCAGAGGTGGTGGTGTATGTTTTATAATCAACAAATCCTGGTGTGATCAGAGGAACGTACATTCTATCAAGTCTTTCTGCTCTCCTGATCTGGAATTTCTCACGCTTCTGTGTCGACCATTCTGGCTACTGAGGGAATTCACAGTGATCATTATCACTGCTGTGTACATCCCCCCACAAGCCGACACAGACCGGGCACTCAAGGAACTGTACGGGATTATAAGCAAGCAGGAAACCGCGCACCCTGAGGCCACATTCATTGTGACCAGGGACTTTAATAAAGCCAGTTTCAAATCAGTCACACCAAAATACCTCCAACACATCAGTTTCAACACACGAGGAGACCGGGTTTTGGACCATTGCTACTCTCTCTTCCAGGATGGCTACAAATCCCTCCCTCGCCCACCATTTGGCAAATCGGACCACTCTTCCATTCTGCTTCTGCCCGCTTACAGGCAGAAACTGAAACAGGAAGCACCCACCCTCAGAAAGATCCAGTGCTGGTCAGACCAATCAGACTCTATGCTACAAGACTGTTTTGATCACACGGACTGGGAGATGTTCCGGTCTGCCTCTGATGACGACATCGAGCTTTATGCTGATAGCGTAATGTGTTTCATCAGAAAGTGCATAGAGGACGTCATTCCAACCAGAACAATACGGATCTATCCGAACCAGAAGCCATGGATTAATAGCGATGTTCGCGCAGCACTTAATGTGCAGACCTCCGCTTTAATTCCGGGAACGCGGAGGAGCATAAACAAGATCGATCAGAACAGCAAAATGTCAGTACAGGAAAAAGATTGAAGGACAGTTTAACACCACCAACTCTAGAAGCATGTGGCAGGGAATTAACATCATCACGGACTTTAAAGGGAATAAAAACTCCGCCATGAACACCGCTGCATCTCTCCCGGATGAGCTAAACACTTTTTATGCTCGTTTTGAGGGAAACAACACCGCCCTCGCGGAGAGAGCTCTCGCGGCCGAAGCTATAGAGGTTAGTTCACTCTCCGTCTCTGTAGCGGATGTAACCCGATCCTTCCAACGGGTGAATATCCGCAAAGCCGCGGGTCCAGATGGCATTCCGGGCCACGTCATCAGAGCATGTGCAAACCAACTGGCTGGTGTTTTTATGGACATTTTCAACCTTTCCCTCTCTTTGTCTGTAGTCCCCACATGCTTTAAAATGTCCACCATTGTGCCTGTTCCAAAGCAATCCAAAATCACTTGCTTAAATGACTGGCGTCCTGTTGCTCTGACCCCCATCATCAGCAAATGCTTTGAGAGACTAATCAGAGATTATATCTGCTCTGTGCTGCCTCTATCTCTAGACCCATTGCAGTTTGCTTACCGCAACAACCGCTCCACTGATGATGCTATTGCATCTACAATACACACTGCTCTCTCCCACCTGGGAAAAAAGAACACTTATGTGAGACTGTTATTTGTAGACTACAGCTCAGCATTCAACACCATAGTGCCCTCTAATCTTGATGAGAAACTCCGGGCTCTGGGCTTAAACAGCTCGCTGTGCAGCTGGATCCTGGACTTCCTGTCAAGCAGACATCCTCATCACTGACCCTCAACACTGGAGCCCCACAGGGCTGTGTTCTCAACCCACTCCTGTACTCCCTGTACACACATGACTGTGTGGCAACACATAGCTCCAATGCCATCATAAAGTTTGCTGATGACACGATGGTGGTAGGTCTGATCATTGACAATGATGAAACAGCCTACAGAGAGGAGGTGCACACTCTGGTGTCAGGAGCACAACCTCTCCCTCAATGTCAGTAAGACAAAGGAGCTTGTGGTGGACTTCAGAATAAAAGACAGAGAACACAGTCCCCTCACCATAAATGGAGCACCAGTGGAGAGAGTCAGCAGCTTCAAATTCCTGGGTTTCCACATCACTGAGGAACTCACATGGTCCATCCACACTGAAGTCATTGTGAAGAAGGCTCATCAGCGCCTCTTCTTCCTGAGACAGCTAAGGAAGTTTGGAATGAATCGCCACAACCTCACACGGTTCTACACCTGCACTGTAGAGAGCATCCTGACTGGCTGCATCTCCGCCTGGTACGGCAATAGCACCACTCACAACTGCAAAGCACTGCAAAGGGTGGTGCGAACTGCCAGACACATCATCGGAGGTGAGCTTCCCTCCCTCCAGGACATATATACCAGGCGGTGCGTGAAAAAAGCTCGGAGGATCGTCAGAGACTCCAGCCACCCGAGCCATGGGCTGTTCTCACTGCTACCTCAGGCAGGCAGTATCGCAGCATCAGGACCCGCACCAGCGGACTTCATGATAGCTTCTTCCCCCAAGCAATCAGACTTTTGAACTCTTGATCTCCCATGATCAAAATACATCAGCACTGCACTTTATTACTCTTACTCTTATATCTCACACCGGACTGTCATAAATTATATTATTAATATATTATATTCTCTCTTAACAACTTACTACCAACCGACAGCCTGAATGTCAATACAGTACAATACAACCTACTGTACATTCTATATATACTATATATACTTTTTTTTAATGAATAATGTGTATCTATATTGTGTGTATTGTATACTGTACAGTGTATGTTATTATTTGTATATTGTGTTGTGTGTAATTATGTGTATATTAGACTTTAAATTGTGTTGTGTTAATCTGATGTTTATTGTAAATTGGTATATGTCTCATCACTGTCACGACTGCTATGTTGCTCGGAATTGCACCCAAGAATTTCACACACCATTGCACTTGTGTATATGGTTGTGTGACAATAAAAGTGATTTGATTTGATTTTGAGAAGACAAAGGCAGGACTAACCCAGTTGTAAAACCTAACTGAGGCCCACACACTCTGTCATAAATCTTTCTGATAAAAACCACGCCAAAATCAAACAAAGGGAGTCCAAAACAGACTACAAATCCCATGAAGCCTTGCTCACTAAAGGATCGAACTCTCAACTCCTATTGGATGAGGCACATGACAGAACGCTCCGCAACCATGACGTCATCAGGAGTAGAAATACCTCTGAGATGCTTCCGGGATTTGCTTCTAGCAACTTTGCTCGCCGTGTGTAGATGCAGCTCATCGCTGCTCTCAGGTGTCGCCTAGTGGCACAAGGAAGTAACGTACGACTTGAGACTGTGGTCATACATTCTCCATCTCGCTGGACGAGTTGAGATTACTCTGTGTTCCACCGAACACTCTAATGGATCCGAAAGAGATCGCCGAGCAATCCGCGTCTTCATCCGTTTGCCTGCAGAAGTGAAGAGAAAAAAAGATTTCTCTTCCCTCTTCAATCAAGTCGACGTCGCTGATTTCTCCGCCAGCCTGCTGAGAATCAGCACCCGTACTGCCTGTCGACAGAGCGAGGAAACGTCCTCCCGTCATCACCCGAGCCTCGAGGAACCGAGTCAGAGTTAAAGGACGGATGAACACACATTTGTCTGTGTCCTCGTACGATTCAAGTAAGAGATAGAGGTAAAAGAGGTTTACGTCTGGGCAGAGATAGAATATTATAGTGTGTTATTCTTGTGTATCAAGGTTATTGCTTGTACAGTTTACGGACCGCCGAGTCTGCTCATTGCTGCTAATAATACTAAAGGTATTATTGTAATATACTGTTATCATGAATGAGATCTGCTGTGTTGTGGTCCAACCACATTGCACTGTTGTGTATTTCCGCCATCGCGGGTGAGACCGGCACACTGAGTTTATCCATTAAAGAATCAAAGACCGCGGCACAGTTTACGAGCCGTCCACCGTGTCTCTGAGTGATAAACTAACAGCTGCTATCTCTCCCACGATCGCGAAACTGGCTTTGGTGCCACCACTTTCTCTCTCGTACTAACCACACGCACGCACGCATATGCGACCCCTCTCAAACATTCTCGCACACTCTTTTGGCTAGTAGATAACTTTGTGATAAAGCTCAGCTTTGTCCCTAAGTTATCGTACAAGCGGAGACACGCGGTAAACTGGCAGTCGCCATTTACTGGCTTCTCTCCACCCACATTCGTGGCCATATTCTCTGGCCGGAAATCTCGCGACGTACTCTCTATGAGAGTCACGTCTGCCATTTTGTGCGCGTCCCTCCTTACACACACACACACCCATTCTCTCTCTCTCTCTCACACACACACACACACCTTCCTCTCATGTGTTATAGGATTATTTTGGTTACCATATCTAATCATATCACTGTTTAGTTTGTAGTTGTAAGTCGGAAGTTTATTGACTGCATTGTATTGATTATTAATTGATATTACTGCATAAATAAACTTTGTTATATTTCAAAGAGAAGTGTTTTGGTTTGTTTTGCATACACCTGTGTCAAATGCTGACAGGATGTCAGTGCACGGATTCAGTCCTTCATTGTTTCTTTTTGAAAATCGATATTCTTCGGATGTCCATTTTCCTAAGAGAACAATCTAATATTGAGACTGTTATACTATCTGGTTATTAGTCCCTGATTCCAGGGTGGTACCCCAGTGATATTAATCCTTATTAATATTCTATTGATTTTTTGATAATTGATAATTATCTTTGATGATTGTTGAATTTGAAGGATCAATAAGCTAGTATTAATTTTAATCAATGTTTCATCGATGTTAATAATTGGTGATTATCTTTGATAATTGTTGATTTAAAGGATTAAAAAAGCTAACATTGATTCTCATCAATGTTCTATTGATTTTAATAATTAATCATTATCTTTGATAATGATTAATTATTGCTAATAACCAAACCCGCTCCTGAACGTAGCGCACTACATTTACTGGTGCCCCGTATGAGGTCTTTAATCAGTTAGATTCTATTATTTAATTTAAATATGAATTAATAACTACAGAAATAATTATTAATTGTTTCTTATAGTAACACTGATCTAAACAACCAGTAAAGCCCTACATAATAATTGGTGCCCTGTGTGAGGTTTTTAATGAGTTAGATTCTATTATTTAATTTGAATATTAATTAATAACTAAAGAAATAATTATTAATTATTTCTGATAGTAACACTGATCTAAACAACCAGTAAAGCCCTACATGAGCTTATTGGGAGAAATTGTAAATCAGGAGGACAGCGGGAGAAGGGGTGGAAAAACAGGAGAAACCCGGTAAAATCGGGAGTTTTGGCAGGTATGTTTTAGATACAGACTTTGCCTGTCAATCAATTCGAGAACGCGCATGCACATTAGCTACAAGCTGGGATTTTTTTTTTTTTTTTTTTTTTTTTTGCGTAATCTGAGGTAAAGAAGCACAATTTATGATTCCAGTGTTGCCAGATTTTACTGCTGATTTGAAATATGTTCTTTGATTGTAATCTTGAACAACTTTTTTGAGATTTCAGTCTTTCCCCATTCAAGTAGATAGCAGCTGCTCTTTGATGGCTGGAAATAGCTTCCCAGGAGCATTCCAAAGATGGCCGCCAGTGGACTGACTTGCTAGAAACACTTTGGCTAAACTCTACTGAAATCCATTGGAAGGTCAAGTTTGCTGTAAGCTTTGCCTTAGGAGCGCTATTAGGCATTCCCACCTCCGACTTCGTCTGGATTAGCAATATTACAGTCATTACAGTCTTGTCAATGGTAACACTGAATAAAGCTGTATAAAGCTTCTAGATCACATCTAATTTTCCACAACTCATTTTTTCGGGAGTGTTTTTGTCTAATGAAATTTTTTGGAAAGATGTTTATATATATATATATATATATATATATATATATATATATACAGGTGCATCTCAATAAATTAGAATGTCGTGGAAAAGTTCATTTATTTCAGTAATTCAACTCAAATTGTGAAACTCGTGTATTAAATAAATTCAGTGCACACAGACTGAAGTAGTTTAAGTCTTTGGTTCTTTTAATTGTGATGATTTTGGCTCACATTTAACAAAAACCCACCAATTCACTATCTCAAAAAATTAGAATATGGTGACATGCCATTCAGCTTATCAACTCAAAACACCTGCAAAGGTTTCCTGAGCCTTCAAAATGGTCTCTCAGTTTGGTTCATTAGGCTACACAATCATGGGGAAGACTGCTGATCTGACAGTTGTCCAGAAGACAATCATTGACACCCTTCACAAGGAGGGTAAGCCACAAACATTCATTGCCAAAGAAGCTGGCTGTTCACAGAGTGCTGTATCCAAGCATGTTAACAGAAAGTTGAGTGGAAGGAAAAAGTGTGGAAGAAAAAGATGCACAACCAACCGAGAGAACCGCAGCCTTATGATTGTCCAGTAAAATCGATTCGAGAATTTGGGTGAACTTCACAAGGAATGGACTGAGGCTGGGGTCAAGGCATCAAGAGCCACCACACACAGACGTGTCAAGGAATTTGGCTACAGTTGTCGTATTCCTCTTGTTAAGCCACTCCTGAACCACTGACAACGTCAGAGGTGTCTTACCTGGGCTAAGGAGAAGAAGAACTGGACTGTTGCCCAGTGGTCCAAAGTCCTCTTTTCAGATGAGAGCAAGTTTTGTATTTCATTTGGAAACCAAGGTCCTAGAGTCTGGAGGAAGGGTGGAGAAGCTCATAGCCCAAGTTGCTTGAAGTCCAGTGTTAAGTTTCTACAGACTGTGATGATTTGGGGTGCAATGTCATCTGCTGGTGTTGGTCCATTGTGTTTTTTGAAAACCAAAGTCACTGCACCCGTTTACCAAGACATTTTGGAGCACTTCATGCTTCCTTCTGCTGACCAGCTTTTTAAAGATGCTGATTTCATTTTCCAGCAGGATTTGGCACCTGCCCACACTGCCAAAAGCACCAAAAGTTGGTTAAATGACCATGGTGTTGGTGTGCTTGACTGGCCAGCAAACTCACCAGACCTGAACCCCATAGAGAATCTATGGGGTATTGTCAAGAGGAAGATGAGAAACAAGAGACCAAAAAAATGCAGATGAGCTGAAGGCCACTGTCAAAGAAACCTGGGCTTCCATACCACCTCAGCAGTGCCACAAACTGATCACCTCCATGCCACGCCGAATTGAGGCAGTAATTAAAGCAAAAGGAGCCCCTACCAAGTATTGAGTACATATACAGTAAATGAACATACTTTCCAGAAGGCCAACAATTCACTAAAAATGTTTTTTTATTGGTCTTTATGATGTATTCTAATTTTTTGAGATAGTGAATTGGTGGGTTTTTGTTAAATGTGAGCCAAAATCATCACAATTAAAAGAACCAAAGACTTAAACTACTTCAGTCTGTGTGCACTGAGTTTATTTAATACACGAGTTTCACAATTTGAGTTGAATTACTGAAATAAATGAAATTTTCCACGACATTCTAATTTATTGAGATGCACCTGTATATATATATATATATATATATATATATATATATATGTTCATTGTTCATTACCCTCAAAAATGAAAGATGGCACTACTGTGAATAAGATCCATTAAAGAGCGTTTTCAAAAGTCTTTGTTTTCTATGAAGGACAATGCCATTCTAGTGTGGATTAGGGGTGTAAGTGTTGCAAAATCAATGCATTTTCAGATGAAGACGTATTAGTGTGGATGTGGCCTTTGAAGGCATTAAACCATAATGTTGCCTATGTAGACAGTTGTAGGCAGCAAGGCAACTCATTAGGTTTTGAAACAGAGCAATTGTGTATTGTATACAACTGTTTTGGCATGTCTGGTTTGAACTAAACCAGGATATGATTTTGCTCAATAAACATTTGATCCCAAATGAACATTTGCCTTTATTTGTGAATATTGTGTTTGAAGTCCCAACAGCCTGTTTCCAATCTAATGAACATTTCTTTCTGCTGAAAAGCATTTTGTTCATCCTCTTAGATGTTCTTGCTTTTCTGCTGCTAGCTTTATCAGAACAGTGAAAATTACATTTAGAGGTGTCTCTTTAACAATAGGCAATTTTGGCCCTGTGGACCTCTAGAAAATGAACTCGCTTAAAATACACCTTTGATACTCTGACTGGCTTATTTAATTTGTCTAACGATGACAACAGTGAATATGTGTGCATCACAGGAGAATTCAGTCATTCTTTCCTGCAATGCCATTTTTCTCAACTAACAAATGTAATTTCCATCACATCTCAAATAATTTATTTTGTTGGTAACTTTATGTAGTAGAAATGATAACTGATAGCATATTTAATTCATGCATTTATTATTTTATAAAATTCCACGCATTACAACAAAACCGTGTATTTTTAACGACAAATTGTCATATAAGCAGTCAGTAACACAGGTCTGAAGTAAAATATGACATAACAGTTCCAGAGATAGTTGTGTTATGTAGTCTAATGTTTTACTTAATGCTTGTGAGACTTCAGCCGGATCATTAGAGTCATTCGTTTGGGAATCAAAATACAGTTGTAACATTGTAGAATAAGAGGGTTGTGCTGCAGGAAACACTGTCAGAATATTTTAATACAGTGTTCGGTCCGCATCTGCGGAAAATTGCACATACAGGAACCGTTACCAGAACCGATAGTCATGAAAATCATAAGATTCCAATATTTTTTTTAAAAATGGAACAGGCTCTGGACAAGGACCGGTTCTCTGTACCCAACCCTAATGCTAAATACAAACAGTTAAATAATATTTTTACACTTTTTGCATCATTTCACAAAAAAAATACAGCTTAATTGGAAATAGTACAGAAAAATATTTTGTTCACAAGTGATATATGTTTTCTTTGCACAAGAAGAGAAGATTCTTGTGTGAATGTTTTATTCTTGTCTCATATTTCATCTTAAGTATGCCCTCCACTTACATTATTGTCCTCTGGTTAACGAAGTACACAAACTTAATCAAAACTTGGTTACTTGTATACTAAAATCTTTTAGTCTAAACGAAAATCAACCACTGGGACATAAAAGTGCTTGTAGTTTAAGAAACACCCATATGTTTAGAGGCCAAGATACTTCCATCTGCCCGTAAACCTAGATAATTATGGGAGGGACGTATTTTTATACCAAACTTTGTCCCACCAACACTTCTGAAACTGGGTCTCTTTATCCAAACACTCACACAAAACAAAAACTTTCTCCAAGTCAGAAAAGAGATAAAGATCCCTTTTCTTAGGCCTTGAGTCTTTGCAACTTATTCTTCTAAATCTCCCCTTCAAGCTTGTTCACATCCCCAGAGTGCTCTGTCTGCTGCCTATCACTTAGCCCACTGTGCATTTAAGTTAGGGACATGCATTACATGAACCATAATAACCGCAATTTCCCTTGCACAAAATGTTCTTTTCCACCACTGCTGCAAGCACTATTTCACTTGTCAGCCGGCCTGATATCTTCCAACAATTCTTTCAGAATCCTGTTGCCAAAGCTTTTTTAGCCATCAATATAATTAGACCGTGCAAGAGCATGAACAGCAGCTGAGGGACTGCGGGCAGAGGTGGAAATATGAGCCGAGTATAAAGATGATGTTGGTCCATGGCTCAGAAGATACAGAACTTGTCTTGATAGAAAAGTTTTAATTAAAATGCATTTCATTGCACTTGCCTTGGTGACTGAGCTTTAATTTAATTTATCTTAACTCTTACACCACAGTGAGAAACTGATCAAATTAATTAGTTTTTTCTCTGTCTCCCTTTTTTTTTTTACAAATATGTAATGTATATAAATCTATACTCATTAATATATAGCATTTCTTGCACCAGAAAGTCATAATAGTTTAAGTCTTTCAACCACACTCAAAAAAAAAAGGACTTTTGCTGCTTGTTCAATGTACTTTATTAAAATGAACTAAAGCAGCACCATTCCAGAACATTGTTAAAACTTGTTTTCATTTCATTGTATCCATTTAAATTTGTAAAATGGAAGTTTACTTATTCCATTTGAGTTGGGACTACATGAATATGTTTTGTGCTAAACATAGCATAGTTATTAAACTACAGTCTGTTGTACTTCCAACCAGCATGTATTTTCACTTTTACTAGTTAGCATTTAAAGAAATAAAAGATTGATTTAAGTTACGTTGACTCATCTAATTTTGTTGGGTTTCCCCAATTCAACTAGGTTCTTTCTACACAAAGTGTTTGTAACGATGATGGCACTGCTGGCAATGGTGAAGTGTAGAGAACCCAAATGCAGTTTATTTACAAGTGCAGTAATCCAAACGTGATAACCAATAACCCTAACTATAAACGTGAAACATAAACATGACTATGGCTTGACATAAACATGAACTTGATTATGGCTTGACATAAACATCTACAATCACATTCAATACTTGACAAAAGACAATGGAAAACATGAGGGCTTAAATACATGGACATGGGGGAACATAAACCAGTGAACAAACAGAACTCTAACAAGATAATTAAACAATAAACCAATGAAAAGACAAGACTAATAACAAAGTAATCAAACAATGAACCAATGAAAACATGACACATGAACACTGAGGGAAACAGGAACTAAACATTTCAAAATAAAAGACATGAATCAACAAAATACACATGACAGTGTTGAGAATGCAAAGTAATTTAAAGTTAAGAAACTAACTTCAAACACGTGGAACCACTGTCCACGACTGAATCAAGTTCAGCAAAATAGCTATTTTATTTATTTATTTATTTATTTATTTATTTGAGTGCATGTCAATAACACGGTAATAAAAAGGGATTACAGTAACATTAAAATGTTGAAATATTCATTTGGAAAAAAATTTGTTTTTTTACACTTGCACTAAAAAGTTTTGCCTAGACTTTCAAAGCATCCCTCACATTTGTAATGTTGTATGCTCGAATGTATTTTTTTTTTTTTTGTAATTATATATTTTAAATAGTAATTATTTGCTCACTATAGTTTTCTAAGTGCATTTATATATATATATATATATATATATATATATATACACACACACTGATCAGCCACAACATTAAAACCACCTGCCTAATATTGTGTAGGTACCCCTTGTGCCGCCAAAACAGCTATTCTTCTCACCACAATTGTACAGAGTGGTTATCTGAGTTACCATAGACTTTGCCAGTTCGAACCAGTCTGGCCATTCTCTGTTGACCTCTCTCATCAACAAGGCAGGGCTCCAGACTAAAAAAATGACTTAGGAACCATTAGCTCCTAAACTGAAACATTAAGGATCCAAATAGCTGTTTTTAGTAGCCAAATCACAGATTTTCTCGATTTAGATTGCTGTTCAGAAACATGATAGAAAGCCAAAGAAAAGGAAGTCCGCTGATAACCCATTAATCGGCAGTTTAATAAACAGTATATATAGTTGAGGAGATAAGTTTGCATTCCCTTTTGTCTCATAAATGTTCACACCCCTTTCATAATTAAGACCAGGGTTGGGGAGTAACGGAATACGTTACGGGATTACGTATTTAAAATACAAAATATAAGTAACTGTATTCCACTACAGTTACAATTTAAATCATTGGTATTTAGAATACAGTTACATTCAAAAAGTATTTTGATTACTGAAGAGATTACTTTGCATTTAATTGTCATTTATTCATTTAATATTTAGTCCTTTCAGATGGAAAACATTTATACATATGAATGATGTGATCCAAAATGCATTTAAACAGCGGTGAAACACTTTATTATGATGTGTTACATTCATACGAGCAGACAGAGAAGTACGTTTGAAGTAAGTTTGGAGCAGAAGAAATAGAAATAAACCTTGTGTAAATTGTCAGCTTTACGCTAAGCTAAAATGCTATTTCTAGCCATTTTACATGCACGTTACCAGGCACGATCATATTTTTTTATCAAGAAAATTCACTTTAGATCATGATTTCTTTTTTTCTAGTAAGACCTTTGATATTAGGGCAAAAATCGTATTCTTGATAATAATTGTTTTATTGTTTTCCTGTAAAAATATCTAAAAATCCTTAAAACAAGATCAATTACATTTATCTTCTTTTAGAAACAACACTGCATAAGACATTTAGGTTTTTCAGAGAATGTATTTTTAACATGTGTATTTTGTCTTACTGTACTGGCAGAGTTTTTATAGTCAAAACAAGTGAAAAAATCTACCAGCGCTGAAGAAGTAATCCAAAGTATTTAGAATACATTACTGACCTTGAGTAATCAAACGGAATATGTTACAAATGACATTTTACAGCATGTATTCTGTAACCTGTAGTGGAATACATTTCAAAAGTAACCCTCCAGGAGAGACAATGTGCTGCGGTTTTCCCCCGATTGGTCTGAATAACTTGCTGCTGCACAGTGCTGCCTGCTCCGTCTTGTGCACTGTCAGTGTCCTCTTTGCTACGCAACATTATCAATGTGTGAGAATAGGGCCATGTGGCATGAGAGCGTGAGAACAGTGTCAATTGCGTTGTTGGCAGCCCTGAAAAGAGTCATTTGTTCATGACTCTCTTGCACTGGGTTTGTTGTTGCATGCAGTGCAGTGAGCTCGTCAGAAACAGAACGGGTGAAAAGTGGCGCGAGACACACTAGTTGTGTGTGTTCTAAAAATATATTCAGTAACTCACAAGATGATATCTGACGAAACTGCATATGAACACACACAACCCGACTGCCGCCAGTGGCGACTAGATTTTAAATTATTGTCGCAATCAATTATTTTTGGTTGCGTTTACGACCATTTTAATCGCAGTCTGGAGCCCTGCAAGGCATTTCCATCCGCAAAACTGCTGCTCAATAGATGTTTTTTGTTTTTGCCACCATTCTGAGTAAACTCTAAAAACTGTTGTGCATGAAAATCCCAGGAGATTGCAGTTACAGAAATACTCAAACCAGCCCATCTGACACCAACAATCATCCATGCAATTATCTAATCAGCCAATCATGTGACAGCAGTGCAGTGCATAAAATCACTCAGATAGGGGTCAGGAGCTTCAGCTAATGGTAACATCAACCATCAGAATGGGGAAAAAAAATATGATCTCACTGATTTGGACTGTGGCATGATGGTTGGTGCCAGATGGGCTGGTTTGAGCATTTCTGTAACTGCTGATCTTTTGGAATTTTCACGCACAACAGTCTCTAGAATTTACTCAGAGTGGTGCCAAAAACAAAAAAACATCCAGTGAGCGACAGTTCTGCGGACGGAAACACCTTGTTGATGAGAGAGGTCAAAGGAGAATTGTCAGACTGGAGCTGACAGAAAGGCTACGGTAACTCAGATAACCACTCTGTACAATTGTAGTGAGCAGAAAAGCATCTCAGAATGCACAACATGTCGAACTTTGAGATGGATGGGCTTCAACAGCAGAAGACCACATCGGGCCCTTCATTAGGACCATAGTGTTCCTAATAAAGTGCTCAGTGATTGTGTGTGTGTATATTTATATTCAGACCAATCGGGGGAAAACAGCAGCACATTGTCTCTCCTGGAGGGTTACTTTTGAAATGTATTCCACTACAGATTACAGATTACATGCTGTAAAATGTAATTTGTAACATATTCCGTTTGATTACTCAAGGTCAATAATGTATTCTAAATACTTTGGATTACTTCTTCAGCACTGGTAGATTTTTTTACTTGTTTTGACTATAAAAACTCTGCCAGTACAGTAAGACAAAATACACATGTTAAAAATACATTCTCTGAAAAACCTAAATATCTTATGCAGTGTTGTTTCTAAAAGAAGATAAATGTAATTGATCTTGTTTTAAGGATTTTTAGATATTTTTACAGGAAAACAATAAAACAATTATTATAAAGAACATGATATATATATATATATATATATATATATATATATATATATATATATATATATATATATATATATATATACTAAAGTACATATAAGTATAAGTTATAGTGTTTTTATAGTTTTAGTTTTAGTTATTGTTGTAGTTTTATTTTTGGATCATTATTGTAAAAATGAAATGTTTGGAGAAATAGAGGGTCTGTGATCACAAAATGATGCAAGCCAGAATTTTCTGTAGTTTAGTTATGACTTTCTATTTGAAAGCAAAGAGTGTGCAAAGTTTACCACAATATTATCTATTCTGTGTTCAATTGTGAAACTCAACCCTACATTATTTCTAACCAGACCCACATATTCAATTATTTGTGATTAGTCTGTGTGAGCAGTTTTATGCAGTGGATCATGTCCCTCTTGTTGTTTGCTAATGAGGTGCTTGGGTTAATTAGTGAGCAGTCTCTCTTGTGGTGGATTTGAAGAAAAGGGACCAAGATTTTCCACAACAATTTAATGGGTTCTTTTAATTCTCTAGACTAAAATTTGAAGCTTTGCTATTCTGATCTCAGAACTAGAACATATTCTCCAACTTCGTGGAAGATGAGTAATGTGCAGTTCAATTTGATTGCTTGTTTGTTCTTCTTTATGTACTTTCATGAAATGAGTTCAAACGGTCCACAAAGCCAGCTATGTCCTCAAGTTACTCAGGACTCAGGATATGCAGCAGGTCTATTTCTCAAGACAAAAAAATATTTCAAACTCGACTAGACAATATCTTTAGAATGTCCCTGAAAGTTTGCATGTCCTCTGTAGGAAAGTTTTTGCTGTCTTGGAGACTGTCCTCTGCTGTAAAACTTGAAGTCTTGAACAAATTAGTGTAGTTTCTTGAGCTGATATGTCAACGTCTGTGAAAAATGATCACTGTGAACAACAACTAATCAATTCTAACAATTACTTTGGGGTCACACAAGCATTTGGAGTTTTAAACAGTTGTAGAATAATCTTTACATAGAAACCAGCATTATAAGATTTCTTGTCTTTCTTGTTGTATTCCTAAATGTGTTTTTTAAAACTTGACAAAAGTAACTTTTAGTGGATATACACATTTCAGATTTGCTGGCTATCTCTACACCAACATTTTTGCAAAATAATTTTTACGTGACTCATTGTACATATCGTGCCAGTTTCCATAACAACAATAATAACTTTTATTCACACTCACACAAATCAGGAGTAAAACAGTCACTTTTCGCCAAGTTTCTCTCACAATGCTATCTTATAATGTCAAAAACATTTTTCTATAGTGCATGACTTGTATTTTCTGAAAGGCAATACTTTTTAACATTTGCATAGCATAACCAACTATATTTGCAAGGTTGTTCCAGCTCAATTAAGTTGCGCAGTAGCTCAACTGTTAGAGCGTTGCACTTGCAATGTCATGAAGGCGTCATAGAAGCACCATAAAATTACATGGTTGCTTCAGTAATTGTGAATTTCATCTCACATTTGCTGTTATGAAACTACCGGTTTGGTGAGTTTAGGCTGTACAAATTTCTGTCCAATAAAAAGCTCTCTAGAATATGAATGTCCCTCGCCCTAACGCCATGTGCCACCAGCTAGCATTAGCAAGTAGCATATGATTCTTGGCTGAGATGTTAACTTAGGCCTATTGGCTATGCATAGTTAAAAAAAAATGAAGACCCCATTGATATGTCCAGCCCTATCTTAGGAACTAGGATAAATCTTCAACACAGGCAGAATGTGCTCGCCAAGCAATTTCCTATGGGTATGACCATAGTTCTGCCATGCAACTCTATGTGGCACAAGCTACGGTTCTTTGACTTGTTATCTGTTAGCCAATCGGCTCCCTCACATGTGACATGTTAAGGCAATCAACTCGTGTAGGGTAAGCTGATTGGACTTGTTATCAGGTAGCCAATCATCTTGTGTCTCTCTCCTTGTCTTTTATTTAAATGATTCAGTTTTGTAGTTAAGCTGGTTTCTCTGCAGCGCGCTGCGAGAATCTTTTTCTCTGAAACCTACCTCCAACCCAACTTCCACCTGCCTAGATCTGCTTTTTGTTTGCTTGTTTATTTGTGCAGCAGCATGTAACACATGCTCGATGCAGCATGTCTTGCGGTTTGTCTCATTGTGCAAGACCAATATCCTATCAATATATCATATCCACATTCACATGCTAAATCTTTCCAAGAGTTGGCATGACTGAACTTTAATTCAAAGGATAGTGGTGAATTAACAGAAATGTAATGTAATGCTCCTTGAGAACGACTGGTCATTTTTCTTTTATTTATTTTTTGTATTTATTTTTTTTATGTTTTTTTAGAGAGGTAGTAGAAAAGAGAAAATAAATTATAAGGAAGCGAGATGGAATGAGATTGGTTAGATTCAATCCTGCATCTCCCACATGAGCACCATGGCTAAACATGGCTGGAACAAATGTGTTAATTGGTAGGCCTAAAGTTTTGACAATTGGTCAGTTACAGTATTTTATTTAATTGAATGAAAAGATTGGTTTGGGATTGTTTGAAAGGTAGCCACCCAAAGTTATCACTTGCCTAGGAAAAAGTCATTTGGAATTGTGCTCCCAAGTCACCACCCCCTGGATGCTTAGAGCCCATTTTCTTCATTTCAGTCTATTAAACCCTCAACATGAGCTAGAAAAATGACAGCTCTGAGATGTGTCCATCTCTCTAGTCCACACATTAGATGTGTCCTCTCCTGCACATAATTAACTCTTAGCACAGGGCCTAGTGGTCACTGTTAGGAATGGTTCATGATAGTCAACTAGTCCAGAAACGAACTTGTGATTTGTGAGATTGACTCGTTTATCTAAACATTTTTCTTGTAAATATTTTTACCTCTTGATATTTTTAGCTACTGAGACTCGGGTAAAGCTTCAACAGGATTCTTTATTGTAGAAGATCAGGAGCATCAGTCTACATGTTAGAACGTGCTGTCTTGCGCTGCAGTCATCTAGTCTAACTTAGGGAGGCATACATTGTATTTTATAGGCATTCAGTGGGCAGTCCTTCCAGGTGGTAACAAAGTATTCAGGTGAACCTTAAACAAAGAATGCAGTTGCACCCACCACAGACTGGGGTTTCTCCAGCCCTAATCCAATCAGCATAACTATATCACTCAGACGACATCTATGGCAATGCATTTACATTTGACTCAGACATTGATTGAATCATGAACATTGGCCACCAATTCACAGAATGGGGCTGGAGCACCTAGAGCCATCACAGACAAAAGGTGATAGCCTTAGTTAGCGTGAAAAACAAGTTTTCATTCACATAAACTCTTGTTCAAGTTGACAAACAGGATGCAGCTATTTGTGGACGATCTCACAGAATCACGATACCAAATACATTGAAAGCCCAATACAATTTGAAAACTACACTTTAGTTTTTCATGTGTTGTTATATTAAAGACAGTAGACCACCTGATCTTATAGTGACACTTAAATTTGCTATCACACACTACGATGCTTCTATTCAGACTGACTGCACTCAGAATTCAGGCAATTATAGGTTAAAAGTTCTGCTTTTGATATTGCTTTGTGCTTACCGAAGTTTGAGTCACTGCCCCCACTGGCCGAAGCTGGAAGTGTTGAATGTATAGGCACGTGTGAGCTTGTGTCTGTGTGAAATGTCCAAAGAGTGGCAACAGAAAGGGATAATTTATATTTATAGCTTTAAATAATGTAATACTTTGAACAGGAATGCATATTTTATTAACTCTACCCCCTAACCCAAACCCCAACCCTAAACCTAACCATCAGTAGAGTAAAAATTTTATTTTAGAGGAAAAATGCAACCTCAGGGTCAGGTGAACCCAAAACCAACCTACAGGGCTCCCTTAAGACAGATTAGTCTTCAGGCAACCCACCGACTACATATTTTGAAAATATGTAGTTCTGTGCATCCCTAGTCGCTGTCCATTTGCATTGGTAAAAATATTATATATTAAACAAGATTTAATTGCTAAATTTGCTACATTACAATTTCATCTATACATTTTTGATGTAACAGTTCTCGAAAATGATGCACCAACATAAGTCTAAGCTACAAAAGCTAATAATCACAGACACGTGTTAGGAATTGCTAGGCTAATTTATTATTAATATGAGAATTATATTATGGAAAAAGCAGTAAATTTTTCTCCTGAATGAACTAAAGCACCCTCGGAGAACAAAGCCTTGTTGTCGTTTTAAAATTAGTTTGTCGAGGGTGATGTAACAGAAGGTTGTCAATCATCAGGTTGTCAACTCAATCATGAACGCTCTTTGACTAGCCAATTTCTCCAAGGTCAAGAATTTCAGGGATGTAATATGAACAGGAGAATTATTGCCAAATGAACACAAATGTCAGTGCATTTCTTCACAAATTTTAAGAGGAACTGAAGGAAACCTGTTCGCATAGTAAGTATAAATTAGTCTTAAGGGCAATTAGGTCACTACCACTGTGCTGGACATTGTACATTAACTGTCCATTGTCCAGTTTACAGTTAATTGCTGGTCAACCCCCCAGGATTCAAACCAGACTCTATACAGTTCAGGTGGCTCATAAATCTCCATCATTAATGAAACAAGATTAATTTCTTTCATTAGATGATCTACATGCTTATACAGACCAGCAATCTTCAGTATCCTAAAATTATCCCCAAATGAGTCACAATGCCAGTGTGATCTAACGTTATAGGAGTGATTTTGTTTGCCGTAACATCATTGTACCTCAATGAGTCTTTAACTTTATATACATATGATAAGGTCTGCTAGTGTGCAAAATAGGGGAGACTGCGGAGTTTTGTAAAACATTATGTTTCAACGTATGTAACTCAATGATTTTTTTGTGCTTTGTCTCTAAAACTCTGGTATAATATTCCCATATTTGTCTGCTACACATTAAATTAAAAAACAAATTAAAAAAGGCATTTTTATTTGTATAGCGCTTTTCACAACGCACATCGTTTCAAAGCAGCTTTACAGAAAATCATGCATTAACAAAAAAATAAATAAAAATGAAACTGTAGTATCTATAAATTCTTAGAGTGATCATTGTGTAGTTTGATTAAATATGATTGTAAATTGTGTATAAAATTAAAATAATTCAATAATAACTGTATTTAGAACCCCTGTGAGCAAGCTGTAGGTGGCTGTGGTAAGGAACACAAAACTCCATAAGATGTTGTTTAATGGAGAAAAATAACTGTGGGAGAATCTAGGCTCACTGTGGGGGCCAGTTCCCCTCTGGCTAGCCAGCATGAATGTAATGCCAATTTTAGTTATTTATGTGCAGTGCAGGTCATGGTTTAAGATTATCAAACAAAGTGTTAAGGTCCAGTGTTAAAAAAAAAAATATAATAATAATAATAATAATAATAATAATAATAATAATAATAATAAAATAAAATAAAATAAAATAAAATAAAATTATGAACTGTAAGATTAATGTCTAATGTCTTTGAAGTCCATCCAGGATTAACTGCAGAAGTTCACATAGATGCATTGTCCTTTGTTAGTTGGCTGATGAAGGCATTTGTTGGCAATTAAATTATAGTCTATGTATTCCATCTCAAGAGTGTAGTCTATCAATATACAAAAGTGATGCAGGCAGAGATCAATGAGTTGCATCGCAGTTCAACCGGCAAGTCATTTCGGTGAGGTTCGGTGGGATCCATCCTAAGTCCAAGGTTCAGGCAGTGGCATATGAAGTATCCGATGTCTTACAGTTGGAGCTGGCATCAGTTCATCCTCTGAAGTCCATCATAAAAGACTGAAATGATGTCTGGCTAGCACCGGCTGCATTCAGTCACCATCACTCAGAGACACATACTGTAGCGGTGAAGTCCGACACCTAGCAGGAACGGAGCTGAATCTGGCCAGCTCTGGTAACCTCGGATATGAATCCCGAAGTTGAGACATGGAAACAAATAGAATAATATTAGCGTAGATGTCATTCAATTTTATGCAGAGTTATAGATCATGATAGATGTTTCTGGTTCCGGCAGACCTAACTAAAGCAGCCTAACTGTGAGTTGATGGATAAATTAGGTGTATGCCTGGCTAAATAGATGAGTCTTTAGTCAAACTTAAACTGAGTGAGTGTGTCTGCATCCCGAACAGTGTTAGGAAGACTATTCCATAGTTTAGGAGCCTAATAGGAAAAGGATCTACCTCCTTTTGTGGATTTTGATATTCTAGGAACTATTAACAAGCCAGAATTTTTTGATTGTAATGAACATGATGGAATATAGCATGTCAGAAGGTCACTTAAATACTGTGGAGCTAGATCATTCAAAGATTTGTATGTAGTTAACAGAATTTTTAAATTCATACGAAATTTAACAGGTAGCCAATGTAACGACTATAAACTGGGGCTAATATGATCATATTTCTTGGTTCTAGTCAGTGCACTGGCAGCTGCATTTTGAACCAATTGAAGTTTATTTACTGAACTTCCTGGACATCCTCCCAGTAATGCATTACTATAATCTAGTTTTGAGGTCAGGAACGTATGAATTTGTTTTTCGGCATCAGCAACAGGGAGCAAGTGTCGTGGAAGGTGGAAGAATGCTGTTCTACAGACACTGGAAATCTGATTTTCAAAGGACAGATTGGTATCAAATATAACATCCAAGTTCTTCGCTGTAGAAGACAACGTAACAGTACATCCATCGAGAGTCAAATAATATTTTAGCAGCTTATTTTTAGAGGTTTTTGGTCCAATAATTTTTACCTCTGTTTTGTCGGAATTAAGTAGAAGGAAATTTCTGGCCATCCAATCTTGGATTTCATTGATACACTGCTAATATGGAAAATTCTGAATTTTCGTAGAGTTTAGAAGAAATATAAAGTTGGGTATCGTCGGCATAACAGTGGAAACTTATTCCATGATTCCTAATAATATCTCCCAGGGGAAGCATGTATAAGGAGAAAAGCAGAGGCCCTAAAACTGATCCCTGTGGCACTCCATACTTTTGTTTGATTTGACAATTCCTCGTTTACACATACAAAGTGGTAGCGGTCTGATAAATAGGACCTAAACCATGCTAATGCAAGTCCACTAATGCCAACATAATTCTCAAGCCTATTCAAGAGAATGTTGTGATCTATCGTGTCGAAGGCAGCACTAAGATCTAAAAGCACTAGAAGAGAAATGCAGCCATGATTAGATGATGAGAGCAAGTCATTTGTATAGCTGATAAGTGCAGTCTCTGTACTGTAATGGGGCCTAAATCCTGACTGAAATTGTTCATATATACCATTTCTCTGTAGAAATGAACATAGTTGTGAGGACACTACCTTTTCTAGTATTTTTGACAGAAAGATTTGAAATCGGTCTGTCAGAAGCCAATTCTCCAGGATCAAGCTGTGGCTTCTTAATAAGCGGTTTGACAACTGCCATTTTAAAGTTTCTTGGGACATGTCCTAAGGATAGCGAGGCGTTAATAATATTAAGAAGAGGTTCTGAGATTACAGGGAATACCTCTTTTAAGAGCTTAGTTGGTATTGGATCTAACATAATGTTGTGGCTTTTGATTTTTTTTTATCAAAGTTTTAAGTTTTGTTAGCTCTTCATGACCTATGACAGCGAAGGATTGAAGTTGCTCGTGAGGAAAATTATGAGACACTGTTTTCTGAGATGCTGTGACATTTGATTGCATAGTTCCAGTTTTATTTCTGATTATTTCAATTTTATCAGTAAAGAAATTCATGAAGTCATTACTGTTGTGCTGCGACGGAATATCTGGTTCAGTTGATGTTTTATTCCTAACCAATTTAGCCACAGTACTGAATAAACACCTAGGATTGTTGTGGCTATTTTCTATGAGTTTGCTAAAATATGCTGACCTGGCATCTTTTAGTGTCTGTCTGTAGCTACAGCCACTATCCTTCCATGCACCACAAAATACCTCTTATTTTGTATTCTTCCACTTGCGCTCCATTTTCCGAGCTGCTCTCTTGAGAGCATGAGTGTGATTATTGTACCATGGTGTTGGGCTTTTTTCTTGAATTTACTTTAATCGAAGGGGGGCAACACTATCAAGAGTGCTAGAGAAGACTATATTTATATTTTCTGTTATTACATCAAGTTCTTCTAGACTTTTTTGGCTTACTGAGTATGTGAGACAATTCTGGAAGATTATTAGTGAAGCTATCTTTAGTGGTCGAAAGAATAGTTCTACCTGAACGACAGCGTGGTGTAGATTGAGTTACATTGGATGATCGCAGCAAACAAGAGACAAGATAATGTTCTGAGATGTCATCGCTCTGCGGTAGAAATTCTATAGTATCAACATCAACTCCATATGACACAATTAAATCTAGCATATGATTATGGCGATGAGTTGGTCCTGTCACATTTTGTCTGACTCCAAGAGAGTTGAGAATATCGATAAATGCTAATCCCAATGTGTCATTTTCATTATCTATGTGAATGTTGAAGTCACCAACAATTAAAGCTCTATCTACATTAACTACTAGATCTGATAGAAAATTTGCAAATTCACCAAGGAAATCTGAGTACAGCCCAGGTGATCTATATACTCTAGCAAGTGCAAAAGACGAGAGATTTTTTCATTTATATCTGATGGTGTCACATTAAGCATTATTAGTTCAAAAGACTTAAACTTATATCCTGTCCTCTGAGTAACACCAAAAACTTCACTGTAAATTGTAGCAACACCTCCTCCTCGACCCTTCAGGTGAGGCTCATGTTTATAACTATAAGCTGAGGGAGAAGATTAATTTAAACTAATATATTCATCCGGTTTAAGCCAAGTTTCAGTCAAACAGAGTGCATCCAAACTATGATCTGTAATAATTTAATTTACAATTAGTGTTTTGGTGGAAAGAGATCTAATTTAAAATCTAATTTAGTAGCCCTACCTTAATATGATGTTTATCTTTTATTTTTTTTTTTTTTTTTCAAGTTTGACCTTAATCACAGTTTTTCTAAATGATTTAGTGAGGGGTTTGTGTTTGGTAGTTCGGGGAACAGACACAGACACAGGTGATACCATCTCTATGTGTTGTATTTTATATCTCAAGGCAGCTAGCAGACATTCGGGTTAACTCGGAATATCTGCTTCCAGATCTGGGCCCCAATTAGTCAAATACTATCAATATGAAGACTATGAGCCAAATTACTAGAGAGGAGAGCGGCACCTTCTCTGGAGGGATGGAGTCCATCTCTCTTTAGCAGGTCAGGTCTACCCCAATAACTCTTCCAATTGTCTATAAATCCTTTGCTATTCTCTGGACACCACTCAGACATCCAGCCTTTCAGTAACACTAATCCACTCTAAACCTCATCACCATGATAAGCAGGGAGGGGGCCAGAGTATATTACAGTGTCTGACATAATTTTTGCAAATTCACACACCTCTTTAATATTAGCTTTAGTGATCTCCGACTTGCAAAGCCAGACATCGTTAATGCTGACATTAATAACAATTTTAGAAAATCTACCTTTAGCATTAGCCAGCACTTGTAAATTTGATCGGATATCAGACGTTCGAGCCCTGGAAATGCATTTAACAATGGTGGATGGAGTATCTATTTCCATGTTCCTTACAATAGAATCACAAATTATTAAGGCTCTTTCAACATGAATCTCAGTGGGTGCATCACTGAGTGGGGAGAATCGATTGGAAACCCTAACAGGAACGGGAGAGTGGTGTCACTTTGCTGAGCGAGTATGCCACCAAGACGTCACCCAAACGCCCTGCTGCGGGAACTCTACAGCCACACCCAAAGTGTGTGTGTTGCTCGCTGTACTACCCTTATCCGAAACAGTATCTACCGGCTTCTCTTTCTCACTGACCTCCACTAGCGTTCGGATGCGTGTCTCTAACTTATTAACCTTCTCCATCAGCCTGACTAATTCCTTACATTTATCACATGTCAATCCATCACTGATGGAAGAAGCTATAGTTAACATGTGGCATGCAAAGCAGGAAGAAATAACATGAGTGGGTGCCATGACTTACCGCAATTCTTTGTTGTTGTTGTTATTGTTGTTGTTATGGTTGTTCTTTAGTGGCGAGGGTTTGAGATCAATGTGGTTCGATGTAGTTCCTGATCAGTGTATGTTTGAGATTGATGCAATAATCTGTGTAAAACACAGTGGAGAGAACAAATGCATGCAGTTGAGACACGAGATGCAGACAAGCGGGAAAAGAAAAAGAGAGAGAAAATGGGTGCATGCGGTAAAATACACACAGTTGAAACTGAAAAACCAGAAGCACACGGTAAAATGGCAAAGGATAAAACGATGAACGTATAAGAATAAGAATAAGCAACTCTAAGCAGGCTAGCAAGCTACAAACACTCGTGCAGTGTGCCAGCAGCAACCAGAACGTCGCTTTCTCTCCCTCTGCACCTTCCTACCTTTATAAAGTAGTTTAGAAATCTACAACATGTGCCTAAATTGTGAAAATGAATGTCATGTACAAAGTGGGTTGTAACACTAATTGAAAACATGGGTGTTTTACATTTTGTGAATGAATTTATAACGGTAATCAAAAAGTAGTTGTTCAGTAAATTTTGTCATTTGACATTCATTAGCATAATCACAAATCAAATTATAAACCAGACATGAAATTTTAATTTCTTACTTCAAATTAACACAGAGACTTACAACTTCTCCTTTTAACACACAAGGGTGGTGGACATGTTGGATAGTGATTTCAACCGTCTAGCTAATTTCTGATTGGTTAAACTGATTGTGTTACAACACTTCCCGGTCTTTTCTATTTCAATAAGTTACTGTCCGGTAATTACAGAATAATAACAGCTTTGTCACTGCCCATTTTCTCTGCATTTTATAGATTCAACCTTGTCTCATGATGTGATGTGCCCATTTCCCATTTTAGGAGACCTCAATGTGTGCCCATTTAGAGAGCAACAGGGAACTTGTCATATTTGTGTGAACAAAGTGTACAGTGTAAAGCACAATTAGTGTTGCCATTTGTAAACACACTGTTTGTCCTAGCCACTGCGAGCCAATCATTGGGTGTCATGTACTGTGCAGGAAATAACTGGGTCTCAGTTGAGCTGTTTAAGCATTTGTACTATTACAACACAAACGCATGCAAATTGAAAGTTAGTAGGTCAGTTATTTAACAGAACCTTTTTCTGATATCAAATATACACTTTGTAGGGTATCAGTATTAGGGTCTCCACACAAAAGCAATTTCTTCAGGGCACTGGTTGAGCTACTGAATAAATTTGTCACATACTGTATAATGAGGATAGCTTTAAACGATACTTTAAAATGTAGCACACACAGGCACGGAGGACTGCGAGATGATTTACAAGCCCACTTACCAATTTTCTGTCATATTTTCTCACATTTTCTAATTAATTAACGAATTTATACAATTATATATATATATATATATATATAATTGTATAAATTCGTTAATGATATATATATAGTTGTGCTCAAAAGTTTGCATACCCTGGCAGAAATTTTGGCATTGATTTTGAAAATAGGACTGGTCTTTTATTTAAGGTTAGTGATCATATGAAGCCATTTATTATCACATAGTTGTTTGGCTCCTTTTTAAATCATAGTGGTAACATAAATCACCCAAATGGCCCTGATCAAAAGTTTACATACCCTTACATACACACAAGGTGACACACACAGGTTTAAATGGCAATTAAAGGTTAATTTCCCACACCTGTGGCTTTTTAATTTGCAATTAGTGTCTGTGTATAAATAGTCAATGAGTTTGTTAGCTCTCACGTGGATGCACTGAGCAGGCTAGATACTGAGCCATGGGGAGCAGAAAAAAACTGTCAAAAGACCTGTGTAACAAGGTAATTGAACTTTATAAAGATGAAAGGGATATAAAAATATATCCAAAGCCTTGAAAATGCTAGTCAGTACTGTTCAATCACTTATTAAGATGTGGAAAATTCGGGGATTTCTTGATACCAAGCCAAGGTAAGGTAGACCAAGAAAGATTTCAGCCACAACTGTCAGAAGAATTGTTCAGGATACAAAGAAAAACCCACAGGTAACCTCAGGAGAAATACAGGCTGCTCTGGAAAAAGATGGTGTGGTTGTTTCAAGGAGCACAATACGACGATACTTGAACAAAAATGAGCTGCATGGTCGAGTTGCCAGAAAGTGGCCAATGCCACAACAAATCCCAGTTACAATATGCCTGACAACACCTTGACAGGCCTCACAGCTTCTGGCACACTGTAATTTGGAATGACGAGACCAAAATAGAGCTTTATGGTCTCAACCATAAGCGCTATGTTTGGAGAGGGGTCAACAAGTATTGTGCTACTTGAAACAACCATACCGTCTTTTTCCAGAGCAGTCTGTATTTCTCCTGAGGTTACCTGTGGGTTTTTCTTTGTATCCCGAACAATTCTTCTGACAGTTGTGGCTGAAATCTTTCTTGGTCTACCTGACCTTGGCTTGGTATCAAGAGATCCCTGAATTTTCCACTTCTTAATAAGTGATTGAAAAGTACTGACTGGCATTTTCAAGGCTTTGGATATCTTTATATATCCTTTTCCATCTTTATAAAGTTCCATTACCATGTTACGCAGGTCTTTTGACAGTTCTTTTCTGCTCCACATGGCTCAGTATCTAGCCTGCTCAGTGAATCCACATGAGAGCTAACAAACTCATTGACTGTTTATACACAGACACTAATTGCAATTTAAAAAGCCACAGGTGTGGGAAATTAACCTTTAATTGCCATTTAAACCTGTGTGTGTCACCTTGTGTGTCTGTAACAAGGCCAAACATTCAAGGGTATGTAATCTTTTGATCAGGGCCATTTAGGTGATTTCTGTTATCATTATGATTTAAAAAGGAGCTAAATAACTATGTGATAATAAATGGCTTTATATGATCACTATCCTTATATAAAAGACAGTTTTTTTGCATGATCAGTCATATTTTCAAAATCAATGCCAAAATTTCAAAATTTCTGCCAGGGTATGCCAACTTTTTAGCACAACTGTATGTGTATATATATATATATATATATATATATATATATATATATATATATATATAATTTATAAAAAAAAAAAAAAAGCTTAATGGGATTTGAACTTGGCAGAATTTATGGCATTTGTTCTCACCGGGAACCTTCCGAGGCATTGTTGCAACTGATAGCACTTTTTCATTGCAGAAATAGTTTTTTTCTTTCTTTCATTTTTAGAGATATAGTAATTATCTTGAATAGGCTGATAGTTGTTTTCACGTTTGCATTTGTTCCTTTTGAATCTGTGCATGAGGCATGTGCCAATTTGCTTACAGAGATGTCGATTGCTGAGATTTGGTGGGGAAATATCACCCTGCATAATCATTCATCTGTGAAATTACTAATTATCTTTTGTAATTACAGAATTCAAACTGAAAGTTAGCTACACTTGTGGAGTAGTTTTTTGTTTTGTTTTGTTTTTGTTTTTTCAGGTTAAAGGGCTAGTTCACCCTAATGCCATCCCAGATGTTACTCACCTTAATGCCATCTTACTTCTGCTGAACACTAAAAAATATTTTTAGAAGAATATCTCAGCTCTGTAGCGCCATACAATGCAAGTGACTGGTGATCAGGCCTTTGAAGCTCCAAAAAGCAGATAAAGTCATCATAAACATAATCCATATGACTCCAGTGGTTTAATCTATGCCTTCTGAAGCTATCCAGTTGGTTTTGGGTGAGAACAGATCAAAATGTAACTCCTTTTTCACTGTGCATCTTCACAGCATTCTCCTTGGTGATCATGATTTCAAGCTTGATTACACTTCTTGTAGCGCAATCTACCACTCTGCGCATGAGTCAAGCTCTAGGAAGTGTAATGGAGCTTGAAATCATGATCGTGCCAAGAGACTGCAATGGCAAGGTGTACAGTAAAATAATTGTTATATTTTGGTCTAACCCAAAACCAACTGGATCGCTTCAGAAGACATTAAACCACTGCATAAATTACTTTTATGCTGCCTTTATCCCCTTTTTGGAGCTTCAACGTTTTGGTCACCATTCATTTGCATTGTATGGACCTGCAGAGTGGAGATATTCTTCTTAAAATCTTTGTTTGTGTTCAGCAGAAGAAAAAGAAGTCATACGCATGTTAGATGGCATGAGGGTGAGTAAATGATTTTCATTTTTGGGTGAACTATCCCTTTAATAGTGTGTCAGAGGTAACCCCAAAAGGGGCAAAATCACTAAACAGTTGCGCCACTTTTGTGCATGGTCTTTCAGCACAAAACCCTTAACTGTATTCATGAACCACAATCCAGTTTAAACTGGCATTAAATGGGCTGAATAGCACTGCTTTTTATGTATTTCAAATAAGTCATTTTAATTTTTTTCAGCTCAAACATGCATCCTTTCTAAGCAAATGAGGCTCGTTATAGAATGTGTTGTATTTACAAAACAGGCTGATCACACTGTGAATTTGGCGACAGGAGGTTGAAAGCTCTGCTGCTGAAATATGTGCTCACAAACATATGAAACCACTGCCCCCAGTGGCCAAAACTGGAAGTGTTGTTGAGGAGAAATGTCCACAGGGTGGTGCCAAAATCAAGTATTTTTAGTTGTAAATGATGTAATACAGTCAACAGGAATGCATATTTATTAACTCAACACCCTAACCTAAACCCCAAACCTAAACCTAACCATCAGTGAAGTCAAAATTTATTTTAGAGTGAAAAGGCAACCTCCGAATTGCACTGATAATTGTAATTACTTTCTCATTTCCAAGGGAACAAAACCAGTGTCTCAGAACGCTCAATCAGTAGCACCAGAGGAAAAGGGGATCACATTTGAATTCATGCATACATGCATAATAGTCTGATGGGGGATAGCGCTTGTCAGTTATTCAGCAAAATTGGATCGATTTCAGGGTACATGAACATTCGGAAACAGCATGTCGATTTCCTGTGTGATCATGTTGTCTTAAATGTTAACGTTATCTGCATGGTGAAAAAACCCTTGCACAATCACCACCTGTGGAAAGCAGAAGATTAGAAAAAATGTGTATATTTTCTGCCAATTATGGCAGTAGTAGTTCAGAGTATGATCAAATGAAGGAGAACATGCTGTATAACCGGGCATATATCCAGACCAGGGTGATGCTGTGCTGTGTCAGCAATGCACAGTATATCATATTGTGGGAGTCTGCTGCATCCTCTGCAAACTAGCACTCAGAAGTTGTAGCATGCAAATTGGATTTATCGCAAATGTTTTTGGTCATGTTGGCACTGTTACCTGACCTGCATATTTTATTTAGTAAATAGGGTTCTAAAATAATGCAGACAGCATGTGTAAATAAACAATGCTGTCAGCTGATGCTAGGGCTGGGCGGTATTGCGGTATATGAAGGTATAAAGTGTCAACCGGTAGAGATTCTTCTATACTGTCTATATTGCAGTATGTAAATATCTGTGTACGCAACATTCCACCTGGCTGCGAGTGAGACTGATAGTGAGAGCAACGAACAAACATAGAAAGATATAAACACAGAATGTGGGATGACTCAGAAACAAGTCAAACACAAAAGTAGGAATTTAGTTTTGCATTTTTCTCACGTTCTTGAATGAGAGTGCTCTTTCTGATGCGCGTGAACAACGCGCGTGGAGAGAGAGAGAGAGAGAGAGAGAGAGAGAGAGAGAGAGAGAGAGAGCTCAGCTTCTAATCACTTTACATTCCAAGAGAAAATGAGAAAGAGCTTGTTGATAAAGTGCGGCGTTCTCGGTGGTGTGAAACTGACCCTATGCTTAATCAGAGTTTTTGTCCTAACCAGCCACGACACATGACGAGCGAGAGCGACAGGGCTTTCTATTTTTGAAATGGTTTCTATTTCTGCGACATCACGCCAGGCTGCGCAGTCAACAAATGGGTCTAAAATTATTCTTATTACAGTATATTAAAACCAGCATCTCACTAGCCGGTTCACAAGAACTTGACTTTGGCCGAGGGTGTCACACACCTACCGAATGTTGTGCTTGAGGTCTTGTTCTCTTCAATCGGAGCACTGTCACACACACACCGGTTCAGAATGGCAGTGGGGAGACATACCAGGCTCATTTTGACTTTCTCTCTGCTTCCCTGTCACGTGAAGATCAGCGAAATAACAACAGGAGTACCGCATGACCATAAACAATCGTAACAGACTTAATAAGGATGCCGTAGAAAGCGTTACGGAGCTTATGTGAGAAAATGAGTTGTGTTCAATAAACATACTGTTCCATCTGTAATTTCTTTGTTTTCTACATTTTATTGTAAATTATCCTCATTTTAATGTATTAATATTGAGGTGTGGCATCGCGACTGGTGTGGAAAGACAGTTTACTTGTCGCTAGAATCGTATTGTGTCGCATCTGGTTAGGACAAGGTGTTAAGCTTTTAAGAGAGAAGCAAAATAACACTCTTGTAAACAGCACATTTATGTCTAGTAAGCTATATACAGTATTTGCCGAAAAGGTATCCAGTGTCCAATGGAAGGCTAAATCCAAAACAAATACATGAGAGAGAACTAGACTAGAGAGGTCAAATTTGTTTGCTTGGATTGAAAAATGATGCAGAGGAGATAAAACAGATCAAATATTACTGATAATGTTTTTTAATTGCAATGGACATACTGTTAGTCTACTTTGGACATCCTTTTAAATAAAAAAGGAATTTTATATATTTTTTCAGAAGTTTCTGAATCACTTTCCATCAAAACGTTTCGATATCGTCATATATATTGTTATCGACCAAAAATGTAAAGAATATCGCTGTATAATTTTTTGCTTATATCACCCACCCCTATCACATGGTTATTAAATATATAAATCTTTATATATATATATATATATATATATATATATATATATATATATATATATATATATATATATATATCACAATATATTTTTAGTTTTTTTTCCCTGGAAGACTGTTCCCGTCACATAAAATTACTCATACCGTCATATAGAATTTTGGTCATATTGTCCACCCCTAGTGCATGCAATTAATTCTTAGTAAATTCCCCCGTTTATCTTTTCCACAGTTTATAGCCAGTCTCGTATGTGCTGGTTTCATTTCAGTTTTGTCAAATAGTTGTTGCCTTGGGTGAATTTTTCAATGGTTCAGACGCAATAGCAGCTCACTGAAGTTTGGCTCTTAGCTACGTAATGACCGTTTATGTCAAACTGATTTTGTATACTGGCCTGTCATAGAAAGATAATCAAAACAGTTTTGTAGCAGTACGCTTCTTTTCTTGCCTCTTTGACAGGCTAGTAGTTATTTTTAAGACGTATCTCAAGTATAAGCCAAATGGAATGAGGTATGCCAGGAAATTAACATGGGAGAACATCGTGAAAGGAAGGTAGTTGAAAAGATTACATTTAAATGTATGTTTTTGATAAACACTTGCTCACTGAGAGGTGCACACATTGTGAAAGCAATGATCAGAACAGGTACTTAAGCTTTGAAAGATATAAAAGATTAGGATTCAGTACTCTTTCTCTCTTTTTATAGCTGCTTTATCAGACATTTACTGTCACTTACAGAAAGAGTCTGTTGACAGCCAGCAGCTGTGTTAAAGTCACAGATTTGCACAGAGTAAAGTCCCTTCATACTGTATGATTTGCATCAGGGCTTCAACACACCTATCAGCACAAGCAGCTACTGAAGCATGCCCAGGTTTGACCTCCACATGAAAACCATTGCAGATAGTGTAAGGAAAGAGCAAGTTTACATGCCCGCTTACTATAAGCAAGAAAGCAGGAATTGTACTCATTAAACAGTGAAAATGGTAAAAGCAAACAAAATAGGTAACATGTAATCAGTTTTTGTCCAGTTACTTACTAAAAGTACTTAATAGCTTCAAAACGGCTTTTCCAGTAACAAGCTCCTTTGTAAGTTGAGTAACGGTGTAATGTGACAAAACGCATTAGCAAGTCTGATCCCTTAGTTTGGACAATTCCGTTCATTCACCAAATCATTTCATTCACAAGTCCCTGTGCAGCACTTCATGCCTATTTACTAAATTACTAAATACAATAAACATCACAAAATAATAAAATTATATTATTTATAGGGCTGTTGATTTAAGGTGTTAATATAGTGTGATTGATTATATAATAAACAATGCATTAAATTTACACAATTAATCATACTGCCTAACCAGCACGTTATTCAAGCTTGAAGTACATGTAAAGAGCTGCGTCAGCAGGGGGCAGTCAGCACACCACAACAAACCTCACAAGCAGTGCAGCCACTTAAAAATTAGATGGTCACACAAGACGTGTTCTTGACAGATGGACGAAGCGCAGCAGGATGCAGTGATCTTGAGGCACGATTTGAGATGCTACTCTGCTCACTACAATTGTACAGAGTGGTTATTTGAGTTACCGTAGCCTTTTTGTCAGCTCGAACCAGTCTGGCCATTCTCTGTTGACCTCTCTCATCAGCAATGCATTTCCATCCACAGAACTCCCGCTCATTGGATGTTGTTTTGTTTTTGGCACCATTCTGAGTAAACTCTAGAGACTGTTGTGTGAAAATTCCAGGAGATCAGCAGTTACAGAAATACTCAAACCAGCCCGTCTGTCACCAACAATCATGCAACGGTCATGCTGCCACATGACTGGCAGATTATATAATCATATGAATAAGTAGGTGTATAGGTGTTCGTAATAAAGTGCTCAGTGACTGTATATTGTTGCTGTCCGATGAAAAACACCGAATTACCTCTTCCTACTGTTTGAATTGTTCATTGAAATGAACAATGAAAAGATTTTTAATCAGGCTGTCTGTTTAACAAGTATCTTGTTGAGATTGTTTGAGAAAAAGAGTTTTTCCATGCTCTTGAAAAATTAGTTTTTTGGAGATATGTTTTATTCATCATACAGTGACGATATATAATTATTTGAATTATTATGTATTATCTATGTTGAATTATCTTTATTTTGGGGCCTTTCTCAGCAAATATTGAAATGCGATTAATTGCGATAATTTCATTAATTAATCAGCATGTCATGCAATTAATTCTATTAAAAGTTTTAATCGTTTGACTGCACTAAATATTTATAAAACATATTTAATAAAATAATATAATATTTAGTTAAAAGCTGCTATTTATGTTTCCTATTCAGTCATATAATTTATGAAATGTTCTAGTTTTATTGGTAGTTTGTGGTTTAAATGTAACTGTTCAAATGCTGTTTAATGCATTAACCCTAATAGGGATCCTCACTGTTTTGTGCCAGATATCCTGACTTTGACTGTCATGACAGCCTTTCGGCCATGCATTTTTTCCTGTGATTTTTCTGATATGCCTTTGATATTTTGTGAAATTCACAACTCAATATAGTATATTAGATACACATGATTCTTCTTTTCTTTTTTCTTCTTTTTTTATTGCCGTATAACGGTAAGCTGCACACAATGTCAAAATTCAAATTGTCTGAACTTTGAATGCCACATTATAATGCTTGACCTGCATGTAACAGTGGGGGTAATGCGGTAGCTTGTAGCTTCACTCCACAGCATTAAATCTATTGGGAAACGTTGACAAGATTCAGGTGAAAGTGCCTTAAATTCAACATGAAATCAAAATATTATATACTGTAATTTTTCTTAATACACATTCTTTATAAACATACATGCTGTATGTTTTCTGCTAAGAAAGAAAGAGCAACCTTGGAGCAATACAATTTTCCTCTGGGATGGTGTAATTGGGCAGCACAGACTAGATAAAATTTCAGTTATGTAATCATTTGGCAAGGACTGCATGGAATTTCTCTTGATGCAACTTTTTTTCCAACCACTTGGTAGAGAATTGCTATTAGGACAGAACATTAAGCGGAAGAATAAGCTAGTTAAATTTGAGTATCTGTAAAAATAATGCATTATAGAAATAATGTTCATTCATACATGTAGTGGCCAGATATATTCTGTATGCACATACGGATATACAGTAGGCTGGCTATCTAACTTAAATATTTGTTTAGGTTAATGCATATTAAGTGGAGGTTAATCCCTATTGATTATTTTCAGATTCCTCAGCTAATTAATTGTATTGCACATTTCTCTGTGAACTTTGCTTGAATGATTTGAATATAATATTTATTTATTTATTTTTGGTTAATGTCAATTATTGAAGCCACAAAAGTTTAAAATATATGGTTCCCTTTCTGTCACTCACTCGACGTTGTGTCGATATAGTGACACTAGGGGTCGCTCTTGGGAGCCCCAGACACCTCTGATCTTTGAGAAAAGGCCAGTGGGAATTGGCGATTGGAATTTGCATGCCACTCCCCCGGACATACGGGTATAAAAGGAGCTGACTTGCAACCACTCATTCAGATTTTTTCTTCGGAGCCAAGCGGTTGTGTTCAGCGAGCTGAATCCCTCTGCCGTTCCATTCATCTCTGAGAAAGCTGTTGGATTTACGACGCATTATAGCGGCTTCTCCCCCTCGTGCACTGTTGAGTGCAGAGAACGCCCCTGGGTGCTTCGACAGTCTAAAAGAGTATATATTCTTGGGATAAAAGAGTATATTTTCCCTACTAAAAGAGTGGCACTGACGGAGAGCATCTTTTTAAAGTGTTTATTTCCTGGTTGCGTTCGTTACCTCTCTGCATCCAATGGACACGATCGCTGTCTTACGTGTTTGGGCGCTGCCCACGCGGAGACAACGTTCATGGACGGGTCATGTTCTCACTGCGAGAACATGACCATGGCAACGTATAAATATTCAATATTTTCATGTCCTCCAGCTAAAGTGTCAGTTATGCTAAACATTGAGCATGCAAAATTACTTTGGACACTGCAACAATGCAAACCAGGTTTTAGGTTTTAATAAGTCAATCTGTGATTTTAGAATGACATCTGATATAGATGGATTTTACAGTTCTGCTGCATCATGAGAAGTCAAAACAATGTAGATAACACTGCTGAAGTTTGCATACTTTTTTTTTTTCTTTTTTTTTGTGGGTTTTTTTTCACGTAAAAGATTTTGTGAGGTGTTGCGTATGACAGTGGTCTTAGAGTACTGGTAATCCTGTTTGTTAACACAATATTGTTATGGTGGAAAGAGTATTTAAACTGGTTGAATTAAATACTTTGTAAAAGCAAAATACTCTGAATAGGCTACTTTAAACACTACTCCCATTGCTATGACTTATGTTTTCATCTGTTTGTGTGTAAGCATGTTTTGGTGTGCAGTGTTGTTTGACCGGTCCATCAAGTATCTATAAATGAATTATTATTAATAAATAAATCACTTACTATAAGTCGCAGGACCATAAACATAAAAAAAATTAAAAATAATTCTTATACTCTGGAAAATACAGTAATTCTGTCAATAAGGAATTGATTGGATTGGGAAAATACACATTAAAAAGGTCGAGGGATTTATAACGTCAGCTGAAAAGGAACATCAAGTTATCATTTTTTGAATAATTACAAAGACAATGATTTTCTTAAACTTATATTTGAATTTGTTTTATCAAATAATTTGCACAGATGAGTCATTTTCAATAACACCAGTATCGTGTGTTATTTTATTTTAGTGTCTGCTGTCGGGTAAATGCTCCAATGGGTCATGTGAATGTAGCTTATCACAAGTCCCATTTGGGTTTGTTTTGTACATAAAGTTACAGTTAAGATGTCCTTTCTCCATCACTTGAGCAATGACATGGAATATATGTGTGTTTGTGGTGTGTATGTCAGTGTAATGACCCCTGACACATTGCAAAGGTTCCACCCTATTACAACCAGAATTAATGCTTTAAACATGTTAAATGAATCACATGTGTTAACACGTTAATTTCATGAGCTGTAATTGGTCCGTTTAAGCCTCTCATCCACACTGGACAACCTTTTTCCTCCTTTGAAAAGTAGATTTTCGTTAACACATTCTAGTACCACATACTTTATAAAATGATGATGTTAGGTAATAGAAAAGTATTTAAATGAAAATGGATTAGTGTGGACATGGCCTTAGATTGTTAATTTTTAATGGCCTTTTTCCAGTAGAATAGTCTTGAACAGACAGGAAAGTATAGAAATAGACAGTAGGAATGGGATTAGTCATGATCAGTGTTGAGTAAGTTACACTAAAAAAGTAATTAATTACTAACTACTAATTAAATCTTCTACAGTGTAATTATATTACTTATTACTCTGTCTGAAAAGTAATTGTATTACTTATTACTAATTACTTTCTAAAACCCTTATCAACCTCGACCAGATAAAAAAATACAAGGATAAACATGAAGCTGTTCTTTTAATTCTTTCAAATGATTCATATAAAATCAAATAAGGGGCAGTGGTGGCTCAGTGGTTAAGGCTCTGGGTTACTGATCAGAAGGTTGGGGGTTCAAGATGCCACTGCTGGGCCCTTAAGCAAGGCCCTTGACCCTATCTGCTCCAGGGGCACCATATCATGGCTGACCCTGCACTCTGACCCCAGCTTAGCTGGGATATGTGAAAAAAAAACAAAATTTCACTGTATATGTGCAAATGAGTGATAAATAATTAATTATTCATGAACTGGCCAAAGGATTTTAGGGAACAGCATTAAATTACAAAAAAATATAATTTAACATTAGACATTTTATATAGAATTGTTCTATAGTCTATACAGTATAGAAGTAAATGTAATTGAATTACTGAAAAATTAAGAGTAATCCCTTACTTTTTTCAATGAAAAAGTAATTTAATTACAGTAATTAATTACTTAGTAATGCATTACACCCAACACTGGTCATAATTCAGCCCGAATTCATACCTGCATCCCTGTGAACACAATTCAAGAGCACATACACTTCCTACTGTGCCATGCCTCCATGATATATTCATTATCTTACATGTTGTTCAGAATTCCAGGGGAGCTAAAGGTATGACAGCAGCCACTACATGTTAGTCACGTCTGCGTTTATTTAAACCACGCGAGTACTGCTATGTGTTGGTTAAAAACGCATTTGCATTTTAATGAGGGAAAGCCAAAGCATTTGTTGGGTGGCAGGCCAGAAGAATCGACAAGCTTCTAAAAATGCTGAGTTCATGGTGAATAGCGCATTAATCATTGTGACTGGGCTTCCATTACAGCAAGTGGACTCAAAGTAGCGTTCCACTTTATTATCCGCGTGGCACAATATGCTGTCATAATAGACCGAGGAGGAGCGTGAAGGCTTCTGATAGAGGAAGCAAAACAACGTTAGTCTCACTTCCCAACATTCCTTGTGGGGACTCAGTGATAGTCCCATAAACAATAGTACTAGTATGCCAACTTCATGGGTGGTAGCAAAGTTTCAAATGGAGAAGTCCTGAAGTTTTCTGAAGTCATACAATCACTTTGATGACCCGACTGAAATGTAAGTCATTATTCAGTCTTAAATTAAATAAAATCATGGATCAGTTTATGTATACAGAGCCTAAATCAAGTCAGTAACATCACACCTCATTGGTTCTTTTGTGTCTCGTGACCAAACAATAGGACACAAGAACCAATGAGGTTATTCCATCCTCTTTTTTTTTTCTTTTTTTTTTTTACATTTATTTACAGGATATGCTGATTAATCTAGTAATCACAATTAATTGCATATATAAATATTTTCTGTGACAAGTTAATCATTAAATAGACATACAAAAAGTGGCTTAAGAAGTCCATTTATTTTATTTCCATATTACTGAACACAAATCTACAGTCCACAGCAATCACATTTTGCAAGTAATGTTGTCCTTCTGTCCAAGATAGACTTAAGGTGCAGTTCACACAGGATGCATCTCTCTTGCATTTGCACAATTTTTTTAATTGTGGTTCGCGTTTAGCTGTTTTTCAATGTCTACTGGCGTAAATGTGGCATTTAAGATGCTGTTAAAAGCGTAAAAATAATAATAAAAAAAAAACATGCCTGAAAATCTTTGCGTTCTTTTCTGTTGCATGCCTCTGCATACACATTAGCCGAAGCAGCTTGAACATTTTTGTTTTTTGTGTGATTTTAGCTAAACCACACAATTTATAATATCACTGTTGTTCGATTTTATTGCTGATCTGAAACATGTTATTTGATTGTAGTCTTGAACAGTTGTTTTGGAGATTGCGGTGTTGACTGAATTTGCCCAGAGGCATTACAAATATGGCCACCAAGTGACCTGACATGCCTTAAAGGGACTTTGGCTCTGCCTACTGTAGCTGTTTTTGAACTGAAGAATGCATACTGTGTGAACTAGAGGTAGACCAATATAGTGGTTTTAGAGATTGATCACTGCCAAAAATGGCTTTTTTTTAATTATCGGTTAGCAGCAAAAATCTATGCCAATAGTTGTCGATAGTTTAAATATATATATATTATTATTCCTCCGGAGGCATGATTAATAACGTTATGTTTTATCATTTAAAAAATGTTTCTTTTTTACATTTAATTAATTTTACTTAACAAACATTAATTTGACAACCCTTACACAAATATTTTAAACTTTTCTTAGGCAGAGGTTATTTGCACTAAGTGCAATAACGATAGATGCTATTTTATACCCCGGTGCAAAAAGTGGCAATTACTATTTGCTCTCCTAATTAAATACTAACATACAGTATAACTGCAGTGTGTTTATTGTATTTATTTAGTCTCTCACAGACACCCTACACCTAAACCTACCCCAAACCTTCCCTTACAAAAATGAACCATGGTTTTACTACAATAATACAATATTTACTACAATGTTACTATAGTAAAATCATGGTTATTTTTACCCTCATCTCATTCTCTAAACTCCCTGACCTTCACTGTGACCAAGTCACTGCAAGAACTTTTGCAAGTAATGTTGTTCTTCTGTCCAAGATAGACTTGGACAGAAGGACATACGTACTACTCTCACTGTTTTTGAGAATCACAGATATGAGAGTAGTATGGTAGTAAGACATTCAGTACAAGGTCTATATGTTCCATGGAGCACCACAACACATTATCGGAACACACAGGACACATTTTTTCCGACACAGATTGGACACATGCTGAAATTAGCTCGGTAGACTGGTGCCCCTGAAGCGATGGCGTCCTAGGCAGTCGCCTATGTTGCCTAATGAGTTGACCGGCCCTGCACACTGTCGTTGCACCCCACGCCACTGGAGCAAATTAACTTCAGTTTCCACCAGACTCTTGGAGTGCAAAGAGCCATGCTGTGTGGCAGGGGCTATTTACACCTAGTGCAAATAGTCACTTTTTTTGACCAATAATATTGATTGACCAATAATACATCTTAGGAAATCTTAGGAAATCTTAGGAAAGCTTTTGTGATTTTTGTGACTGCGCTAATGTAGCGCAACTTGCAACGACTGTGCGCAACATCTCATCTAATTTAAGTGAGAGCACTAATTCTAAGTGCTATTTTTGTGCCAGTGCAAAGTGCAAGTGGGCATGGGTAGAAGTGTTTGCGCTATCTGTGGGTGTATGTGTGCAAACTGTGGGTGTATTATATGTGAGAAAAGAAATAGGTCATTGCGTTAAGACGCTTCAAAAGCATGTCTGTTTTCAGTGCAAAGTCCAAACTCAGTTTCTGCATTTGCAGTTTGGTGATACCACCAGCAAGTGGTAATAAAGTTCATGTCCAAACTCTGAAAATACAGTGGCACAACAAATTATGTCCATGATTATCACAATTGTATTTATGATCTAATTTGTATTGGTATTTTTCCACCTGTTGTCGTAAAGCTATTTTTAAGTCTGCAAAAGGGGCCGGTGGAAAAAGCTGGAGAGAGTAAAATGTTTGGATTTTGTATGATTGTTTTGACCACTTCTTTATTTTGATCATTTTTTAGTTTCATTTGAAGTGTAATTTGAATAAAGAAATATTTTTGTTAAAAAAAAAAAAAAATGGTGTGTCAGTAAATTAATTAAATTTTTCAAAATCAAATTCAACTGGTAGAAGTGAAGTGCATTCCGATACAATCACTGTTAATACTAGCCATGATTTGTGTGTAGGTAGATGAAAATGATTGATAATTGGCTACTTATAACTGAATGGAGCGTAAGTACAAACATTAACAAGGAAGCTGTTAATGCAAAAAAGTAGGGCTGCCCCCGACCAAAGATTTTCCTAGTTGACTAGTAGGAGTTAATTTAAGCCATTAGTTGACTAGTCACACGTTTATGATATTAATTTAATTACTTGGGGGGGGGGGGGGGGCATCAGAAAGTTTGTGTTCCAGTTTGAGTTCCAGGGCTGAGAAAGAATGTTATAAGTAACATTGCTAACACTGTTCTACACTACAGAGAAATACTAAACCGTAATAATATAAATATACATTTTACAAGCTTACACACGAAGCAAGCTGCAGCGACACCGGCAAAAGCTGTAATGATCCTGAATGTGTCGGAAAAACCAGCAAGGAGACTGTCTGAACATTTTGTTAATTTTTAGAGAGAAATGCACACTAGGATTGTGCCAACAGATGATGATCACGGGGATCGACGATGGTCAGAGTGATCGCCAATATCTGATGCCTTTGACGATGTCAAGACGATATTTGGTTCATTTTCCCATGTATTAAATTGTTATTGTTATTGTTATTGTTATTGTTATTGTTATTCTTATTCTTATTCTTATTCTTATTCTTATTAGGCTATTATTATCAAATTAATATTACAAATAATTTGCCCGTAGACACACAGACACGCACTTGAAGAAACACTTTATTATATTATTAAGAAGACAGAAAAGATGACAGAAAAGCCATCTATGTGCATGTATGACACGCTGTTTGTATGAAGGCATGCAGTCTCGTGGAACATGCGCATGTAAAAGGTTCTCACTCTTTCTTTGTTTCTGTCTTCCGATTTAAAAAAAAAATAATTGTTGCAAGAGCAATATCATCTATGAGTGCTGTAAATGTAAACTCTGCAGCCTGTGATTAAAACATAAAATAATACAAAAACACATTCACCTCGAACCGTGATTTATATTTCAGTGATTATTATCATCATTATAATGATTATTTTTACATTTATAATTGTTTTTATGTCTTCATTTGTGTAAGTAATTTTCCGCCATGATGTTAAGACGGATTCTTGCCTGATGGTAAATGGAAAGGTGTATATACAGGGTTGGGAGTGTTACTTTTGAAATGTATTCCACTACAGATTACAGAATACATGCTGTAAAATGTAATTTGTAATGTATTCCGTTAGATTACTCAAGGTCAGTAACATATTCTAAATACTTTGGATTACTTCTTCAGCACTGGTAGATTTTTTCACTTGTTTTGACTATAAAAACTCTTCCAGTACAGTAAGACAAAATACACGTTAAAAATACATTCTCTGAAAAACCTAAATATCTTATGCAGTGTTGTTTCTTAAACAAGATAAAACAATTTATCTTGTTTCAAGGATTTTTAGATATTTTTACAGGAAAACAATACAAAATGTATTATCAAGAATAAGATTTTTGCCCTAATATCAAAGGTCTTACTAGAAAAAAAGAAATTATGATCCAACGTGAATTGTCTTGATAAAAAAAATATGATCGTGCATGGTAACGTGCATGTAAAATGGTTGACATTTTACACAAGGTTTATTTCTATTTCTTCTGCTCCAAACTTACTTCAAATGTACTTCTCTGCTGCTCGTATGAATGTAACACATCATAAGAAAGTGTTTCACCGCTGTTTAAATGCACTTTGGATCGCATCATTTATAAATGTTTTCCATCTGAAAGGACTAAATATTAAATGAATCAAATGACAATAAAATGCCAAGTAATCTCTTCAGTAATCAAAATACTTTTTGAATGTAACTGTATTCTAATTACCAATTATTTATACAATTACCATACCGTTATATTAATTAATAATTTATTATTATTTTATCACTTCATTATTTTAATTGCTTTTTCGTTTCGTTTGGAGTGCAATTTGAATTTAGAAATGTATTTGATTTAAGCTTTTCGTTTTTTAAATAAATTAATTAAATTTTCAATGCAAAATCACTAAAGCAAGAATATTCATGGATCCCTCAGCCCAGGGATTGCCGATGTAATTGGATATTGCAATATGTGTATATATCGTGAAGAAGGGAACAAAACAAATTTATTCACACACATGATGTATTTTCCCAGATAATGAAATACCCGACCGGTAGAGAATGCACAGATGAAGTAGGTTCTTTGCCAGAGAGATGTTGACAGCTGTTGTAAAACCATCTTTCAACACACTTTTTAATTGCACTTATTTTTTTTTTTCCAGTTTCATTTGAATTTTTAGTTAAAATAAATAAAAAATAAAGTTCTAAGTTTGAAATCAAGGTGTCTTGCTTTATTGTGTAGGCTTAACCCTAACCCTGCTCAGGTGTTTTAGAGAGGAAGCTCCTCTGTGGATTGGTTTGAACCCACAGCTTTGATTGTTGTAGTTTATAAGAGAATTATTGTAATAATGGACACTTAAAGGCGCAGTCACATTTACCTCCGCATGGCGAAATTCCACAGACTAAATACAGTCATTTCGATGGGAATCCACGCAATCGTGAATTTTGTGCTTTGGACTTCCGGTGGTGAAAAATTTTCCCTCACAGATTTCATGTGGAGTTCAAGTTTGGTGAACTTTTACAGGTGAATTCGCCATGTTGACCAATAGAAAGTTGCTTGGTTTGTGTGTGGTGCTTCATACACAACTACACTAAATATTTACTATGCACAAAAATATAATTTTAGTCGTAAGTTTCTTTTTAACTTCACTCTCACAGAGTATAAAGTGCAGCATTAAAAAGAGGCTGCTTGGCAATTAATTTTTTGCTGGTTTCACATGTGCTCAACATCCGCCCACTCCTTTTTCGCCCGCAGAATTTCACTGTGCAAAGGTAAATGTGACTGCGCCTTAAAGGAACACATTTTTAGTTTGGTGTTCATGGAGTATGCATGTCTTCACTGCAAAAAAAAAAACAAAAAAAAATTAATGTGATTTATTTACTTGTCAAGCAAAATGGGATAAGATATTAAGTCTTGTTTTAAGATAAATCTGACACTATTTAGTGAACTTTAGACTTAAAACAAGAAAAACAAATCTGCCAGTGGGCAAGCAAAATAAATGTGTTTTCCCTTTGAATTAAGTTTATTTTTCTTACCCCATTGGTAAACATTTTTTTCTTGTTTTAAGCATAAATCTCATTAAATTAGATTAGATTTAAGACTTAAAATCTTATGCCAGTTTGCTTGACAAGTAAATAAATCAAGTTTTAATAATGTTTATATATTTTTACTGGAAAACGTGACACTAGGGGTCACCCTTGGGAGCCCCAAACACCTATGATCTTTGAGAATAGGCCAGTGGGAATTGGCGAGTGGAATTTGCATACCACTCCCCCAGATATACGGGTATAAAATGAGCTGGCTCTCAACCACTCATTCAGGTTTTGCGCTGAGGAGTCAAGACAGGGTCCCGGCCATTTCAGCGGGTAGTACAGCGTTGTGGCAAGAGAGACACAACGTTAACCAAGACGTTCCCTATCTGACACTCACTCGAAGTTGTGTCGATGTAGTGACACTAGGGATCCCTATACGAAATGCCACAACTAGCTGAACTGTGTTACGTGGACTGCCGGTGCAGGTGCAAGCAAGCCGTTGCGTGCCCAATAGCAGGTGCACCCAGTCTGCACGTAGCCTCTCCCAACGCCCCCCTGAGCACCAGGTCCCTGTGAGCACACAACAGGTCTCGAGAGTGGGCTAGAATCAGCTAGTCGTCGAGATAATTGAGGATGCGGATGCCCACTTCCCTTAGCAGGGCAAGGGCTGCCTCTGCGACCTTCGTAAAGACGCGAGGCGACAGGCCGAAGGGGAGGACCTTGTACTGATATGCTCGGCCCTTGAAAGCGAACCGCAGGAAGGGTCTGTGCCGAGGTAAAACCGAGACATGGAAGTACGCATCCTTCAGGTCTACCGCCGCAAACCAATCTTTCTGGGTCAGCATCTTGAATGAGAGTCTGTGCAGGGCCCAGTTTAGTACTCGCAGGTCCAAGATTGGCCACAACCCACCGCCTTTCTTTGGCACGATGAAGTATGGGCTGTAGAACCCCTTTTTCATCTCGGCTGTAAGGGACCGGCTCTATCGTGTCCTATCGCAGAAGGGTCATGATCTCCGCATAGAGAGCAGCGGCGTTCTCGCCCCTCACTGAAGTGAAGCAGACGCCGCTGAATGCGGGCAAGCGGCGGGCAAACTGAATCGCATAGCCGAGTCGGATCGTCCTGGCCAGCCAGCGCGACGGGTTGGAGAGCACTAGCCATGCCTCCAAACTCCGCGCGAGGGGCACTAAGGGGACGACCGCGTTTGACGTACCTGCGGTTGGGGCCTCGCGGTGGGGAGGAGCAGGAACCACCACATCGAGGAGCCTCGCATGCCGAGCTAGTGGCTGTGCTGAGGGAAACATCAAAGCACTTACCTTGCTCCATATACCCAGCATAGGACTGGTCAGCGATGGGTGAGGGGGTTGAGCGCCCTCACCGCGCATTATGACTGCCTGGCTGTGGGTGTGCCGCAGCCGGGTGCATGAGGGTGGGGGGCCCGCGTTCGTAGTGCCCTGGCTGCGAGTGTTCGGTGTCCGGCAATCGTGATAACAATGGCTGTAAACACCAGCTGTGTGACCTAGGCTGTGTGCAGCCCCTTGGGTGTGCAGCAAAAACAAAACAAAAGAGAATACAGGATTCTCCTTCCGGCCCTCCACCGGGGTACAGAGTGGTCTGGATACCAGCTCCGGGGTTCCTGCAGGCCTCTTCTTCCCTGGGTCATCCGTCTCAGGGGCACTTGGGGGCCTTCCTGGGGCTCTTAGCGCCGGACCGTGAGACGAGGGCGTCAGCTTCCTGCGGGGGCTCTACACCGGGGCAGAGCAGTCAGCTCGGGCTGGGACGGAGCCGTCTGAGTTGCTGCCACAGGGGGACACCCTCGGTGGCAAGCAGACGGGGTGTGGGACCTTGAACTGTGCCAGAGCAGGATGTGTTGTATCGCCTCCATCTGTTTCTTCACCGCTGAGAACTGCTGGGCGAAGTCCTCAACGGTGTCATCGAATAGGCCACCCTGGGAGACGGGAGCATTGAGGAAGCGGACCTTGTCGGTGTCCTTCATCTCGACCAGATTCAGCCAAAAGTGCCGCTCCTGGACCACCAAGGTGGGCATCGCCTGCCCGAGTGCCCGCGCCGTGACTTTCGTCACCCGGAAGGTGAGATTGGTCACTGAGCACAGCTCCTGCATCACTTCAGGGTCAGGACTACCCACATGCAGCTCTTTCAATGCCATGGCCTGGTGTAATTGCAGGAGGGCCATGGCATGCAGGGCGGAGGTGGCCTGTCCAGTGGCACTGTAAGATTTGGCCACCAGAGACGATGTAGACTTACAGGCCCTGGACGGGAGTCTCAGGCGATTCCGCCAGGTGGCGGCGCTTTGCGGGCACAAGTGCACCGCAACCGCCTTATCCACCTGAGGAATCTCCATGTACCCCCTGGCCGCCCCACCGGCGAGGGTAGTGAGAGCAGACGAACCCAGAATTTGGGTCCGGGCAGTAAAAGATGCCCGCTACAACTTCATGAGTTCTTCGTGCACCTCCGGGAAGAATGGGACCAATGTGAGCAGTGCTCTGAACCCAGGAACCAATCGTCAAGCCGTGAAGGCTCAGGGCAGGGTGGAGGGTTCCACTCCCGCCCAACACTCGTGGCGGCCTGGGCAAGCATGGCAGTCAGCTCCGCATCAGCCTCAGACTGGGCAGTCACACCTGAAGGTGGAAGCCCAGTCGAGTCCTCAGCGTCCGAATGTGCCAACCTGCTCTCCGATGCTGCGATCGAGAGCTCATCCTGCTCACGAGCTCCAAAAGAGACATTAAACTCACCCTGAGGCGAGCTGCCTGTCTCATCCCAGAACTCGACCAGGGCAAACAAGCATACCGGGGAATGGTAGGTCCGTGGGGGATTACACGGTGGAACAACTCCCATTGAGGTCCCCAAATCGCCCCCAGCGCAAATCGACCCGGCCTCGTACCTGTAGGTAGAAAGCCCGGGGAGGGGAGCAGCTGGAGTGGCTTTACCCCGGAAGAAGGAAAGCCGCGACCGCAACATTGGCATGGTCATGTTCTTGCAGTGAAGACACGAACCATCCATGAACGCCGCCTCAACATGACTACAGCCCAGACACGTGAGACAGCGCTCATGGCCGTCAGAGGCGGAGAGTTAGCGACCGCATCCAGGAATTAAACACAGACGGAAAGTCATCTTTAAAAAGATGCTCTTCGTCAGTGCGCGCTCTTTTAGAAGAAATATACTCTTTTATTTGCAAGAATATATACTCTTTCAGCTGTCGAAGCACCCAGGGGCGTACTCTGCATCAATCACGCAGAGGGGGAGAAAGCCGCTGAAATGCGCCATATATCCAACAGCATACACTTCTCGATGTGAGGTGAATGGAACGGCAATGGAACTCGCTGCTTAACACCACTCTGAAGAAAAAATCTGAATGAGTGGTTGCGAGCCAGCTCCTTTTATATCCATATGTCCAGGGGAGTGGCATGCAAATTCCACTTGCCAATTCCCATTGGCCTTTTCTCAAAGATCAGAGGTGTTTGGGGCTCCCAGGAGCTACCCCTAGTGTCACTACATCGACACAACATCCAGTGAGTGACAGATAGGGAAAAAGACAAAATTACTTAATAAAAAATTTATCATTTTTTGCAGTGTTATTGATGGGGCTGTGGGGGGTAAAAAAATAAATAAATAAAAATCAGTACACAGAACACTATTCTAGTCTACGCCTTGTTAAAAACGTCCTTCATGTAAAAAATTGATATTTGCCATTCTGGTAAATGAATGCAAGGATAATTGCTAATGGTATTTTGACCTTACTTTGTTGAGTTTATTGTTCTTCAAAAATGCATCACAAGTTTTGTGATAATTAAAGTGATAATTTCAATACATCAGTGGGGAAGCACTGTTGTGTGGCTTGTACAAAAGTTAATTGAGCAATCAATGCGTTTTTAATGAGTGACTGTCTACGGAATATTTATATCGTAATTTATCTCCCGATGCACCAAGGTGACAAGTTAGGTGTCCTTGTGGCGATCCTGGATGAGGGAACAAAGTGAAGTGCTGTCGTTTTCGGCCATTGTCGACACAGTCTACTGCTAATCTGATTGAGGAGCAAGACTTTGACCACAGGCCATTTCTGTACCACTGGAGAGACCCGTTTACAGATCTAGACTGCATCTAATGGGTTGCTTTAAATAGACGTGTCCTAAAACTGGTCCTGGGCAGTCCCTAAATATCCGTGTACCGATATCCTGACTGTAATAAATGACAGCTGTGGAGTAACAGCAATTAAAGGGGTGCATGTGTGGGCAGAATGAAGGTGACAACAAAGGAAACAGTCAAGCAGTTTCTACTTCCTATGTCAGGTACATTCATTTCATTTAAAATTCTAATTTCCTGGTATTTCTAACATTGGCTGATGTTATACTGTCTTATGTTAAGAAAAAAAAAAACACTTCGGAATATGTTGTCAGGGTAACAGGAATGGTTTGAAATTAAGTCAAATTACTCCAATAATAGGCAGGTAAGTACAATGCAATTTTGCTCTGTTGGTAGCCTCCATTTCGCAGTCACATTTTCATTAATATTTTAATTTTTTTCTCCAATCGCTTATTTTTCTCTTATGTAAGAAAACAAAAAAGAAAAACCAGAGAAAAACCAGTGCTGTTGAGTGTTGTTATCATTATAATAAATGTCAATATTTTGCAGCGCCAATGCAGAATGGGTGATCAGAATGTGATTCTGATATCTGTGAGAAACAGTTATATGTTAGCTTTCACCTATACATCGCCAAAGATGCAAATTAGCCTCCAAAGCACTGGTTCCATGGCAATTTCTTTATAAAAAGCTGTAACAAAAGTAAGTAGATATGCAGTTGGAAGATTTCGTAAATCAGTGGTTCCCATCTGGTAGTCGCTGGTCTGCTCTGATCAGACTGATCTCACAGGAAGATCTGTGACAGGAGGGCGATTGTTTTGTCTGCGCTTTCTTAATTTCTGAACTACCCTGGTAGAGATGGGCATTCCTGCTCTTTTTGTTCGGCTCAGCTCACCAAAAAGAGCCGGCTCTTTTGGCTCCTAAACAGCTCTTTAAAAAAAAAATATGTGTTGTATTATTTCAAGTCAAACGGTTTGCGATAGTTTGACTATGATTGGTGTTAAAACAATTCTAATTAAATTATTAAATGAAATCATACTCTACCTTAACCACAATGTATTTAAAAATGCATTGGTTTGTTATGAAATACATCTCCATGTGTGGAGGTGCTGGCTTCACCACTGTCACTAGCAGGCCCGCTAGCATCACATTTGGGTGCACAGTTCGGATATGCCGGTGTAGGTTGTGCGTAGAACCGTCTTTTATATGAGATTTTGTTTTGGCAAATTCTACACTGTGCTCTAACATTTTCTACATTATTAAAATGCATCCAAATGCTACTGTGCTTCCGACTCATTTTCCAGCTGTTGTTTTCACAGCTGTCCTTCCTCTCTCTCCACGGCTGCTAAGTGTGTGACTGTGTCTGTGAGTAAGTTGGCTCCACCCTCCCTCACGCATCTTTGGTTCATTGGTTGACACTGCATGTCTGATTGACAGGAACAACAGGTGAGGCTCTTAGTCTGAGCAGACAGTCAGAACGAATGTGTGTGCACTTGAGCATTTAGGCCTATATTATTTTATTTCTTTTTTTGTTCTTTGAATTAGTTAATTCTATTCATTTAAATCTTTTGATTATTCATATCTTAATTATTTTGTATTTTTATAAATAGATCCGGCTCTTCTGATATGCGAGCCAGCTCCCAACGTTCACCTACAAGAGCCGGCTCTTAGAGCGACCCATCACTATATCCTAGTGGCCGTAGCTGGAACTATAGTCATGCACATGCACAACAGGAATGAGTACAAAACTGCATTCTATAATTACATAAATATACTCCTAATCCTAACCCAAACCGTAAACCTAACACTAACAGTACTGAGACTAAATCAGCATTTTTGCAAATCTAGTATCTCTCTAGCTGGAGATCAAAAAAGATGTGATGTCAAAGGCACAGTGCAAACCATTTTTGGGGTGCTGAAGCAAAACCAGTTGAGAACACACTTCCTGAGTCATGTCCTTCCCTAACACCAGCTCTTCAGAGTTCAGACTAAGATCTAAATTATTTTCTAGAATGTAATATGAAATCAATGTGACCCCAGAGTGCTTTTACCCCCAGCAATGTAGGAATGATTGTTGCAGAAGACTGCTGCAAACATATCAGTCACATTCCAGTAAATCTGTGTGCATTTGCCAATATATGAATTTCTGGAACATAAATAATGACGTTTATCAACACACTGTTCACATAGTGTGAAGGCAGGCAAAAAGATACCATATAGCATAGAAATAATGATGAACCTTACATTTCATATTTGAAAATACAGTACATGGATTTGTACTTTAATTTATTAACATTTCTGCCTCTTGGCAGATTTTTTGTTTGTTTGTTTTAATGGTCAGTAAATGAATGAGCTATAGCCTACTTTGCAATAGTTCCTAAAAGACCACCTTGCACTAGGTATAACCTGTTATATGCAGTCACGAACAAACGCTAACAACAAAAGCATTTTGGATCCAGGACATCATCAATGTAGGCTACATAATTTTGTTTTTGCTAGTAACTCATTTATTTTGTGTGTTTAAAACTGTTTGGTTTGTACATACATTGTATCACTTGAAGGCCACCAGAAACTACTAAAAGTATTTTCCTATACTGTAGCTTGTTCTAGTCAACATTTTTACACAATATATGAAACTGAATAAGAAAGTAACTGCTATCAGAAAAAAAAATGTACATTTTCCTGAAGCTCTGAAATAAAAGACGGAGCCAGAGAAAAATGTTTCTAGAAAAATACATTAGAAAAAATACTATATAGAAACAACTGAGACAATTGTTGACATAGTTGGAGTGCAGAGCTACTAAATTAATGTGGATATCATAGCCCAGATAATTTGGTCATGAGAGAATTTGATGATAAATTTTTAGTTCAAATTTAAATTTGTACAGATTTTAGTAACTGAGATAGTAGCAATAGTGACTACTTTCCATTTAATTTCATAAGAGAAACAATTGAGATACTGTATTAAAGAGATCTCATTTGTGATGTTCCATTCCTAAGGACAGTTATTTGGAACAATTCTTCTTTGCTTTGAGAACAGTTGCTACCTTTATGGCTTATTGAAGAGCTTTGGGTTTAGCTTTTGAAATTTCACCAAATCCCTTAATCTTATTGTAGGTAGAAATGGTACAACATGTTGCTGCTTCATTTATCTTTATTTTTCAGACCAGGTCAAATATGTTCAAGTTACCAAGCATTTGGGCAAATTGTGCTATTCCTAAATCCTAAAGCTATTGTTTTGAGTCGCTGGGTGTTTGGCTTTGGTTCAGTCCCTTATGTGCAGGTGCAACACAACTACAGAAAGCCAGTGATCCTCAACTGGTTTCACTTCAGGATCCATATTTTAAATTGGACAATAAATGGCGACACAACACAGTATCAAAATTGTTTTTCGTTCAAGTAAACATGATCACATGGGAAATCGACATGTTGCTTCTGAATGTTCATGTACCCTTGAAATCAACCCCAGTCTGTCGAGTTACTGATAAGTGCCATCCCGTATCAGACATGTTTACATCAATTCAATTGTGATCACCTTTCCATCTAGTGCTACTAATAGTGTGTTGCATGAGCAACTTCCGAGACACGGGTTCCGGTCCCATAGAATCCAGGAAGTGACCACTTTCATATAAACAATGTTGAGCATTATTCGTAGGATGCATTTTACTTTAAAATTTCATTTTTACTCCTGACAGTACTCCTGCACAATGACAAATACAAATACAACACACTTTTGGCACCACCCTGTGGACATTTCACCTGGAAACTGGAGCTTACACGTGCCCATATGTTCAACAACACTTCTAGCTTTGGCCACTGGGCCCACCGATTCTGTGAGATCAGTCTATTGTCCGCAACCTTATCAGAATGGACCTGCAACTTATTTCTGAGAACAACAGCAGTAGGCTTTTATCCAAAATCCTAAGTAAACAGAAATACTCGATGCTTTTGTCTAATGTCAGTCTATTGTTTTCATTCTCACATATCGACTGTAGCACAAAAAATGAAGTCAAACTTGTTTCACCCTCTCTCTCTCAATCCCTTCCCAACTGTCTTATTACTGGCCCTTATCAATCATGGCTTCCTAATAATCCCCATCCATCCAATTGGCTCTATCACTCCACTCTCTCCTCTCCACCAATAGCTGGTGTGTGGTGAGCGTACTGGCACACTATGGCTGCCGTCGTTTCATCCATGTGGATGCTGCACATTGGTGGTGGTTGAGGAGAGTCCCCTGTTCACTGTGTAAAGCACTTTGAGTGTAGTGTCAGAAAAGCGCTATATAAATGTATCATTCATTCATTCAAAGCTCTGTACATGCATACTGGTCACGGGAAGCCCAAAGATTTCCATGATACACATTACTGTCTTATTCTGCCAGACTAATTTTCATAGCAGATGAAAAAAACCTGCTGTTTACTCCACTCTACCATGAGGATTACTGCAATATTATTTGATTATTTTGATGAGCAGAGCATATTAAACAACAGATGCATTATTGCTTAAACAAAACTGCATGTATAGAGAACTAATTTCACAGATTTCTAACAGATGCCTGTGTCTGTTTGTGTGAGAAGTTCATTCCCGAAACTGGTTCCCTGTTGCAAGAGCAGATGCATTTTTACAATGCACCTTTTCTCACAAAGATTAGACTTTCAATGGCATTATAATCTGTATATCTGTTTATCAGTGATGCTTTACCTTAAAAGGATAAGCTGTCAGTTTGGTTAATCACAATTCAAATTAAAACAAGATTTTTAATTATTTTAAAGGTAATTTGGCCCTTATCACCACTCTTATACAGTCAGTGTATCTTTATGGTTTTATTTGTTATTGACCAAGAATATTTCTCCTAAAGAGCCATTCTACCACCTTTGACTTCTGTGAATGTCATTTGCTTTTTATATACAAATATGGGAAGGGACAGATAAAGACCTTGCATCAAATGGAATTTTCAAACATGTTTATAAAAGCTTTTTGATGACAAGTAAATAGCAGAAAATTGCATTTTGAGCGACTGTTTGTCTTTGTTTTGAATTCCAGCCGAATAATGTGTGCCTCCATGAATGGCAAGAAAATTGCTTTAAAATATGCTTGTGGGGATATTGTATGTCTCTCAAGATACCTAGTCAATATTTTTTTTTTTTTCATAATAACCATTGTTGCCAAATGTCATTTGACAAAATAAGAACCAGTTAAAACACATTTTTCCCAAACTTTGGCATGTGTGCCTTTGTGTGTACAAGAAGAAAAAAACACTTTTTTTTACTTTTCCTAAACCTTTTCAGCTATTGTTATCCACTATAATTCTATGTAGTGTTGTGCAAGGGAATATTTTTTTTTTTTTTTTTTTTTGTATAGGTAGCAAGGGCAAATGGGTTTGAGCAACACAAATCTGTTATTTTCATGTCTTTGAAAGGATGTTAATTCCGGTGCAGCTCGCTGTCGCGATTAAACCTGCTTTGTGTGATTTTAAAAATGCTGACAGTGCCAGTGGGAAAATCACAATATCAGCCCAAACCTTAAACATGCACCCCATCCTCCTCTCTCCCACTCAAAAACACTCGGGTATGTGGTGCCAGCTAGGGCTTTAAACATTTTCTCCCATCAACATCATTCAGTGCTTCTGTAAGAGCAATTTAAAGCTGCAGAAATCTTTATAGTCTGTTTCTCAAAAGTTTACTGTAAATGAACTTTGTGCGACCCCACAGCCTCATGCGAGGACTCGCTATTTTGGATTCACTATACGCAGTGCATAATTTAAATTCATTTAAACCCATTGCATACTGTTCAGGACACTCTAAGGAGTCATTTAAGGGTAAATTTCTGACGGACGGAGTCACGTGACCAAACACCATGGCGTCGATTTCCGTGAACTGCCTCTATGGGTGCAGTGCCAACAAAAGTGCCTCTGGTAAGAAACCTCATCACATTTTTTTCACTGAGACCTGTTTGGTTGTAAAGAATAGCACCTCTAGTTTTGTTTGATATGCTGCTTTAAATATTTTGTTAATTTTTCACACTTTTGCACACTGATAAACATGAAGTACTCGGATGAGTGATGTGGAGCGGTTTCTGATAGAGGTTCCAAAAACATGTTCTTTATTTTGAATAACATTTCACAGTAACAAATCTGTGGGTCATTTTGCTTCATTTTAATCTAAATGTTGTTATATTTTTGTTTGTTAACACTGTACAATAAGGTGCTGTTCATTATCATTAGTAAATGCATTCCTTTATATTTACTCTGCATTTTCACATTGAGAATAAATGCATTCATCCAAAAGCTGAATAATTTTGCTTTCAGAGGCTTTATATGAAGTTAGGATGAAAATAAGGTGCATTTAAAACTTTTCTGAGGCCAGTGCAGACAGACAGCTTACTCTAATGATAATCAGTACATAGATTCAGAATTGTTTAATTAAAATATTTATTTTAACATGATTGGCAGTGATTTGTTGATGCTGGCCATTACTTTTATTCAGAATTATGTATTCATTCAAAAACATGAATAATCAACTTTCCTGGACACATAATAAACTATTTGATGAAAAAAACTGACCTTCTATAGTTTGATATTTCTTAAAATCTCACAACTTAGTCCCGCTGTCCATATGAGGACATACATTTTTAGGAAAACTATTTGCTCTAGATTTTATTTTTATTTTATTTTTTTGGCTTGATTGTTAGGTGCTAGTAGTTACAAATAAAAAAAAAATTAAATGGAAAATGCACAGAGAAGTCACACGGGGGTCTCAGGAGGTTAAACTTAAAAGAACTTTGTATATGCCTTGACAGACTTGTTGTAGTTGAAAGTAATTTTAGTGATGATGGGTCTTGATGGTCCCTGCTTTTATATCAAGGAGGTTTATAATACCTGGAGAAAACTATCCTTACACATTCCCATTCATCCCAATGGCAGATGCTTGGCTGGTGCATACAGCACTGGAACTACATGCAGACTGATGGTTTCTGAATGTCCGAACATGAATTTCGTCAGCTATTTTTGAATGGCCGTCAAGCACTGGCCATCAAGTCCAGGTCATATTTCACCTTAGAATCAAAAGAAATAGATAAGATTTAAAGATGAAGTGTGTAATTTCTGCACCATTACCACCACCAAACAAAAGGCAACAATGACATTGTTTTCAAACAGCCATCCAAAAATAACCCCGACTGCTGCTGATCAAACAAACAGATAGCCCCGCCCCAAATCCACACCGTTGGTTGAGTCAATGTTGTTGTGTCAGGCTAGACGGGCCACTCAAACAAACAGGAATTTTTTTATAACGGAGTGTTTACACTTCTCAAAAGAAACATGTACCTTTGAATGGCTTGTTGTAGCTGTCACTGCATATTAAGCTGGGAGAGGAGAAAGTACTCCTGTATGGTACATATTATGTTTTAATGACTAAATATATTTTTCCAGTCAGTGATCATTGGATAATCAACCCTCTTCTTCTGTGAAAATCTGGGAAGAGAGGGTAGAGACATGCAGGTTATAAAACCTGGAAAAGGTGTTAGGGGATGCTCAACCTATTTTTAAGCCAGACATGTGTCTTCTAATGACACGCCCTTTGCCCATGCCCAGGAGAAGGCCATACTCCTGGTGGAATGAGCTTTAATACACATGTGACATTGTATGCCATGCGAATCTTAAGCAGTGACACATGCATAGGGCTGAGCGCCAAGCATCACCAGCCAATCAAATTGGTATAGGGTTTCAAGGTCCGCCCTAGCCCTAACCCTACCCTTACTCCTTAGCCTACCCGTGCTGCAACCTCAGAAGCTGCGAATGTGAATCTTATGCAAATTTTGCAGAACTACATGTAGTTACACAATAAATACACTGTATTGTATGTATTTTAATGTCAGTACATAGTAGTTAAAGACACCTAATATAAAGTGGGACCATATCTTTGATTATGCATCGGGTGAAATGTGATCTGGAAATGTTTTCATAAGGTTCAACAAGTTAATATCAGCAAGACTAGACTGGTTGTACTTTTCCCTTATAACTTGTAAATATCAGTAATGGAATGGGCTTCCACCAAGATCCAAAAAGCCACAGAGGACAGATGGATATCTTTTCCTGTCAAAATGCATTTATTTCCTTCTCAGGAAAGAAAACAAAACAATATGTAACAATATAATGCTTAATTAACATTTTCCAAACAAAGCCTTCCACAGTATAAAGATAGAAATGCACTAAAATATCACCAATTCAAGTAACATTAAACGTTTCCCAAAGTCAAACTGGGAGGTTTTACTAATTTAATTAACTAGTCCCCACATAGATTGCATTTTCATTGCAAGGGGAATTAAATCCCTTAAACTCTCATCCCCCACAATATTAATCAGCTGGCACACTGTGGCTATTCGCTTTGTTACAGCAATCGTTCCTGATTTTGCATCAGGGCGTCTGCACCAGTGTCAAGTTGAACTCCACATGAAAAGCACTTGCAGACAAAAACAACTCATTCTGCATTTTGGTGATAATTAAGACCTGTTGTGCTTCTGTGGTCTTTAAAATGCACCTTACATATGCTGAAAAATACTTGATTTCTGTCACAAGTTCCATCTAGGCTTGTTTTGTACAACAAATAGCATTATGAGCTACTTTTCCCATCACTTTATCACTGACACTAAATCACTGCTGTGTGTGTTTGTGGTGTGCGTCAGTGTAATGGTTCCACGTGGACACATTGCAAAGGTTCCGCCCTTCCAACCAGTGTTTATAGTAAATGTGTTAATCGCGATTAAGAAAAATGTACGCGTTAATCTTTTTTTAATTATTCGCATGCGTTAACAAATTAATTTTGACAGTTCTCGTTATTTTATATTTATAACGTATGTTGCCATGGAAAAGTCTTCCAAAAGCAGCCCATCCATTACCTATATTTCCTTTTTACAGCTTATATTTTAATGCCTTTTCAATAAGTTATGTAAAATGAATGTAGTCTAATATTGGCTGGATAGCGATTCGAGACTCAAGTGCTGAACTCCATACTTTTGAATGGTGTATTAAATGAAAAGTTGTGTATTAAATGAAAAGTTTAAATGAAAAGAGTTTATAATCAGTCTATTAAGATCATTACTTGGCCAGTTGGAATCGCCAATTCGAACACACACACACACCAATAAAACGGTGCTTACGCATAGTCAAGAGTGTGCAGAAGGTGCGCACATACTTACACTAGGTTTATTTTTTAATAAGTGTGCATGTGCATGGGAAATTGCATATGCACATTTTCTCCTGTTCTTTCTCAAATTAGTGGTAGCTAGCAGCAATGAGATCATTCCCAGATGGTTTAGCTAGTCAGCCCCAGTGTTCAGTACACTCACTGAGCAGTTTATTAGGAACACTATGGTCCTAATAAAGTGTCTGTCGTGGTCTTCTGCTGTTGAAGCCCATCCATCTCAAGGTTTGATGTTTTGTGTATTCTGAGATGCTATTCTGCTCACTACGATTGTACAGAGTGGTTATCTGAGTTACCGTAGCCTTTCTGTCAGCTCGAACCAGTCTGGTCATTCTCCTGTTGACCTCTCTCATCAACAAGGCATTTCTGTTAGCAGAACTGCTGCTCAATGGATCTTCTTTGTTTTTGGCACCATTCTGTGTAAACTCTAGAGACTGTTGGGGCCAGGGTAGCTCAGCAAGTAAAGACGCTGACTACCAAACCTGGAGTCGCAAGTTCGAAGTCGCAAGTTCGAATCCAGGGCGTGCTGAGTGACTCCAGTCAGGCTTCCATAGCAACAAATTGGCCCAGTTGCTAGGGTGGGTAGAGTCACGTTGGGTTGACCTCCTCGTGGTTGCTATAATGTGGTTCTCGCTCTCGATGGGGTGCATGGTGAGTTGTGTGTGGATGCCACAGAGAATAGTGTGAGCCTCCACACCCGCAAGGTCTCCACGGTAACGCGCTCAACAAGCCACGTGATAAGATGTGCGGATTGAAGAATGGATTGGGAATTGGGCATGCCAAATTGGAGAAAAAATGTATCCAAAAAAAACTCTAGAGACTGTTGTGTGTGAAAATCCCAGGAGATCAGCAGTTACAGAAATACTTAAACCAGCTAGTCTGGCACCAACAATTATGCCACGGTCAAAATCACTGATCACAGTTTTTCCCCATTCTGATGGTTGATGTTAACATTAACTGAAGCTCCTGACCCGTAACTGCATGATTATATGCATTGCACTGCTGCCACATGATTGGCTGATTAGATAATCGCATGAATAAGTAGGTGTACAGGTGTTCCTAATAAAGTGCTCAGTGAGTGTAGGGACGTCATATTTACACATTTTGTCCTGAGAGTTTTGAAGCAACATTCTGTAGCTTCATTTCATCTCATGAGGTTCTGGCCTCTATTAACCAGCTGCCTTCACTGTCAACCGATGTGTGGTTTTGTGTGAAACTTCAGCCAACTTCAGTTTATTTCTGGAAATAATATCCATGCAGGTTTTGATGAATGCATACGGTACTATACAAATGGGCCGCATCTACAATAAATGCCCTTGAACACTTGACGAGACTGTCCACAGGCAGCGGATGTTCATTTTACTTTTATCAGAGCATAAAGAACTGAACTACCCTCATGAAACACTATGTTTAAAGTAACATTTTTGTTCCTGGGGATCATTTAAAAATAATATGGCTTTTTGTTCCAGGCATAATTGTGTGTAAACAAACTAAAAAGTGGAAAAATAAAAGACAAGCATCCTAATTACTAGGATTTAAGAATTTAGAAAAACAAAACAATGAGGATTTTGATGACTGACTCTAAAATAAATTGCAGGCATCTTCCCACATTAATTCAAACATTTGTAGCACCTGAGTCTGTTTATTATGCACTACAAAGAGACTAGAGCTCAAATGGCCTTGTGTGTTTTAATTAGAGGAGAGAGGGGGTTGAGTTGAGTTGAACACTCAACCCACTGCTTGAGTGTTTTTTGTTTTGTTTTTTTTTAGTTACACTTTGCTCAGATAATCAATGGTGTAATCACTCTGAATGTGGTCTTTAAACTTTAGCCATGATCCTCTGGCCACTTGGCCTGATCAAACACACGCCACTAGTCTGTTTGAAGAATTGTGTGCCAAGGTCAGACCTTTCATTTGGCCAGTCACATCAAGCTATAGCACATTCATAAATTGTGCACAAATGGTCAAAACATGTCATCGTTTTGTGAATAAACCGTTTCCGTTACCTTAATGTGCATTTTAACTAGCGCATTAAAGCTGCACTACGTAACTTTTGGCCCTCTAGTGGTTGAAGCATAAAACTGCAAGTTACTTGCGGAGGAACACTTTATGTCAGTTGTGATTCAGCACTGCCCCTCTGGTGGATGAATCTCATGGTTTGAAGACTCTGAGATTACCTGCAGAGCGCATTCATGACTAGCTATTTTCATGTTGATATTATGTTATTCGCTTAAATATTTATAACCTATATAATACTTACATTGAGGAAGATAAACAATATACTTAATAATATTTTAATATGATCATTAAAGCATTTTATCCACTACACAATACACATGTTTGTATTGTACTGCACATCAATTTAAGAGGTGAAACTCGTAAAATGTCTGATATGAGTTCAATTGAAGACACTCGTTTATATTACAATCTACAGCCTCAGTGGACAATGCAAGTCAACCGTCATACTAAAATAGCAGGTCTATGCACTGAAAGCAATAAGACTGTAACATAAAAACGGCATATGCAATATAACAATTATTATAATACATTTGTAATCGTTTATTTGGAAGTAAAGTTACATAACAGAGATGGTTACATGCTAAGCAAAAGAATAAACATTACTGCGTTATGAAATCGGTACATTAAAAACCACTTGAGATGAGCATACATTCACCACCTTGTACCTACAGTGGTTTTTAGATCTGTTTAATTGGCCTATCTGCTAAACGGATAAAATGGCAAGTGTCCGTACACTGATTTATTGCTCCAAAAATACTTTATTGTCTTACACTTGCTTGCAATGTTTTGACCATTAGGTCTTCGTCAGGCAAAATTTTATTTTATTTTTTACATTTTTCTGCTAAAAGGACAATGGAAAGTGACAACACCTTATGCTTGAACAATGACAAACTGAACAATGTTATAAAATACTCATGAAATACTCAAGTCATGATTATTAGTTAACATATAATAGTAACTTCACTGAGAAAAACAAACAAACTTATAAACACATTGCGATCGGTACACATGAGTAATGTTCGATTTATTAAATCATGACAAAAAATATAAGCTTCAACAACCGCACTAGAAAACATATCCAAGCATTATAGCAGGTAAACAACTTTGCCAAACAGTTCAAAACAGATTAATTAATTAGGAGAGTGATTTCACTCCGCTGCTGTCCTGACACCTGAAACCGCTACTTCACTGGACTGACTGAACAACTGTCGCACTCACTTCCCGCTTCTCGCAACACAGCCAGACCTTCTTTCTGAGCTTAGGGATATGATGTAAACATGCAAGGATGAATGACGTATGGCTGCGATTTCACAACAAATCCGAAACATCTCAAAATAAAAATCATTATTGTATGCTTACTGTAGTGAATCAGCATAAGACAAGGACATGGTTTTGAACATGGATTTTTTTATGTACTCACTCAATAATGAACTTTTGTTAATTATAACACAAAACAAATCGTACATAGTGCAATTTTAAATTTTAGCGAATTTAAAGAGTTTATTCGCAGTCCCCCAGCCACTGGGGGTTGCGTCAGAAAGGGCATCCTTGCGTAAACCTGTGCAAATTCAAATATGCGGATCATGGATGGTCCGCTGTGGCGACCCCTAACAGGAGCAGCCGAAAGAAGAAGAGAGTTTATTTGTGATCAAGGGTTTCCATTCAGGATTTTTTATGTGCAATTTCAAAATGCACATCAAAATAGTTGGATGAAAACCCAGCTTGTGTTTTTAAAGGTATCGCATGCTCTTAAGAACATATACTGACTTGGCTGACCCATAATGACCTATAGGATGTGTTCCAGAATCAAAATATTTTCTTGGTCCTGGTGTAGTCTTGCTTTTCACAACTTTTTAGTTGTGGCATGAAAAGTTTGGTCCACATTGCAGCTGGCCAATTATTGCATGCTTAGACAGGAAGAGTTTTGTTTCATTTTGTTTTTACATTGCTGTTTAGGGGTGGGTTTATTTGAAATAGAATGTACCACAATAATCGATAGGCATGGAAAAAATTGCTCAAATAATGCCATTGCATTCTCTGATGTTCACTGTTTTTTACCATGCATTCTAGGAATTTCTAGGGAGCAAACATTTCAGTGACTCCCTGGGCAGTGTACTTGCTACTGAAGTAGGAAGCAGATTGCGACACCCCCTTGGAGAATGGTTTCACTGTTTCCAGATGCCACTGGTCCTTTGTGTTGTTTATCCTAATAGAGGACAGGTGGGCATGTTTTTTTGCCCAATTTGTGCACATGACTGGTTGATCACCATTGCCCAGGGAAATGCTGATGGGGACAGCTGGCCATAACAAATGTCATCTTTTAGCCAAACACACTGATATAATAATGCCTCATTGATCTGTAATGATAAACTAATAAATCCAAAATTGTTAATAATATACAATAAGGTTATCACAGTCAGGTTTATAAGACATGAGTGTTGTCTTATACTTGAACATATAAAGTTACTTGGGTTTGCTGTGGTCTTTGGATAGTCCTACAAGCTCAACACTTTTTAAAACACTCTTTTTCTTTGGTGTGTGTGTGTGTGTGTGTGTGTGTTTGTGTGTGGACTGCATATATAATAGACTATTAAATAAGTTTAAATGCATTTTTGGCAGCTTAGAACCATTTTAATTCACTTGTTGCATAAGAAGGGGCCGTTGTGTTCTCTGGATATCAGTGCCAGGCTGCTGTACAGTAAAGCATATGGCCTGCTGTTTACTGTACCATATGCAACAAAGAGCTTTTTATGTGCTCATACATAACAAGAGCTACAGCAGTGAAGTGCCTCTTCACATCTAATAGAACTCTAAAAGACATGTATATGTGCATATTTGCATACTATTTTGTATTTTCCAAAGCTTGGCCAAATGTTTTGTAATAGTAACTTTGTTGCTTGAGGTGGAATATTGTTACTCTATGACCATGTGCTACATGAATGCATTTCGCTGTTGCGTAGCACCTCTATGTTTATATCAGCATCTCCCATTGAACACCTTTGCATATGCATCCACCCACAAAAATGTATTTCTTACATACACTGGCGGCCAGAAGTTTGGAATAATGTACAGATTTTGCTCTTATGGAAAGAAATTGGTACTTTTATTCACCAAAGTGGCATTCAACTGATCATAATGTATAGTCAGGACATTAATAACGTGAAAAATTACTATTACAATTTGAAAAAAAAAAAATTCTTAAACTACTTCAAAGAGTTCTCATCAAAACATCCTCCACATGCAGCAATGACAGCTTTGCAGATCTTTGGCATTCTAGCTGTCAGTTTGTCCAGATACTCAGTTGACATTTCACCCCACACTTCCTGCAGCACTTGCCATAGATGTGGCTGTCTTGTCGGACACTTCTCACGCACCTTACAGTCTAGCTGATCCCACAAAAGCTCAATGGGGTTAAGATCCATAACACTCTTTTCCAATTATCTGTTGTCCAATGTCTGTGTTTCTTTGCCCACTCTAACCTTTTCTTTTTGTTTTTCTGTTTCAAAAGTGGCTTTTTCTTTACTATTCTTCCCATAAGTCCAGCACCCCTGAGTCTTCTCTTTACTGTTGTACATGAAACTGGTGTTGGTAGAATTCAGTGAAGCTGTCAGCTGAGGACATGTGAGGCGTCTATTTCTCAAACTAGAGACTCTGATGTACTTATCCTCTTGTTTAGTTTTACACTTGGCCTTCAACATCTCTTTCTGTCCTTGTTAGAGCCAGTTGTCCTTTATCTTTGAAGACTGTAGTGTACACCTTTGTTTGAAATCTTCTTGAAATCTGTGTTTGATATAATGGCAAGTGATTTTCAAGTACCAAATTAGCAATTTAGCATGATTACTCAAGGATAAGGTGTTGAAGTGATGGCTGCTGGAAATGGGGCCTGTCTAGATTTGACCAAAAATGACTTTTTTCAAATAGTGATGGTGCTGTTTTTTACAACAGTAATGTCCTGACAATACTTTGTGATCAGTTGAATGCAACTTTGGAGAATTAAAGTAACAATTTCCTTCCGAAACAGCAAAATCAGTTTATATTTTTACTAAAACATTTCAGTACATCAAATATGCCATGCGGAGATTTCCATAAACATCATTAAAACAGACCGTTTTAATGTATTCATGGAAATGACACATCCACACTAATCTGTTTTAGTTTGAAACCTCCATTTCCAGTTTCCTAACATCATAGTTTTTATACAGCTGTGGAGAGTGTTTTCTAAATATTTTGTTTTCGGTGAAGGAAAACGCCATTCCAGTGTAGATGAGAGGCATTAAATAACTTAATGGCAAAATAAAAAACATTAAAAAAATAAAATAATTTAAATCAAAATCGTCACAAATATATTGTGAATATTAGCCCAGCCCAAGCATCCAGGTAAACAAAGGCTATTCTGTTACATGAAAAGAAACTAAATTTTTCCATGTGAATGTTTAGAGATATCTTTAGCTAATTTCTCTTCCTTTTTAATGCTGAACTGTCGAAGGGTCAAGGCAGTATGTTTTTTTAATGGTGTCAGAAAGTAGGTGCACAGTTGTGTCGTGGAAGAAATCTAAGTGTGGAATACAGAATAGAGCGAAATTCACCTGCAGTGCCACAGCAATGACCCCGAGGGCCAGATTAATTCACTTTTCTACCATTCACCGATCTCCTTTTGTTTCCTTTATCTCCTTTTGACCATTCCTCTTCATCCATGATTTTTGTCTCCATCATACATATCAAAGGTCTAGTAAATTGATTTACATTCATCTCTATCACATACACTAGTCCTTCACATGGAAAACATCAACAGAAGTGGAGATTTAATATCATACAGAATATATTATCATACACCAATATGTAGCCTAGTTTTGTCAGTGACTGTTACATTACCTGCTTTGAAGGACCTACACCGATCAGCCATAACATTAAAACCACCTGCCTAATATTGTGTAGGTCCCCCTCGTGTGCCAAAACAGTGCCAACCCGCATCTCAGAATAGCATTCTGAGATAATATTCACCTCACCACAATTGTACAGAGCGGTTATTAGAGTTACCGTAGACTTTGTCAGTTCAAACCAGTCCGGCCATTCTGTGTTGACCTCTCTCATCAACAAGGCATTTCTGTCCACGGAACTGCCGCTCACAGGATGTTTTTTGTTTTTGACACCATTCGGAGTAAATTCTATAGACTGTTGTGTGCGAAAATCCCAGGAGATCAGCAGTTACAGAAATACTCAAACCAGCCCGTCTGACACCAACAATCATCCATGTGATTATCTAATCAGCCAATTGTTTGGCAGCAGTGCAGCTTCAGTTAATGTTCACATTAACCATCAGAATGGGGAAAAAAGTGATCTCAGTGATTTGGATCATGGCATGATTGTTGGTGCCAGATGGACTGGTCTGAGTTTTCTGTAACTGCTTATCTCCTGGGATTTTCACGCACAACAGTCTCTAGAATTTACTCCGAATGGTGCCAAAAATCAGTTCTGTGGATGGAAATGCCTTGTTGATTAGAGAGTTCAACAGAGAATGGCCAGAATGGTTCGAACTGACAAAGTCTACAGTAACTCAGATAACCGCTCTGTACAATTGTGGTGAGAAGAACATCATCTCCGAATGCTATTCTGAGATGTGGGTTGGCGCTGTTTTGGTGGCTTGAGGGGTCCTACACAATATTAGGCAGGTGGTTTTAATGTTGTGGCTGATCGGTATATTAACTTGGCTGACCTATAATGAAATTTTTTGGCTGACCAGGATGAACATCTTTTGTTGGTCCTAGAACAACCCTCTTGTCCCTAGCCCTAGTCTTTGACTAATAATTGCATGAGGTCTGGTCCACAATGCAGCTTAGTCTTAGCCTATTGGAACATTCTGTCAGCAGCTGCGTTGCCACGATTGGGCCAAATGAGGCCATGCTAGTGCATGCCAGGGCCAGTTGCGTTCCATGCCAAGTCCCAGGAAAGTGTATACAGGTCTGGAATTAGCTCAAATAGTGCCAAATTTGACTTTTGCAGACATGTAAAGATATTTTATCCACAAAAATTCTCTGTATGCTGGTGAGTCTGATATGTGACTACACACGCCTACTGGTACATCATCGTAAACATCTCTCATTCAGAAGTGACAAATGTTTTTGTTTTGTTTTCTGGTCTGATTTCATCACAATATTACAAAACACAGAAAGCAACCGAGGCTAACATGCCTATGCCTACGCCTATGGAGTTTTACAACTATAGTATATGCTGTCATGCCTTGGAGCTTAGTTAATTCAAAAGTTAATTTAGTTATGGGTGAACTTTAAAATATCCATTAATTTCTAACTTGATTTGTAAATAAGACTAATATGTAGGGCTGTCAATTTAATGCGTTAATTCAGTATAATTACTTATAGAAAAAATTATGCGTTAAAAAATTTACACAATTAATCATGTCCGTAATAAGGAATAGTCCTACCATTGGAGCAATTCAAGCTTGAAGTACCACCTGTTTTCTCCAGGGGTCAGTAAGAGAAACTCCAGCTGTATAGGCAACGCATAGCTTACAGTGAACAAACCACATTTACTGACACAGCAGACAGCACAAGGTGATGAGAGACATGTTTTTGCTTTCAAACACAGGTTGATGGAGCACAAATCCGAACACAGGGATATCAAGACGTGTTTTTCTAGGTTTCAAACTATGTTTAACTTGACACAGCAACCTACAAATGATATGTTTATGATGCGACCAAAGTGAGATGCTCAAAAAGCATCCGTCTGACGCAGGTGTACATTCTTAGAATAAATTTTGCTGTCTCTTGCCACATCCCACAGCACAGCACACTGAAGGTATATGAGGTTTTGGTCACAAAAATGGTGGCGTAGTTTTACAGTGACATCATATGAAACAGGTCAGTTATGTGCCTCAGACAAACTCAGAGTATCTAACTTTAACTAACCCTAAAATCAGACAGAAATGGATGAGAATGTTATTCAAGCCCCAGCCCTAATGCTAACCCAAAGCCTAACTCTAAAATCAGACTGGCTGATTGGAATGTATTACATGCATACAATATGTCAAACATATGCCAGTCCTTTGCATGGGGGCTGTCGATAGTGAAGGAAATTTTATATCTTGTTCCATCCACAATATACTCAGCACCAACTTGAGCTGTTGACCTAAATTTTAAAGGTTGAACTTGCTAAATCCCATTGGAGGTTCTGCAGCCAACAAACGACATCCAAATTTCAACAGTCAGGAAATTTGAAATGCCTGACTGTGTCGTGATTCTTTGACCCAACTTTATATCTTTATTACAGCCTATTAAAAAAGCTAATTTATAGAAGTCTCCTGACATTGCGCTTTCTCCCAAGGAACCACGAGCCATGCTGTAACCTACATCTGTTTATCCACCTGTTAGCATCGTAATGAAATGTTTATACCAACTGAATTAATCATGTCAAATCCCATGCATGTAGGTAATTGTCAGGCAAAATTTGCCAAAGTCTTTGTTTGTGCTCGTAAACCAGGCGATGTTTGGCTGGAGAGGCAGTTGTCAGACTCAACAGTCTCGGCACCACTGCAGGCATACTTAATGATACAGTGGGGAATAGAAGGGCTGCCACTGCCAGTACTCCCCTTTATAAGACACATGTTGAGTGGATGAAAAGAAAACAGCACATGGAGGCACCAAAAAAGCATATGCACAAAAGAAGGGAATAGGTTAAAGAGAGAGGACTTGTTCACAGATTGTTTCCATAGCAACACAAATTGAAAAGAGGTTATTTAGTGTAAACAGTATCTGGTCATAGTTATTTTTTATATCCAGCAAATGTGGCATCTGCATTTAACTGCAAATACAAAATAAAGCTTGCATTTTGTCAGTTAATGTTTGACATGTTCAAAAGCTTTATTCAGTCCTTTTATTTTTAGTTGGTATAATAAATACCTGAGATGCTTAAATTAAGCCCGGTGGGATTATGGTTCCGGTGGCAGAATTTTTTAGATGTTATATTTAGCTTAATCTCAAACTCAAATTGTCAAACTTCCATGCTGTCCTGTCCATGTTTTTGGGATGTTTACATCAGTGTATGCCAAATAGTGTTGTTGTCCTTTTTCCAGCACACAAACATCTTCTTAATATCTAATGTTACACACTTTTACCCCTAGACCATTTTGGGGTTGCAACATTATTGGGGGCTCGTCCGTAAATAAACCTATCCCAAGACATTTAAAATCAGTTGTCCTCCGTGAGGATAAGAGTGAAATTCAGTCACCCCATTTGCTATTTTTCCCTGTAAAATCAACATCAGGTCAAATATTCAACTATTGAACTATTGGTTTCCAGGGTGTTGCTATGCAGTTGCTTGGGTGTTCTTGTAACACAGACTCCAGAGAACAGAGGTTAAGATCCATATGCGGTTTAATAGTAAATGTGCAACTCATTAACAGACAGGCAGGGTAAATCACCAGTAATGGAACAGCATAGGCAGATGAGAGACATAGTAATAAACAGGCAATGGTCAGGGCAGGCAGAAGACAATCACAGTAAGAGTCCAAGTAAACAAGGCAGGCAGCAGAGTATCAAACGGTGGGAAACAGGCAGAAGTCGAACACAGGCAGGCAGTATAAACAGAGGTAAACGCTCAGAAATGTTAGCACGAACAAAACAAGACTTTGCAATGATTACTGTTTGAACAGCGCTTAAATAGTCTATGAAACAGGGAATAGGTGTGAGTGTAATCAGTCCAGGTTGGTATGCTGGAAAGTGTAGTTCGAGGTGCCCTCAGAACTCGGGCGAGAGGGTTCTCTGGTGGTGAGCAGGAGGAGTCCTTGAGATCGTCACAGAGCTTTTATTTCTTTTTATTTATTTATTATTATTATTATTATTATTATTATTATTGCCTATTTTATCGTCAACCAGGCAAAAATCACAAGTCTAATCATCTCGAAACGTAATACCACACCTCTCCTTAACATGTCTGTAGCACAAACGGTACAAGGCGAGTTATGTGCCGAAGTTTAATACTTAGGATTATGAGGTTAGAACGTGTGAAAGTGCCTACTGTTATTATTGCTCAGAGCTATGAGCAATAATAATAGTAGGCACTTACACATACTGTAACTTTCACACCTTTTCCAGAAAATGAATAGCATTTTTTCAAATGTGTGTTAACAGTGCTCGTTGGCAAATACCGGTAAATCAGCTCTGGCAGTTTTTCCAAATTGAGAAGTTGTAACATTACTAATAAGTTCCATTCTGATGCTGTGTGAACAAAGATGTAAGATTAACGGTTTCAGCACCTATGAGATCAGGGCGCCCTGATGTAAAAAGTCTGCTTTGGGGCAATCACAATGTTTTGTCAGAGATTATGCAATTACTTTTTTTATCATAAATTCTCCTCCCTGCGCAGTAGGTGGCGATATGCACAAAGAATGCCAAAAACAAAAGAAAAAGTGAAAGTGGAGATTGATAGTAAAAAAGGACTTAATACTTAATGCTTCTTAAGATATTCATTTAACCACTGGAGTTTTATGGATTACTTTTATGCTGCATTTATTTGCTTTTTGAGCATCAAAGTTCTGTTCTCCATTCACTTGCATTGTATGGACCTACAGAGCTGAAATATTCCTCTAAAAATCTTTGTTTGTGTTCAGCAGAAGAAAGAAAGGCATACACATCTGGGATGGCATGAGGGTGAGTAAATGATGAAAGAATTTTCCTTTTGGGGTTAACTATACCTTTAAGGGGTTTAATGTGTGAAAGTGCCAAGTGATACTTGCCTTAGCAAGCACAACTAAATACAGGTGGGGGAAGTTTACTAATTTGATTTAATTTTTTCTAAAGATTTAAAGGGGCAGCCTGTAACTTTTGCACCTGGGGTTGTCAGTAGTAGTGCAACAAATAACTTTTAACAGCCCTTTCATTTACCTCCACTGTGACTCTGGCAATGTGTTTTCAAACAAGAACTTTAAATTGCACTTTAACCTCAGGGTGAGTTCTGGGTTCAAGTGGTGATATTCATTCCCTGGCTTGAGAGTGCTGCATGCCATTTTTAGAGTAATGAAAGTGTTACATTAGACGTGCAAATTGTCCTCTTGACAGTCAACATGGGGCCTACAATATACTGTACAAATGACTGTATGTTTAGGTTGTTTAAGAGCTTTAAATATTCTTTTACATTTATGCATTTTTCTGCTGAACAGACCATCTTAGACCTTAGAATTTCCATGCTGGTTCAGAATGGTTTTTGCTGGCTATTGCTGGTTTGGTGCTGGTCTAGTTTGTGGACCAACATAGCCATGCTGTTCACCAGAAAAACTTTGATGCTGGTACACTTAACATGATTTTTCTGGTGATGCTGATTGACCAAGGATGTCTTGTATGCAATGCAAGTGAATGGTGGCCTGAAATTTGAAGGTCCAAAAAGCATATAAACACAGCATAAAAGTATTCCATATGACTCCAGTGGTTTAATCCATGTCTTCAGAAACAGATTAATACTTAAGTCCTTTTTTACTATAAATCTCCACTTTCACTTTAACATTCTTCTTCTTTTGTTTTTGGCGATTCACATTCTTTGTATATATCTCCACCTACTGGGCATGGAGGAGAATTTATAGTAAAAGGACTTAAATATTTATCTGTTTCTCACCCACACTTATCATATCGCTTTAAAAGATACAGATTTAACCACTGGAGTCTTATGGATTACTTTTATGCTGCCTTTATGTGCTTATATGACCGTAAAGTTTTTTCTTTTTTTAAATTGGACATTCTTCGTTTGTGTTCAGCAGAAGAAAGTCACATACATCTGGGAGTAAATGATAAGAGAATTTTCATTTTTGGGTGAAGTATCCCTTTAAGTAACCTGGTTACTTAAGCAAGTTAAGAAACCTGGTGGGGACACCAGCACCCGCCATATTCTACGAGTTGAGATACAGGATGCTCAACAGCTCAACAGATTTGAAGACAAATTGTTTCAATTGTGATAAGCTGATAATAAAGTGCTAAATCTAAAATAAAGTGCTTTTACGAAACCCATATCATGAAAAGTGAATGATTGCCTTCTCAATTATCAGATAACATTGATGCAGAGCTAAAGGGCATTTTAAACTTTTTTCAGGTTACGGACATTGGTGATATTGTGCACCAAATGGCTGAGTCACAATTAGCATAGCAGAGCGTCTAGCGAAAAGATAAGCATCTGTTTGGCTAGGGGCGTAATTGCACACCACTGCAGAACTCCCTTTGAAATGATAGCCAGCTCTAAAAGCAAGAGGCACAAAAGATACAGCCAGAGGGTTTGTCTTCACACTTTGCAGTTTACACACACGTTTCATGGCAAACACTGAATTATTTCTCAGAAACCCCTTAGCAAGAACATGTGCACACATACTGAACAGGGAAAAAAAGCCACACACCAGGCAGGTCGGTTGCACCTGGTTTGCTCCACTGTTGCCATCGAGTGTTTGAAATTACAAATGAAGTCAAGCTGCAGGGAGAGAGAGAGTGCATCAAAGGAGTCTGGTGTCAGTAATTTAGTTATTATCCTGGTGGGGGGCAATGCACGTCAGCATGTCTTGGTACTTAAAAGCGTAACAGCAGGCGAACCTACCACAGGGACATAAAAAAAGCTCCCTTTCTGTAATTTTAGCCGGCTTAGAATTTAAATAAATTCATAGGGAACAAAAGACAAGTTCTCTGTCATCAGCTTTTAGCTCAATGGTTTTCTTAAAGACTCTTTCACGTTGTCTGATAGACACTTAGACTCAGATTTCAGTTTATGAATCAACACCTAAAATCCGGAAGAGACCTGTCTTGGGTAAGCACGAAATTCAGCATAGTCACATGGATCACTGAACAGACTCCATCACTGAGCTTGGCTTCAAAAGATCGACTACGCAGCGTTTTTCATCCCCAGTTTACTTGTCTTTATAAGAAAACCCCCTTCCCTGGCTTCAGGAGTGGGGAGCTTGGTCTTTCTGCATAATATCATAATTACTGGCCTATGCAATCATTCAGGAACACTCTTCTCCGGTGTAGTGGGCCTGGTGTATATATGACATGTATGCTGACTAAATGTTGAGTACATGCCACTTTTCACAGTGCATATCAGAAGGGAAAACTTTAATTTCTTTAATGCTTTCTTAAAGATCTAGATTCTGATTTATACTAAAGTTTCGGACATACCTGTATGATGTAATGGTAGACACATGCTTTAAGGAATATTATGGGTTTATCAAGTTTAAGTTAAGCTCAATCAACATTATTTGTTGCATAATGTTAAGTAACACAAAAATTAATTTTGACTCCCTACTTTTCTTTAAAAACAGTTACAGTGAGGCATTTACGGGGCAATTTTTGAAGGGTTTAAATGCCGTAATGTGAAGCTTATAATTTTATAAAAGCACTAACATTAATTCCTCTATTCAAATGTGTGTATTAATTGTGCTGTACAGTTGTTTAAATTGTAAATTTATGGTCGTTTTTGGGTTTACATGTTACGTCGTCATGGCAACGAAGTTGTAAAATTGGATATAACTTTACAAAAAAAGGTTAGTAAGCGATTTTATCACACTAAAATCATGTTAACACTCCTATTGTTTAAGTCTTGTGGCTATTCTTTTGAAACGTGAGTATTTTAATGTTTACGGATTGGCCCTATTCACTTGCATTGTAAGTGCCTCACTGTAACCCAGATTTTTGCTTTTTTTAAAGAAAAGGATGGACAAGTCGAAATAAATTTTTGTGGTAATCAACATTATGCCACAAATGCTGTCAATTGATGTGCTTGTATTGAACCCGGAATATTCTTTTAACAACATCTTACAATAATTTTTGTATTGTAATATCAATTTTTTACTAGTCTGCCACAAAAATGTAATGTATTTTAATTATCTGAATTATTATATTTACAATTATTTAAATATAATTATTTATCATTATTTATTGAATTGTTTTTATTTTATAAAAATAAAAAAAACTGACGTGAAAATACCAGAAAAGGCATCTGTGCAAGGACACTAATGAATATTTTTTTAAACTTCCTTAGGTGTTATATGAGACAGTGTGAACTTTTTAGGTAAGTCCGGTTGATAATTGCCTGAGTCAATTCGCTCTGCCACAAAGTTGCGTACACAATACAATGTGACAAAATTTATTTGTAGTGTTTTGTTTCTCGAAAACTAGAAAAAGTTAATTACTTTTAGCCTTGTAAAACACACTTAATTCCAGTGTTTTGGGAATCTAAACCCACTTTCTACAATAAATCAAGACTGAGCACATGCTGATTACATCTCCATGATTCAGGTAAAATTAGGCAAGTATATTGTAATATGTAAATTTTATGATATTTACATGGTCACTACTAGAAGTGTGTGCTGTTCTCATAAACCCAGTTTATTATGTATTATAATTAAGACCAAAGCCTTCTGTTAGTGCTGTATTATTTCAGACTAATAAGCTGCATATTTTCATCCTCCTCCAGTTTACATACAGAGGTACAGCATGCCTGGGGGAAATAAGTTTCCATAGCCATGAGGAACAACCAGTGCTTATTACATTTACAAGTCTTTTTTATATGGGCATTACATTATATACCACATTTGAGATGTTCCACAAATTGTATTAACCCATAACTCCATCACGTTCAGCTGCCCAATATGATGATGTGTAATCTGTGGGCATGGTAATTAAAATGAATCAGCTGTGTCTTTCTATGAGCTTTATTAAATGAGGGAGGTCAATAGTAAGCTCGTTTCCATTTACAGTGCCTGCCTACTGAATGCAGGGCACAGCCTGATGAAGTATAAGACGGCAACTATAGTCAATTCTGCAAGGATACACTGAACATATAGCCTGGCTGCTTTCAGCTGTGGGCATGTAATAGTCTGAAGGACATTGCATTGCGTCAACTTGGCTGTTCTTCACCTTTAATTAGAGGGGTCTCTTGGGCTTCACTGTCCCACTCTGATCGATCCTCTCGATACCTCTTTCCGAGTTCCTTTTTGGCTTACCACATTGAATCACAAGGATAATGTTAATGCAGAACATTTATTTAAAAGACTTTGTCATCATGTACTCACCCTTATGTTGCTACAAACCCAGATGACTTGTGAAGAATGTGCTGGCCACTCTTTTCCAAAAAATTAAATTGAATGTGGATGGGGCAGTCAAGTTCCAAAATAGCAAAGCACCATAAAAGTAAAAAAAAAGAAAAAAGGAAGACATGCTTTATAAGTCTTCTGAAGCCATATAATAATTTTGTCCGAAACATGTTCCTCAGTTGATGCTCTACAAAAACGGTCTACATAAATGGCACATCGACACCATTGGATGCCAAACGCCATTGGTTCTCACAAGACCTGCGACCAAACATCACTGACATCAATGGCATTTTGATTTGAGAGCTACAGCATGACAAGTCATAATAATTAGTAGGAAAAGGCAAAACTGTAAGATATTGTATGAGCTGGCTCAAATAAAAACATACGTTTACTCCAATAGAGAAAAATAAACCAACGAATGATGCTAATATGATTTTTTTCTAAGTTTAACCCCTAACATAAACCTAATCTGGACCATAAAGTTTAACTCTTTTCCCAAACCCTAAACCTAACCATTTTAACTGAAAAAATCACTGTTGTGTACCACAGAAGAATGAGAAACACTGGGGTTTTGAAGAGGGTTCTTATGATTGCTCTTAAGTTTAACCCCTAAACCAAACCTAAACCTAACCATATAGTCTAACCCCTTTCCCAACCCTAAACCTAACCATTTTAATTGGAAACATCACTGCTGTGTCCTACGGCAGGAAGAGAAACATTGAGGTTTTGAAGAGTGTTCTTATGATTTTTCTTAAGTTTAACCCCTAAGCCAAACCCCAAACCTAAACCTAACCATATAGTCTAACCCCTTTCCCAACCCTAAACCTAACCATTTTAATTGGAAATATCACTGCTGTGAACTACATAAGAATGAGAAACATTGGGGTTTTGAAGAGCGTTCTTATGATTGTTCTTAAGTTTAACCCCTAAGCCAAACCAAAACCCAACCATAAACTCTAACCCCTTTCCCAGACCCTAAACCTAACTTTTTTATTAGGAAAAATCACTGTTGTGTTCCATAGTGGAAAGAAAACATCAGGGTTTGAAATGAGGCGAGGGAAGTGTGTTACAGTTTGACATACGTAAATCAGTAATTTGTATTGCATAAATATTTACGGAATGTGTAACCAAACAAATATTTACTTTCTTAAAACTGTGGTGGATAGGATCCTAGCAAGAAATTGATGCCTGTATTGTATCAATTTAAAATTATGCTTGTTAATCAGAGTTGTACCCTTTTGTACAATCCAAGTTGTACGATATCTTACGATTTTGCCATGTCATACTAATTATTACGAGTCATCATTAAACTATGTTGGACCTGAAGATTTTAAGTGAATAAAAGTAAAACCTTTGGTCTGTTCATCACACAAAGCTACTGTATGGCTTGGAATATTGTGGACAAATTGTGTGGATTTTATGATACTTTTATGCACTCTCAATATGTGGAAAAGAGCAGTCAGGATATTCTTAAAAAATATATTTTGTGTTCCATGGTAGGATAAAAGACATACATGTTTGGAGACACATAAGTACGAGTAAATGGTGACACTATGGTCATAGTTTCGAGTGAACTATTTCTGATAATGCTAAATGAAAATGCTAACTCAAATGAGGTTGTTAGTTCTGTCTGTAGAAGTATGAATGGTCACATCAGTTCTTAAAGAGGCAGCTATTTCATGTTACATTTGAAGATATGAATATGCATATGCTTTGTGAAAAAACTGGAAAGTAGAAAAAATATGCAATTGTCATATTCCCGAATGTCTCATACATTTGTACTGTATGTCCTTTTGTGCTTCAATCCGTATGGACAGAGATGTTACCTAGCAACTGTGCTGTCTGAAAGGGGCTGCACTTTATGGTTCTGAGAATTGCTTTAATTGTTAGTATTAAGAAAATACAACCAATCAGTAAAGGTAGCACAAGGAAAGTGTTTCAACTATTGCTTTAGCTATTGAGACACTATAGAGATAAAAGACAAATGCACAGAGACGCTGAATGACAAGGATTTAGTTTTGCAAAAAGGAATAGAAACATTGACCATTTTTAAGGCAAGGCAGAATTTTATAATGGACAACACATTATAACCCAAGGCCATATATAAATGCCAAAGTAGATTACATTTTTCTCATCACATTGTTGTACAATCAGTTCTGACTCTCACCTTGATGATTTTACACATTTAATCCCACCGGTTTCAGTTGTGACCAAAATTGTGTTTGAAAGTGCAGACTGTCTTGATTTCATGTGAACATTTTTACATGGGTGATTACCAAAGTCATTCACTTCCACTGTGCTCCTCTGAAAGGAAAAATAAAACCTGTCATAAAATTAGTGATTCTCAACTGGTGGGTCGTGACTGAAATATAGGTTGCAAGTCTGTTCTGTTAGAGACATGGACAGCAGGGAAAATAAATAAATAAATGCAAATAATAATAATTTTGCATTGTTCGCATTTTGGCACAAATTCATCTGTCACTTGGTAGAAGCTACCTAAATTAAACAGATGCCAACATGGACAGGTTGTGTGACATGTTCTCATCCTCAAAACTATGATCAAAACACTGCAAGGATAAACAAATGTGACCCAGGCTGTACTGTATAAGGACATGATATGTGCCGACCACAATGTGCTTTGTACTGTGAATTACTGACTTCCTAAATAATATAAATAATAGATAGCCTCTTCCTCCACTGTCCTTGGTATTGATGTCATGCTTAATTTATATTTTAATCATCATAGAAGGTGACTGCATTCAACTGCATAACAAATTCCATTAGTTCCAGGCTTGTTGATGCCATGTTACTAAAACACATGCCTAATGTGATTTCTGACATTGTATGTAATCAGTTTGTTCTTTGGGTGGCTCAGAGATTTTACAGTTTGATTATGTTTGCCATTTCATTCCTCGACTTATTATTGCCAGATGAATGAAATTATGACATCCAGAGAACTCTGGAGAGTTTTAAATCGCATAAGTAAAGTCCAACAGAAGCTTACAAAAGTTGTACAGTGAGAGCAGCCTGCTTATTTCTGAAATAAACTAACCTAATTTATTCCATGGTAGAAATAAAGTCATAAAGGTTTGGAACAATGTGAGGGTGAGGAAATGATGGCAGAATTTTCATTTGTGGGTAAACTATCCCCTTTTTTTTAAAATAGTAGCGTAAGTGTTGTGACTCCTGAGCTGTAGATTGCAGTATTATGGGCCTTCATATTAACAATTTACTCCATTTGAATATGCATCAGTGCTGCATTGGCCTTGTTTGTTTAAGTATTCTCCTGATTAGAGATTCACCTCAGGTTAATGAGAAATGTAAGCTGTTTATGCTGTAGTGATTAAATTCAAGTGGTGTGCCATAATGTTTTTTGCCTACTTCCAAGTGCGTATTCCTGCCATGTTAGAGATAAGCACCAAGAGAGAGATAATTATTAAATCTATCTCAGTGCATTGGGTTTTCTTATGTTGGAATCAATTCTTTGCTTTTATTTGAGAAGTTGCAAATAAATGTTTGCCATCGTGCAGATGAACATTCATGTAATGCTTGTTAAAACAGTCCTATGGAAGTCACTGAGTTTGCACACTGGTGTGAAATGCTTTGTTGGTCAAGGCAACCCCTGTGTACCTACGTCGGTGTGTAAGTGTTTGTGTTTGCATTTACTTCTACTTAAAGGCCAGAGATGATAAGCCAATTTATGTGATATGGACTCCCTCTGAGAGACATTTAAGAAACCTTCTCATTAAAATTAAAAGATTTTGCACAGTTTTTGTTTGCACAACACAGACATATCCATATATGACCAGTATGGTAAATATTTATATATATATATATATATATATATATATATATATATATATATATATATATTTGGCTCTTAAATTTTGCTATATTGCCCAGAAGTGGCAAAATCTGTTAAAATGATGTGTGTTAATATGATTTTAGCGTGATAAATTCAGGGATTTACCAGCATTATTGCGTTTACCAGATTATAGGGTTTAAAAGCATTACTTCATTATGACAACAAAGTTGTAATATTGGATATAACTTTACACAGATAGGATTTTATCACACTAAAATAACACATATAATGTTTTTGTCTTGTGGTAATACTTTTAAAAAAAAACTCTAAAACTCTGTGAACCCGCAGGCGGGTCCAGAGGGGGTCACTATATCGAAAAGTAAGTTTATGCTTAAAACATTAAAGTCCCTGGATTCATAAATCAGGCATATGTGGTAACATTTGAAAGCGTATAATCTGAACATTTTACAGAACACCATCAATTTTGAATTTATGCTACATAAAATAACAAAATAAGGCCTGAAAACATTGTTTCGCAAATAAGCGCCACCTAGAGGTTGTAGGGCTTTACTGGTGGTTTAGATCAGTGTTACTATCAGAAATAATTAATAATTATTTCTGTAGTTATTAATTAATATTTAAATTAATCAATTTAATCTAACTCATTAAAACCTCATATGGGGCTCCAGTAAATGTAGTGTGCTACGTTTAGGAGCAAGTTTGGTTATTAGCAATAATTAATAATTATCAAAGATAGTTATTAATTATTAAAATCAATAGAACATTGATGAGAATCAATGTTAGCTTTTTTAAATCCTTTAAATCAACAGTTATCAAAGATAATCGTTAATTGTTAACATCGATGAAACATTAATTAAAATTAATACAAGCTTATTGATCATTCAAATTCAATCATCAAAGATAATTATCAATTATCAAAAATCAATAGAATATTAATAAGGATTAATGTTGACGGGGCACCACCTGAAATCAGGGACTAATAACCGAATAGTAAAACAGTCTCAATATTAGATTGTTTTCTTAGGAAAATCGACATCCGAAGAATATCGATTTTCAGGAAAAAAAACAATGAATGAAGGTTTGAATCCGAGCACTGACATCCCGTCAGCATGACACAGGCGTATGCAAAACAAACCAAAACACTTCTCTTTGTAATATAAACAAAGTTTATTTATGCGGTAATATCAATTAATAATTAATACAATGCAGTCAATAAACGTCCGACTTACAACTACAAACTAAACAGTGATATGAATAGATATGGAAATCAAAATAATCCTATAACACATAAGGTGTGTGTGTGTGTGTGTGACAGTGTGTGTGACAGTGTGTGTGATTAGTAAGAGAGAGAGAGAGAGAGAGAGAGAGAGAGAGAGATGATTAAGTGACAGCCCTAAAGCCGATTTCGCGATAGCGGGAGAGAAAACAGCTGTCAGTTCATCACTCAGAGACGCTGTTTTTTACGAGTGGGGCTTGTAAAAGTCCTGCGTTATTTGACTCTTTAATGGATGAACTCAGTTTCTGTCTCACCTGCGATGGCGAAATTGCACAATCCAATTTGGTTGGACCACAATACAGCAAAACAAATTTGTGATAATTACTACCCTGAGTATTAATAATGAGCGGACATGGCGGTCCGTAAACTGTACAAGCAAAAACCTTGAAACACAAGAATAACACGCTATAATATTCTATCTCTGCCCAGACGTAAACCTCTTACTTGAATCGCATGAGGACACAGGTAGAATGTGTTTTCCTCCGTCCTTTAACTTTGACCCGGTTCCTTGAGCCTTGGGTGAGCCTCTGTCGGCGGGCGGTACGGCTGTTGATTGTCGGCGGGCGGTACGGCTGTTGATTCTCGGCGGGCTGGCGGAGAACTCAGAAATGTCGATTTGATTGAAGATGGAAGAGAAATCTTTAATCTCTTCACTTCTGTAGGCAAACGGATGAAGATGAGAATTGCTCAGCAGTCTCCTTCGGATCCGTAAGAGTGTTCGGTGGAACACAGAGTAATCTCAACTCGTCCAGCGAGATGGAGATCGTATGGCAACAGTTTCAAGTCGGACATTACTTCCTTGTGCCACGAGGTTGCACCTGAGAGCAGCAAAAAGCTACGTCTATATTCGGTGAACAAAGTCGCTGGAAGCTAATTCTGGAAGCATTTCAGAATTATTTCAACTCCTGATGATGTCATGTTTGAGGGACATTCTGTTGTGTGCCTCATCCAATAGGAGTTGAGAGTTCGATCCTTTAATGAGCAAGGCTTCATGGATTTGTAGTCTGTTTTGGACTCCCTTTGTTTGATTTTGGTGTGATTTTTATCAGCAAAATTTACGACTTGGAAGGTGGGGCTTGAGTTATGTTTTTATGGCTGTTAGGCCTGCCTTTGTCTTCTATCTGAATACATGAGGCCCAACAAGGTCATGTGGTACGAATATTAATATGAATATAAAAGTATTTCACATAGCTCTTAATTAGACAGGTCATATATCAAATTAAATCTCATTCTCAGGAATGTGACTACACAGTTTATTTTCTTGACCTAATACGACAGTTCGAACGATTTTCAAAAGAATCACAAAGTTAAATATGATTTCCATTGGGTTCCAAATTCAAATGTCTCTTTTATGCACCAATCACTGCTGCTGTAAGCCCAGAGTGTTTTTTTTTTTAGGTTACAAACCAGTAATTACAAGGGTATTGTGCTATAAATGTGGTTTATGAGGACATTTCTAGTGTCCCCATAATTCAAATCACTTGAAAAACATACTAAACAATGCTTTTTTGAAAATGTAAAAATGCAGAAAGTTTTTTGTGAGGGTTAGGGGATAGAATCTAAAATTCGTACAGTATAAAAATCATTATGTCTATGGAGAGTCCTCATAAGGTTAGCACATAGCCGTGTGTGTGTTGGAGGCAACTGGTTCTACTCTTCCTTTCTAGTTATTTGCCTGCAGGGAGTGTTGGAAGAGGCTCCATTTCCAGAATTTGTTTTACATAATCTACACACACCTATTTGAATTTCTGTTCTCACCATGTCTGCTTTATCAGCAACAAGTAACAGCAGCAGACTGGGGCTGCAGCTTATTTCGGATGTCACAGTCAAAACTCAGCCTTGAGAGTAAACAACATCAACCAGAGCTGACAAAAATAAGATATGGAAGGGGAATCTGGCCTGCTGAAATTTTTTTCTTATTTGTCAAAATGAGAATTCAGAAGTTCCATCAGCTCATTGTCAGGCAATTTTTGATCACTGATTGTTAACAGAGGAATCATTGTTGGAAGCCTTACATGAAAGAAGAAGCTCCTGCTTTCCACTCCAGTGGAGGAACCGGAAAAATGTTTACATTCTTACAGCTGTCATGTATCGTACTGTGTCACGGATGGACTTAGTCAAACCAAAAGTATCAAAAGCTTCTTTTACATTTTGTTGAAAAATATAACACTCACTATAATATTACACTCACTGAGCACTTTATTAGGAACACTATAGTCCTAATATAGTGCTGAACATGGTCTTCTGCTGTTGTAGCCCATCCGCCTCAAGGTTTTAAGTGTTGTGCATTCTGAGATGCTATTCTGCTCAATATAATTGTACAGAGAGGTTATCTGAGTTACTGTAGCCTTTCTTTCAGCTCGAACCAGTCTGGCCATCCTCCACTGACCTCTCTCATCAACAAGCCGTTTCCGTCCACAGAACTCCCACTCACTGGAATTTTTTTTTTGTTTGTTTTTTTGGCACCATTCTGAGTAAACTCTAGAGACTGTTGTGTGTGAAAATCCCAGAAGATTAGCAGTTACAGAAATACTCAAGCCAGCCCGTCTGGCACCAACAATCATGCCACGGTCGAAGTCACTGAGATCACATTTTTCTTCATTCTGATGGTTGATGTGAACATTAACTGAAGCTCCTGACCCGTAAATGCTTGATTTTATGCACTGCACTGCTGCCACACAATTGGCTGATTAGTTAATCTCATGAATAAGTAGGTGTACAGGTGGTCCTAATAAAGTGCAAATATATATACAATGGTGGCCAAAAGTTTGGAATAATGCACAGATTTTGCTGTTTTGGAAGGAAATTGGTACTTTAATTCACCAATGTGGCATTCAACTGATCACAAAGTATAGTCAGGACATTACTGATTTAAAAAACAGCACCATCACTATTTGAAAAATTTCATTTTTGATCAAATCTAGACAGGCCCCATTTCAAGCAGCCAACACTCCAACACCTTATCCTTGAGTAATCATGCTAAATTGCTAAGTTGGTACTAGAAAATCACTTGCCATTATATCAAACACAGTTGAAAGCTATTTGATTTGTTAAATGAAGCTTAACATTGTCTTTGTGTTTGTTTTAGAATTGCCACAGTATGCAATAAACTAATAAGCATGTTTTAAGGTCAATATTAGGTCAAAAATGGCAAAAAAGAAACAGCTTTCTCTAGAAACTTAGACACAGACATTAGACAACAGATAATTGGAAAAGAGTGTTATGGATCTTAACCCCATTGAGCTTTTGTGGGATCAGCTAGACCTTAAGGTGCATGAGAAGTCCCGACAAGACAGCCACATCTATGGCAAGTGCTACAGGAAGCGTGGGATGAAATATCACCTGAGTATCTGGACAAACTGACAGCTAGAATGCCAAGGATCTGCAAAGCTGTCATTGCTGCATGTGGAGGATTTTTTGATGAGAACTATTTGAAGTAGTTTAAGAAGTTCTGAATTTGTTTTCAAATTGTAATAGACATTTTTCACATTATTAATGTCCTGACTATACATTGTGATAAGTTGAATGCCACTTTGGTGAATAAAAGTACCAATTTCTTTCCATATGAGCAAAATCTGTACATCCAAACTTTTGGCCACCAGTATATATATATATATATATATATATATATATATATATATATATATATATATATATATATATATATATATATATATATATATATATATATATATATATATATATATATATATATATACACACACACACACACACACACACCTGAATCAAGTTGTTGAGAGAACAAAAAAATGCAAAACAGAGAAGTCGCACCTGTGTATAAATCGCACCAACAGGCTGCATACGGATAAGACCTTCTGTCATGCCGATTTCTGATTGACTAATATGTTTAGGGGTAAGTGTAGGGGTGGGCTTTAGGGGTAGGAATCTGGCGGGGAGTCAGATTTAGGCATAACACCTGCCAACATCAATTACGTATAAATTATGTTATTAAGTTGCTTTGAACTATAAGGACCTTAAATTATATTTTGTATTTATATATACAGTATATTACTTAGATTTCTGAAAATGCGGTATATATATAGATACTGTATATACTGTGTGTGTATATATACTGTATATATATATATATATATATATATATATATATATATATATATATATATATGAGAGAGTCATATATATATACACACACACAGGGTTGGGAGGGTTACATTTGAAATGTATTCCACTACAGATTACAGAATACATGCTGTAAAATGTAATTTATAACATATTCCTGCGTTGCGAGCTCTGACACAACATAGTAGTGTTTTGTTTGTTTTGATCACAATTCTTATGTTTTTTGTCTTGGATGTTGTCTGCCTTATTGTCTACGACAGACAAACACTTTTGGACATTGGTTCAGCAATTTCACACCGTAAACCGGACTTCACATTCCTCAATGACGACCCGCTGTTTACAAACATGCAAGCGGAGCCCTTTGTCTGGGCAGCACAGCCACGGAAACGCAAAAGGAAAAGGGGAAACAGAGCCGGCATTCTCATCAGAGTAAGACACCATGCAAATCGACCCCCGCTACCCAGTATTCTACTGGCAAATGTTCAGTCTCTGGATAACAAGCTCTGCGAGCTGAAAGCGCGGATCTCTTTCCAACGAGATACAAGAGACTGCTGCATTATCTGCCTTACGGAAACTTGGATGTCTGTGGAGATTCCAGACTCAGCCATTGAACCTGCGGGGTTCTCCGTGCACCGAGCGGACAGAGCGAAAGACCTCTCAGGTAAAAGCAGAGGAGGTGGTATATGTTTTGTGATCAACAAATCCTGGTGTGATCAGAGGAACGTACATTCTATCAAGTCTTTCTGCTCTCCTGATCTGGAATTTCTTATGCTTCTGTGTCGACCATTCTGGCTACCGAGGGAATTCGCAGCAGTCATTATCACAGCTGTGTAAATTCCCCCACAAGCCGACACAGACCGGGAACTCCAGAAACTGTATGGGAGTATAAGTGAGCAGGAAACCGCGCACCTTCATTGTGACCGGGGACTTTAATAAAGCCAGTTTAAAATCGGTCGCACCAAAATACCACCAGCACATTAGTTTCAACACATGAGGGGACCGGGTTTTGGACCATTGCTACTTTCCCTTCCGGGATGGCTACAAATCCCTCCCCAACCCACCATTTGGCAAATCGGACCACTCTTCCATTCTGCTTCTGCCCGCTTACAGGCAGAAATTGAAACAGGAAGCACCCACCCTCAGAACGATCCAGTGCTGGTCGGACCAATCAGATTCTACGCTACAAGACTGTTTTGATCACATGGACTGGGAGATGTTCCGGTCCGCCTCTGATGACGACATCGAGCTTTACGCTGATAGCGTAATGTGTTTCATCAGAACGTGCGTAGAGGACGTGGTTCCGACCAGAACAATACGGATCTATCCGAATCAGAAACCTTGGATTAATAGCGATGTTAGCGCGGCACTTAATGTGCGGACCTCCGCTTTTAATTCCGGGAACGCGGAGGAGCAAAAACAAGCCAGTTTTGCCCTCCAAAAAACTATCAGAACCGCAAAACACCAGTACAGGAGCAAGACTGAAGGACAGTTTAACACCACCAACTCTAGAAGCATGTGGCAGGGAATTAACATCATCACGGACTTTAAAGGGAATAAAAACTCCACCATGAACACCGCTGCCTCTCTCCCAGATGAGCTAAATACTTTTTATGCTCGTTTCGAGGGAAATAACACCTCCCTCGTGGAGAGAGCTCTCGCAGCTAAAGCTACAGAGGTTAGTTCACTCTCCGTCTCTGTAGCGGATGTACCTCGATCCTTCCGACGGGTGAATATCCACAAAGCCGCGGGCCCAGACGGCATTCCGGGCCGCGTCATCAGAGCGTGCGCGAACCAGCTGGCTGGTGTTTTACGGACATTTTCAACCTTTCCCTCTCTTTGTCTGTAGTCCCCACATGCTTTAAAACATCCACCATTGTGCCTGTTCCAAAACAATCCAAAATAACTTGCTTAAATGACTGCCGTCCTGTTGCTCTGACCCCCATCATCAGCAAATGCTTTGAGAGACTAATCAGAGATTACATCTGCTCTGTGCTGCCTCTCTCTCTTGACCCACTGCAGTTTGCTTACCGCAACAACCGCTCCACTGATGATGCCATTGCATCTACAATATATACTGCTCTCTCCCACCTGGAAAAAAAGAACACTTATGTGAGAATGCTGTTTGTAGACTACAGCTCAGCACCATAGTGCCCTCCAAGCTAGATGAGAAACTCCGGGCTCTGGGCTTAAACAGCTCGCTGTGCAGCTGGATCCTGGACTTCCTGTCAAGCAGATGCCAGGTGGTTAGAATTGGCAGCAACATCTCCTCATCACTGACCCTCAACACTGGAGCCCCACAGGGCTGTGTTCTCAGCCCACTCCTGTATTCCCTGTACACACATGGCTGTGTGGCAACACATAGCTCCAATGCTATCAAGTTTGCTGATGACATGACGGTGGTAGGTCTGATCACTGACAATGATGAAACAGCCTACAGAGAGGAGGTGCACACTCTGACACACTGGTGTCAGGAGCACAACCTCTCCCTCAACGTCAGTAAGACAAAGGAGCTTGTGGTGGACTTCAGAAGAAAAGACAGAGAACACAGTCCCATCACCATCAATGGAGCACCAGTGGAGAGAGTCAGCAGCTTCAAGTTCCTGGGTGTCCACATCACTGAGGAACTCACATGGTCCATCCACACTGAAGTCGTTGTGAAGAAGGCTCATCAGCGCCTCTTCTTCCTGAGACGGCTGAGGAAGTTTGGAATGAACCACCACATCCTCACACGGTTCTACACCTGCACTGTAGAGAGCATCCTGACTGGCTGCATCTCTGCCTGGTATGGCAATAGCACCGCCCACAACCACAAAGCACTGCAAAGGGTGGTGCGAACTGCCAAACACATCATCGGAGGTGAGCTTCCCTCCCTCCAGGAAATATATAAAAGGCAGTGTGTTAAAAAAGCTCGGAGGATCATCAGAGACTCCAGCCACCCGAGCCATGGGCTGTTCTCACTGCTACCATCAGATAGGCGGTATCGCAGCATCAGGACCCGCACCAGCCGACTCCATGATAGCTTCTTTCTCCAAGCAATCAGACTTCTGAACTCTTGATCTCCCACGATCAAATACATCAGCACTGCACTTTATTACCCTTACTCTTATATCTCACAACGGACTGTCATAAATTATATTATTATTATATTATATTCTCTCTTAACAACTGACTATCAACCGACAGCCTGAATGTCAATACAGTACAATACTGTACATTCTATATATACTATATATACTTTTTTATATATTTTTATTTTTTATTTTTATTGAATAATGTGTATCTATATAGTGCGTATTGTTTACTGTACAGTGTATGTTATTATCTGTATATTGTTGAGTGTAATTATGTGTATATCAGATGTTTAAATTGTGTTGTGTAAATCTGATGTTATTGTAAATTGGTACTGTCTCATCACTGTCACGACTACTATGTTGATCGGAACTGCACCCAAGAATTTCACACACCATTGCACTTGTGGCTGTGTGACAATAAAGTGATTTGATTTTGATTTGATTCCGTTAGATTACTCAAGGTCAGTAACGTATTCTAAATACTTTGGATTACTTCTTCAGGACTGGTAGATTTTTTCACTTGTTTTAACTATAAAAACTCTGCCAATACAGTAAGACAAAATACACGTTAAAAATACATTCTCTGAAAAACCTAAATGTCTTATGCAGTGTTGTTTCTAAAACAAGATAAATCAAATTGATCTTGTTTTAAGGATTTTTAGATATTTTTACAGGAAAACAATACAAAAATTATTATCAAGAATATGAATTTTGCCCTAATATCAAAGGTCTTACTAGAAAAAAAGAAATTATGATCCAACGTGACTTTTCTTGATAAAAAATATGATCATGCTTGGTAACATGTGCATATAAAATGGCTAGAAATAGCATTTTAGCTTAGCGTAAAGCTGACAGTTTACACAAGGTTTTGCTTCTGCTCCAAACTTACTTCAAACTTACTTCTCTGTCTGCTCGTATGAATGTAACACATCATAAGAAAGTGTTTCACCGCTGTTCAAATGCACTTTGGATCGCATCATTTATATGTATAAATGTTTTCCATCTGAAAGGACGAAATATTAAATGAAACAAATGACAATAAAATGCAAAGTAATCTCTTCAGTAATCAAAATACTTTTTGAATGTAACTGTATTCTAAATACCAATGATTTAAATTGTAACTGTAGTGGAATACAGTTACTTATATTTTGTATAAGTAACAATACAAAATATATTTACTAAATCCGCAAATCTATGAAACTGGACTAGACACACCCAGGTCTGATACTGTAACTGCCAGCCCTGTTCAATCAAATCAGCACCTAAACAGAACTTTTTCAGCAGCATGAAGTTGGCTAAAAGGTCTCACCCAGTAGCACACTATGCCAAGGTTGAAAGAAATTCCAGAAATTCTGAGGAAAAAAGGTGATTGAAATACATCAGTCTGGGAAGGGTTGCAAAGATATTTCAAAGGCTCTGGGATTCTGAAGAACCACAGTGAGAGCCATTATATACAAATGGAGAAAACTTGGTACAGTAGTGAACCTTCCCAGAAGTGGACGACCTTCTAAAATTCCTCCAAGAGCACAGTGACGACTCATCCAGGAAGTCACAAAAAAGCCAAGTACAACATCCAAGGAACTGCAGGCCTCTCTCGCATCAATAAAGGTCACTGTTCATGACTCCACTATTAGAAAGTCACTGGCCAAAAATGACATCCACTGCTAACCCAGAAAATATATTAAAGGTGTCATGAATTGGATTTTTATTTCATTTTATAATGTTCCTTGATGTCCACTTATGATGTTAGTGTGATTTTTTTCATTAAAAGTAGTCATAATTTAGGAATTATTGGTCATTTTCTGTCCAGTTTACCCACACTAAATAATGACCCTGAGACGCCACTGTATATATATATATACCTGTGTGTACATATATATACACACACAGTGGGGGAAATAAGTATTGAACGTGTCAACATTTTTTTCAGTAAATATATTTTTAATGAGGCTATTCACATGAAATTTTCACCAGACATCAGTATTAACTCAAGAAATCCGCAAATGTTAAGAATTCACAACATTAAAGTCCATAAATAAAGTTATGTGTAATAAAGTGGAATGACACAGGAAAAAGGTATTAAACACGCAAACTGAAATTTATTTAATACTTAGTGGAGAAACCCTTGTTTGTAATGACAGCTTCAAGACGCTTCCTGTATGAATAAATTAATCGGCCGCAGTATTCAGGTGTGATTTTGGCCCATTCTTTTAAACATATTGTCTTTAAATCTTGAAGATTCCGGGGTGCCCTCTTGTGAACCTTGATCTTTAGCGCTTTCCACAAATGTTCAATTGGATTCAAATCAGGTGATTGACTGGGCCATTCTAACACCTTGATTTTTTTTTTCTCTGAAAACAATTGAGAGTTTCCTTTGCTGTATGCTTTGGATCGTTGTCCTGCTGGAAGGTCCACCCACATCTCATCTTCATCATCCTGGTGGATGGCAGCAGATTCTTCTCAAGAATCTCCCAGTAAAGGGCTCTCCATTCATCGTTCCTTCAATTATATGAAGTCTGCCAGTACCATGCGATGAAAAACAGCCCCACACCATGATGCTTCCACCTCCAAACTTCACTGTTGGTAAGTGTTTTTGGGGTGATGTGCAGTGCCATTTCTTCTCCAAACATGGTGTGTAGTATGACAGCCAAAAAGTTCAATTTTGCTCTCGTCTGACCAGACTACACAGACTACACGAGCTTCGACATGCCTTTTCTTTAGTAATTGAGTCTTGTGGGATAAGCGTGTGGAGTGCATTCCTATCATTTTCTCTGTGACAATGGTACCTGCTGCTTCCAAGTGTTTCTGGAGCTCTTTCTGAGAGGTCCTTGGCTCTTGGGCTACTCTGACTATTCTTTTGACTCCCTGGTCAGAAATCTTGCGAGGAGCTCCTGTGCGTGGCCGGTTAATGACGGAGTGATGTTGCTTCCACTTGCGGATAATGGCCCCAATGGTGCTTACTGGAAGATTCAGAAGTTTTGAAACACGTCTGTATCCAATTCCATCAATATGTTTCACAAACAATAAGGTTGCGAAGGTCTTGGGAGAGTTCTTTGCTTTTACCCATCATGAGATGTTTCTTGTGTGACACCTTGGTAACGAAAAGCCTTTTTATAGACCATCAATTTACTAACCCAGCTGATATTAATTTGCACAGATAGGAGGTATAATTACTTTCTAACTACTTATGGATTTCAGTTGGTTCCTTGCCTTACCTTGCCTTGGAGAACTGCTTTTTCTTAGCATGTTCAATACTTTTTTCCTGTGTCATTCCACTTTATTACACATAACTTTATTTATGGACTTAATGTTGTGGATTCTTTACATTTGCGGATATCTTGAGTTAATAATGATGCCTGGTGAAAATTTCATGTCAATAACCTCATTAAAAATATATTTACTGAAAAAAATGTTGACGCGTTCAATACTTATTTCCCCCACTGTATATATATATGTATATAAACTCAGCAAAAAAAGAAACGTCCCTTTTTTCAGGACACTGATTTTTAATTTTGTAAAAATCAAAATAACTTTACAGATCTTTATTGTAAAGTGTTTAAATAATGTTTTCTATGCTTGTTCAATAAACCATAAACAATTAATGAACATGCACCTGTGGAACGGTCATTAAGACACTAACAGCTTACAGACGGTAGGCAATTAAGGTCACAGTTATAAAAACTTAGGACACTAAAGAGACCTTTCTACTGACTCTGAAATACACCAAAAGAAAGATGACCAGGGTCCCTGCTCATCTGCGTGAATGTGCCTTAGGCATGCTGCATGGAGACATGAGGCCTGTAGATGTGGCCAGGGCAATAAATTGCAATGTCTGTACTGTGAGACACCTAAGACAGAACTACAGGGAGACAGGAAGGACAGCTGATCGTCCTCGTATATCAACACCTGCACAGGATCAGTACATCTGAATATCACACCTGCGGGACAGGTACAGGATGGCAACAACAATTCCCCGAGTTACACCAGGAATGCACAGTCTCTCCATCAGTGCTCAGACTGTCCGCAATAGGCTGAGAGAGGCTGGACTGAGGGCTTGTAGGCCTGTTGTAAGACAGGTCCTTACCAGATATCACCGGCAAAAATGTCGCCAAATCACCAAACCCACCTTCGCTGGACCAGACAGGACTGGCAAAAAGTGCTCTTCACTGATGAGTTGCGGTTTTGTCTTACCAGGGGTGATGGTCAGACTCACATTATCGAATGAGCATTACACCGAGGCCTGTACTCTGGAGCGGGATCGATTTGGAGGTGGAGGGTCCGTCATGGTCTGGGGCGGTGTGTCACAGTATCATCAGACTGAGCTTGTTGACATTGCAGGCAATATCAACGCTGTGTGTTACAGGGAAGACATCCTCCTCCCTCATGTGGTACCCTTCCTACAGGCTCTTTCTGACATGACCCTCCAGCATGACAATGCAACCAGCCATACTGCTCATTCTGTGCGTGATTTCCTGCAAGACAGGAATTTTATGTTAAAGCTTTGTGTTAAAGTTTGAGTAAATATAATGCTAAATAAAAGTCCATAATTGTTTTTAGACAATTTATGTATATACCATTTACTATTATATTAAATATAATAGTACACATGAAACTACAGAATAAACCAGTGCTTTAACATACTGAGCCACTCAGTTGACATTGTTTGAGTGACAGAGAGACTTCTTAAGGTTAGAGTCAGCACACAAGTGTGGGTTATCTTTTGTACTATACCTGTCTCCAAACTGCTTAAGTAGCATCAGGACATGATGTCGATGAAGCATATCAATTTTCTTTGAAATCCGACAATATCTAAAAAATATATATAATTTTTTAATCAATTTCAATATGGTGGAGAGTCATTATGGCAGATATGGGAATAACTTATATCGTTGAAATCTGACCCAAGAAATCCACAGATAACAACCTCATGATTTTTGGACATATGGTTCAGTTACGGGCAAAAAAAGCTATTTTTTCTATTTCTTGATCCACAGGTGGTGCTGCATGTACTGTCAGATCATGGTCTTCATGAAGCGTACCAAGTTTAATTTCAATACGACAAACCATTGCTGAGATATAGCCTTATATCAGGTTTTACATCAACCTCATTAAGTTTGAGATGCTGTAACTTTTAAACAAAGGCAAAAATTAAAACTCTTATTTATTCAATCTGTGCGGCTCAGTCTGGAGATTATGTTGAGACCTTGCTTGACAGAATTGGGTAATGTTTGAAGGAATAGTAATGAAAAAATGATAAACATCATAATCCAAGATGGTTGCTACTGTAATGGGTGGAGTTTTAATGGATAGTGGTCTGCTTGAATCATCAGGAGGAGAGTAATCAGATCCAAAAATAATTTTGTTTCTAGACCAAGCGATTCAAAAGATACGCACAAATGAAAAGTGAATTTTTGACATTTGAAATTTCATAATTTTCCTATGTACGGTTCTATGGGCTGCCGTAGACTCCCAGCCAGAAGAATAATAAATATAGCTGCAAGCAGCCATTCCAGGGCCAAGCCTCCTAAATTGCCAATATGGCCTACAGGACATATAGGACCCTCAGAGTGGCTATGGTGTATTTTGCAAATGTACACTGGTTTACAAGTCATCCCAAGGAGGGTCTGAACCTGTAACTTTCCATAGTACAGCTCTGTGCACAATCCACTGAACTATGCTGCCTCGTGGTTGACAGTCACCAGAGTGTCATACCATGCTGACAGTAAGCACAGCCAAACACAGCAGTTACCATGGTCAACTTCGTATTGAAGTTACTTTTCAACAAAGATGAAAATCAAAATTCAATTAACCCTGCAATCATTCAGTAAGCACAGAACAAAGAGCTCCAGTAAAAGTGAATTATAGAATTATAGTCCAATGCTTAACGCACTGTGCCACTCAATCGACATGCTCAATGAGTGGCAAAGAGACAAGCTGAGTTTAGAGTCAGCACACAAGTGTGGGTTATATTTTTAACTATATGTGTGCTGTCTTCAAACATCTCAGGTACCCTCAGGTCTTGATGTCGAAGACACATCCCAATTTTCATTCAAATTCGACAAAGCATTCAAAAGATATAATTTTTATAATATTATAATAACAGATACAATGTTCATTGCAACTTCTAAATTGTTTTCTATTTACATGGAACTGGGCTTGAAACAGCAACCTTTCAAGCTCCATGGCACACAAGTATGTTGCACATACCACTGCACTACAAAGCCATAAGCTGTAGAAGTGCCAAATAAACATACCAACCTTAGAGTCAGGAGGTTTTAAATAAAATAAATAAAACAATTTTTAAAAATCACATTTCTCTCTGCATTTTCTGAAAACTTAGAATAAGGACACAATGATAAACCAAAATTTTAGCTAAAATTGAATAATCATTTTGAACACTATGTGGCGCTGTCTCCAGACTGCTTAGGTATCCTCAGGACAAGATGTTTAAAAAGCATATACATTTTCTTTCAAATCCGACAATGCATTCAAAAGATATAATTTTTTTAAATATAATTCAAAATGGCGGAGATGCAATATGGCCGATATGGGAAAAAATGGTATCCTTGAAATCCTCATGACCCAAGGAATCCAGAGACACCAATTTCAAGGCCAAAAGATCAAAAGTTATGGGCAAAATTAATTTCTTGACCCATAGGTGGCGCTGTCACCAAACTCTGCATGTACTCTCAGATCATGGTCTTGATGAAGCATACCAAGTTTCATTTCGATAGGACAAAGTGTTGCCAAGATTTAGCCTTAAATCCTATTTCACGTTGACCTTGTTAAATTCACGATGCTGTAACTTTTCAACAATTGCAAAAATTAAAATGAAGAGAAGTCATATCTGTGCGTCTTGGTCTGGAGATTATTTTGAGCCATTGTTCAGGAAAATCAGACCAAGTTTAAAGGATGTGAAAGGTTTAAACTGTAAATGTCATAATCCAAGATGGCGGCCACTGTAATGGGCAGAGTTTTAATGTAATTAATCATCAGGAGGAGAAGAATCAGACAAAAAATTATGTCATTAGGACAAACGGTTAAAACAAAATGGCCAAAAGAAAAGTGCATTTTTGACATGGTGGTGATGCTATAAAGTATGTTGTAGAGATCCCAAATTTAGTGTGCCAAATTTCATCATTTTCCTAAGTACAGTTCAATGGGCTGCCATAGACTCCCAGCCAGAATAATAATAATAATAATAATAATAATAATAATAAATAAAACTAACGGATGCAATAGGGGCTTCAGCCTCTTTTAGGCTTGGCACCTAATAATAATATAGAAAACTAACGTATGCAATAGGGGCTACACCCTCTTCGAGGCTAATTAATAATAATATTATTAATAATAATAATAATAACGGATACAATAGGTGCCTATGCACCTTTGGTGCTTGGCCCTTAACTAAACCATTCATACAGTAGGCACTCAACCAGAATGAGCCTTATTATCACATGGATTTACGCTACAGTAAAACTTTAAATTCTCACACGTGAGACTCATTCGCAAAATCACCACCAGGAGGTGCAAAGGGACACTTTTGGCACCATTGTTTAGTGTGAAGAAAGTAAGTTATTATGATTAACATTGTTAATATTATTATTTGTATTGTATTTTTTACATTTCGATGTGTAGAACATGATCTAACAATGCAATATTAATGGCAGCATTAAAGTTATTGCTTAGCTCATGAATCGGTATATAGAAAAAAATGCTACAGTAGATTGATTCCCCTGAAAAGTGGAAACACTGGCTCTTTGGCACTTTCAGAATGTTGCTTTAATTTGAGCATCCCGACCAGCCCAACAAAGCAACATTAGCCGCGTTTCCACTGTCGGGCCAAATGAGGGAGTGCTACTGTGTGCCAGGGCAAGTTGCGTTCCCCGTCACTTTCGGGGCTTCATCGTTCCTCCTCAGGGCTTTCTTGGGTTAGGGTTAGACTGATTACACTTGGGCCAAACAAGGCCAACTGGGGACTGAGGCAGGCTCAATGTCAAAGGCAGAGTTTTGCCAAAATTACCGGGTTGTTTATCCAGCGCACCGCTGTACAGGTTCAAGAAAAATTGCAGGTACAGTACTGTTGTAGCCTCAGCAGTGCAACAAATGAATAGCCGTGCCCAAGTGTTGTTGGGTTACACTGTTGACTCTAAGATGTACCAGCGGATGGAGGTGTAAAAATGGGGGGCGTGGAGATGGTGTAAAGTTTAATGATATTTTATTTGTCCCAAGGTGCAAAAATAAATTCCAGTGCGGCATAGAGATATTTACAGTGCAGATAAGCAAAAACAAAAAGCTTAAAAAAGTAAACACTATGTACAAAAATAAAGTTATAGGCAAGTATTTTGGTATGTTAACTGGATTTGACCAAATACTGCACCAAATACAGCAATCAAGACACAACCAACTCACTCTGAAAAACTGAGGAGTTCCCTTAAAAAGATGAAGCCCCTCCTCCCTGGGTGAAAACATATTACACACCACAGGTGAGACATAAATACAAATGACCAAATATATACAACCTATAATCACCAAAAGTAATTGTTGTAACAATAAAGGACATACAACCATGAAAAACAGAAGAATTAACAAAGCATTAACATAAACATCACATTTACAATCATACTGAACAGACAGACATCGATCTCCCCCCTGACACAACAGACAATGGACTAGGCCTCTGTTTTGGCAGGAAAATGGAGGATAAAAGATGGTGGCATTACATTTTAAATGGTTTGACTGTTTAGGTTGAGCAGATGATCCAAGATGCAAGTATGACTGATGTAATGTGTATATGGATGTATAAACCAGAGAAATAAACATTTGGCTTAATTAACTGTCTCCTGTTATTTCTTAACCCATACATAAATTAATGTAACAAATACATAAGTTAATAAACGCATAACACCATGAAGACCAGAACAATCTTAGACAATACATACAACAAAACAATACAAACACATCTGAGATCTCTGATGTAAAATGCACAACAGATATACACTGTATTGCCAAAAATATTCGCTCACCCATCCAAATAATTGAATTCAGGTGTTCCAATCACTTCCATGGCCACAGGTGTATAAAATGAAGCACCTAGGCATGCAGACTGCTTCTACAAACATTTGTGAAAGAATGGGCCGCTCTCAGGAGCTCAGTGAATTCCAGCGTGGTACTGTAATAGGATGCCACCTGTGCAACAAGTCCAGTCGTGAAATTTCCTCGCTACTAAATATTCCACAGTCAACTGTCAGTGGTATTATAACAAAGTGGAAGCGATTGGGAATGACAGCAACTCAGCCACGAAGTGGTAGGCCACGTAAAATGACAGAGCGGGGTCAGCGGATGCTGAGGCGCATAGTGCGCAGAGGTCGCCAACTTTCTGCAGAGTCAATCGCTACAGACCTCCAAAGTTCATGTGGCCTTCAGATTAGCTCAAGAACAGTGCGTAGAGAGCTTCATGGAATGGGTTTCCATGGCCGAGCAGCTGCATCCAAGCCATACATCACCAAGTGCAATGCAAAGCGTCGGATGCAGTGGTGTAAAGCACGCCGCCACTGGACTCTACAGCATTGGAGATGCGTTCTCTGGAGTGACGAATCACGCTTCTCCATCTGGCAATCTGATGGACGAGTCTGGGTTTGGCGGTTGCCAGGAGAACGGTACATGTCTGACTGCATTGTGCCAACTGTGAAGTTTGGTGGAGGGGGGATTATGGTGTGGGGTTGCTTTTCAGGAGCTGGGCTTGGCCCCTTAGTTCCAGTGAAAGGAACTCTGAATGCTTCAGCATACCAAGAGATTTTGGACAATTCCAAGCTCCCAACTTTGTGGGAACAGTTTGGGGATGGCCCCTTCCTGTTCCAACATGACTGTGCACCAGTGCACAAAGCGAGGTCCATAAAGACATGGATGAGCGAGTTTGGTGTGGAAGAACTTGACTAGCCTGCACAGAGTCCTGACCTCAACCCGATAGAGCACCTTTGGGATGAATTAGAGCAAAGACTGTGAGCCAGGCCTTTTCGTCCAACATCAGTGTCTGACCTCACAAATGCGCTTCTGGAAGAATGGTCAAAAATTCCCATAAACACACTCCTAAACCTTGTGGAAAGCCTTCCCAGAAGAGTTGAAGCTGTTACAGCTGCAAAGGGTGGGCCGACGTCATATTAAACCCTATGGATTGAGAATGGGATGTCAATTAAGTTCATATGTGTCTAAAGGCAGATGAGCGAATACTTTTGGCAATATAGTGTATGTATGTAAATGTTCATAGTCCAGTGTTTATGTTTTCAAAAACAAAGTCCTTAGTCACAGTGTCCCTCTGTGACAAGTACAAATCTGTTAAAATGCACAATGGACAAAATGATGCCCAAAGAAATTACTTTCCATGGTTTGAGATCATGGACTCAGTGCTGGGACATCGTTCCTACTGTTAGTGGAGATACCACTCGGGACACCATGGAAGATACAGTCGGTGAGTTGTCAATGCCAAGTTATCTTACTAGCTAGCTAATGTTTACAAACTATATACAGTGCATCCGGAAAGTATTCACAGCGCTTTACTTTTTCCACATTTTGTTATGTTACAGCCTTATTCCAAAATGGATTAAATTAATTATTTTCCTCAATTCTACAAACAATACCCCATAATGACAATGTGAAAGAAGTTTTTGAAATCTTTGCAAATTAAAAAAAAAACATTTTGGCAGTTTCTCCCATTCTGCTTTGCAGGACCTCTCAAGCTCCATCAGGTTGGATGGGGAACATTGGTGCACAGCCATTTTCAGATCTCTCAAGACATGTTCAATCGGGTTCAAGTCTGGGCTCTGGCTGGGCCACTCAAGGACATTCACAGAGTTGTCCCGGAGCCACTCCTTTGTTATCTTGGCTGTGTGCTTAGGGTCGTTGTCCTGTTGGAAGATTAACCTTTGTCCAAGTCTGAGGTCCAGAGCACTCTGGAGCAGGTTTTCATCAAGGATGTCTCTGTCCATTGCTGCATTCATCTTTCCCTCAATCCTGACTAGTCTCCCAGTTCCTGCCACTGAAAAACATCTCCACAGCATAATGCTGCCACCACCATGCTTCACTGTAGGGATGGTATTGGCCAGGTGATGAGCGATGTCTGGTTTCCTCCAGACATGACGCTTGCCTTTCAGGCCAAAGAGTTCAATCTTTGTTTCACACGGTTACTTTTGATTTTGACCCCCCCCCCCCCCCCTTTGTTCAGGGACACATTATTCCATTTCTGTTAGTCACATGTCTGTGAAACTTGTTCAGTTTATGTCTTAGTTGTTGAATATTTTTATATTCATACAAATATTTACACATGTTAAGTTTGCTGAAAATAAAAGCAGTTGAAAGTGAGAGGATGTTTCTGTTTTTGCTGAGTTTACTGTATGTATATACACACTGGCGGCCAAAACTTTGGAATAATGTACAGATTTTGCTCTTATGGAAAGAAATTGGTACTTTTATTCGCCAAAGTGGCATTCAACTGATCACAATGTATAGTCAGGACATTAATAAATGAAAAAATTTTCAGAACTTCTTAAATTACTTCAAAAAGAGTTCTCACCAAAAAAATCCTCCACGTGCAGCAATGACAGCTTTGCAGATCCTTGGCATTCTAGCTGTCAGTTTGTCCAGATACTCAGGTGACATTTCAACCCACACTTCCTGTAGCATTTCCTATAAATGTGTCTGTATTGTCGGGCACTTCTCATGCACCTTTCAGTCTAGCTGATCCCACAAAAGCTCAATGGGTGAAGATCCATAACACTCTTTTTCAATTATCTGTTGTCCAATGTCTGTGTTTCTTTGCCCACTCTAACCTTTTCTTTTTGTTTTTCTGTTTCAAAAGTGGCTTTTTCTTTGCAATTCTTCCCATAAGGCCTGCACCCCTGAGTCTCCCCTTTACTGTTGTACATGAAACTGGTGATGAGCAGGTAGAATTCAATGAAGCTGTCAGCTGAGGACATGTGAGGTGTCTATTTATCAAACTAGAGACTCTGATGTACTTATCCTCTTGTTTAGTTGTATCTGGGCCATCCACATCTCTTTCTGTCCTTGTTAGAGCCAGTTGTCCTTTGTCTTTGAATACTGTAGTTTACACCTTTGTATGAAATCTTCAGTTCTTTGGCAATTTCAAGCGTTGTATATCCTTCATTCCTCAAAACAATGATTGACTGATGAGTTTCTAGAGAAAGCTGTTTCTTTTTTGCCATTTTTGACCTAATATTGACCTTAAGACATGCCAGTCTATTGCATACTGTGGCAACTCAAAAACAAACACAAAGACAATGTTAAGCTTCATTTAATGAACCAAATAGCTTTCAACTGTGTTTGATATAATGGCAAGTGATTTTCTAGTACCAAATTAGTAATTTAGCATGATTACTCAAGGATAAGGTGCTGGAGTGATGGCTGCTGGAAATGAGGCCTGTCTAGATTTTATCAAAAATGACTTTTTTCAAATAGTGATTGTGCTGTTTTCTTTACATCAGTAATGTCCTGACTATACTTTGTGACCAGTTGAATGACACTTTGGTGAATTAAAGTACCAATTTCCTACCGAAACAGCAAAATCTGTACATTATTCGAAACTTTTGGCCACCAGTATATATCTATATATATATATATATATATATATATATATATATATATATATATATATATATATATATATATATACAGGGTTAGGGAGTAACAGAATACATGTAACGGGATTACATATTTAAAATACAAAATATAAGTAACTGTATTCCACTACAGTTACAATTTAAATAATTTGTAATTAGAATACAGTTACATCCAAAAAATATTTTTATTACTGAAGAGATTACTTTGCATTTTATTGTCATTTGTTTCATTTAATATTTAGTCATTTCAGATGGAAAACATTTATACAAATAAATGATGCGATCCAAAGTGCATTTGAACAGCGGTGAAACACTTTCTTATGATGTGTTACATTCATACGAGCAGACAGAGTAAGTTTGAAGTAAGTTTGGAGCAGAAGAAATAGAAATAAACCTTATGTAAATTGTCAGCTTTACGCTAAGCTAAAATGCTATTTCTAGCCATTTTACATGCACGTTACCAAGCACAATCATATTTTTTATCAAGAAAATTCACGTTGGATCATAATTTTTCTTTTTCTAGTAGACCTTTGATATTAGGGCAAAAATCGTATTCTTGATAATAATTTTTGTATTGTTTTCCTGTAAAAATATCTAAAAATCCTTAAAACAAGATCAATTTGATTTATCTTGTTTTAGAAACAACACTGCATAAGATATTTAGGTTTTTCAGAGAATGTATTTTTAACATGTGTATTTTGTCTTACTGTACTGGCAGAGTTTTTATAGTCAAAACAAGTTAAAAAATCTACCAGCGCTGAAGAAGTAATCCAAAGTATTTAGAATATGTTACTGACCTTGAGTAATCTAACGGAATACATTACAAATTACATTTTACTGCAAGTATTCTGTAATCTGTAGTGGAGTACATTTCAAAAGTATCCCTCCCAACCCTGTGTGTGTATATATATATATATATATATATATATATATATATATATATATATATATATATATATATATATATATATTATATATATATATATATATATATATATATATATATATATATATACACACACACACACAGTATATATACAGTTGAGTGGTATACCTTATGTCATATATAAATGATACAGTATAATATGACCCCTTTTAAAAATTGTCATCTGTATCAAGTCAAATTCAGCTTTTGAACCTATAATTTTTCCTTTTAGAAATCACATCTCAGACCACCGTGCTTCCTGCAGTACCTTTGCATCATATTGAATATAAATCATGCTTCAATCCAGAAGTAACCACAGAGACATGGCTTCAAAGAGTGGAGATAATTACTTGTGTTATCAGTGTTGAAACAGACAAATCAATCCCCACACGAAAGCTTGGACAATTAGCTGAGTTATTGAATTCATGCATATGAGGCCTTTAAAAAAATCTATGCCATTGTAGATGTCACGTACCAGAAAATTGAGGACTTGACAAAATATATTATTAGATGAAACCAGCGAGTAAATGGAGGGTGAAGTAGAGATTTTTGAATGAAATGGGATTGGGACAGTTAATCACGCATTTCATATAGACACTTTTATCACTTGCATAAAAAACATATCTTGGTATGCAGTATGAAACTGGATAAGGATTTGCATCTTCACTGTGTCAAGTCACTCATGAGGTGTTAACAAATCAAGGTATTTAGATCTATGAGGGGATGGATGGTTTAACTGAAGTTTGGAGTAGTCTCTCGAGGAACATTTTGCTTTTGAATCTTTTTTTAACTCACCAAGAACCTTTTTATGCTTGTGTGAGCAAAATATATTGATCCAAGAGACTATGTTAAAGTTATTGTGCTCTGTTGAATCAATTCCTTCATGCTGCAGTTCAGTGATAGTGAAACATATATCTCTCCTGTTTCTGTTTATTTCTTAGATCAGATAAAATGGATATAAATGGAGAAACAAAAACTTCATCCCATACACAAACACAGGTGGTCATTTATTTTATAAAAGAAATACCGGCAAAATGCCATTATCAATAAAGACCCCATGAAATCTCTTGACGATTTTTGCAAAGTTTATTTTCCTGTTTCATATTTCTGGTGTTGGGTAGATTACTTCTGGAATCTAATACAGTACTAATTACAAATTACATGACTAAAATGGAAATCAGTATTGTTATATTTTAGATAACACTTTTGAGGTAATATAATCTGATTACTTTTTAAATACTCATTGGATATTTTGATAAATGTAATCATTAATTTTAAGTGTATTAAATAAACACTCCTTTCATTAAATATTAATAAACATGAAATCAAACAGAAGTTTGCTATTGATAAAGGTAAAGCTAGGGGAAAACTATACCCAAAATGAAAGACAATGATAGCATGCATGTTTTTTAAAGATAATTGTTGTTATTTAGGCTTTTTTTTAGAATTTATATCTGGCTTTGAAAAGTATGTGAATTAGTTTCTAGTTATTGCCTGATTGGTAATTTAATCATATGATAATCATGTAATCCATAAAAAAGTAATTGTAATGTTATTATGCACATTTTCAAATGTAATGTAATAACAAGTACTTGATTTTTTTGAAATCTAATTACATGATCCAGACTACATGTAATCCTTTCATTGCACATTCCCTTTTGAAAAAGTAAGATTGGGTGGGTCATATCAAAGGGCCCTCCCCTTTTTTAATGGCCAATAGGTTTACGTATTTCACAGTCTTGAACCATGATTTGCTACTCGCTAATTGGTTACAAATGGTATTGGCAGGATTGGGAAGGTTACTTTTAAAAACTATTCCGCTACAGATTACAGAATACATGCTGTAAAATGTAATTTGTAACGTATTCCGTTAGATTACTCAAGGTCAGTAACGTATTCTAAATACTTTGGATTACTTCTTCAGCACTGGCAATTTTTTCGCTTGTTAAATAAACAAAGTAAATACACATATATTAAAAAATACATTCTCTGAAAAAAAAGGCAAATATTTTATGCAGTTTTGCTACTCAAGTAAATTTATCTTGTTTTAAGGATTTTTTGATATATTTACAGAAAAACAATATTTAAATTCTCATTAAGAATAATATTTTTGCAGTATATCTTTGCTCTAATATTAAAGATCTTAGTAGAGAAAAAAGTTATGATCCAACTTGAATTTTCTTCATTGAATTAATTATAAAATACAATTGTGTCTGGTAATAAATGCATGAAAAGGCAAGAAATTGCATTTTAGCTTAGCATAAAGCTAAATGTTCACATGACAATTTACACAAGGTTAACTATTTTTACTGCTCCAAACTTAAAATCCCAACAGAGTGCACACAACAACATCCTTTTCTGATCGTATGTGGATTCTGTTCATAGAATGAGGCAGAAAATATATTATTTTGTAGCTTTCTATATGATGTTAAAGACTACATTGTTTAGCATTTTTTGTACAAATACCCTAACTGCATAAAAAACATTGACAAGGCATGTAATAGTGTATTTATTGGATTTATGTTTCATCTTTCAAAATATTTCTGTTTTTTGTTAAGCTGTAGAAACATTATGTAGCTCCTTAAGCTCCCAAGGGAAAGTTCCACAATGACATCATAGCCACCTTTTCACTTACAAGAGTATGAACTTGGATGAATGTAACACATCATAAGAAAGTGTTTCATTGCTGTTCAAACGCTCCTCGGATCGCATAATGTATATGTATAAATGTTTTCCAACTGAATAGTCTAAATATTAAATGAAACAAATGACAATAAAATGCAAAGTAATCTCCTCAGTAATCAAAATACTTTTGGAATGTAACTGTATTCTGATTACCAACTATTTAAATTGTAACTGTAGTGGAATAGTTACTAATATTATGAATTTTAAATAAGTAATCCCATTACATGTATTCCATTACTCCCCAACCCTGGGTATGGGAGGGGCATTCTGATTAAAGAGAGCATTTGATTGGGCAGTAATCTGTGTTGTGAAAGATGAGTCATCAGTATTTTTGGTCTGTTCTCCCAGAATAAAAAGACTATACAATTTTAAATCTGTTTATCCGCTAAAGGTTCATTTTGTCAACTTTTTTGAAGTCCACTGGCATATAAATGGCTTTAAAGCTAATAGACATGGATTCCAAGCTCAAAAAACCTGAATTTTGACATTATTTGAAGAACATTTTTATGATGTTCATACAAATATTGGATAAAGTTAAGAAAAACATCTTGCATTTTGTACAACGTAAATACATATTTTTTTATATATATATATTTACTTTCATCTCAAACTGTAGAGTCAATGGAAAAATATCCTATATAAAGTTAATTTGCTTTTTTGTAAAATAATCTTCACATCCTTAACATTTACATCTTCTTCACAATAATATATCTGTCCATTACACTTTGTTCCATATTTGCCATTATCTTGACTGGTTTGTTGTGTGAGAGCTATTGGATCATCTGAACTCTGTCCTTATTCAACAAGCTAATTCACAAGCTTTTTCTTTCCTGGATGTTTAAAATAAATAAATAAATGCTTCAAGCCCAGTACACTCTATTTCTTTGTGTGCACACAATGCACCAGTGCCTTCCCCATAGGAAGATTATAGGACTTTATACTAATCTGCCAGCAAATCAGTCTCATCCTGCACTGAACAGGCCAAATCCCATCATAAACTGACATGTCCCCAAGGAAATTTCTGCAATCTGAACTCAGTTTTCCACTCTTTGTGTCTTTAGTCCCACTTTATTCACTTTTTTAATTTCAGACTTTTTTAGGACTAATGTGAGATTCCCAGGAGTTGGGTCGGTTTCTAATGAGACACTTTGCATTAAGCACAATCACAAGCCTTCTGAATTTAATGTTATGGAAAATATTCCTACCATGTTATATGCTAATAAGTGCTGGTAAACAAGCCTCATGAGTAACAAGTTTATTTATTGCATGTTGTTTTATCACAAACAACAGATATTCCCTCAAGGCAATGTTGCAATTTATACAGTATAATCACACAAGTTGCACTGGTGTATATGCAACTGTGATGTATGCACAAGTATTTTTTCACACTACTGTATATGATAACTGACAGGCACACAAATACATATTGTCATAAAAGTGCTCTCATAGGGAGATGTAATGGTGATTCACATCAAGAAATTAGTAGAGAAGTATTTCTCTGTACAGCTAATTGTTCTCACTGGGGATATGAATTACTATACAAAATAATGATAAGGTCTGTTGCTTGTGTGTTTGTATCTTTAAAGCTGTGAGAAAGTTTTCTTGTAGACTTTCAACAGGTACTGTATCATTTACTCTTTCATAATGAACTATGACTCAATGTGTTCACGAGTTCTCGCACCAGTCGTGTCATAACTAGGGCTGTGTTCAAAATATCGGTACAATGATTCATCGTCATGTGCTCCTTGCTGAAGTGCGTATCAGTGCAGTTGCATCTGTAAAGGAACACATTTGATTATATTTTGAAGAACAGAGGAAAGAAAAGTGATACCAACATGAGAACATCCCAACGGTGAAGTACAGTGGAGGGAGCATCATGATTTGGGGCTGCTTCGGGGCCTGGACCCCTTGCCATCATTGAGGGTAAAAATAAATCCCAAGTTTATCAAGACGTCCTACAGGATAATGTCAGGGTGGCTGTACACCAGCTGAAGCTCAGTAGAAGTTGAGTGATACAGCAGACAATGACCCTGAACATCAAAGTAAATCCACTACAGAATGGCTTCAAAAAAAGAAATTCCACCTGTTGGAGTGGCCCAGTCAGAGCCCAGACCTTAACCTAATAGAGATGCTGTGGAATGACCTTGAGAGGCATCGTGGATATCATATGCGAGGGTAAGACTAATTATATAAAGAAAACACAATTATCAGATTTTCTTTAAGGTGATCTGAATTGTTTTATAGCATATCTAATTTCAGTAACACAAGTGTTCATTTGGGTTCTGGTATCATTCTGACAGTAGAAAAAATAAATCCTAAATGCAAATAATGCCAACAACAACAAGCCATATAATTGTATTTTTAGAACAGCAGTATAAATAGGCTCATCTGCTTTTAAAAGAAAGGAGAAAACATGTCCCATAATTTTCATGTTGACGTCAAAGGCTGTGCATCCAATTGAACTCTAAAGTATTTTGCTGCAAATTCATCTGTCACAACTTCTAAGGTTTGAATTCACCACTTTTTTCATTGCAATTGCCTAAAATCAATCCTAGCTACCACCTTACTAAACAAAAAAGAAACAAGAGCTTCCAGTGAACCTCTATCAGATTCTTGAACCTCACAACAGGCAGACTGTCTCATAATTTGCTGAACAAACAAAAAATAATGGCCGATCTAAATGGCCTGGGGGCAGATAATTGCAATGCTTTGTAATGGCCATTGATTTTTGACTCCCCCTCCAAATGAATGGGATGGCAAAAGGTCTGATTTGGTGTAGGAGTGATATGGCAGACATATGATATGGTTCTTACACACTCCTGAACCTCACGCCCCCTTCCAATCGATGCTTTTACCAAGGATGTCAAACTGAAGACTGATTGTTTCCCACCTCTGGCTGCAACTGCAAAGAAAATGCCTCTGTTATTGAATCAGCCACAAATTACGCCTCACCTACCTCCTCTTCTTATCTGCCTCTGTCAAGAGTGATTCCGAATAACGAGTGAGAATACAGTTGACTTTTAATTTAACAACTGAACTGACAGTAATGTAGGGCAGTTGAGTGAGTGGATGAATTGCAGTTTGTGGATGTATTTATCACGTGCTGTGAAGGTCACTCTGAAAGTTGTCTATGAACACTAATTTGTTCAGGTTTAAAACTAAATGTCTGGGGTGCGTTCATTTTAAACAAATTTCTGTTGGGCAGAAAATATGTTACACTGTGTCCTAACTAGGTGGTATAAGAAAAGCAATTTTTCACACTGAATGCAAAACTTCTGCACAATGTGACACAATTACAGGCAATCAGAAGATATTTAATGTTTAATGTTTATTCTTCAGTTATGTGCAATGGATCAATGAGATTTCACTGTGGGTTGGGCTACCCAGTCAGACTGATCACACTGTGAATTCAGTAACAGTAGGTAGAAAGCTGGAATCGGTCTGTGCTTACCGAAATTCGAATCACTGCCCCCACTGGTGGAAGTGTTGTTTAATATATGGGCATGTTTAAGGTCCAGTTTCCAGATGAATTGTCCACAGAGTGGTGCCAAAATCAAGTTGTATTTTAGTTGTAAAGGATGTAATACAGTCAACAGGAATGCATATTTTATTAACTCTACCCCCTAACTCAAACTCCAATCCTAAAACTAACCATCAGTAGACTAAAACTGTAAATTTAGGGTCAAAATGCAACCTCCGATTCAAGCTCACCATTGTTTATTTGAACATGATTACTTCCTGGTTCCCACAGGACCAGAACCCATGTCTTGAGGGTTGCTTGCACAACGCACAATCAGTAGCATTAGAAGGAAATGTGTTCACATTTGAATAGATGCAGAAATGTCACATGGGGGATGTCAGTTGTCAGTAATTCAGCAGAATGGGTTTGATTTCAGGATACATGAACTTTTGGAAGCTTGTGTTGATTTGCTGTATTAATCATGGTGACCCAACGCAACGGCACAAAAATAGAAACCAAGTGATCAACAAAATGTTCTGTCGTGGTCGTGGCTGGTCAGGAAAAAAGAGCTTTTAGTGCTTGTTGCTTTATGACATCTGGTTAGGACATGGTGTTAGCTAACAAAAACTAAAAAAAAAAAAAAAAAAAAAATTAGACACAATTAGTTAATTCAGGATTGACAGTGGTAAATAAAGGGTCCTCTACACAAGTGCACCACTTTACAGACAGTCACACCGAAGGTACTGAATGTGCAGCTTTTAAAGTGCCATATGGGTTCGCCTTTTACATCTATACAAAGCAATGGCCAACTACATTTATGTAATGTTTTCGTTTTCTTTTCTTTTTTTGATTCAGCCCCCAGATTTTACATTGGACATCAAATTGTGACCCAAACAGTACCAAAATTGTTTATTGCACAAAACTGACAAAATGTCCTTTATATAAGATATATATTATTACTACAAACTGCATAGAAATTGTTGGACACACGCCTTTGATGTCAGCAACAAAGGATATGGGAAGCATTTTATCTCTTTAAAAATTTGATACGTGTATCCATTTTCGCAATCCTGCTGTATCTGTGCATGGATATCAACTGCATGAATATTGTTTTATCCCGCAACCCTATCTGCAAACCATTTTTGGGTCATGACCCACCAGTTGAGAACCCCTGCCCTAGAGCAACAATGTGGACATGAGCAATTTGTTTTGTGATCAAATTATGATCTGTTCACCTTAAGAGAGAAACCCCTACAATTCAGATCAATACAACTGGGTTTGTATTTTTCATTTCAGGTCATAAACCTTGAGGGAACAAGTGCTCTTGTGGGTCACTAAAATCTTATTTCATCTGAAGGCCATGAAATCAATATTACAAGAACATAATTTGCAAGAATAATGTTGATAATTCTAACAAATAACTAAAGTTTTTTTTAAATCTATCACTCTTCCTTAATTTAAAACAAGTATATATACTGTATATACAGTATATATAAATACACATTTGATTTAAGCATAAATCTCCCTTTTTTTCTTTTTTCTTTTTTTTTTTTTCCTGTGGAAAAAAAGACATAATATATCATTATTTGTTATTATTTTCTCAAGTACAAACTTTTCTTGCCATCTCCAATATTTTCCCTGGAATTCTGAAGAGACAGGTTGCAATTGCTGATGTTTTAAGGACAACATACCACACCTCGTCAAGTTTTGTGTATTATCATAAAATGTCACCTCTCTCTTTTCCTCCCTCTCAAAGCGGCTGAAAATGGCACCGGCATTCTATCTCAAAATCTGAGAGCGATGAAAACAGTGAGATGAAAGCTTTGCAACAAGTGCAATAAATGTAGTCTTCGCATATTTTTTTTAAAATACCTTTACTGTAAAATCCTTCGTATGCACGTCCCCATCATCATCCAAGGGGATTTTCAGTCATATTTGACCTATTTTAGCTCTTTTAGCATGTGCATCAAAGCCGTTATCTGTATATGCATATTCAGCTCTGGAAACAATTAAGAGACCACTGCAAAATTATCAGTTTCTCTGGATTTACTATTTATAGGTATGTGTTTGAGTAAAATGAAAATTTTTGTTTTATTCTATAAAGTACCGACAACATTTCTCCCAAATTCCAAATAAAAATATTGCCATTTAGAGCATTTATTTGCAGAAAATGACAACTGGTCAAAATAACAAAAATGATGCCGTGTTTTCAGACCTAATGCAAAGAAAACAAGTTCATATTCATTTTTATACAGCACAATACTAATGTTTTAACTTGGGAAGAGCACAGAAATCAATATTTGATGGAACAACTCTGATTTTCAAGCACAGCTTTCATGTGTCTTGGCATGCTCCCTACCACTCTTTCACATTGCTGTTGGGTGACTTTATGCCACTCCTGATGCATAAATTCAAGCAGCTCGTCTTTGTTTGGTGGCTTGTGGCCATCCATCTTCCTCTTGATCACATTCCAGAGGTTTTCAATGGGGTTCAGGTCTGGAGTTTGGGCTGGCCATGACGGTCTTGATCCAGTGGTCCTACATCCACACCTTGATTGACATGGCTGTGTGGCATGGAGCATTGTCATGCTGGAAAAATCAATCCTCTTCCAGGATAACCTTGTACGTGACTTGATTCATGCGTCCTTCACAAAGACAAATCTGCCAGATTCTAGCCTTGCTGAAGCACCCCCAGACTGTCACCGATCCTCCACCAAATTTCACAGTGGGTGCGAGACACTGTGACTTGAAGGCCTCTCCAGGTCTCTGTCTAAACATTAGATGACCAGGTGGAGGATCGGTGATGATCTGGGGGTGCTGAATCATTATTGTGTATTATCGTATTATTTTGAGGATTAGATTTGTTTTAGCCTATGCAATAGTAATTTATTGCACGCAAACCACTCTGAGCATATCCATGAGCCCCATGCATGAACACAGAAGAGCATGTTACCCATTCACTCTGAAACGCACACAAACCATGTACCAGTAGTAGGCTATTAATTTCATTAAGCCTAATCTCATCTTTTTTTTTTTTTTTTTTTTGGTTTAATGATCACATATGACCATATCATGATTTTTATGTTATTTTGATTAATTGTGCAGCACTGAAGAATAATGAAATTACATACAGATATAAAACAAATTGAATGCTGAAGTTTAATTTGCTGAAGTTCTAAATCTCGAAACTCTTATTTTCTCTGACAGCAGTTCAGTTTCTATCGTGCACACGCTGGGTCTCTCTTTTGACACTTGTTCAGATGACAGTGAGTGAGCATTTTCGGGCAATGTGAAGAGATACGCCAGTTGCCCGTATCTCTCCCACAGTTGTCTTTGCAGGTAAATTCTCCATTCTCCATTTAGTAAATCTGCCCCCGTGTTTATAATGCATGGGTTATGTGTGGAGTCTAATGAATAAGCATGCACTGCTTCACACAGTCAGTTTCTGTGCTAGGATGTGCAGTCCTGGAAATGTATATATGCCAATTTTAGCCACAGGAAGTGGGGGAAAACATAAGTGAAGTTTCAGGAAGTGAAAAAAGCGAATACTGCTGCATTAATGTCGTTAATATTTTTATCACGTTAAACATTCAACTATAAATCACAGAAATTAATGCATTATATTTCCCAGCCCTAATTAAATTATATTTAAATTAATATGTTAAAATGAAGACAAAATTATATGGAAATTTTCTGGTTGTCAAATGTAGTGGATAATGTTGTGGGCAAAGAAAATGACTTAGTTTTAGAAGAGCTCTTGATTGCAGATACAAGATACTGTCTGTATACTATGTATGCTACTGTTAAAACATGCTAACATATCACAGGATACCATTGCATTTATAGTTTGACGACCCTTTTTGATGTAGACATCAAAAAATTATTAATGCCACTCTCTCACACTAATCGCTTATCCAAGGTTCAGCCATTTAAGCCATCAGGAAATCCTTCCATGCAAAATGGGTGTGTCGTTGTATTCGGAATCCTTTCGGTCCTGTCTCACATTCTAATTCCACAGTGGCCCAGATAGAACATTTGAACCCCTGCTGAATGCTCCTCTCTCAAGGTGAGGTCCCTGGTCAAAGCTGCCAGGCACTGTCACACCATAATCCCCCATGAAGGCCTCGAAGTGTTTGGGTTATCTCTGCCAAGGCAGCACAAGCATAGATTCCCTACACAGGCTGTCTTTGGGCGCAGACACAATTCTGAAAGCCAGCCTTTTTTTTTTTTTTTCAGCGGGCACCTCAATGTATCGGATGTGACAGAGATTTAAAAGGATTACCCAGCCTTTAAAATTCATCACAGTTACAGTTTGCTGCTGATAGGTGCAAGCAAGTTGTGAAGTAGTAAACTTCCAGGCAGCTCTAAATATAGCTAACAGGGTATAATCCTTTTCTATCATGGATGTGGAATGCATACCATATTGCGGAATCTTGACTCTTATAACATTTCTGGAGATTATTTGAAGTAACAAAGGAGAGAGTGATAAAGAAATAGCACATAAGTAGCTCATAGGGAAAAGAAGGGAAATGTTACAGAAAAGTAGGGCTGTCGATTTAAGGTGTTAATTCAGTGCGATTAATGATATAAAAAATAATGCATTAAAAAATTTAGACAAATAATCATGCCTCTGGACCATAATAAGGAATGTCTTGGTCAACAGGGGGCAGTAAGCGCAACACCAGCTGAACAGGCAAGGCGCAGCTGTACCGCTCAAGATAAAGAAGCGTTCTCACATTCAAACACAGCTAGATGGAGCGCAGCTCCGAATGCAGGATGTGTTTTTCTAAGTTTCAACCTACATTTAAGTTGACACAGCGTATTTAAAATACATTGATGAGTTCAAGAGGAAAATTGATTACTTTGGACTGTAATAATATTGAAATAAACAACTGATTGCCTTCTGAAGCCATTTTTTGTATTGTCTAATCAATACTTTACTCATATGGGAGAGAGAGAGATAATGTTGAGGGCTCACCAGCCCCCGGGAAGGCCAACAGGTGATCCTCTGCCAACTGGACAGCATCCTCCAGTGACGGCGGGCAATGGCATTGGACCCTCTTTGCCGTTCCCCTAGGCAGTCAAGTGATAAATTGCTCCAACATCATTAGGTCGATCACATCCTCGGCACATTCTTCCCCGGCTAGGACCCGCCTCCAGCAGGCATCGCGGAGCAGCTGGGCGTACACAAAAGTACAGCCGACCTTGCCAAGCGTGGGAGATCGGAACCGTTGACGATGTTGTTACAAGGTGTGGCTGACCTGCTGCAGGATAGCCTTCTTTAGATCCTCATACTTTAGAAGATTGTCTGCTGGGAGCTGCTGTGCCACGAGCTGGGCCTCTCATGTGAGCAGCGGCAGCAGGCAAATTACCCACTGGGTTTTCGGCCATTGGAGGCAGATGCGGTTTGCTCAAAGAGCCCAGTGAACTTCTCCGGGTCATCCTGGGCCCCATTTAGGGCAACTGAAACTGAGTCCTGCCCAAGGCTGGCCCCGGAGCCGGGGCAGCAGACCTCTCTTGGACCAGGCTGCACAAGACCTGCCTGTCTGGACAGCAGGGCTTGATGATGGGTCTCCTGAATACTGGTGACGGCATGGAAGATCCATACAGTGTTTTTTAGGGTTTTGGCAATGGCATTTTACAGTGACTCACTTTAATGCTTAAAAAAGTAAAAGTAGTCCATGCAGCTCATGCATCATATTTCAAGACTTCTGAGGGCATACAATACAATACAATATTCATGAGCGCTTGAGAGTAGTTCGTTCATAATTACTCACACCAAAAGCAAAAAAACAGCGTACGTTTGTGAATGCCTTTTGAAGACTTGCAGTATGACGCATGAGTTGCATGGACTACTTTTATGAAACTTTTGGGTCTTTTTTAAGCTTTAAAGTGAGTCCCTATTAGAAGTCAACCTATAGTTTTTTATTATTATTATTATTATCATTATTGCAGATGCCGATATCCAGACAGCAGTGTGGCTGATATAATGCCTATATATCAGACAATTTAATATAATAGTAAATGGTATATACATAAATTGTCTAAAAACAATTATGAACTTTTATTTAGCATTATATTTACTCAAACTTTAACATAAGAAATAATGTTAAAAACAATTAAGATTTTGTGTGTTTTAGATGGTAGATAGCAGTTTTATTTACAGAATTAAACTAATTCAAATTACTGTATAATTACTGTATAGTGCACGTGAAGCACTTTAACTTTGAAGTTTCTTGTGACAAGGAGGAGGGTGGGGCTGGGTCGTGAATGCGCATGGCCGGTCCCCAATCGGGTTAATCAGCCGAGGAGAGGGATAAAGCCAAGCCGGATGCAGCAGTTCGGGAGAGAGAGAGCCACACGCAGCTGCCGTGTGTGTGTTTGTGTTTTGTCTTTTTGTTTACGTTTTCATTAAAATATTACTTTGATGCTTCGTATGGTTCCCGCCTCCTCCTTGCCCATCTTTTATACTGTTACATTGGTGCCAAAACCTGGGAAGGAGGAGGGATGTGGTGTCGTGGAGTCCTCACCACTGCCGTCTGCCCAAAATAGCAGCCGCGGCCATCCACCATGGTACAGAGGAATCGCTGCCGGTCCCTGGACGTGGAGGAACGGCAGCCGTCCACGAGGGGAGGAGGAGGCGGGAACCGGACGAAGCATCAAAGTAATATTTTATTGAAAACTTAAACAAAAAGACACAAAACACAAACACACACTGGCAGCTGTGTGTGGCTCTCTCTCTCCCAAACTGCCGCATCCGGCTCCGCTTTATTCTTCTCCTCGTCTGATTAGCCCGATTGGGGGCCGGACGTGCGCACTCACGGCCCGGCCCCACCCTCCTCCTTGTCACATTACTTTATCGCTGTCATGCGGATCTAGCGAGCGCAGCACTCTTCTGACCTCTTCCAGTTTACTCTGCCCGGATCTCCTGCTTGGAGTGTCATGAACTGACTGTCTCGCAACATTCGTGAGTCAGAGGGACACAGTTTTTATCCAGGCTATTATAAAACATGCTTAAGAGGAATATAAATTAGCGCTCCGTGGGAAAAAATTATTTGCGCAGGTTTTGTGACATTAAAATCTGTTTAAATGTGATATCTGCATATTTGCAGACGTTATTTGATCGAAGTTTTATAGATATTTGACTTTTTATCATTACACAAGACAGTTAACAGTTACAGGGAACTGTTGAGAAGAGAGAGAGAGCGAGAGAGAGAGAGAGAAAGAATGAATGAAGCACCTCATACGCATCTGTCAAAGTTTTGATATCTTGGACCATTTAAATGAGACTGTGTTGTATGCTGGTCTATTATTGTGGTAACACAATCTCACCTAACAACAAAAAGAACTGTGATTGGCCATTTTCATGTCTCAGACTGCTCCTTCATGTGGAAGCAGGCAATTATCAGCACCATCGTGGCTTGAGAAACTAATCTGCCAAATTGGCCGCTAATTTAAAAATACTAAATATCAGCCAGTTTATTGGCCACTGCAATATATATGTCAACCACTAGTTACTAATTCAAAATCAGCAAATTGTACATTATTTTAAAATTCCACCTTTTTGTGTTCTGCATGAAGTCATAGGATGACAGAAATGACAGAAATTTCATTTTTTATCATTTTGCTGTTGGCTGCTCTTGAGCCTTTAGCACTATATCTTTGTATTTTTTTTTTTTTTTTTTTTTTTTTTTGCGTTGTGGATTTTGAAATGTCCTTACAAGTTAAACATCAACATAAAAATCCTTCCATTTCCTCATTCTCATCAAATTATATTTATCCTGAAGCCATGCGAAAAAAAAAAAAAAGATTTGATATGTCTTCACCTCCATCAGGCTGTATATTAAAATGGGATAGGAAAAGTATTTGAAAGTCAGGGGGGAAAAAAAAAAAAACTACACAAATCATTTTAAAGTATGATTAAATGAAGAAAATTGTGATGATGCAATTGAATGTTACTGGTTAAATGAACACTGGAGCAATAACAGTTAAGAAAAAAAGAAGTTGAATGGGTAACAATGAGTGGAGAAAAGAAACATAAATACAAGATTATTTGGCCCCCAGTAATATCTATACAGGGCACTTCATAGAAGTTAGTTCATTAAAATACTCTCATAACCAGAGTAAACCATAAAAGTCCAGACTTTTACAACTTGGCACCCAAGGCAAGATCACACTCAACAGCAGAGGTTAAAATATTTAATACTTTGTCAGAACCTTTTCAGATGCCTTTTCATTGATAGCGCTTGGAGCACTTTGTGTACTTTGGCTTGCTTTACTTTGTCAGGAGAAAATGCATCCAGCCTCAAAAGCTTCATTACATAATAAGACAGTCTCTCTCTCTCTCTCTCTCTCTCTCTCTCTCTCTCTCTCTCTTTCTCTTTCGGCTCAGTGATTATGATTTAATTCTGCTAGCTAGGAATAGTTCGGCCAGAAATTAAAATTCTGTCATTATTTACTCAGTCTCATGTCATATTCTGTTAATTATTCCATGGAACACAAAAGGAGGATTTTTGAAGAATATTTACACAGCTTTTCCGTACCATGACAGTTCATAGTGGTGAAGTCCATGTTTGATAAAACTCTAAAAAGGACACAAAAGAAGCAGCTTCCTCCATAAATGTTGTCCATATACTGTATGTTTAGTGTGCAAAGTCTTTGAAATCTTTGTGTTGGAACAGTCTGAAATGTAAGCTGTTTATTGATCCAGAATAAAAAAATGTTTGGCATCAATGATGTCGCACGCACTATTTTTAAATGACAATATTGTTTGGAAATAGTTGATTGTTAAAGTTTTTTCAAAAATGTTTACTTTTGTGTTCCACAAACAAAAAAAGAACTGCAAACACACTTGGAGCAACATAGGGGTGAGGAAAATTTACATTTTGGGGTAATTATTCCTTTAATATTAATAGTCTAGACACTGTTTGGTCCCACACAAATTTAAAATCCTCAGAAATATATTATAAGGCAGAGGCTATTTGCACTATCAATAGATAGCAATAGATGCTATTTACATCCAACAAAATGCTTCTTCTTTGCACTAAGTGCAAATAGTGTTAGATACTATTTTGCACCCCTAAATTAATAATAACATACAGTATAGGGGCATTACTGCAGCATGTTTATTGTGTTTATTTAGAGTCCTTAAGACAACCTACACCAACCTCTACCTCTCAACCTAACTCTAACATACCATACCCTTGCAAAAATGGACCATGGTTTTACTGCAGTAACCATAGTATCGCCATGCTATTTGTAGTAAAATCATAGTAACCAAAAAATTATATGTGGTTACTAAATTAACACCATATTACTGTAGTAACACCATGGTTAATTGCATTAAAACGTCCTGGTTACTTGTGTAACCTCCATTCCCTGTGTGTATTTTGAGTGGAAATACGTCACATGGTCTTGCCGAGCTTTGTCGGAAGTATGTCATGTGGAGATGTCCCATGGTAGGTCCTACCCTACGGGGGAGGAGTTTCTACAAACATGGTGACTGGGGCAGAGGGGCCTCTGCCCAAGGAAGATGCAGTTTACCAACAGGGAAACGAATTAGCAGAAGATATACATCATATGGGGTTACCTACGGGGAACCAACACATGCAGAGCACCTACCCCAGTACAGGGATTAGTTAGCACATGTACTGAGCTGGCAGCGAGTTTCTCCGCAAACTCGTCTGCCACAGGGCTCGGAGGAAATCATCCAGGGAACACAGTTTGTGAACACTAATGGGAGTCAACAGCGCACGTCTTCAGCTCAGGGGAGGTGAAAAGCGCTATGCGCAAGTGATACACCCGGCCAGCTGTCCCGGACTTACCTGCTTGTGCCTGCCACTACACGGGATGAAACCGGTTCCACCCAGAGATTGTAGAACCTCGCAAAGGTGTTGCCCAGCCCGCTGCTCTGCAAATGTCTGTTAGAGAGGCACCACTGGTCAAGGCCCAGGAGGCCGCCACACTCCTGGTAGAATGGGCTCGTAGCCCTGCCGGGGGCGGCACGTCCTGGGCGTGATATGCAATTGTTATGGCGTCAATGACCCAATGGGCGATCCTCTGCTTGGAGACAGCACTTCCTTTCCGCTGTCCACCAAAGCAGGCAAAGAGCTGCTCATAGACTCTAAAGCCCTGCGTGCGATCCAAATAGATGCACAACCTGCCAAACCTGCCAAAATGGAATGGTGGACGGTGGTCGTGATGATGGCCATGTGCACCAGGTATGTGACCCAGGGAACAAGGAAACCGCTCTTTTGCTGAACTCTTGGGTACCGCAGCCACTTGGGCATGCGGTGAAATTAAATGAAAAGGTAACAAAAGATACTCCTCCCGACCCTCCACCGGGGGATGGAATGGTCTGCTTACCAGCTCCAGAGCATCGGGTTTCATCACCCCTGGGTCGCCCGTCTCAGGGGCACTTTGAAGCCTTTCATGGGTTCTTGGCGGCCGGCCGTGAGACGGGTGGCATCTGCTTCCTGTGGTGGGCTCCACGCCGGGGCCGGGCCGCAGGGGTGGGCTGTGGCAGAACCGGTGCAGTCACCGCAGGGGGACGCCCTTGGCGACAAGCAGATGGGTGCGGGATCTTGAGCCGCACTGGGGCAGGATGTGCTGGATAGCCTCCGTCTGCTGCTTCACCGCCGAGAACTGCTGGGCAAAGTCTTCGACGGTGTCGCTGAACAGGCCAACCTGGGAAATGGGGGCGCCAAGGAACCGTGCCTTGTCAGCCTCTCCCATCTCGACCAGGTTGAGCCAAAGGTGGTGCTCCTGGACCACCAAGGTGGATATCGCCCACCCAAGAGACCGCGCCATGAACTTCGTAGCCCGGAGAGCGAGGTCGGTCATTGAGCGCAGCTCCTGCATCAATCCCGGGGCGGAACTACCCATGTGCAGTTCCTTTAGTGCCTTGGCTTGGTGGACTTGTAGGAGAGCCACGGCGTGCATGGCGGAGGCAGCTTGTCCAGCGGCACCATAGGCTTTGGCCGTCAGGGACGACGTAAACCTACAGGCCTTGGATGGGAGCTTTGGGCACCCACGCCAGGTGGTGGTGCTCTGTAGGTATAGGTGCACCGTGAGCGCCTTATCCACCGGAGGGATCGCCGAATAGCCCTTGGCCGCCCCACCATCGAGGGTAGTGAGGGCGGGGGAGCTGAAAGATCGGGACCGGGAAGTAAAAGGTGCCTCCCACGACCTTGTCAGCTCCTTGTGCACTTCTGGGAAGAAAGGAACTGGGGCGGGATGTGGCTGTGAGCGGCGCCGCTGCCCGGGAAAGCATGTCCATCATCTCCGCATCAGCCTGTGACTGGGCGACCATACCAGAGGGGGGGAGCCCAGCTGAGGCTTCCGCGTCCAACTGGACGAGCCCGCTCTCCAATGCTGCGCTCGAGAGCTCATCACCTTCGCGGGCTCCGAACAAGAGGTCCAACTCGCCGTGAGACAAGCCGGCGGACACATCCGGAAGCCCGATCGGGGCAGATGAGCGTGCTGGGGAATGGGAGGTCCGCGGGGGGATACCCGGCGGAAGTGGTCCCATTGGGGTCCCCAAATCGCCCCCAGTGCTAGCCGCGCTGGCCTCATACCCGTAGGTAGAAGGACAGAGGCGGGGAGCCGCTGGGGTGGCTTGCTTACTTATGAAGGCAAACCACGGCCGCAACGTTGCCATGATCATGTTCTCATGTTCTCATGTTGAGTACATGATCCATCCACGAACGCTGTCTCCACATGGGTAGCGCCCAGACACGAAAGACAGCGATCGTGACCGTCAGAAGGCGAGAGATAACGACCGCAACCAGGAATAACACACAAACGGAAAGGCATCTTTAAAAAGACGTTCCGTGTGTGCCGCTCTTTTATAGAATACTCTCTTTTTTAGAATATACTCTTTTATTTCTTCCGAAGCGCCCAGGGGCGTTCTCTGCAGTGCACCAGTGCAGAGGGGGGAGAAGCCACTGAAATGCACCATCAGATCCAGCAGAGGTGAATGAACAGCTGTGGAAATTCAGCTCAGTGAACATCAACCGTTCGGCTCCGAAGAGAAAATCTGAATGAGTGGTTGCATACCAGCTCCTTTTATATCCCTATGTTTGGGGAGTGGTATGCAAATACCACTCTGCAATTTTCATTAGCCTTTTTTCAACTCCCAAGAGTGACCCCTAGTGTCACTACATCGACACAACGTCGTGTGAGTGACAGATAGGGAACCATGGCTTCCACCAAAAACCATGGTTACTACAATATTACCATGGTAAAACCATTGGTAATTTTACCCTCATCAAACCGTTCTCTCAACTCTCTGACCTTCACTGTGACCAATTCACTGCGAGGAAATTAACCTTTATATTGATTTTTAATTATTATTATAAGTAGAATTAAAGGAAATAATAAGTGTTGTGATGAAAAAGAGGATGGGAAAAAGTGTGAGAAAAGGAGGAATCGAAGCACATACAAGCTGTTGTTACCCCCTTTGCCACTGCAGCAACACTAGGGGTGCACATTATCTTTAATTTCTCTGTTTCCACCAGACTATTTTGAGTGAGCCATTCTACTGCAAAAGATGTGTTTTTATTATTGTTATTATTATTATTATTATTATTATTATTATTATTTAAAGCAGCTTCATTTATGAGCATGTTGATCTATTATTTTAGATAAAATAAAAAGATACAAGTGAAGGCTCAAAGGATACTTTTATCAGTTATGATTTTCATGTTTTCTCCTCTTAAATGCTGAGATCAATAATGTTTTACTCTCAGGCATGCCTGAGGTTATGTGCAGCCAAGTGTGATGAGATAATTACTTTAAAATGCAGAGAGCTCAGTGGGTCTTAAGAGGTATTTTAATTTGGATGGGGCGCTGTCTGATTGCTTTTGGTTGCATTTGACTCTGAATGCCCTCTTATGATTTGTTTATCACAGTTTTAGACAACATGTTACATTTTAGGAAATTAAAACTGAACATTCAGAATTTCTGAGTGGGGCATTTTTATTTTTTTTATTCCAAACAACCGTTTTGTTCGGGTCAAAAAAGAACTGGTAGAGTGAATACAGCAACTTTTACAGTACAGTAAACCCTTCATTTTGAGTAATAATGATAATGATAATTAGAATACTTCAAAAATGTATGTTTGAAACAAATACAGAATGATGTTTTTTATTCAAAAACTTTTTTTTATTTCAGAATATAAATGTCTGCCTGGCAGATGAAAAATTAGTGAAACCTCCCAAAGACTTCTATTGAACAGGTCCCCACACATAGGGATCAGGATGTCATAGAGATTGGTAATGGTCTCTTTTGACTCTTTTGAACCAGTAAGCAACCATCTTGCAACCACAGTAATGCCATAGCAACCACCTAATAATATGCTAATAATCACCAAAAACAACACCCTGAAAAACATAAATAATTATCATAAAAAAATGTAATAGCCTACATTTTTATACTTTATTCATTTATTCATTGTTGTGGAGAATCCAAAGACATTTTGACCAAATGCAAGATAAAAATGTTTTACTGTTTTTAACTCTTAAATTAGACAAATATGACCCAAACATAACAGTAGGGTTAAAGGTGCTATTTGCAAGATTGACAAGAAGTGTTTGAAATGGGTACTGCAGTGCAAATTCAAAATATTGGAGAGTTGTCTGCCCCGCCCCAGACTCGAAGCTCATGCGGGTTGCCAGAATGTTGACATGGAAATTAGCCAACTCAGCATCCGTTTTAAAGGATTTCTGGGCTTTAAGCTGTCTCCATCTTCCAAAGGCATCTCCAATATTTATCCTTGTTTTACTACGCCTCTTGTCATGGTGGTTTTTAGACAGATGGCGAGGCTTTTTAGGTTGGGTGGAATCTGTTATCTGTTATGTCTGATCGTTTGCTGGCTTCCATGGCTGCAGCATGCAGTGTTATTTGCCAGCAAACTTGTTCAAATCTGGCAACCCGGCGGTGTCAAAATACTATTGGTGAGTGATCAGTGGACGGGATCACACAGGCCAAAACATTAACAGAAATTCCGGCGCGGAATGGAAACTTCAAAGTAGAATATACTGGCTGTAGCATTGTTATCGGATATGCCAGTATTTCAACTTAGCATGTTTCCTAATTCTCTAATGTCATATTATGTTCATTTTATGATTTAGTACAGTAAAAATATTACATATAGCACCTTTAAGAAAGCACCAAAACGTGAAATAAATTGTGTATGTATCATTTGTTACACATTTATTGCATATATACACTGCATGATCTATGAATTGAATATATGAGACACCCTACCATACCATACCATACCATACCATACCATAACACCATACCTATATGTGCTTGTTGAATATTTCATTTCAAAACCATTGGCATTAATAGGGAGTTGGTCCTCCCTTTGCTGCTGTAACAACCTCCTCTTCTGGGAAGGTTTTCTAAAGATTTCCACTGGTCTTTGGGCAGGCCAGTTAAGTTCTTCCACGCCAGACTCAGTAAACCATTTACGGATGTCGCTTTGTGCATGGGGCATTGTCATGCTGGAACTGGAAAGGTACACTCCATTCTACTGAAAAGTTCTGGATGGCAGTATGTTGACATAGCCAAACTCATTATTTAAGTGGACTCCACATACTTTTGCCCATGCAGTGTATAGAGTGTGCATTGTGCATCAAAGAGATATTTCATTTTAAATAAAAGAGGTATAGTACAGAACTAAAAGGGGGTGTGATGGGGCACAATGAACAGGGAAATGCATAGGGGATTGGTCCAGGTAGGGACAGGGATTTATACACAAACAAGTTAACAAGCAGCACTTCACTGGATAGGACTCTCTAAATCCACTCAGAACCATTAACTTCGCTTGAGGACCTGGCCATAGAAAGCTCTTGATGGTGTGAATACAACACAATATGGCCCTCTCTATAGATTTTATATGATAATTTATCATTTAAGAGGGTGAATTACACTTTTTGGTGCACAATCAGTATGATCTATTTGTTGTGTAAATGCATTTGCTCTGAAATATTTCTGAATCCGCATGCTAATGTTTCACATTGCTACATATTTGATAGTCACCATTAACACCATTATAGCAACTGAGTGGTGTTAAATTAGCTTCTGAATTGCTCCAATATTACAGACTTGATGGGGACATTTACAGAGGATATGCTTGAGTAATTCGACACATCAGAAGGGCACTGATGGTGTCATTTGCCATTTAGATGTCACTTTTTACTCATAAATCTGAACTGAAATAACACAGAGAAAAGCTGCCAGAGCTAATATTCTGACTTACTAACCCCATTTTTGTGCTCTAAGTGTTCTCTTTATATCCCGCACCAGATAATATTATGTGATTGGTTTCCATGAATGCTCTGTGTAGGATGCATTTAGTTCTTGGAAGGCTATTATGTAGGGGAAACCGGGGCTAGTTGTCACACGGGGTAAGTAGTGGTTTTATAGCAGTGGTTTTATATGTTGGTTTTAAACATATAGTTCTCCAAGTTATTTTTTTCCTCCAAACTATAATTTTAAAATAATTTAACATTAAATATCATTAAATATTTTTGCTATAGCTGTCGGGTAAACAAGTGAATACAATAAAACCACACTGGCCACACAAAGGGTCAATTATATAATGAAGGGTGGTTTTCAACCAACAATTGTTTGTATTGTAGAACTGTGTTCTAGGAACAAGCAGTTATACAATATATATATAGTTTTACTTTTAAAATATTGTCTGAAAAGCCTATAAGAGGCTGTGTAATGGCAGGTTCCGTTGTGACAACTTACCCCATATAGCATTGTCACAAAAGGTCAACATATGTTCATAAGACCAAGGTAAACAAGAAACTTTAAATGCAGTAAGAAGTGTGACAACTAGCCCTGGTCTTGCCTATATCAAATCCTGGGAAAATCATTTTCAGTATTTGTATGGTGAAATTTGTACAAATGTTAAAGCAATAGTTCACCCTGAAAGGAAAATTCTGTCGTCATTTACTCACTTTCACGTTATTTCAAACCTGTATGGCTGTCTTTCTTCTGTGTATTTCTTTGGTACAGATACTGTATGGTCATGTAAGGCAATGTATTCCCTATGAGTCAGTGCTGATTGTGAGTTAGATAAAGGTTTTCTCAATTTCTAAGAAAGGTTACCAGCCATCTCAAACCCATGTGTTATCACTGATAGAAACTATAAGACTGACCATCAACCCAGAAGCATCAAGAGCAATTCATTTGAATTGATGTTTCAAGATAGCTGTAGTGTCGGCGCAGTAAAATATAGATCTGCTCTGTTGTTCCCAGAGGCTTTCCATATAGTGGCCCCAGACACCCTGCAGGCATACATTAGCTGATACTCTTTTGGCAAAACACTCTTGTGTAGCATGACTCTCATGGGCTCCCTGATGCTGCATCCTGTTGTGTTCTATCAGGATCAAGGCTTTGCACTGCAGGGAGGGTGAGCCTAAAATTGCATCGAAATGTTGATTGCATAGCTAATGTGTTTTATCTACTCTTTTAAACGTCTCTATAAAATGTTGTATATTTTTTCCCTTCATATTCCCTCTGGTTTATTATGCCTTTTGATGGTTGGTAAACTTCTTTTATGGCTTGTTGAATGTAGTCATCCACTGCAGATGCCTAAACATGGTGTAGGATTTGATTAATGAACGTTTCTTAATGCAGTAATGACTGAAAAAGGAGAATGGCAAAACAAACTATAGATTGATGTGTTGACCTCATAACTGTAAAAGTATGCTGAGTGTTAAGGCATAATTGTTATTGCATGTTTATGTACTTAGCACATCTGGTCTTTTTGCTTCATCTGGAATCATGTTGCTCATTTAGGTTAATTTGCAATAGTAGTCAGTTTAACTGTAAAAGAAACCCATTGGTTTTCTTCGCATATGTGTTCTAAAAATCCATTAACAAAAATTATTTTTAAAACAGCATATTGAAAATATGAAACTATCATATGGAATGGGTCTGGTGAATCAATAAAACTGCCTATGATTATAGGGACAGTTTATGCTGTCAATCAATTCTGTCCAAGATGAGTGAAAAAAAAAAAAAACACTCAAATTGCATCATGAACTATTTATTTGATGCCTTTCATTACAATGTGTCACGACCTCGGTCTGACAGCCCTCTCCTTCTTGTTATCTGTTAATGTGTTGATTTCAGTTTTGTGTTTGAGCGCATGGCTCTGTTGTGTTTTTTGTCTGCCATGCGCTCTTCTGACCCAGCCAGCTTGTTTTCTCTTGCCACGCCTCCTCGTTTAGTTCTTGTCATGTTGATTGTCTGCACCTGTCCCTCATGTGTCTTCATCTATATATTGTGCCTTCTTTGGTCTTGTGTTTGTCAAGTTGTTTTGTTTGTCAGTTCCTGTTTGGTCCTTGTTATTATTTTTATTCTGGTTTATGTTTCTTTTTTTTTTTTTCTTCATTTTATTACTCTTCCCCCGTGAGAGTTTTGTGTTTGTTTCATTTTTTTTTTTTTTCACTCATTCCTGCATTTGTGTCCTCCTCCTTGCTAGCATTCCTGAAATGGTGTCATTGGCAAGTGTTGGCCTGGCTGTAGCTGTAAGGCTATAGTACCGTGCTAAGGCAAACTGCAGTAACTACACATTTTGCCAGAATTGAGCTATGACTGAAATTTATGACTATGGTTTATCCTCTGATAGATGGGTTTGTCTCAATTCTGCTCAGATTTGAGAAAAGGAATTTTGAAAATTGCAGTAACTACAAAATTCATACTAAAACTGGTCTCTCTTTTTTTTTTTTTTTTTCAGCTTCAGTGTTCACATAGATACTGTGTTTTGCCTTTTGAAAGGCAGTATAGCTGTATTGACAGGAAATGGCTCACATTTGGCAGTGCCAGGTTAGAATGTTGACTGACAACATGTATGTTGACACAACACGATCATACAGGAAACTGGCCAGTTGCTTCCGTAAGTTCATTGTTAGAAATTGACTCTATCCAACCAAATTACTGACAATCGGCAGCTCCCATCAGACATTTTTGCATCAATTCAAGCATGAACACATTTCCATCTAGCACTACCGATAGCGCATTGTGGGAGCAACTTCTGAGAAACAGGTTCTGGTCCCATGGAAACCAGTAAGTAATCGTGTTCACATGAACAATTGTGAGTGTGATTTGGAGGTTGCATTTTTACTCCATTGACGGTTTGGGATAGGGGCTAGTGTTATTAAAATAAGCATTCCTGTTGTCTGTATTACATAATTTACAACTAAAAATACAACTTGCTTTTGGCACCACTCTGTGGACATTTTATCCAGAAACTGGAGCTTAAACATGCCCATAGGTTAAACAGCACTTCCATCTTCAACATCTAGGGGGCAGGGATTTGAATTTTGGTAAGCACAGATCTATTTCAGCAGCAAAACTTTTGACCTACAGTTGCCAAATTCACAATGGTTGACATGACTTACAGAACTCTGAAGAATATATTGTTTTACAGAGCTGAGAAGGTCATTGCTTCAGCTAATGATCTCCTTTGTTTCGCAATCACAACTATGCGACTGAAGCAGGGTAATGAGTGGAAAAGGAACAGACTAGAAAAGTTTATCTGAATCTGTGAGGTGCGAGAGTAGAGCCATGAGGGACCATCCATGACAACTCAGGCAGTTTAGTGCAATTATCAAGAAAAGGATGCATTTTTAGATGAGCTAACATTAGTCTCGGTCTCAGACGGCACGCTCACAGTCTGTGTACTAACCGTCTGATGCTTATAGCACACAAAATTGGAAACGCTTTCTCAGTCCAATCTGATTGGTCCGGCTGGAATCACGAGTCGAGTTCTAAAGGTTCCGTGTTGATACAATGAGCGCTTTTGAGGACTAAATAATCACAGAATTTGCCCAAGTTTGCCAGGTTAGTGACATCACCTCTTTTAAAGATATTCAGCATTTGGTTTGAAGCACATAGCAGAAAGTAAAGTGGATATCCATGAGCAGAGCTGCATATTCTGCTTTGTTTACTTAGTTATGTGTGTGAAATACTCTGTGATGAGGTTTCTGTGCTGTACTTACGCTCTCTACAAATTCTTTGCTATTTTCCTGTGTGTTTTCTGTGCAATCACTCGTGCACCATAATATATAATATTTATTTTCCCATGCCGATCTTTTATTATGGTATGAGACGTTTTCATAACCCTGCCCCTAAACACCACATAAAGACAAACCCGACTGTGATTGGTTGCTTTACATGTCAGTTAGATGGCTTTTCCTGCCTAAGTGGGCGGTTCTTTGCCTGTGTAAGCTGCAAAAAGCCCCACACCTTTGCCATAGTCAGAGGTCTGGCTACACGAGACTAAGCTAACATAAACTATTAGCTGCCATTTTTTGATGTTGTTTAGGGGAATTTTGGACTGCTAAGTTCTTAAAAAGTTTTTCTGTGTTAATCCAAATCCTTTTACCATACAGCAAAGGCAACAAAACTCTGCAGGGACAGGAGGTCAGCAGAGACAGCAACAAAACATAGGCCACAATCAACATCTGACAAATCACAAGGGAATGTGTTTAATATTTTAATGTTAAAATACTTTCTCCTATCCCAGTTTAATATGCAGAAACAACTATAAATATAGCTGCAAGCAGTAACTACAGGGCCAAGTGCAAACAACTGCACAACACACAGAATAGATATGACACACATACACCAACTTGCATCTTTCCTCAGGGCAGGATTGAACCAGGATCTTCGCATTTGACAGATCTAACCACTGCTCCACTCAGTTGCTGGTCTAACAGCTACCAAAAGGGACATACTAAGCTAAGAATTATTCCTTTTTTTTTTTTTTTGTTGTTGTTGTTTTTTACAGACAAGCACAGCAGTCATGAAAATAAATGTTTTGTTCATGTGACTTTTCATCAAATATCAAAATAAAAATGTGATTGGTGAAAAGCCCAGCAACTGTTCAGTAAGTACAATACAAACACCTCCAGTGCAATATAACATCAACTGTAACAATGGTCCAAATGGAAATCAAACCCAGGACCCTTAAAATTATAAACTAGTGCTTTAACACACTGAGCCACTCATCTGATAAGCCCGCTGTGTGGCAAATAGACTTCCTGAGGTTAGAGTCAGCATGCAAGTGTAGGTTATCTTTTGAGCTATAGGTGGCGCCGTCTCCAAACTGTTCAGGTATCATCAGGGCATGATTTCAATGATGCATACCAATTTATTTTTAAATCCAACAATCCTTTCCAAAGACATATTGTTGTTCTTCGGATATATATTGAAGTGATAAGATGACGAAGAACAAAAAGTATGCCTGCAAGAAGAAATTATCTGTGATAAGCTCTGCAACTATTCAGTAAGCACAATGCAAAGATCTCCAGATCAATATAACATCAACTTTCACACTGGTCTAAGTGTGATTTGAACTCAGGACACTTGAAACTACAAACCAGTGCTTTAACATACTGAGCCACTCAGTTGATGCAGTTTGAGTGACAAAGAGACTTCTTGAGGTTAGAATCAGCACACAAGTGTGGGTTATCTTTTGAACTATACCTGTCTCCAAACCGCTTAAGTAGCATCAGGACATGATGTCGATGAGGCATATACATTTTCTTTGAAATCCGACAATACATTAAAAATATATATAATTTTTTTTATCAATTTCAATATGGTGGAGAGTCATTATGGCGGATATGGGAATAACTGATATCGCTGAAATCTGACCCAAGGAATCCACAGATACCAACCCCATGATTTTTGGACATACGGTTAAGTTATGGGCACAAACAGCTATTTTTTTCTATTTCTCGATCCACAGGTGGTGCTGCAGCAAAACTTTGCATGTACTGTCAGATCATGGTCTTCATGAAGCATACCAAGTTTAGTTTCAATATGACAAACCATTGCTGAGATATAGCCTTATATCAGGTTTTACATCAACCTCATTAAGTTTGAGATGCTGTAACTTTTAAACAAAGGCAAAAAAATTAAAACTCTTATTTATTCAATCTGTGTGGCTCAGTCTTGAGATTATGTTGAGATCTTGCTTGGCAGAATTGGGTAATGTTTGAAGGAATAATAAAGAAAAAATGATAAACATAATAATCCAAGATGGTGGCTACTGTAATGGGTGGAGTTTTAATGTATAGGGGTCTGCTTGAATCATCAGGAGGAGAGTAATCAGATCCAAAAATAATTTTGTTTCTAGACCAAGCGATTCAAAAGATACGCTCAAAAGAAAAGTGAATTTTTGATGTCAGATATCAGTGTGCCAAATGTCATAATGTTCCTATGTACGGTTCTATGGGCTGCCGCAGACTCCCAGCCAGAAGAATAATAAATATAGCTGCAAGCAGCCATTCCAGGGCCAAGCCCCCTAAATTGCCAATATGGCCTACAGGACATATAGGACCCTCAGAGTGGCTATGGTGTATTTTGCAAATGCACAGTGGTTTATAAGTCATCCCAAGAAGGGTCTGAACCTGTACCTTTCCATAGTACAGCTCTGTGCATAATCCACTGAACTATGCTGCCTTGTGGTTGACAGTCACCAGAGTGTCATACCATGCTGACAATAAGCACAGCCAAACACAGCAGTTACCATGGTCAACTTCATATTGAAGTAACTTTTCAACAAAGATGAAAATCAAAATTCAATTAGCCCTGCAATCATTCAGTAAGCACAGAACAAAGAGCTCCAATAAAAGTGAATTATAGAATTATAGTCCAATGCTTAACGCACTGTGCCAATCAATTGACATGCTCAATGAGTGGCAAAGAGACAAGCTGAGTTTAGAGTCAGCACACAAGTGTGGGTTATCTTTTTAACTATATGTGTGCTGTCTTCAAACATCTCAGGTACCCTCAGGTCTTGATGTCAAAGACACATCCCAATTTTCCTTCAAATCCGACAAAGCATTCAAATGATATAATTTTTTATAATACCAGATACAATGTTCATTGCAACTTCTAAATTGTTTTGTACTTACATGGAACTGGGCTTAAACCAGCAACCTTTCAAGCTCCATGGCACACAAGTATGTTGCACATACCACTGCACTACAAAGCCATAAGCTGTAAAAGTGCCAAAGAAACATACCAACCTTAGAGTCAGGAGGATTTAAATAAAATAAATGTAAAAAAAAAATCACATTTCTCTCTGCATTTTCTGAAAACTTAGAATAAGGACACAATGATAAACCAAAATCTTAGCTAAAATTGAATAATCATTTTGAACACTATGTGGCGCTGTCTCCAGACTGCTTAGGTATCCTCAGGACAAGATGTTTAAAAAGCATACACATTTTCTTTCAAATCCGACAATGCATTCAAAAGATATAATTTTTTTAAATATAATTCAAAATGGCGGAGAGGCAATATGGCCGATATGGGAAAAAATGGCATCCTTGAAATCCTCATGACCCAAGGAATCCAGAGACACAATTTCATGATTTTAGGACCTACAGTTCAAAAGTTATGGGCAAAAATAGCAATTTGTCTTTGACCCATAGGTGGTGCTGTCACCAAGCTCTGCATGTACCCTCAGATCATGGTCTTGATGAAGCATACCAAGTTTCATTTCAATAGGACAAAGTGTTGCCGAGATTTAGCCTTAAATCCTATTTCACGTTGACCTCATTAAATTCACGATGCTGTAACTTTTCAACAATTGCAAAAATTAAAACGAAGTGAAGTCATATCTGTGCGTCTTGGTCTGGAGATTATTTTGAGCCATTGTTCAGGAAAATCAGACCAAGTTTAAAGGATGTGAAAGGTTTAAACTGTAAATGTCAATCCAAGATGGCGGCCACTGTAATGGGCGGAGTTTTAATGTAAGTAATCATCAGGAGGAGAAGATCAGACAAAAAAAGAATTATGTCTTTAGGTCAAACGGTTCAAAAGAAATGGCCAAAAGAAAAGTGCATTTTTGTTATGGTGGTGACGCTTTATGTCATAGAGATCCCAAATTTAGTGTGCCAAATTTCATCATTTTCCTAAGTACAGTTCAATGGGCTGCCATAGACTCCCAGCCAGAATAATAATAAGAATAATAAATCAAACTAACGGATGCAATAGGGGCTTCAGCCTCTTTTAGGCTTGGCCCCTAATAATAATATAGAAAACTAACATATGCAATAGGGGCTACAGCCTCTTCTAGGCTAACTAATAATAATATTATTAATAATAATAATAATGGATAGAATATGTGCCTATGCACCTTTGGTGCTTGGCCCCTAACTAAGCCATTCATACAGTAGGCACTCAACCAGTATTGCAGGGATTAACGTGATGGTAAAACTTTAAATTCTCATCCGTGAGACTCATTCGCAAAATCACCACCAGGAGATGCAAAGGGACACTTCTGGCACCATTGTTTAGTGTGAAGAAAGTAAGTTATTATGATTAACATTGTTAATATTATTATTTGTATTGTATTTTTTACATTTCGATGTGTAGAATGTGGTCTAACAATGCAATATTAATGGCAGCATAAAAGTTATTGCTTAGCTCATGAATCAGTATATAGAAAAAATGCTACAGTAGATTGATTCCCCTGAAAAGTGGAAACACTGGCTCTTTGGCACTTTCAGAATGTTGCCTTGTTTAATTTGAGCATCCCGACCAGCCCAACAAAGCAACATTAGCCGCATTTCCGCTGTCGGTCCAAATGAGGGAGTGCTAGTGTGTGCCAGGGCAAGCTGCGTTCCCCCTGTCACTTTCAGGGCTTCATCATGCCTCCTCAGGGCTTTCTCAGTTTAGGGTTAGGCTGATTACACTTGGGCCAAACAAGGCCAGCTGAGGACTGAGGCAGGCTCAATGTCAAAGGCAGAGTTTCGCCAAAGTTACCGGGTTGTTTATCCAGAGCACCGCTGTACATGTTTGGGAAAAATTGCGGGTACAGTACTGTTGTAGCCTCAGCAGTTCAGCAACTGAATAGTCGTGCCCAGGTGTTGTTGGGTTACACTGTTGACTCTAAGATGTACCAGCAGATGGAGGCGTAAAAATGAGGGGCGTGGAGATGGTGTAAAATTTGATGAAGTTTTATTTGTCCCAAGGTGCAAAAATAAATTCCAGTGCGGCGTAGAGATATTTACAGTGCAGATAAGCAAAAACAAAAAGCTTAAAAAAGTAAACACTATGTACAAAAATAAAGTTATAGGCAAGTATTTTGCTATGTCAACTGGATTTGACCAAATACTGCACCAAATACAGCAATCAAGACACAACCAACTCACTCTATGAGTTTGAGATCCCAATGAAACTGAGGAGTTCTCTTAAAAAGATGAAGCCCCTCCTCCCTGGGTGAAACCATATTATACACCACAGGTGAGACATAAATACAAATGACCAAATATATACAACCTATAATCACCAAAAGTAACTGTTATAACAATAAAGGACATACAACAATGAAAAACAGAAGAATTAACAAAGCATTCACTTAAACATCACATTTACAATCATACTGAACAGACAGACATCGATCTCCCCCCTGACACAACAGACAATGGACTAGGCCTCTGTTTTGGCAGGAAAATGGAGGATAAAAGATGGTGGCATTACATTTTAAATGGTTTGACTGTTTAGGTTGAGCAGATGATCCAAGATGCAAGTATGACTGATGTAATGTGTATATGGTTGTATAAACCAGAGAAATAAACATTTGACTTAATTAACTGTCTCCTGTTATTTCTTAACCCATACATAAATTAATGTAACAAATACATAAGTTAATAAACGCATAACACCATGAAGACCAGAACAATCTTAGACAATACATACAACAAAACAATACAAACACATCTGAGATCTCTGATGTAAAATGCAGAACAATGTAAGTATGTATTTATGTAAATGTTCATAGTCCAGTGTTTATGTTTTCAAAATAAAAGTCCTTAGTCACAGTGTCCCTCTGTGACAAGTACAAATCTGTTAAAACACACAATGGACAAAACGGTGCCCAAAGAAATTACTTTCCATGGTTTGAGATCATGGACTGTGCGTTGGGTCATTGTCCTGCTGTTAGTGTAAATACCACTCAGGACACAATGGAAGATACCCATGGTGAGTTGTCAATGCTAAGTTATCTTGCTAGCTAGCTAATGTTTACAAGCTATATAAACTCAATATTCTAGATAACTAGAAAACATGATACCTGCTTGAGCTTCCCTCCTGCTTGTGAAATGGGGTGTGTGACGATAGCACCAGGGCGGCGTATTAAGGGCAGGTTTTAGGAAAATGCGGGGGCTATTGGCCCGATAGTGGGAATGCAGATCGAATTTGGTCTAGCAGCTCGAGGTCCGAGGCTACGGGCCCCGTCTGGCCAGTTTATAGCCCTGGCTTGCACTGGACCGATAGCCGAAAAGAACCTATTGACTCAACCACTGGCATGAGTTTAGGGATGGAATAACTGTTCATCCCATCAACAGCAGACTTGGAAAGTGTTTGAGAACTTTAATGGCATCCTTTTCCAATTTTTAGTCCAGGAAAGGGCTTTACAAAAGAGAAACACAAATCAATAGACATCAGTAATTTACGTCAAATGTAGTCAGGCCACAAAACATCAAAGCACCTTTCAAGACATCAGATTAAACTCCTTTTCTGGCTTAAGGCCAAAATATACTCTACGTAAGAACCTAAACTCATACGCTTCTAGCTATGCAAGCTTTATTTCCAAAATTTTTGTTGCATTCCAAAATGTGTCAGACCACAATTCAAACACAACGCAAGTATGTCTTGCATTCTCAATGTTGCTACAGTGCTAGCCCAACATATGCCCACTCCACACCCACTCAGCACAGCTGCCGATTGGCCTTTCCCTTCATACATCCTGTACTGCCTGAATAACCATATTTGAGTTTTTCACTCCTATTATTCCTCTGTCACACTGATGCTCCTCAATACAATGCTTTAAAATTGTAATTATGCAGCAGATGATTGTAATTATGGAGAGCACAAAGTGAGAGGATTATTGTAGTGAAAATTAGTGAAGACATGCACATTTTCAGCCCAATCATGCAATGTGAAGGGAAAGGAGTAGGTCATTTGTATATTACATGGCCATAATAGAAAGGAAATTTCTTTTTGTGCATACGTTCCTCCCCATTTGAACTTTCCCATGTATTGTAAAGATCGATGGTAAATGGCTAAATGACACACCCACATAAAAAGTAATCTTTATAGTGTCGCATCATGTAATGGAAAACAGGCCCCCACAAACTCCCGACTGGGCCCCTGAAAACGTATATCTAATGGGCCCCCCTCAGTCCGGGGGGGGGGGAGCGGAAGGTAGATGCACGTGCCGTTATATGTTGGAGCGCTGGTATTTGTTGCAGACAATGTGCATTTGCACAATCTCCGGCAGGCGATCTCTGGAAGTCGTAGCACTATCAGGGGTGTTGATCTCTCTTGGGCCCTCCACAGAGGTTGGGCCCCTGAAAGCTGTCCTCTTTTCCCCCCCTTATGGGCGGCCCTGGTGAAAAAACAAAACTAAGTGATTCACAAATTATTGAGGAAGATTTGAGAACATTTTGGTTACAAAGTGTGAATCAACATTAGCTCTGTTCCGAATGCTGTCAAGCTGCCTCACTGCCTACATGGGCAGCTGCTTTCTAAAGGCCCGGGTATACTTCGTTTTTCCGTATTCCAGATCGGATTGTGCCCGGCCGACCGTACTGCCTTCCAAAGTATACTTTTCACGTTCGTCACATACGCGCACTACTATGGTTTGTGATGCCCTTTTAGTACGGTCAAACTAGTGAAGGGGAGTCGACTCCAAAAGAGTCGATTCCTTGACTCTGACTCATCCTAGAATCGGAGTCGACTTTGATACAGGAACCGATTCTTTTCTTCTTTTCTTCGACTTTACAAACAGGACATTGTGATTCACTCAAAATAATGAATTGCCGTTCTTAAGAACCAATCACATCCTCTACAAACACCTGCTGGTTGGGGGGACACCACTTCATTCATCATGTGTGTTTGAGTGAGAGATAATGTGTGTGTGTGCAAAAGAGAGAGAGGGTGTGACAGGGGCGTTCTCTGCACTCCACGGGTGCAGAGGGGGAGATGCCGCTGAAATGCGCCGTAAATCCAGCAGTTTTGAGGTGCGTCTTTGGAGGGAATTGAATTCAGTGCACTGAATACAACCACTCAGCTCAGAAGAGAAAATCAGAATGAGTGGTTGCATACCAGCTCCTTTTATACCTGTATGTCCGGGGGAGTGGCATGCAAATTCCACTCCCCAGTTCTCATTGGCCTTTTTTCAAAGAAGCAGAGGTGTTTGGGGCTCCCAAGAGTGACCCCAAGTGTCACTATATTGACATAAGATCGAGTGAGTGACAGATAGGGAACAGAAGTCATAGCAATGGTAGTAGCGTTTAAAACAGCCTATTCAGAGTATTTTGCTTTTACAAAGTATTTAATTCAACCAGTTTAAATACTCTTTCCACCATAATAATATTGTGTTAACAAACAGGATTACCAGTACTCTAAGACCACTGTCACAAAACACCTCACAAAATCTTTTACGTGAAAAAAACCCCACAAAAAAACATAAAAAAATCTATGCAAACTTCAGCAGTGTTATCTACATTGTTTTGACTTCTCATGATGCAGCAGAACTGTAAAATCTATATCAGATGTCATCTATATCAGATGTCATTCTAAAATCACAGATTGACCTATTAAAACCTAAAACCTGGTTTGCATTGTTGCAGTGTCCAAAGTAATTTTGCATGCTCAATGTTTAGCATAACTGACACTTTAGCTTGAGGACATGAAAATATTTAATATTTATATGTTGCCATGGTCATGTTCTCGCAGTGAGAACATGACCCGTCCATGAACGTTGTCTCCGCGTGGGCAGCGCCCAAACACGTAAGACAGCGATCGTGTCCATTGGAAGCAGAGAGGTAACAAACGCAACCAGGAAATAAACACTTTAAAAAGACGCTCTCCGTCAGTGCCACTCTTTTAGTAGGGAAAATATACTCTTTTATCCCAAGAATATATACTCTTTTAGACTGTCGAAGCACCCAGGGGCGTTCTCTGCACTCAACAGTGCACGAGGGGGAGAAGCCGCTATAATGCGTCGTAAATCCAACAGCTTTCTCAGAGATGAATGGAACGGCAGAGGGATTCAGCTCGCTGAACACAACCGCTTGGCTCCGAAGAAAAAATCTGAATGAGTGGTTGCAAGTCAGCTCCTTTTATACCCGTATGTCCGGGGGAGTGGCATGCAAATTCCAATCACCAATTCCCACTGGCCTTTTCTCAAAGATCAGAGGTGTCTGGGGCTCCCAAGAGCAACCCCTAGTGTCACTATATCGACACAACGTCGAGTGAGTGACAGACAGGGAACCATATATTTTAAACTTTTGTGGCTTCAATAATTGACATTAACCAAAAATAAATAAATAAATATTATATTCAAATCATTCAAGCAAAGTTCACAGAGAAATGTGCAATACAATTAATTAGCTGAGGAATCTGAAAATAATCAATAGGGATTAACCTCCACTTAATATGCATTAACCTAAACAAATATTTAAGTTAGATAGCCAGCCTACTGTATATCCGTATGTGCATACAGAATATATCTGGCCACTACATGTATGAATGAACATTATTTCTATAATGCATTATTTTTACAGATACTCAAATTTAACTAGCTTATTCTTCCGCTTAATGTTCTGTCCTAATAGCAATTCTCTACCAAGTGGTTGGAAAAAAAGTTGCATCAAGAGAAATTCCATGCAGTCCTTGCCAAATGATTACATAACTGAAATTTTATCTAGTCTGTGCTGCCCAATTACACCATCCCAGAGGAAAATTGTATTGCTCCAAGGTTGCTCTTTCTTTCTTAGCAGAAAACATACAGCATGTATGTTTATAAAGAATGTGTATTAAGAAAAATTACAGTATATAATATTTTGATTTCATGTTGAATTTAAGGCACTTTCACCTGAATCTTGTCAACGTTTCCCAATAGATTTAATGCTGTGGAGTGAAGCTACAAGCTACCGCATTACCCCCCCACTGTTACATGCAGGTCAAGCATTATAATGTGGCATTCAAAGTTCAGACAATTTGAATTTTGACATTGTGTGCAGCTTACCGTTATACGGCAATAAAAAAAGAAAAAAAAAAGAAAAGAAGAATCATGTGTATCTAATATACTATATTGAGTTGTGAATTTCACAAAATATCAAAGGCATATCAGAAAAATCACAGGAAAAAATGCATGGCCGAAAGGCTGTCATGACAGTCAAAGTCAGGATATCTGGCACAAAACAGTGAGGATCCCTATTAGGGTTAATGCATTAAACAGCATTTGAACAGTTACATTTAAACCACAAACTACCAATAAAACTAGAACATTTCATAAATTATATGACTGAATAGGAAACATAAATAGCAGCTTTTAACTAAATATTATATTATTTTATTAAATATGTTTTATAAATATTTAGTGCAGTCAATCGATTAAAATTTTTAATAGAATTAATTGCATGACATGCTGATTAATTAATGAAATTATCGCAATTAATCGCATTTCAATATTTGCTGAGAAAGGCCCCAAAATAAAGATAATTCAACATAGATAATACATAATAATTCAAATAATTATATATCGTCACTGTATGATGAATCAAACATATCTCCAAAAAACTAATTTTTCAAGAGCAAGGAAAAACTCTTTTTCTCAAACAATCTCAACAAGATACTTGTTAAACAGACAGCCTGATTAAAAATCTTTTCATTGTTCATTTCAATGAACAATTCAAACAGTAGGAAGAGGTAATTCGGCGCATTTCGTCTATGGTAAAAAGTAAAAATTGCAAAAAGTGGAGACACGTGTTTTTCATCGGACAGCAACAATATACAATCACTGAGCACTTTATTATGAACACCTATACACCTACTTATTCATACAATTATATAATCTGCCAGTCATGTGGCAGCATGACCGTTGCATGATTGTTGGTGACAGACGGGCTGGTTTGAGTATTTCTGTAACTGCTGATCTCCTGGAATTTTCACACAACATTCTCTAGAGTTTACTCAGAATGGTGCCAAAAACAAAACAACATCCAATGAGCGGGAGTTCTGTGGATGGAAATGCATTGCTGATGAGAGAGGTCAACAGAGAATGGCCAGACTGGTTCGAGCTGACAAAAAGGCTACGGTAACTCAAATAACCACTCTGTACAATTGTAGTGAGCAGAGTAGCATCTCAAATCGTGCCTCAAGATCCCTGCATCCTGCTGCGCTTCGTCTATCTGTCAAGAACACGTCTTGTGTGACCATCTAATTTTTAAGTGGCTGCACTGCTTGTGAGGTTTGTTGTGGTGTGCTGACTGCCCCCTGCTGACGCAGCTCTTTACATGTACTTCAAGCTTGAATAACGTGCTGGTTAGGCAGTATGATTAATTGTGTAAATTTAATGCATTGTTTATTATATAATCAATCACACTATATTAACACCTTAAATCAACAGCCCTATAAATAATATAATTTTATTATTTTGTGATGTTTATTGTATTTAGTATATACTACTACAAAAAAAAGGCATGAAGTGTTGCACAGGGACTTGTGAATGAAATGATTTGGTGAATGAACGGAATTGTACAAACTAAGGGATCAGACTTGCTAATGCGTTTTGTCACATTACACCGTTACTCAACTTACAAAGGAGCTTGTTACTGGAAAAGCCGTTTTGAAGCTATTAAGTACTTTTAGTAAGTAACTGGACAAAAACTGATTACATGTTACCTATTTTGTTTGCTTTTACCATTTTCACTGTTTAATGAGTACAATTCATGCTTTCTTGCTAATTGTAAGCGGGCATGTAAACTTGCTCTTTCCTTACACTATCTGCAATGGTTTTCATGTGGAGGTCAAACCTGAGCATGCTTCAGTAGCTGCTTGTGCTGATAGGTGTGTTGAAGCCCTGATGCAAATCATACAGTATGAAGGGACTTTACTCTGTGCAAATCTGTGACTTCAACACAGCTGCTGGTTGTCAACAGACTCTTACTGTAAGTGACAGTAAATGTCTGATAAAGCAGCTATAAAAAGAGAGAAAGAGTACTGAATCCTAATCTTTCATATCTTTCAAAGCTAAAGTACCTGTTCTGATAACTGCTTTCACAATGTGTGCACTTCTCAGTGAGCAAGTGTTTATCAAAAACATACATTTAAATGTAATCTTTTCAATGCCTAAATGTCAATCTCTGTAATAACTACCTTCCTTTCACGTTCTTCTCCCATGTTAATTTCCTGGCATACCTCATTCCATTTGGCTTATACTTGAGATACGTCCTAAAAATAACTACTAGCCTGTCAAAGAGGCAAGAAAAGAAGCGTACTGCTACAAAACCGTTATGATTATCTTTCTATGACAGGCCAGTATACAAAATCAGTTTGACATAAACGGTCAATACATACACTGGCGGCCAATAGTTTGGAATAATGTACAGATTTTGCTGTTAGGGAAGGAAATTGGTACTTTAATTCACCAAAGTGGCATTCAACTGATCACAAAGTATAGTCAGGACATTACTGATGTAATAAACAGCACCATCACTATTTGAAAAAAGTCATTTTTGATCAAATCTAGACATTTCCAGCAGCCATCACTCCAACAACTTATCCTTGAGTAATCATGCTTAATTGTACTATATTTAATTTGGTACTAGAAAATCCCTTTCCATTATATCAAACACAGCTGAAAGCTATTTGGTTCATTAAATGAAGCTTAACATTATCTTTGTGTTTGTTTTTAAGTTGCCACAGTATGCGATGGACTGGCATGTCTTAAGGTCAATATTAGGTCAAAAATGGCAAAAAAGAAACAGCTTTCTCTAGAAACCATCAATCATTGTTTTGAGGAATGAAGGATATACAATGCTTGAAATTGCCAAAAAACTGAAGATTTCATACAAAGGTGTACACTACAGTCTTCAAAGACAAAGGACAACTGGCTCTAACAAGGACAGAAAGAGATGTGGAAGGCCAAATGTACAACTAAACAAGAGGATAAGTACATCAGAGTCTCTAGTTTGAGAAATAGACGCCTCACATGTCCTCAGCTGACAGCTTCATTGAATTCTACCTGCTCAACACCAGTTTCATGTACAACAGTAAAGAGAAGACTCAGAGGTGCAGGCCTTATGGGAAGAATTGCAAAGAAAATTATGGATCTTAACCCCATTGAGCTTTTGTGGGATCAGCTAGACTGTAACGTGTGTGAGAAGTGCCCGACAAGACAGCCACATCTATGGCAAGTGCTACAGGAAACATGGGGTGAAATGTCACCTGAGTATCTGGACAAACTGACAGCTAGAATGCCAAGAATCTGCAAAGCTGTCATCACTCCATGTGGAGGATTTTTTGATGAGAACTCTTTGAAATAGTTTAAGAAGTTCTGAACATTTATTTCAAATTTTAATAGTAATTTTTCATTATTAATGTCCTGACTATACATTGTGATCAGTTGAATGTCACTTTGGTGAATAAAAGTACCAATTTCTTTCCATAAGAGCAAAATCTGTACATTATTCCAAACTTTTGGCCGCCAGTGTATCTAAGAGCCAAACTTCAGTGAGCTGCTATTGCGTCTGAACCATTGAAAAATTCACCCAAGGCAACAATCTATTTGACAAAACTGAAATTAAACCAGCACATACGAGACTGGCTATAAACTGTGGAAAAGATAAACGGGGGAATTTACTAAGAATGAATTGCACCCGCTAGGGGTGAGCGATATGACCAAAATTCTATATGAAGGTATGAGTAATTTTATGTGATGGTAACGGTTTTCCAGAAAAAAAAAAACATATTGTGATATATACCAACCAAAAATGATTTAGGTATTTAATAACCATGTGATAGGGGTGTGTAACGTTGCTGGCGCTGGCAATGACGAAGATGATGACGTAAAGAACCCAAGTGCAAATTTATTAACAAAACTTGAACTTGACTTTAACTTGACTTGACATAAACTTGAAAACAAACAAAGTTACATTCAACAATACCTGACAATGGACCATGGAAAACATGATGGTTAAATACATGACATGGGAGAGCACATGACAATGATAACCAATAAACACAAAGAACTCTAAACAAGATAACACAATCAACCAATGAAAACAAGACACATGAACATGGAGGAAAACATGAAATCACATGACAAGGGAACCACATGACATGAAATTTCAAAATAAAAGACATGAAAAACATGAACCAACAAAATACACATGACAGGGTGGGTGATATAAGCAAAATATTATACAGCGATATTATATACGTTTTTGGTCGATAACAATATATATGACAATATCGAAACATTTTGATGGAATGTGATTCAGAAACTGAAAAAATATATAAAATTCCTTTTTTATTAAAAATATGTCCAAAGTAGCCTAACAGTATTTCCATTGCAATGAAAAACATTATCAGTAATATTTGATCTGTTTTATCTCCTCTGCATCGTTTTTCAATCCAAGCAAAAAAATGTGGCTTCTCTCTAGTCTAGTTCTCTCTCATGTATTTGTTTTGGATTTAGCCTTCCATTGGACACCGGATACCTTTTTGGCAAATACTGTATATAGCTTACTAGACATAAATGTGCTGTTTACAAGAGTGTTATTTTGCTTCTCTCTTAAAAGCTTAACACCTTGTCCTAACCAGATGCGACACAATACGATTCTAGCGACAAGTAAACTGTCTTTCCACACCAGTCGCGATGCCACACCTCAATATTAATACATTAAAATGAGGATAATTTACAATTAAATGTAGAAAACAGAGCAATTACAGACGGAACAGTCTGTTTATTGAACACAACTCATTTTCTCACATAAGCTCTGTAACACTTTCTACGGCATCCTTATTAAGTCTGTTACGATTGTTTATGGTCATGCGGTACTCCTGTTGTTATTTCGCTGATCTCCACGTGACAGGGAAGCAGAGAGAAAGTCAAAATGAGCCTGGTATGTCTCCCCACTGCCATTCTGAACCGGTGTTTGTGTGACAGTGCTCCGATTGAAGAGAACAAGACCTCAAGCACAACATTCGGTAGGTGTGTGACACCCTCGGCCAAAGTCAAGTTCTTGTGAACCGGCTAGTGAGATGCCGGTTTTAATATACTGTAATAAGAATCATTTTAGACCCATTTGTTGATTGTGCTGCCTGGCGCGATGTCATAGAAATAGAAACCATTAGTAAAAATAGAAAGCCCTGTTGCTCTCGCTCGTCATGCGTTGCGGCTGTTTCGGACAAAAATTCTGATTAACATGGAAAAGATACCTTTTATTGCGTGTCCCGGCATTGCATCGTGTCTGGTTAGGACACCGTGTAACACTGTCAGCAAAAGTAACTAATGCAGTGGGGCTTATAGCGTAGGGTCACTTTCACACCGCCGCACTTTATCAACAAGCTCTTTCTCATTTTCTCTCGGAATGTAAAGTGATTAGAAGCTGAGCTCTCTCTCTCTCTCTCTCTCTCTCTCTCTCTCTCTCTCTCTCTCTTTCTCTTTCGCGCATCAGAAAGAGCACTCTCATTCAAGAACATGACAAAAATGCAAAACTTAATTCCTACTTTTGCATTTGACTTGTTTCTGAGTCATCCCACATTCTGTGTTTATATCTCTCTATGTTTGTTTGTTGCTCTCACTATCAGTCTCACTCGCAGCCAGGTGGAATGTTGCGTACACAGATATTTACATACTGCGATATAGTCAGTATAAAAAATCTCTTCCGGTTGACACTTCATATTCCGGTTGACTAACACATATTTATAAATATAATTTTTTTTATTTGTGAATTAATTTCATTTTTGTGAAACTCCTTACATTTATTTGTGGATCTCATATAAGTTATTTGTGAACCAAATTTCTAATTGTAAATCTCTTTCCATTTGTATGTTAATATGCAACAATTCTATCTCCATACCATCCATGATGATGGCCCTGAATTTTGAAACTATCCTGTTTGAGAATTAATGGCTGGAGTTAGGAATCGGATTCGACTCAAAAAACTCAAAATTGAACACTCCTACACTAAATGACATTTTACTTATTTTAAGTATTGAGATATATGTTTATTTTTAATCAACATTTATTTAGCCTCGTTCACCATATTTAATTTATTTTTTCCACAATTTGCATTTAGGGATTACCTTCTCTGCAAAGGAAATATGGTCAAAACAAGATATAGGTTGCAGCATAATTAAGATACCTACCTTTTGTAACAGCGTCAAGAGCACACTTATAAAAAACAAATGTTGCCTACATAGGCAGCACACTAGGTTTTGGAACAGTGCAATTGTTTTTAAGCTTGTGTTTTCTTAGGGGCACAAATCAAAACTTTCTCATAAAGATTGGAGGAAGAATCAGACATCTGTCTTTATTTTCCAGATGGGCATGAATATCAGGGAGATCTATGCTCATTACCCTCTTCCATAGATCAGACGGAAGACTCATGGCACAACATCACTCCCTATTTCCTTTACCTAAGCTGAAAATGTTTGGACTGACTTCAGTTGACTTCAACTAGAGTGCCCGAAGTAAGCAACCCTTTAGGCTGTGCATTTGCTATGACTCACCAGGCAGGCCTCACATGCCAAGCTTTTTCTAATTTACCAGGTATAACTTAATTTCAATTAATATTTCACCCAAAAATGAAGATTCTGTCATTATTTAAGCTCAAGAAAGGACAAAAAAAAAGCACTATAAAAGCACCATTGAATTAGTTCTTGAGAGTTATATTGTGTGTGCTATATTTTTGAAGTACATTCCATATTTTCTAAAGCCATATGTTAGCTTTGTGTGATAAACAGATTAAAATGTAAGCAATTTTTCAGGGGTAATCTTCGGCTTCATTGCAACACAAATAAAATATACTGCCCATGGCACCAAGTTGCAATTTAAATTATGTGAAAAATAGGAATATCGCAGAAACAATTTAGCAGCGTTTCCATCCCATTTTCAAGAGGACACAATCATCACTTCCAGGAAAATTGGTGCAAAATAGAAATCCGAATAGTTGTAGCCACTTGGGAAGTCACTGTGCCTCTTTTTTATTTATTTATTTCATTTTATTTTTTTAACCAAAATTTGGACTACTTTTATGAACTTTTTGGAGCTTGACAACCAATGGTTCCTATGTGTTCCACAAAAAATAACAGCATACAGGTTTGGAACAACATGAGGATGAGTAATTTGACAGAATTTTATTTTTGGCAGAACTTTTTTCTTTAACACACCCAAAGATGCAGAATTCAAGGTACTATTCAGAAGGGCTGTATGTTTTAGTTTCATGCACACCTGTCAACTGAGTGGTTGGCCATGAAAAGTATAGATTTGTTGAATATTTTACAGGTTTCATATTTAAAATTATATGTTTAATGCAAGAAGCACCTTAGAGAAATATCTGTGCCAGCAGCAAAGCAAAGTGTCAGATCCTCATAAGAATTTCTTTAAATCCTCATCCATATGACAACACCCACAGCCCAAGGATTTCTCGCTTTTCAGTTCCAGAAACACATAGATTTGGGTCTAATTTCAACAAGGATTGAGCCTTTCCCCCCTGTCCTCTACATGCTGAGGAAAGGTTTGAGTGAGACTTGAGAAGATGGAAAAAATTAATTGCGCTCTTACTGCCTGAGGTTAATGAAACTGTATGGGGCTGTTTATGGATGGCAAGAGCTTCAACTTATGTGTGCAGCTGCAAAGGGATGATACTGGGGTGTTGGTCAAGATAAGAGATAAGCCATAAAAGGATGGAGGCAAGGGAGAGAATTACACACACACAAACACACATGTACACACACTTTCTTCCTTTATACTTCTGAAATACACACGTATTACTTTTCCCTGGCAAGGCTCATAGTAGCAAACATGAAAGCTTATATCAGGTTTTTTTTTTATTTTTTTTTTATACGTTTGGGTTAGCTGATCTTTTCAACATTTTACTGCTGTTTCTAAGATGAAAACTAACAATAGGAGCTCATCTGTAGGTCAAGCCACAGATCTGAGCAATAGTATTAGAGATGCTTACAACATGGCAAGCACCACTAATGAAGGAGGACCATCTCTCCTATTTATGAGAAGTGTTATTTTCTGTTTTGCCCATCCTGAAAGTCACTTTTAGGCCTGTGGTGGTATTTGATTGGTTGTGACTGATCTGAAAGGTGGGGAAATGCACCCCTGCATTTGTGTGATGTAACTAATTACAAATACTCTTGTTACTGTAATTAAGTTTTTTCCTAGGAAATGTTCTTTTTTAAGTAGTTTAAAAATGGTTTACTTTTACTTGAGTACCTTTTAAGTGCTGTAACTGTACTTTTACTGCACTATTTTACCTCTGTCTGTGTTCGCTACTTCTCCTGATTTTATTTTTTTCCATCAATGTGATTGGCTACAGAGAGTCTCATGACTCCCATAAAATCAAAATATGCATAGAAAACTTAAACAGCTATAAATCATCATGGATATTGGGGATACCTCAAGCAGCAGTTCAACACCTGGACATGTGTTTTATTTCCTCGCTTCTGTAGCCGCCCGCTGTATGACAGGTGGCTTATGTATGTGCAAATTACATGTGCGTGTTTTCCAAGAGCGCTCGTGCTAATGCGTTTTCACGCCTTAAATGGTCAAGATTTATGCATTTCATAATACATATTGTATAATAATATTTCATCAAATGTAATTTAACCAAAAAAAAATAAATAAAATAAATATATATATATATATATATAAAGTTTTATTAATTTAGGCTACGTCCACATTAATCCGGATACATCTGAAAATAGCGTTTTAATTTTCGAAATGCTCTCTGTCCACACTGCCGTTTTCAGACGTTACCAAAAGTTTCTCGTCCACACTAAAACGTAAGAAAACTCTTAAATCACCTTACTGCACATGAAACGCAATTGTCCACGTGTTCCGCCACCAGACCAGAAATTTCGAGTAAAACTCCCGTCGCCTTTGAGCGAATGCAACGTGAAGGTTGTACAAAGTAACATTCACCTTTAAAAACACTATCAAAGTGAATCTTGATTGTTTTGTGTTGAATGGATCACATGAATGGATCACATGACAAATACATCAACGTTTTCAGATATCTCCGTTTTCGCATTTCACACTACAACATGAAGAGGGTGTTTTCAAATGTACCCACTTGGGTGAGCATTTTTGAAAAGCTCAGTTTTAGGGTACGTTTACATGACAACGATGTACTAAAAACTGAAAAGTTTTCCTTTGTGTTTTTGAAAAGTTTCACGTACAGACGACAATGTTGTCAAAACGATTCCCGTTCACACGGATCCACGAAAACGACTAAAATCATTGTATTAGGCATGCCAGGCCAGTAGTTGGCGATGTCACTTTGCGCATATAAGCATTCTTCCACAGAGCGGTGAATACAAACAATGAAGATGGCGAAAGCATCGAGCAATTTTGTCTGCAGGGACGATGAGGTTGCTTTATTACTACAATTACTTTGCTGGAGAAGTGTCAATAAACTCAAAATCTTGAGCAGCACAAACACAGTCCCGTAGTCCGCCATTGTAGTTTTGAATGTCTTGCACATTGTTTTGAAGTACTCATGCGCATGCCTATAGACTGAACTCTCAAGATTATTCAATAAACTCTGCTCATTTTTACCATCACTTCATCTCCTTCTTCTGTATTCCCCCTGCTGACTCTTGGGCTGGTAAGTTAACATAACAAGCTGTTGATGTTGACTGGTTTTGGATATCAGACAGAACTCTGATATATGGATATCTTCTGACGGAGAGAGAGGTCTTGTGTACTCTGGATCTAACATGCATTTTCACCGCCTCATGTTTTCATATTCTAAGCATATCATTGAATTCTGTACATGGCATCACATCTCTGTCTATAGGCTATATACATAAGCAGTGGGTGAATGAATTGCAGGGTAAAGGTACATCAAATAAAACTTCAGTAAATAAATACATAACATTTAAAATACATATACATTTTTCCCATATGAATCCATACATTCATTTCAAGATTTTCAAATTGCTGGTTCTGCCTACTCTACAATTATCACACTCCATACAAAACACTCCAAATGAATAAATTGTTGATTATTGTTATTTGCACAGACAACAGAATTCATATTGATAATTATACATCTCAAATTGATGCCTATCAATCCATCATTCTTTATTTAACACGTAATACGCGTGTGCATGACGTCATCATTTTCACAAATTCATGTTTTTGTATGTTTACACAGAGATGATAATGGCATCATTTTCATAAACTTGCACTTTGAAACCCGTTTTCAAAAGTTTGCGTTTTCAGGCCCCAAAACGCAGTTGTCGTGTAAACGAACAGCCAAAACGCATAAAAAGTTTTCTGTTTTTAGTTGAAAACGTTGTGTAAACGGCCCCTTAGATGAAAACATTGAGAAAAAGATGTGTTTTCAAACGAAAATGTATCGGTGTGGACGTGGCCTTAATTTAATTTAAAATCACACAGTTCAATTGGAATATTGTTATTAAAATTGAAATGTGTGAATCTTAAAAATTGGCTAAAATATGTTTTTGATTGTAAAATCCCTCAGAAGGTATAATAATAGACTCAAATTGTTGTCAATTTTTGACATATACAATAAGAGTATCAAGCTATAGAATAAATGTGTACAACATAGCTCAGATCATTTGCTCTTGGGTGAATTTGATGAGAAATGTTTGAGTTCATATTGAGATCTGAGCACAGTTTGAGACATTGTCGAGATCTCTTCTGAAACTCTAGAGGAGTCTAATGCAGCGCTACTCGACACGCGGGCAGCATGCGGCCCTCAAGAGATCTTTTGTCGCCCGCGTTATGATATCATCATCGGAAATATATTTATCCGCAGCCTATCAAATCTGCATGAATTGTTAGATGTCCATTTTCTTGAGGATTTACGCTAGTTCTCTACATTGCTGAATCACTTGGAATTCAACTGCAAGAGGATGTTACAAATAAAAAAATAAAAAAGCATGGCTGATGTTTTGAGAGCGGCTGTCGGTCTGCGCGCGCATTTATACACAGTGCATGTGCCCTCACGTGCGGTCTGTCAATCAAACATGCGCGCCGTAATCTCACTTGAGAGTTACTCAACACAGCACTAATCTGTCCAATCTCTTGAATAGCTCATCAGAGATATGTACTCGTCATGACAACAGTATTTAAAGGAAAAAGATAACAGTTTTCCTGCAGTGATGGCGTTTAGACCCCTTACGCAAATGTTAGCGATCTACAAAACGCTAAGGGGGGTGAATAAATCTTTATGAATTGAATTTTGGTGTTAAGTTTGGATATACCACTCTTGTTTTTGAACACATCTCTGGTGTATGTGATGTTGAACACTCATAGTGTTTGTTAGTTGACAATCACAGTGACAACAGAACTGATCTATATCAGGAAATTAAACAGTTACACCCAGGCCCGCTTCCAGATCAAAATCACTGAGGGTGCTTCTGAAAATAGTGAGGGTGCTCTGTATAAAGTGGAGATGTATTGTAATTACTATTTTTTATTTATTTATTAATTTATTTATTTATTTATTTAAGTACATTAAATCATGTTTAAATATTAGGCTACTAAAACAATGTAAAGAAAGTTAGCTTTTTTTTTATGTACAAAACAAACATCTTTTTTTTTTTTCTTCTTCACATGATCTGATGCTGAAAATGACAGCAAAATTCTGCGCCTGCAGATAAGGACATACTGATTTGCAAAATCATTCACGTTTATAAGTTTTGATGCAGCATTTTGTGTGTTTGCTGGGATTCAAGGAAATCTGCTTGCCAGTTATTAGTCTTACATATTCAGTTGAGAAGTGGTGTGCGATTATTTTGGTACAGGGGCCACATCAGCTGTTAAGTAGAACATGGAAGAGAAAAGATAAAAAGTTCTGCATATTTGTATATTTTAAGCCCAGAAGTAGTAGTGCACTCATGCACTCAATGAATGATGCACACATTTCTGAAGTGTATACTGATGGGACCATTCTGTAATTGCTTGAAGTTTTGCTGCTACTTTTCTATCATGTGTTAGTAAAACTGAATAAAGGTTGAATAAAATAATTAATTGTTTATTTTCCCATACTTCACTGCAGTGGTAATTTAGTATTCAATTTAACACTCTACATCAGGAGTCTGGTTTAATAGTAAAATAAAATAATCAGAAATTATAGATTCTAAAAGCTTATTTTAATGTTGGCCGCAAAGTGGACAAAGATGTTTTATTCTGAAAACATTATCAACCTGTTTTCACGCTCATGGGTCATGATGTGAGTCTCGTCAATGGTTTGTTTGGCATCCCATTCAGCACACAACTGAATAAAACAGGCTGCATAACACTGATAAATGATTACTGCCAGAGTAAAATTCACATACAGGTGTGAGGGACATTTTACAAATAACACAAAGAACAGTCCTGTTCCTCTTTCACTTGGTTTTGCTCGCGTGTCCCCTCCGTGTGCGAATGATGCGAAGATCTATTGAGATTTTACTAAAGATCATCACTGAAAAGGTTTGCTCGCAGACTTGCCACTAAACAGCACACGCAGCCTCACGAATGGACAAGGAGTGGCTACATCACGCTTTTCTTTGAGCAGAATATTGCAATATTGAGCGCTAAGTATTTTAATTTATTTTTTCAAAGAGGAGAGAGAAAACGCACGCTTGCATACATGGTTGCTAGATTGCATAAATTAAGTATGACATAAGACTAAATATTTCCAATTTGTGCAAGTATAAATCTCTGATTGGGATGTTGCATCTATTATCTGGCAACCCTGAGCATATTAAACGCTTGTGGATGCGCGATAGGTCCCAAAGCCAGATAAATGAAAGATCTAATAAAAAAAAAAAAACGTTAATGATAAATCGACCTGCCGGAAGTAGTTTGCCTTGGTCTGCAATTGAGGGTGCTCTAAGGTTCTTTGAGAAGCACCCCAGTAGAACCAGGCCTAGTTACACCACTTAAGTTTAAAATAACTGCTAAAATGGATGGTTGACCCAAAAATGAAAATTTACTCAGCTTCGTCCCAGATGTGTGACTTTCTTTCTTCTGCAGAACACAAATGAAGATTTTTAGAAGAATATCTCAGCTCTGTAGGCCCATACAATGCAAGAGAATGGGTGGCTAGAAATGTAAAGCTCCATAAAGCACATAACGGCAGCATAAAATTAATCCATAAGACTCCAGTGGTTAAATCTATATCTTTAGAAGTTATATGATAGGTGTGGGTGAGAAACAGATCAATATTTAAGTCCTTTTTTACTATAAATTTCCACTATTACTGTCACATCTGTAAGTCATGTGGCACCTGTTTAGTTTCACTTTCACATCTGAAAGTGAAAGTGGAGATTTATAGTTAAAAAGCCAAGGACTTAAATATTGACCTGTCTCTCATCCACAGAACTGAGATATTTTTTTCTAAATAATCATCATTTGTCTTCAGCAGAAGAAAGTCATACACATCTGGGATGGCATGAAGGTGAGTAAATGATGAGAGAATTTTAATTTTTAGGTGAACTATCCTGTTAACTATTCTTAATATAAAAATGTTAAATTATAATTATATATATGTGTGTGTGTGTGTGTGTGTCATGGTCCTGTCTTTCTGTGAGTCTGGGTTTTGGTCTGACAGGACTGTGGCATTATCCGCCCATGTCTGTCTTTGTGTGAGCACGCAGTCTCTGTTTTTTTCCCTGCCGCGCGCTCTTCTGTCTGTTGTGTTTCATGTCTGGAGTATGGTGTCTGGATCCTGACTTCCTGTCTAGTTCGGTTCCGGTCTGTGTCAGGACCCGGACATTCATACTCCTTGTCTGTCTGTTATTGACATAAGTGCATCGTGCTTGTGTCATCTTGGTTGCATGCACTCGCGTCAGTAATCTGTGTCGGTCTTTGTGTCTGTCTCTCGCGTCCACGTGTTGTGCTCGCTTTACGCCACGCCCGGGTTGCGAGCTGTCTTCATGTTTGTGCTGTGGTTCGGTCACTTCAGTAAGATGTTGGGTGTGTGTTTGAACGAACTCTCACACAAGTGTCTTCTCTCGTCTTGTTTGTCGATTGGCATGAGTGTATATCACCTGACTGTCTTGACGGTGTGCGCTCATGCCAGTCAGATGTTTTGCCTACTTGTGAGAACATGCGGCTTTGTTATCGTTTCTGTATCACCGTGTGCTTCTCTGTCTTACATCACACCCTGTCTCCTTGTTTTCTCATTATTGTTTCATTAGTAACACCTGCCCTTTATTAACCCGCTTGATTTCTCTCCCTATTTTAGTCTCCTCATGTGTGCTGTCCAGTGCTAGTTTGGCTTGTTACCTAATCAGACCTGTATGTGTTTTCCAGTGCTTTTGTCAATCCTGTTTCCCAGCCTGGTTTGGTACGATCGGTCCTGGTTCCCTGTCTTCCTCTGCCCCAGTTCCTGGATTACTTTTTCCCCTACGGGGTGGTTTATGTTTTTCCCCCTCATGGGAGTTTGTTTGTTAATAAAGTATTTTTGGTTTTGAACTCTGCTCTTGGGTCCTCATCTCTGCATAAATGTGACATATATATATATATATATATGTCACGTTTATGCAGAGATGAGGATATATATATATATATATGTATAATCATAATAAATTAAGAGTGTGGCCCTCCAGGGTACAGGGATCCAGCTTTGCGGCCCCTGACCTGTCTGAAGTTGAGTAGCCCTGGTCTAGTGTGTCATTAAAAGGCCATTAATCAAATAACAATAACAAGAAAATGAGAAAACCACTCACTGCTTATGGATGAATAACTTTAATAGCTGTAAAATATTAATGCAATAAAATAAAACAGAGTGGTAATTTGAATAATACATTTCCAGGGAAGTAGAGATGATATAATAATTTATATGCTCAGCCTTAATTATAGAAAAGTATCAACCTTTGTAGAGCAATACTGTTCCCCTGTACCAAAAAACTTTGCCCACCCCTGCTCTATATCCCCTATTGTGTGGGATGTGACATGCCAAGTGACAGTATGGTAAATGTTACGGTATGTAGGCTTCATTTTTAAATTGCGGCACAGTGTTTATTATAAGGGGGCATATACTGTAGCTTTCGCAACCCAATGCTCACAACTCATGAGTACTTTTAAATGAGCTACTCTTACTTAAGTAGTTTTAGGACAGGTATTTTTACTCTACTCACACTAAATTTTTTAGCAAGTAACTACTTTTACTTGAGTAGGATTTTTCAGTACTCTTTCCACCCCTGGATGAATGTTTGAAGGTTCAAATAATATCCCTCTATCTATCTCCCTTGCTCTTGGAGACACCATAAGCACACCATTCAATACCATATATACAAAGTAATACACTATTAAAGCTGTGACGTTATGCCTTGTTTGGTGAAACTATCTCATGTTCAGCAATAAGCCAAGGTTAATATCGTGGATGGATGGATGGACGGATGGGTGGATGGATGGCCAGGTTTTAGGGCCCCCAGAAGAAGAGATAACCACTTGCCCACCCTAAAGACCAAAATGACCCCTCAAAGATTGCATCTTATTACCAGCCCTGAATGAGTGATTGGTTAAAATCTTTTGACCCAACTGCCCTCGCCTAAATAATTGCACTGCCACTATGAAAATCAAAATGAGCACTTACATCTGAGCAGAATTCAGTATTGATTGAGTCAAGTTATATCTCCAATTTAACTTGCTCATCTAGCAAGAGATAAGGCATACAAATCTCACAAATTGCCATTATCAGCTGTTGAGACATTATTATTATTATTATTATTATTATTATTATTAATCCACTGGGGTAGTTAATAAAATGCATGCACACTCTTATTTACAAACTGTCTAGAAGTAATGCATATCGATTTTAAAATAGAAAATGGTGGAAATTATTTTTTCTTTTTTTACCAGTACTTATTTTTATTAATTACTGTGGTGTGACATGCAACAAAGTGATAGCTTATTCACTTAATCACATAATCTGCTTCAAACAGTATAATTTATTTCAAAGATTCAATGCCATAAACTTTGCATGCCTTGGCAAATAAAAAGTCAAATAGTTTTTGATTAGTTCTTCCTCAGAGGTGCTCAGTGTTGCAGCCTGGTAACTTCTAAACAAAACTTTGTTACCTGATGAACTGATGCACCCCTGTCTCACAAGAGTTGCATTGCAGCCAGACAATCAGAATGGATTTTCTGCCAGCTTTTGCCATTTTTCCTGTAATATGCATCATGCTTGCTGTAAATGGTCTATGAATATTCCATAGGCAAGCTGTCTGAGACTATTTGTTTTACAAGTACATCAACTAAAACAAATTGTAATTTTGATTGCAAAATAATCAATCCCATATCCATGACACATTCTGATATAATGGCATACTTTTATTACTATAAATATTATAGGAGTGGTGGTGGTGGTGTAGTGGACTAAAGCACTGAACTGGTAAGCAAACAGTTGTTGGTTCAATCCCCACAGCCACCACCATTGTGTCCTTGAGCAAGGCACTTAACTCCAGGTTGCTCCAGGACGATTGTCCCTGTAATCAGGGCACTGTAAGTTGCTTTGAATAAAAGCGTCTGCCAAATACATAAATGTAAAATATTCATGTTACAATACATTATAGCCAGTTCAAAAATGCCAACACATCAAAGAATATGCATTTTCTTATTTCCTGCTTTTTAATAAACACTGATATAATAAATACAAAAAATTTTAATAAATGTTTTTATTAACATTGTCCTGGTTAAAGAATAGACCACTGAAAACCCCTTATCCATCAACCATTAATATGGATATCCTAATAGAGGAATGAATCGCATGGTGTTTCTCTAAGAAACATGCTGAATTCAGTGTTTCTTCTTAGTCAAAAGCTCAACATCTTTAAGCTCGTCCTTTATAAGTCTAGCAACAGAATAATATCTCACTTTTAATTTGATTGCTGCTTTGATTTGATTGGTTCGTGCTTCTTGAGCGCGGCTGCACGCGCAGCGCAGAGGCAACATTACCTCAACCATACAAATGCATCCATGACCATGCGCTAAAGTTTGAGCGTTGGAGATTTCCAGATAGCGAAGTAGACATTCAACTCATTTTACATGTTATTTGTTGCAATGCTGATAATAGGCATCATTTGTGTATTTCCCAAGCACTAGAAATTAAACTTATAATGCACAGCACTAGCTGTGGAGGCCCCCCCAACAATGTGGAGGCCCTAGGGCTAGGCAATTGCCTAGTCTGCCTGTAGCTAGTGCTGGCCCTGTAATGAAGGCAGATTTTTACTGAAAAGTGGAACTGTTCTCAGACCAGTTACTTAAAAATAGTAATCCACTACAAATTACTAATTATTTATCTGAAAATTGTAATCAGATTACTTTACTAATTACTTTATTGAAAAACTAATCACATTACTAATTACTTTACTTTAAATTTACTTTCTAATACATTTTTCCGCTCAACCAGTTCAAAATATTTTAGTCTATATATCTTTCTTGTTCATTGTTACAAGTCATTCACTCAGTACCTCACATTTCTCCTTTGCAATGACTCATTACGGGGCCATAATTCATGTATTCTACATAAATAATATATTAGAAATAAGCATAACCCTATAATGTAATTAAATTAATTTAAAATCAGTAACTGTAATTAAAAGAATTTAAAATGCAATGCATAACATTACTTTTTTTTTTTTTTACTAAAAAGTTATTTGATTACAGAAACTAATTCATTTGTAATTGGATTACACCCAACACTGCTCAGGACAAGGGTTTTATTTATTTATTTATTTTCAAAATGTTATGTTAGGGCAAGTTGAAACAGTTTTATTGGGGCATTTATTTTAAATGTTACAAATTTTTACAATTTATAAATTACAATATTTGTAGTAAATGGTTTTATTTTTGTTACCTTTTTTCATTTTTATTGTTTCATGAACTGTTTTGTGTTTCATAAATGTTTTACTGTTTAAATCTTGCTGAAAAGATTATAGGCATTTAAATGGCAGGTTCCCAGGATGACAACTTGCCTCGTGTACAGTGTGACAACATGCCCTAAAATTGGAGCAATAGGTCTCCCCTATTTTGTTTTTGGGTAGGCTGTGGGAATTATATCGTATAATTCTATAATATTCTCATATTTACTGTGAAAGAAATAGTGCACTAAGTCCTGACTTGAACTTAAAAGATATTTGGAGCTCTGCATGCAGTGATTTTCCCCTTCCGGCATGTGATTTACAGTAGGCAAGTAAATAAAGTTAGTCAGTCAACTTGAAGTTATATTTTTGGCCTTTTTTTAAAGTGTTATTATACCTATTTCTGTAATATTATCTAACAGGATGGAATGTTTTAGAGGGACAAATACTATAAAACAAATACTATAAAACAAATACTATAAAACAGCACAATTCAATCCATTGGTAATACTTACTGGTGTTTGTGCAGTTGTTTTTCCACCAAAATGATGGCACTTCCTGGAGGAGGATGTCATTTAGGAGCGGACTGGTTAGTTTGATATAACAAAAGACAAACAGCATGGGAAGTGGTGTTGAGGACATACGGGGAAAAAATAATCACAAATTAAAACAATACTGCCAAAAACCTGTTTTGATTGAAACTAGAGAAAGGACAAAAATGAAGAGACACCTCGAATATTTCTCAATGAATTGCCAGTTTGTTTGTTTTTTTTTGTTTTTTTCATTTTATAACTTAGTACTTAGCACCTAAGGAGACATATTGTTAGGGTTGGGGAGTAACAAAATACATGTAAGGGGAATACGTATTTAAAATACAAAATATAAGTAACTGTATTCCATTACAGTTACAATTTAAATTATTGGTAATTAGAATACAGTTACATTCAAAAAGTATTTTGATTACTGAAGAGATTACTTTGCATTTTATTGTCATTTGTTTCATTTAATATTTAGTCCTTTCAGATGGAAAACATTTATACATATAAATGATGCGATCCAAAGTGCATTTGAACAGCAGTGAAACACTTTCTTATGATGTGTTACATTCATACGAGCAGACAGAGAAGAAAGTTTGAAGTAGGTTTGGAGCAGAAGAAATAGAAATAAACCTTGTGTAAATTGTCAGCTTTACGCTAAGCTAAAATGCTATTTCTAGCCATTTTACATGCACGTTACCAGACACGATCATACATTTTTTCGCATTCTCCTGAAAAAGACTTTCTACGTAATTAGGCAATTATTAGGCATATTTATGGAGGGAAAAACACCACCATCACCACAACAACAATAATAAAAGGCCTAATAAATGTAATGTTTGGTGCATACCCGTTATACTTGTCTGAGGGGTATGCTCTTTTTAATGCGCTCGTTTTCTCTTCTTGTTGAATGTGATTTATTCGCAATAGTTTGATATTGCTGGAATGAGGGCCATTTCAGAGCATATGGGGTAAGTTTAATCCTTCTTGGAGCCTGAGTCTTACTAGAAGCTTTTAGTATATTTAAAAAAAAAAATTATTTGTTTTAAAAAAAAATGACCTTGCTTTGCAGGGCCCCCTGGTGGCTCAAGGGGCCCAAAGCAGCCACTTCTACCACTTTTAGAAAGAAACAGCCCTGGCTGGAATGCACATACAAGAGCCAGCAGAAGTCTTGCAAAAGCTACATTTGTGAGAGAAGACAAAAGTTTCTTGGCATAACGGAAAATATTTTTGCGAGAGAATGCAGTGTTTCTCAGGGAAATGCAAAGGTTTTGTGAGAGAACGAAAAAGCATAGATTTTTTTCATTCTTACTTATTTTCTCACCAACATGTCCCCTTTAAGCACAAAGCACCTATAGGGACATGGCAAATATGGCAACATCTGCCCAAAACAAAGTAAAAAAAAATATTTAAAATTCATCCCCATTGTAACGTTGGGTCCTTGGAGAGGAAGAGAGGAGACACAGGAGTAAATACATTAATGACAATTGCTGGAGTGGAACAAACAATAAATCTTAACATCAAAACTTAACACAACCTAACACTTCAAAGACTGACAAAGGAATGGGTAAAACTAGAGGATATTTATACAAAAGGAGCTAAATGAGGGAATAGAAGACAGGTGAGGATAATAAGGAACAGATGGAAGTGATGAGGGCAGTGAAACATGGGAGATGTAGTCCGGAGGAAAACTTCAAAATAACAGTCCTTGAAGAATGTGAGGGAGACAGACTGTGACATTTGGCGGAGTCCAGGGCTCGGAGGGTCTAGGCGGAGTCGGAGGGTTTGAGGTTCCCCTTGGCCATGGTTTTGCAGGGAGCGAAGGTCGAGCCGGTGACATAGGAGGAGCCGGCTGACCAGGAGGAGGAGGAAGTGTCCTGAGTGGAGCCAGCAGAGGAGGAAGGACCAGGGTACTGGACAGAATTAGTGTGTCCATAATGTTGGGTAGAGCAAGCAGAGGAGTACACTGTGTGGGCATACGGGTGGGAATGGAATCTAGGACAATAATCTCCATGAAAGCAGGCTCTGGGACAGATGGGGCTATGGGCTCTGGGACGGTCGAGGCTACGGGCTTTGGCTCTGGGACAGTCGAGGCTACGGGCGCTGGCTCGTTGACTGTGGCAGGCGTGGCCGTTGGCTCGTTGACCATGGCAGGCGTGGGCGCTGGCAGTGGCCTGGGGTTCCTGCCATAATTCACAGCATACGGGGGATCTACCACTGGGACTTGGTGAGGGTCTTCCTTGTGGGTCGTTAGTTGTGAGAGGAAATGTATGGACAGCGTGGCTCGGACATATTCTAAAAAGGGAAGATTCTCCACTTGTGGAAGGGCTGTGGGATAATGGAAATTTAAGCCCATTCCATAAATGGCACAGAGGTAAGGGTCCCAGACAGTGGAGGATGTGACGAGTTGACAGAATTTGATGGTGTAATCCAGGAGAGGAGGGTCTTGTTTGAATAATTCCATTAAAGGACTAGTCAGCTCCATGACTTTGAAGGGAAATAAGAGAAATCTGTTTAAGTCCATTTGTAGGTCTGTCCTTGGTTGGGTTCTTGGAGAGGAAGAGGGGAGATGCAGGAGTAAATACTTTAAATCCTTTAATGACAATCGCTGGAGTGGAACAAATGCAGGAGTGGAACAAACACAGGAGTGGAACAAACGATAAATCTTAACATCAAAATTTAACACAACGTAACACTTCATAAACACCAGAGGATATTTATACAAAAGGAGCTAAATGAGGGAATGGAAAACAGGTGAGGATAATAAGGAACAGATGGAAGTGATGAGGGCAGTGAAACATGGGAGATGTAGTCTGGAGGAAAACTTCAAAATAAGAGTCCTTGAAGAACGTGAGGGAGACAGACTGTGACACCCATGCTCATTAAATAGTGCTTATGTGATTAAAGAAAATTAACTAATTTCCATCTTTAAAAGTTTAATAATGTATCCAATATATTCCAAAATATATGATCGGGACATGAAAATGTACTGCATAACATGAATGCCCTTTATTTTTTTCATGGCTCCTTCTCCAAAGGTTTTCATTCAAACGTTACATAACCAGCATCTGTTAAGAATGTACTCTTTGAAATATGACAGAATAGTACTATTCCTTAATTTATTTTCTCTTGGGTAGGGAGCACTTGAGTCCCCATCACATTATCATACAATGACATTTCAGATGCTGTAACCGGTATGCAGTGGTGTTTTAATTATTTGGATAGCCTCTTCACAAAATAGTCACTGAAAATGACATTGTTTTCCAATGTGTGCTGTTTAATTTAGAGTGCAGGCCATGATTATGAGTAAATAATTTCTTTCACCAGCTGAAAATTGGAATATAACAAGCATGGCACAATGAGTTTGGATGATAGATGTGCAGGATGAATAGCTTCTGAAAAGGACACAAGCAGCCCTTTGTAGAGGCAGCACGACAATGATATAAGAGAAAAAAAGAGAAGGAGAGAGAGAGAGAGAGAATGGGAGCCGATCTTGCCACCCCAGTGAAACAGGATATGGTTTTAGATGTCATATTTTTGTGTGCATTGTAACTGACATGTAATTCACTTTTTTTAAGAATGAATAATTAAATAGCGACTGGTTGTTGGCCAGTGCCAGTTTTTAATGCACAATCACTCCCTCTGCACACATACAGTATCCACCTATTACAGCTGCTCCCTATGAATAATAATTATTTATGTATTTATTTATGTATTTATTATTTTTATTTATTTTTTAAGTATAGCTACCTTTGTACCAAAGATACTGTATCATTTCACCTTGTTGGAAGGGTCTGTAAAAAAGGGAGATTTTTAATTACGCCCAAGACATAAAGCCAAATGCCTGTTCCTTTGTTCCATTCAAGGAAATGTTCATCATCACCTCAAAGCCAGAATAAAGGAAACATTGTTATGTAAAAACTTGAGAACCAGCGCTTCCCTATACATAAAGGACTGCTGTATTGTCATGTGTGGGATGAGAAGTAGTGAGATTATTGTTTGAGGAATGTACCTGCTGGGTCCAAATCAATTACAACCCTTATGGTTTCACTCTCCATTGATAATCACAGGAATAATAATTTGCAAGTCAACCATGCAGTCAGATGAAATGATGTTTGTGTATACAGTATGCTGTCTCTCTTGAAAGTGGTCATGAATCTCAGTACAGATGGAGATGGAGAAGTATTTGTGGATGGCTTGAGGTGCACATATGTTTGTGAGTCATACTCCTCGGTATTTGTGTGTTTGCATAGCAGGGTTGTGCGCCATTCACAATTGAAATGAAAATGTCTTTTAAATTCCAGTTCAATTCCTGGATGTAGAACTCTAATTTCGAATCCAACCCTTAAATGCACTGGTGTTTCGCCAAACATTATCACATACCTCAGGTCTTTAGCAACCCGGCATGTATCTACGTAAAATTCAGTGTATACTTTTTAAAGTATTTTCAAAACAATTAGAAAATAATAGAATTGAATATGTTTTGTAATATGTTGATTTTTTCATATATCAAAGAGATGATGCAACAAATGAAATAAAATGGGAATGGGATTCATAAGCCTACTTCCATGCTGAAATGTGAAGCAGCTGGGTGTCAAACACATACTAAGCTACACATATGTAACTACTCAGCCACTTATTGAGTCTAAATAGACATGCAGAATTTCTTGTTGTACTTTGTTATAGTTTGCTTCTCCATTGCATAGTCATCAAATAGCAACGTCAAATGTTAATCAAGTCAATCACTGAAACAACAGTGCCACCTTGAGGAACAAATAGCATGTATAATATGTATGTGCACACGCATCAGATACTGATCATTCACTATTGCTGCACAGAAAATTGATGCAATACAGTAGTCATTTTTATGAATATAGTACTCATTTGTCTTGCAATAAACAAAGAAATAGTTCCCTATCTGTCACTCACTCGACGTTGTGTCGATGTAGTGACACTAGGGGTCACTCTTGGGAGCCCGAGACACCTCTGGTCTTTGATAAAAGGCCAATGAAAATTGGCGAGTGGTATTTGCATGCCACTCCCCCGGACATACGGGTATAAAACGAGTTGGTATGCAACCACTCATTCAGATTTTCTCTTCAGAGCCGAACGGTCATGCACACTGAGCTGAATTCTACTGTTCTACTGCATTGGCACATCAACTGCCTCGAGTTGCTGGCAATTCTGCTTGCCCTGCGGAGGTTTCGGCCGTTGATCCAGGGCAAGCATGTGTTAGTTCGGACAGACAACATGGCAACGGTAGCATATGTCAACCGCCAAGGTGGTCTGCGCTCTCGTTGTATGTCACAACTCGCCCGCCGTCTCCTCCTCTGGAGTCAGCAGCACTTAAAGTCGCTGCGAGACACTCACATCCCGGGCAACCTCAACACTACAGCAGACGCGCTGTCACGGCAGGTTACCCTCAGGGGAAAGTGGAGACTCCACCCTCAGGTGGTCCAGCTGATTTGGAGTCGATTTGGATGGGCACAGGTGGACCTGATCGCCTCCCAAGAATCCTCCCACTACCTGGTCTGGTACGCCCTCAGCATAGACGCGCTGGCACACAGCTGGCCCCTTGGCCTGCGCAAATATGCATTTCCCCCAGTGAGCCTACTTGCACAGACCCTGTGCAAGGTCAGGGAGGATGAGGAGCAGGTCGTCCTGGTAGCACCCTACTGACCCACCCAGACGTGGTTCTCGGACCTCACGCTCCTCAAGACAGCCCCCCCTGGCGAATTCCCCTGAGAAAGGACCTTCTTTCAGTGCTTTCCTTCCTGCAGGAGAGGTTGGAAGGGAGGCTGTCCCCTTCCACCTTGAAGGTGTACGTTGCCGCCATAGCAGCACACCACGACGCAGTCGACGGTAAGTACTTAGGGAAGCACGACCTGATCATCAGGTTCCTAAGAGGTGCCAGGAGGCTACCCCCAGACCATGCCTCGTTCCCTCATGGGACCTCTCTGTAGTTCTTCAGGGTCTACAGAGAGCCCCCTTTGAGCCTTTGCAGACAGCCGAGCTTAAGGCACTCTCCTTGAAGACTGCCCTCCTGACTGTGCTCACTTCCATCAAGAGGGTAGGAGATCTGCAAGCATTCTCTGTCAGAGAAACGTGCCTGGAGTTCGGTCCGGGCTACTCTCACGTGATCCTGAGACCCCGACCGGGCTATGTGCCCAAGGTTCCCACCACCCCTTTTAGGGACCAGGTGGTGAACCTGCAAGTGCTGCACCAGGAGGAGGCAGACCCAGCCCTGTCGTTGCTGTGTCCGGTGCGCGCTTTACGCATCTATTTGGATCGCACACAGAGCTTTAGGATCTCTGAGCAGCTCTTTGTCTGCTTTGGTGCACAGTGGAAAGGAAGCACTGTCTCCAAGCAGAGGATCACGGCCAGGACATGCCGCCCCCGGTAGGGCTATGAGCCCATTCTACCAGGGGTGTAGCGGCTTCCTGGGCCCTGGCCAGGGGTGCCTCTCTAACAGACATTTGCAGAGCAGCAGGCTGGGCAACACCCAACACCTTTGCAAGGTTCTACAACCTCCGGGTGGAACCGGTTTCATCCCAGGTAGTGGCATGCAATACAATTGGATAAGCCTGGGATAGCCGGCCGGGTGTATCACTTGCACATAGCGCCTTCCACCTCCCTTTGAGCTGAAGACATGCGCCATTAATTCCCAGTAGTGTTCACAAACATTGTTCCCTGGTTGACTTCCTCCGAGCCCTGTGGCAGTCGAGTATTCGGAGAGACTCGCTGCTGGCCCAGTACATGTGCTAACTAAGAGTCCTGTTCTGGGGTAGGTGCTCCGCATGTGGCGGTTCCTTGTAAGGCTAACCCCATGCGATATATATCTTCCGCTAATTCGTTTCCCTATTGGCAAACTGCGTCTTCCTTGGGCAGAGCCCCTCTGCCCCAGTCTCCATATTTGTAGTAACTCCTCCCCCGTTGGGTAGTATCTACCTTGAAGACTCTCCACATGGTTGGAAATACCATGTGATGTATTCTTCCACTTAAATATCCCCCCGTCTCTTTGGGCGAGGTGTGGTCTCCGCGGTGTCTTCCCCTTGGGAGGGACACCCCCCGAATAGACCTGGCGGCCCAGTCGGATAATCCCCCTTCTTTTTTAGGTAGTGGAAAAAGAGAAGGGGAAAAGAGGCCACGACTGGGTTAAGCCTGTCTCTATCTCTTGAGTAGTCCACTTGTCCCCAAAGGGCCGTTCGACACTCATAACTATGTTGGGGGAGGTTACGTGTCGACCTGTTATGCTGGCTCTGAGGCACACAGTAGTCTGCCCACCACACCGCCAGTTCATGTAACACAGTTCAGCCAATTGTGGCGTTTCATATAGGGACCCCTAGTGTCACTACATCGACACAACGTCTCGTTCCCTCCATCAGGGAGCAGAGGTTACACAAGTAACCATGACGATATCCTGTGATTGTAAACTTATATAGATATGAAATAAGCATAAAAATGTGATATATAGAAGTGCAAATATACAGTTTATTGCAACACTATTACATATCTTGGGTCACTAACAACCCTACTTTTTATAATTAAGGCATTAGAAAAAACAAAACATATATATATATATATATATATATATATATATATATATATATATATATATATATATATATATATATATATATATATATACATGATATATACTGTATATATGTGAGTGTGTGTGTGTGTGTGTGTGTGTACAGCTCTGGAAAAAATTAAGAGACGACTGCAAAATTATCACTTTCTCTGGATTTACTGTTTATAGAATCAGAATTAGAATCAGCTTTATTGCCAAGTATGCTTACACATACAAGGAATTTGTCTTGGTGACAGAAGATTCCAGTGTACAACAATACAAAAACAGCAGCAAGACATAGATAATAATAATAAAATTAAAAAAAAACTAATTATACACATGCGTACAGACACACACATACATACATACACACATACACATAGGTAGTGCAAATCTAATACAATCTGTTATCTGTTATGTACAGTGCAAATACAAATCTGTTATGTACAGTGCAAATGTTTTTTTTTTTTTTTGTTGTTGTTGTTGTTTTTTTCTTTTCTTCAGAGGAATGAAATGGCGGAAGAGGTTGGATGTGTTGGATAAATATAAAAAAGACTAAACTGTGTATTGCACTTAGTTATTGCTCAATGGGGCAATTTAACTGTTCATGAGATGGATAGCCTGAGGGAAAAAACTGTACCTGTGCCTGACGGTTCTGGTGCTCAGAGCTCTGAAGCGTCGGCCAGAAGGCAACAGTTCAAAAATGTAATGGGAAGGGTGAGTGGGGTCAAGAGTGACTTTTCCAGCATTTTTCCTCACTCTGGAAGTGTATAGTTCTTCAAGGGGGGGCAGGGGGCATCCAATAATCCTCTAAGCAGTCCGAACTGTCCTTTTTAGTCTTCTGATGTCTGATTTCGTAGCTGAACCAAACCAGACAGTTATTGAAGTGCAGAGGACAGACTCAATGACTGCTGAGTAACACTGTATCAGCAGCGCCTGTGGCATGATGAACTTCCTCAGCTGCCAAAGGAAGTACAACCTTTGCTGGGCCTTTTTCACAATGGAGTCAATGTGTGTCTCCCACTTCAGTTCCTGTGAGATGGTAGTGCCCAGGAACCTGAATGACTCCACTGCTGCCACAGTGCTGTTTAGAATGGTGAGGGGGGTCAGTGTTGGGGTGTTACTCCTAAAGTCCACAATAATCTCCACCGTTTTGAGCGTGTTCAGCTCAAGGTTGTTTTGACTGCACCAGACAGCCAGCTTTTCAACCTCCCTTCTGTATGCAGACTCATCGTCATCTCGGATGAGGCCGATGACAGTAGTGTCGTCTGCAAACTTCAGGAGCTTGACAGAGGAGTCCTTGGCGATGCAGTCATTGGTGTAGAGGAAGAAGAGTAGTGGGGAGAGCACACATCCCTGGGGGGCACCAGTGCTGATTGTACAGGTGCTAGAAGTGAGTTTCCCCTGTCTCACAATCTGTTGCCTGTCCATCAGAAAGCTGGTAATCCACTGACAGATAGTCATGGGAACAGAGAGTTGGTGTAATTTATTCTGGAGTATAGCTGGGATGATGGTGTTGAAAGCCGAACTGAAGTCCACAAAAAGGATCCTTGCATATGTCCCTGGTCTGTCCAGATGTTGCAGGATATGATGCAATCCCATGTTGACTGCATCATCCACAGACCTGTTTGCTCAATAAGCAAATTGAAGGGGATCTGGAAAGGGTCCAGTGATGTTCTTCAGGTGGGCCAACACCAGTCTCTCAAATGATTTCATGACTGTGATTTTTGGTTTCTTTGGGACAGGAATAATGATTGAGCGTTTGAAGCAGCATGGAACTTCACACTGCTCCAGTGATCTATTGAAGATCTGTGTGAAGATGGGGGCCAGCTGGTTAGCACAGGATTGAAGACACGCTGGTGAGACACCATCTGGGCCTGAAGCTTTCCTCATCTTTTGTTTCCAAAAGCCCCGGCTCACATCATCTTCACAGATCTTAAGTGCAGGTTGAGTAGCAGGAGGGGGGAGGAGGGGGGTTGCAGGAGGTGTTGGTGTTTGTGTGAAGTGAAGGTTAGAGTGAGTGTGGGGTGTGAGATTGGGACTTTCAAATCTGCAGTAGAACACATTCAGGTCATCAGCCAGTTGTTGGTCCACCACAGGGTTGGGGGTAGGAGTCCTGTCATTTGTGAGTTGTTTCATGCCACTCCACACTGATGCAGGGTCGTTAGATGAAAATTTGTTTTTCAGCTTCTCAGAGTATCTTCTTTCAGCCACTCTGATTTCCTTGTTCATTGTGTTCCTGGCCTGATTGTACAAGACTTTATCCTAAGCATCCTCTTTGGCCTGATGAAGCTGCCTGAGCTCTGCTGTAAACCATGCTTTGCCATTGTTGAACTTTAAATAAGTCCTAGTAGGAATGCACATATCCTCACAGAAACTGATATATTATGTAACAGGATCTGTGAGCTCGTCCAGGTCTGTGGCTGCAGCCTCAAAAACACTCCAATCAGTGCAGTCAAAGCAGGCTTGTAGTTCCCGCTCTGCTTCATTGGTCCATCTCTTTACAGTCCTTACAACTGGCTTGGTTGATTTTAATATCTGCCTGTAGGTTGGAAGAAGATGAACCAGACAGTGCTCAGAGATTCCCAAAGCTGCTCTAGGGACAGAGCGATATGCATCCTTTATTGTTGTATAGCAGTGATCCAATATGTTCCTGTCTCTGGTGGGGCATGTAATGTGCTGTTTGTATTTGGGCAGTTCATGTGTGAGATTTGCTTTGTTAAAATCCCCAAGAATAATAATAACTGAGTCCGGGTATTGTTGTTCTGTTTTCTGTGATTTGATCAGCCAGCTGTTGCAGCGCAGCATTCAAACACGTGTTTGGCGCTATATTCACACTCACCAGAATAAATGAGGAAAACTCCCACGGCGAGTAGAAAGGCTTACAGTTAATAAAGAGCGCTTCCAAATTAGGACAGCATATCCTCTTTAACATTGTTACATCTGTACACCAACTTTCATTGATGTAAAAGTATGTTCCACCGCCTCTCGTTTTCCCCGTTAACTCTGCGATGCGATCCGCTCTGAACAGCTGGAAGCCCGGCAAATGTAATGCGCTCTCCAGAATGGCTTCACTCAGCCAGGTTTCTGTGAAGCACAAGGCAGCAGAGGTTGAAAATTCCTTGTTTGTGCTGGTGAGGAGATGTAGTTCGTCCGTTTTGTTTGGAAGAGAGCGAAGATTCGCTAAGTGAATACTCGGCAGCGCTGTTCGAAATCCGCACCGACGGAGCTTGACCAGCACGCCTGCTCATCTCCCTCGCCTGCGTCTCTTGAACAGCAGAGCTGCACCTCCAAATAAAATGTCCAGCAAAACGTCTGAATATTCAAAAACCGGGAAAAGATTGTCTGGTATATGCAGTCGAATGTTCAGCAGTTTGTCTCTGGTAAAACTGACTGGAAAAAGATTACTAAACACAGGACAAATAAACAAAAACAACAAAACAATAGGAGCGCTCCACACCGAGGCAGCCATCCACGGCACCATCATGATGACTTATAGGTACGTGTTTGAGTAAAATGCAAATTTTTGTTTTATTCTATACAGTACTGACAACATTTCTCCCAAATTCCAAATAAAAATATTGTCATTTAGAGCATTTATTTGCAGAAAATGACAACTGGTCAAAATAACAAAAAAGATGCAGTGTTTTTAGACCTTGAATAATGCAAAGAAAACAAGTTTCTATTCTTTTTTAAACAACACAATACTAATGTTTTAACTTGAGTTCAGAAATCAATATTTGGTGGAATAACCCTGATTTTCTATCAGCTTTCATGTTTCTTGGCATGCACTCTATCAGTCTTTCACGTTGCTGTTGGGCAACTCTGAGGATTGGTTCTTTTGTGCACTGCAAGTATCCCGTGCGTTTCAGTGTTGGCCTGGAATTGGAGCTCATTTTCCAATCAACCGTGGAATCAGACACTGATCGACGTCACCTGCAAACGATCAGCTGGAGGGGATTTAAACACCGGAGGAAGAGGAAGACGGTGAGCACCAACTCCAAGGCATCACACTAATCCTCATCTCTCTCTCTCTCAATTCCAGACTCCAGCAACGAGTGAGTGCCGATCACCGCACGCATTCCACAGAAACTTCACGAAACACCGGATTCACGAACACAGACACCCAACATGCTCACCCCGCCCTTGCACCGAAGACACCACGCACCATTAAGTTCTCCTTTTACTTATTGTCACAATAAAACTGTGCACTTGAGAATAATTGTCTGTGCCTTGTTCATCCTGCCGCAACCAGTTGTCATTTTCTCCAAATAAATGCTCTTAATGGCAATATTTTTATTTTGAATTTGGGATAAATGTAGTCAGTACTTTATCGAATAAAACAAAAATGTAAATTTTACTCAAACATATACCTATAAATAGTAAATCCAGAGAAAGTGATAATTTTGCAGTGGTTACTTAATTTTTTCCAGAGCTGTATGTATGTGTGTGTGTGTGTATATATGTATGTATATATATATATATATATATATATATATATATATATATATATATATACTGGTGGCCAAAGTTTGGAATAATGTACAGATTTTGCTGTTTCGGAAGGAAATTGGTATTTTAATTCACCAAAGTGGCATTCAACTGGTCACAAAGTATAGTCAGGACATTACTGATGGAAACAACAGCACTATCACTATTTGAAAAAAAGTCATTTTTTATCAAATCTAGACAGTGCCCATTTCCAGCAGCCATCACTCCAACACCTTATCCTTGAGTAATCATGCTAAATTGCTAATTTGGTACTAGAAAATCACTTGCCATTATATCAAACACTGCTGAAAGCTATTTGGTTCGTAAAATGAAGCTTAACATTGTGTTTGTTTTTGAGTTGCCACAGTATGCAATAGACTGGCATGTATTAATATTAGGTCAAAAATGGCAAAAAAGAAACAGCTTTCTCTAGAAACTCATCAGTCAATCAATGTTTTGAGGAATGAAGGCTATACAATGCTTGAAACTGCCAAAAAACTGAAGATTTCATACAAAGGTGTACACTACAATCTTCAAAGACAAAGGACATCTGGCTCTAACAAGGACAGAAAGAGACGTGGAAGGCCAGGTGTACAACTAAACAAGAGGATAAGTACATCAGAGTCTCTAGTTTGAGAAATAGATGCCTCACATGTCCTCAGCTGACAGCTTCATTGAATTCTACCCACTCAACATCAGTTTCATGTACAACAATAAAGAGAATACTCAGGGGTGCAGGCCTTATGGGAAGTATTGCAAAGAAAAAGCCACTTTTGAAACAGAAAAACAAAATGAGTGGGTAAAGAAACACAGACACTGGACAACAGATAACTGGAAAAGAGTGTTATGGATCTTAACCCCATTGAGCTTTTGTGGGATCAGCTAGACTGTAAGGTGCGTGAGAAGTGCCCGACAAGACAGCCACATCTATGGCAAGTGCTACAGGAAGCGTGGGGTGAAATTTCACCTGAGTATCTGGGCAAACTGACAGCTAGAATGCCAAGGATCTGCAAAGCTGTCATTGCTGCGCTTGGAGGATCTTTTGATGAGAACTCTTTGAAGTAGTTTAAGAAGTTCTGAATATTTTTTTCAAATTCTAATAGTAATATTTCACGTTATTAATGTCCTGACTATACATTGTGATCAGTTGAATGCCACTTTAGTGAATAAAAGTACCAATTTGATTATTCATATGGTTATTCACTGCTAGATTTAGCATTGGTTGTCCAGTGTGTGTAAAACTATCATGGTTTTTAGTGTTTATAAACAGTGCTTCACTTGTTTTAGGGTATTATTGATTGCTAAAGTGCAGCATAATTTATTTGCAAAGCTGTTATTGCTGCACGTGGAGGATCTTTTGATGAGAACTCTTTGAAGTAGTTTAAGAAGTTCTGAATATTTTTTTCTAATTGTAAGTAATTTTTCAGGTTATTAATGTCCTGACTATACATTGTGATCAGTTGAATGCCACTTTAGTGAATAAAAGTACCAATTTGATTATTCATCTGGTTATTCACTGCTAGATTTAGCATTGGTTGTCCAGTGTGTGTAAAACTATCATGGTTTTTAGTGTTTATAAACAGTGCTTCACTTGTTTTAAGGTATTATTGATTGCTAAAGTGCAGCATAATTTATTTGCGGTGCACAGAAGTCACGCGAGGACCTTAGTTTCTGTTGACCACGTGACTAGCTTTGTTGTACTAAGTAGCATTAAGTCATGTCCAGCTTTTTCATTGAACGGCTCATTATCATTGCATATATATTTGACTTGAATGCTGATGCGGCAGCGGAAGTGGTAGCCCTCGTGTAAAGCCCTCCTCGTGTGAAGACCTACTTGGGTAAAGACCAGCGAGTCTACCTGTGCGAGTCCACCGAGCAAGGACACCGACAAGGCGCCACTCAACATAGCACTTAAGTATCTTGTTATTGTGTCGCTTTTTATTATTTTCCTTCTATATATTAACATGTCTACTTCACGAATAACACATGCCTTCAAGCACATCCCTGTTATCTGTTACAGACCGTTTACACGATAACGATGCAAGACCAAACGCAACCCACACAACCTATGGCCACTTTGCACCTCAGCACCTGCTCCGCTCTCTTTCTCAATGGGACACTGGAACTGCCAGTCAGCTGTGAACAAAGCTGACTTCATTCCAGCCTTTGCCACGCAGTCCACCCTCAGCATCCTGGCACTGACGGAAACATGGATACGTCCAGAGGATACAGCAACACCTGCTGCTCTCTCCAACAACTTCTCCTTCTCTCACACCCCTCGACACACCGGTAGGGGTGGGGGAACAGGTTTGCTCATTCATAACAACTGGACTTTTTCACCACACTCTTCACTATGTAACAATTCTAGTTTTGAATTCCATGCAATTACTACAATGCAACCCACAAAAATACATGTTGTTCTCATCTATCGCCCTCCAGGTCAGCTGACAAACTTTCTTGAGGAGTTGGATGTCCTGCTGTCCTCCTTGCCGGAGGATGGTTGGCCACTTTTGGTTCTTGGTGATTTCAACATACACCAAGACAGGCCCCAGGCCACTGAATTGAATACTCTCCTGGCCTCATTTGACTTGGAAAAACTACACACCAAAGCAACTCACAGATCGGGCAACCAACTGGACCTCATCTTTACATGTAACTGTACCAACTCAAATATTCTTGTTACTCCTTTACATGTCTCTGATCACTACTTTGTTCAATTTAACATGACCCTCCCATCTACATTAAAACAGACTCCACCTTTGGTCTCCTTTCGCCGTAACCTCTGTTCCCTCTCACCCTCTCGCCTTTCCACTGCTGTCTCTACCTATCTTCCTACACAAAATGTATTTACCACGCTTAATGTAAACACTACCACAGACACACTAAGCTCTACTTTAACAACCTGTCTAGACAACATCTGTCCTATCCGCTCTTGGCCAGCATATGCTAAACCACCCAGCCCCTGGCTGTCTGACGTCCTTCGTGAACATCGGACTGACCTCAGGGCAGCTGAGAGGAGATGGCAGAAATCTAAAGATCCAGCAGATCTAGGTAAATATCATTCCCTGCTTACAACTTTTTCAGATAACGTTAAATCTGCAAAAACCTCCTATTACCAGAACAAGATCAACAGCACCACAGACACTTGCAGCTTGTTTAGAACATTCAACATACTTCTCTGCCCTCCCCCTCCACCGCCTGACACATCACTGGCAGCAGATGTCTTCGCCACATTTTTTACTAATAAGGTTACAACCATCAGCAATACATTCTCAGCACCACACCCTGTCAAACTCCTGTCTCCTGTATACAACTCTTCTGTCTCTATGTTCTCTCCTCTGACTGACACTGAGGTCTCTAAACTCCTCCTCTCCAACAACCCCACCACCTGTTCCCTTGACCCCATTCCTTCTCACCTTCTCCAGGCCATTTCTCCGTCCATCCTACTTGCACTCACACACATAATTAACACTCTCTACTTACAGGCACTTTTCCCACTACATTTAAGCAGGCTCGAGTAATCTGCTGCTGAAGAAACCCGCACTTAATCCCACACAAATAGAACACTACAGACCAGTCTCTCTCATCCCATTCATGGCAAAAACACTTGAAAGGGCATTTTTCAATCAAATCTCTGCCTATCTCTCACAGAACAAGCTGCTGGATGACAATCAGTCAGGCTTCAAAAGTGGACACTCCACCGAGACTGCCCTGCTGTCTGTCACTGAGTCGCTGAGACGGGCGAAAGCTGAATCCAGATCATCAGTCCTGATTCTGCTGGACCTTTCTGCAGCCTTTGACACAGTCAACCATCAGATCTTACTCTCTACCCTCTCCTTGCTGGGCATCACAGGAACTGTGCTTGACTGGTTTAATTCCTATCTCTCAGGTAGGTCCTTCAAGGTAGCCTGGAGAGGTGAAGTATCCAAGCCACATCAGCTACTTACTGGGGTACCTCAGGGATCAGTGCTTGGGCCACTTCTCTTCTCTATATACACAACATCACTGGGACCCATCATTCAGGCACATGGTTTCTCTTACCACTGCTACGCTGATGACACGCAACTCTACTTGTCTTTCCAGCCCAATGACACCACAGTGACTGCTCGAATTTCTGTCTGCCTAGCGGACATCTCGGCCTGGATGAAGGAGCACCACCTGCAACTCAAACCAGCCAAGACAGAACTCCTTGTCTTTCCAGCCAACCCTGCTGTTTAACACAACATTACCGTGCAGCTGGGTGCAACTACAGTAACACCTTCCAAATCGGTCAGAAATCTAGGGGTAACCATCGACAACAGACTAAATTTCACAGACCACATCTCAAAGACCGCAAGATCATGTAGATTTACACTATACAATATCAGGAAGATAAGACCCTTCCTCTCAGAACATGCCACACAACTGCTTGTCCAGTCACTTGTCATAACTAGACTGGACTATTGTAATGCTCTCATTGCAGGCCTCCCTGCATGTGCAATTAGACCCCTGCAAATGATCCAGAATGCAGCAGCACGTCAGGTCTTTAATGAACCAAAGAGAGCACATGTTACACCACTTTCTGTCTCTCTATACTGGCTGCCGGTTGATGCACGTATCAAATTCAAGGCTCTGATGCTGGCATACAGAACAGTCACTGGGTCTGCTCCAGCATACCTAAAATAATTTATGCAGAGCTACGTGCCCACTAGAAGCCTGCGGTCGGCTAAGGAACGTCGCCTTGTTGTACAAACACAAAGAGGCACCAAAACACTTTCCTGGACTTTCAGCTTCATCGTACCACGTTGGTGGAACGACCTTCCCAACTCCATCCGTGAAGCTGACTCACTTTCTGTTTTCAAAAAATGACTAAAAACACATCTGTTCCATGAGCACTTAACCAGTCATTAAAAAAAAAAAAAAAAATTCCTGTTGCACTTTATTCTGTTTTGAATACTATATATTATGATGCTAGTGATACTTTGTAATACAGCACTTTTCATACCACTGTCTCCTTAAGATGATTCGCTTATGTTTTCCTCTTTTGTAAGTCACTTTGGAAAAAAGCGGCTGCTGTATATGTAATGTAAGGTAAATGTAATTTGTTTCCATCTGTACATTATTCCAAACTTTTGGCCGCCAGCATATATATATATATATATATATATATATATATATATAGAGTTTACTCCGAATGGTTCCAAAACCAAAAAACATCCAATGAGCGGCAGTTCTGCATACGAAAGCGCCTTGTTGATGAGAGCGGTCCCGACATAGCAACACTGACTGTGTGAGTTTTCAAAACTGTGATTATTTTTGCAATTCTTTTTGGTGCCGCTAGTGGTACAGAAATTACCGAAATTACTGACACTTTAAATTCAGAATTTTGCCTAACCATTTTGCATTCTCTGTTTGTGTATTTGTCAGAGCCACAGAGGAAGGCACCAGTCAGACAGCAGTGTTCTGCATTCACACATCCAATCATGACCCCCGGAAGGTATAGCATCAGGCATCAGCTGTGTTTGTGGCTGCTGGCGGGGCGGGCAAAGGAAGGGAAGGGAAAACCAAGGCAAAACATGGGGCTCACGTCATGGGCAGGTGCTGTCTGTGAGTGAAAGGCAATTACAAAAGAGCCCATACCCCAGCTGATAACAGTTTGTTATCTTCCAGAGCTGACATCTAAAAAGAACTGAAACTACAGGGACGGAACAAGCGGAAAAAGCCCTGAGCCAGATGGGAGCAGGTTGTTTGGTGGGAGAACAATACTGTTCTCATGACTGGCCTCTTTCCTTTATTTGTAATGTTAATTTTTAATTAAAGAAATAATTTACACCAGAATTAAAATTATGTCATTATCTACTCACCCTCACATTGTTCCAAATCTATATGCTGCTTTTTTTTTTCTGTGAAACACAAAAGTAGAAATGGACCCTTATCACAGACTGTGGTGATGCATTCCATCCTTATTTAGCAGCATAAATCTAGCAAAAAATAATTTGTTTTATTATTATTTAATATACATTTATAACCTTATAATGTTGTTATATAATACTGATATAATACCCTGGTATTAATAAAAAATAATAATCAACTCTGCTTGTGGGTTTCAAATACAGCTGCTGAGCGAGAGACATGAAATTTGTCATCTTTCTCTCTTCTGCCTGCCGTAGTCCATCTCTATCTATTTTTTCCGCTTTTGGAAAGTCCTGGAAAAGTAATAGTGGATTTTTTTTATTATTATTTATTTATTTTTAAAAAAAAAAATTACATTTATTTAATTTATATTTATTTATTTATTTCTTTATTTTATTTTAAAAAAAAACAACATTCTGTCAGATTATATGGAAATGCACAAATAATATTTGCTGTGGTCTCTCATTCACCACTATACAAGTTTACCCCACTATAGTTTACTTAGAATAACCTGGAAATGTGAAAAAGATCCATTGTTAAGCAGCTCTTGCTACAATGACAAAAGTACCATAAAAGCATTATCAGAATCAGAATCAGCTTTATTGCCAAGTATGCTTACACATATAAGGAATTTGTCTTGGTGACAGGAGCTTCCAGTGTACAACAATACAAAAACAGCAGCAAGACATAGATAATAATAAAAAATAAAAAATAATTATACAAATACATACATACACACATACACATGGGTAGTGCAAATCTAATACAAATCTGTTATCTGTTATGTACAGTGCAAATACAATATATTATGTACATTGCAAATGTTTTTTTTTTTTTTTTTTTTTTTTCAGAGGAATGAAATGGCAGAAGAGGTTGGATGTGTTGGATAAATATAAAAAAGACTAAACTTTGTATTGCACATAGTTATTGCTCAATGGGGCAATTTAACTGTTCATGAGATGGATAGCCTGAGGCAAAAAACTGTTCCTGTGCCTGACGGTTCTGGTGCTCAGAACTCTGAAGCGTCGGCCAGAAGGCAACAGTTCAAAAAGGTAATGGGCAGGGTGAGTGGGGTCCAGAGTGACATTTCCAGACTTTTTCCTCAATCTGGATGTGTATAGTTCTTGAAGTGGGGGCAGGGGGCAATCAATAATCCTCTCAGCAGTCCGAATTGTCCTTTGTAGTCTTCTGATGTCTGATTTCGTAGCTGAACCAAACCAGACAGTTATTGAACTGCAGAGGACAGACTCAATGACTGCTGAGTAAAACTGTATCAGCAGCACCTGTGGCAGGTTGAACTTCCTCAGCTGGCAAAGGAAGTACAAATTTGCTGGCCTTTTTCACAATGGAGTCAATGTGTGTCTCCCACTTCAGTTCCTGTGAGATGGTAGTGCCCAGGAACCTGAATGACTCCACTGCTGCCACAGTGCTGTTTAGAATGGTGAGGGGGGTCAGTGTTGGGGTGTTCCTCCTAAAGTCCACAATCATCTCCACCGTTTTGAGCATGTTCAGCTCAGGGTTGTTTTGACTGCACCAGACAGCCAACTGTTCAACCTCCCTTCTGCATGCAGACTCATCGTCATCTCGGATGAGGCCGATGATAGTGGTGTCGTCTGCAAACTTCAGAAGCTTGACAGAGGGGTCCTTGGTGATGCAGTCATTAGTGTAGAGGGAGAAGAGTACTGGGGAGAGCACACATCCCTGGGGGGCACCAGTGCTGATTGTACAGGTGCTAGAAGTGAGTTTCCCCTGTCTCACAAGCTGCTGCCTGTCTGTCAGAAATCTGGTAATCCACTGACAGATAGACAGGGGAACAGAGAGTTTAATTTATTCTGGAGTAAAGCTGGGATGATGGTGTTGAAAGCCGAACTGAAGTCCACAAAAAGGATCCTTGCATATGTCCCTGGTCTGTCCAGATGTTGCAGGATATGATGCAATCCCATGTTGACTGCATCATCTACAGACCTGTTTGCTCGATAAGCAAATTGAAGGGGATCTAGAAAGGGTCCAGTGATGTTCTTCAGGTGGGCCAACACCAGTCTCTCAAATGATTTCATGACCACAGACGTGAGGGCGACAGGTCTGTAGTCATTAAGTCCTGTGATTTTTGGTTTCTTTGGGACAGGAATAATGATTGAGTGTTTGAAGCAGCATGGGACTTCACACTGCTCCAGTGATCTATTGAAGATCTTTGTGAAGATGGAGGCCAGCTGGTTAGCACAGGATTGAAGTCACACTGGTGAGACACCATCTGGGCCTGAAGTTTCCTCGTCTTTTGTTTCTGAAAGACCCGGCTCACATCATCTTCACAGATCTTAAGTGCAGGTTGAGTAGCAGGAGGGGGGAGGAGGGGGGTTGCAGGAGGTGTTGGTGTTTGTGTGAAGTGAAGGTCAGAGTGGGTGTGGGGTGTGAGACTGGGACTTTCAAATCTGCAGTAGAACACATTCAGGTCGTCAGCCAGTTGTTGGTCCACCACAGGGTTGGGGGTAGGAGTCCTGTAATTTGTGAATTGTTTCATGCCACTCCACACTGATGCAGGGTTGTTAGCTGAAAACTTGTTTTTCAGCTTCTCAGAGTATCTTCTTTTAGCCACTCTTATATAAGTAGAAGTTCTCTATTGCCATACAACAACTTTGTGTGTGAAAATTTAAGTGCCATCTTACCCACATCTGTCTCCAGATTCAAAAAATTATGGCGCATCAACATCATTTACACCAAAACAGTGTTGGTTCTCGTGTGTTATAACCAAACATGACGAGTTATTTACAAATTTGAATTCTGGACGCAAATGCAGGCTAGACTTGAGCTTCAGGGGAAATGCAAGATTATCAGTGAATAAAGACTTAAATTTCAGTCTGTTCCTCATTGAAAGCAGCTTTAGAAGACTTGGAATATTGTGACTTTATTCTGAGAAATATGGACTATTTTTATTAGATTTTTGGTGGGTGTTTGAACTTGTATGGCAAGTGCTGAGCATAATAATTTCTTAAAAATTTCTACTTTTGTGTTTCACAAAAAAAAAAATACATGTTTGGAACAACATGAGGGTGAGTAAATAATGACAGAATATCCATTTTTGGGTCAACTATTCCTTTAATTTTATAAGCTGTAGGACTTAATTGGATAGGATTATGAATAGGTGAAAAGAAACCATAGGCATAAGCAGGAAGGAAGTTGATAGATGACATAAGTCAAATTCTCTCTTGGATCGATAAGGATGAGGAGCCATTTAACTTTCTGTCACACATTAGGTCCCACATGGAGCATGGGAAAAGCCCAGAGCAACAGCCTGGTCCCTAACGTGCCTCATTATAGCTCAGGAGTTGCTGACACTGGTCCTCCTCCATCTAGCCTCTTGCCCTAGTTGCCACCTCATTACTGTCCTCTATCATGCATGCATAATCTGTGCTGGAATAAGGTAGAGGAAAAATTCTGATTTGGTTTCATGCATGATTCAACAGTCGAGAGACTAGTTTTGTTTGCGTTTAGAAAAGAACGTAACTACCCATTAGTTGAGGGGTATACAACACCAACACACACACAAATACAGAAAATACAGTCACGTAGCCAAAAACCCAAAGGCAATATACACAACCTTTATAGGCCTTTGTAGATTGAACATTATTTACAATATGAAAAATATTTAAATCAGGTACACCAAAAATTCAATAAATGCAATAAAGCTCACTGTGGTATCAAATATTAAAATGAAATTTTTTTCCTAATGCACGCACCCACAAGTTGCAAATGGCTCTTACTGATTACACTGTGAATTCGGCAACAGTAGGTCAAAAGTTCTGCTGCTGAAATCGTTATGTGCACAAACTATGATTCTGGTGCCCCCTTTGAGTGGGCCCCACGCCCCTATGTCTTTTTGTGCCTCTGCGTTTAGAACAAAATCCTTTTTAACCTCTGGGATGGATACAAAAGTTGGGCGGTCAATTAGATGTGACTCCAATTTGATTGAAAAGTTCTCATTAAGAGCTTAATAGCTTTGTAGTCTGAGGGCAGCCATCTGGCGGTGCAGTGTCCTCACAGCATTGTTGGCTTTGATGCAGGGCTGAGTGGCTGGCAATAAGGGAATGTGAATCAATAGAGCCCTCCCATACGACCTCATTACTTTGCAGTGCGCTGTAACTCAAGGCGATAGACCTATGAAATTTTAAACAACTTTACGAGATCCAGATGCTGTACTCCTGCCAAATAAATTTCCCCAGCAGTAAAAATGCTGGCACCACCTTTGCTTTGGATAAACATTTGAAGAGGAGTGGAAAGGCAGCCATTGCAGAAGAAGCACTCTTTAGTTGTACCTGCAGCACCAAAGCTGCCTCAAGCCAACTTTTTTGATTTCCACTATCTTATCTTGTGGAAATTATTTGAGGAGCAATTCATACTCCTGGGGAAACCTCAACTGAGGAACATGAGACACAAAGGCGCTTTGGGCTCTGAGCCAAGTTCAGTTTAATTGACTCACTTTCCACCCATAAACAAACGATGCAGCTTTCCACCCACGGTCATGTTCTACAAGAGCTCTGTTAATGCAAAGCACACTTGCTCCATTTACAATCAACCAATTCAGATTTTTTTTCTCAGCTACATCTGGCACATTGTATCTTGTTGCATGCAAACCAAGGAGGTCTTGGTGACTTTGAGACAGTTTCTTCAAATTTAGAAAACTTGAGCTTGACATTATTTTTTCAAGACATTTCCATTCCAGTATCCAGAGACATTTCACAGCTTGTTATTAATTGCTTGTCTGTTTTTTTTATTTTTTTTTTTATTCCCTTGCATCCTTGGATTAATGTGAGGAGCTTTATTGCAAAAAGTATGCAATTTCAATTGCCATATTAAAGCACACATGTGTGGACACAATTGTTTTTGAGCCAATAGCCTGAAACGCAAAAAGTGACATTTAACAAATATTTCTGGTGCCAAAGGTAAATGAACATCACTAGTGGCTATCCTACCAGTACAAAAGCTGTGACATCAAAAGCAGCAGACAGGGAAATATATCCATTTAACACTGTAAAGAGCCCTCCAAAAAATCTTTCACTGGTAAATCATCTACTATAATATAATGAAATTAGCTCATTTTGAATGACGTCAATGGATAAAGATGCTTTTTGCCCAGAGAATGGTGTAGTTACAGCATCTACCAGCAGAGGCTAACTAGATCATGCTAATCAGCCAAACCTTGAGCCCTTGGTGCAAACATCAAAAACACTTGTGAGTTTTAAGGCCTGATGTATAAACGTTACATACACATAAAACCCACATTGAAATGTGCGCACACAATTTCCCATGTACGCGTTAGAATTTATTAAAAATACACTTGGTTATTTTATTAGTTCTTTTTTTATTAGTTATTTGCGCACATATATAATAAACCTTAATATGTTTGCACCATCCACACACTCTTAACCGTGCATACACCCTCTTTTACTGGCATTTGCAAATTGCAGACTCAAAGTGTCCAAGTAATGAACTGAACAGGAGTATGTTTCTCATACAACTACGGAACTCACAGCTTAACCACCAAAGTGCGATGCATCGTTGGAGAAATTAACTAGCTAGTGATGACTGTTTCCCGAAACCGTACTATGTCGCACATCCATCGTTCTAACCATGCTGGTTTGAACATTGAATCAGAGCTGATTATTTAGCTCATTTACAGTGGCGAAATCTCAGGGCCAGCAAAGCCTTCTCTGCTGGCCTAACATGCCAAATAAATAAATATTTTTCATCCTTTCATTCTCAATCACCTTTTTGCCTATGTATTTTTAATCGCTTTCCATTCTTAATTAATCTACAAACAAACAGAGAAAAACGAAAAGTTTATCCAGAATTCAGAATTTATTCCTTGATGCTTACAAGCAAAGTGTGACAACTGTTTCACAAATCACATGCCCGAAGCCATGCTCCTTAGCCGAAGCAGCACGTGAGTCTGAGCTCCACCCCTTCAGGCCTTCAGAATCTCCACAGAATCCCTCAACACTGCAGTGAATAGGCATCTAAAGTCAGATTGTCAGATTCATCAGCCAATCAGAATGATTTATTTGTTCTTGGTGGGTGTGGTCTTTAGGATATGTACCGGTCAAGGCTTTCTAGCTGGCCTTGAGTGACGCAATCACGCTTTAAGTGATGTATGTAATTTCAAAACTAAGAGCGCGAGATCTTGCTGAGGAGTCGGCTGTCATCACTGCTGTTATCGCCATTGAGAAAGAGATCCTTATGGATTTACAAACACAAGATGTTCTACATGATCGTGCGATTGCTTAATTTCTAAACAGGGAAGGAGGACCGATTTTCACTTCAAGCTAATTTGTAAGTGCTTTTTGCATTGTCATAGCAACATCAGGAGTTTTCTAAATGTAAATTACGCTTGCTTGAGGCACTCAGTGTCAGCTCAAGTTAATTCAGTGCGTTCCATTCAACACGGAAAGTCAGATTTTACAACTTCCTACTAGGAAAAGTGCAATGGAATGCATCTGTAAGTCAGAATTACAACTTGTAGGCTCATGCAGAAATTCTCAACTCCAATTTCGCCGAGATGCAGGTGCATGATGTCACACAAACATGTCGACACTCAGGGAGATATACAAAGTAAGTGATAAACATTCACTTTATTAAGTAATATCAATAAATGAGTCAAAGTTCCTACATTACATAATATTAAACTTGTTTATCAAATGTCTGCATAGACAGGTGTTCAAAACATGGTATATTATACTATCTTTTGATAATCGTAAACCTGTCTCACAAATGCTAGTGCTGCAACATTGTTTATCAGTTGGGTTGCTAGGAGACATCTTTGGTACAGTCGAACCCCTGCTAAGCTAACGGGAGCATTACAGATTTGTTTCCTTACACATCATTTTCCGAGCATCTGCCAATGGAATGCCTTTATTGTCGGAGATTGAAAATATCAAGTAGGAATATTCCACATCAGACTTGAATGGAACGCAGCATTACACTATGCACAATGCACTCAGCCATGTGTATCAGAATCAGAATCAGCTTTATTGCCAAGTATGCTAACACATACAAGGAATTTGTCTTGGTGACAGGAGCTTCCAGTGTACAACAACACAAAAACGATACAAAAACAGCAGCAAGACATAGATAATAATAAAAAATAAAAAATAATTATACACATACGTACATACACACAGGCTCACCCATACATACATACACACATACACACACGTAGTGCAATCTAATACAAATCTGTAATCTGTTATGTACAGTGCAAATGTTTTTTTGTTTTTTTCCAGAGGAATGAAATGGCAGAAGAGGTTGGATGTGTTGGATAAATATAAAAAAGGACTAAACTGTGTATTGCACATAGTTATTGCTCAATGGGGCAATTTAACTGTTCATGAGATGGATAGCCTGAGGGAAAAAACTGTTCCTGTGCCTGATGGTTCTGGTGCTCAGAGCTCTGAAGTGTTGACCAGAAGGCAACAGTTCAAAAAGGTAATGGGCAGGGTGAGTGGGGTCCAGAGTGACTTTTCCAGCATTTTTCCTCACTCTGGAAGTGTATAGTTCTTGAAGTGGGGGCAGGGGGCAACCAATAATCCTCTCAGCAGTCCGAATTGTCCTTTGTAGTCTTCTGATGTCTGATTTCGTAGCTGAACCAAACCAGACAGTTATTGAACTGCAGAGGACAGACTCAATGGCCGCTGAGTAGAACTGTATCAGCAGCGCCTGTGGCAGGTTGAACTTCCTCAGCTGGTGAAGGAAGTACAACCTCTGCTGGGCCTTTTTCACAATGGAGTCAATGTGTGTCTCCCACTTCAGGTCCTGTGAGATGGTAGTGCCGAGGAACCTGAATGACTCCACTGCTGCCACAGTGCTGTTTAGAATGGTGAGGGGGGTCAGTGTTGGGGTGTTCCTCCTAAAGTCCACAATCATCTCCACCGTTTTGAGCATGTTCAGCTCAAGGTTGTTTTGACTGCACCAGACAGCCAACTGTTCAACCTCCCTTCTGTTTCCGAAAGACGCAGCTCACATCATCTCCACAGATCATAAGTGCAGGTTGATAGCAGGAGGGGGGAGGAGGGGGGTTGCAGGACATGTTGGTGTTTGTGTGAAGTGAAGGTCAGAGTGGGTGTGGGGTGTGAGATTGGGCCTTTCAAATCTGCAGTAGAACACATTCAGCTCATCAACCAGTTGTTGGTCCACCACAGGGTTGGGGGTAGGAGTCCTGTCATTTGTGAGTTGTTTCATGCCACTCCACACTGATGCAGGGTCATTAGCTGAAAACTTGTTTTTCAGCTTCACAGAGTATCTTCTTTTAGCCACTCTGATTTTCTTGTTCAGTGTGTTCCTGGCCTGATTGTACAAGACTTTATCCCCACCCCTGTAAGCATCCTCTTTGGCCTGACGAAGCTGCCTGAGCTCTGCTGTAAACCACGGTTTGTCTTTGTTGAACTTTAAATAAGTCCTAGTAGGAATGCACATATCCTCACAGAAACTGATATATTATGTAACAGTATCTGTGAGCTCGTCCAGGTCTGTGGCTGCAGCCTCAAAAACACTCCAATCAGTGCAGTCAAAGCAGGCTTGTAGTTCCCGCTCTGCTTCATTGGTCTATCTCTTTACAGTCCTTACTACTGGCTTGGTTTATTTTAATTTCTGCCTGTAGGTTGGAAGAAGATGAACCAGACAGTGATCAGAGAGTCCCAAAGCTGCTCTAGGTACAGAGCGATATGCATCCTTTACTGTTGTGTAGCAATGATCCAGTATGTTCCTGTCTCTGGTGGGGCATGTAATGTGCTGTTTGTATTTGGGCAGTTCACATATGAGATTTGCTTTGTTAAAATCCCCAAGAATAATAATAACTGAGTCCGGGTATTGTTGTTCCGTGTCTGTGATTTGATCAGCCAGCTGTTGCAGCGCCGCATTCAAACACGCGTTTGGCGCAATATACACACTCACCAGAATAAACGAGGAAAACTCCCGCAGCGAGTAGAAAGGCTTACAGTTAATAAAGAGCGCTTCCAAATTAGGACAGCACATCCTCTTTAACGTTGTTACATCTGTACACCAACTTCCATTGATGTAAAAGCATGTTTCACCGCCTCTCGTTTTCCCACTTAACTCCGCGATGCGATCCGCTCTGAACAGCTGAAAGTCCGGCAGATGTAACACGCTGTCCGGAATTGCTTCACTCAGCCAGGTTTCTGTGAAGCACAAGGCAGCAGAGGTTGAAAAGTCCTTGTTTGTGCAGGTGAGGAGATGTAGTTCGTCCATTTTGTTAGGAAGAGAGCGGAGATTCGCAAGATGAATGCTCAGCAGCGTTGTTTGATAGCCCCACCGACGGAGTTTGACCAGCGCACCGGCTCATCTTCCTCGCCTGCGTCTCCTGAACAACACAGCCATGCTTCTAACTAAAATGTCTAGTAAAACATCTGAATATTCAAAAACCGGGAGAAGACTGTCTGGTATAAGCTGTCGAATGTTCAGCAGTTCGTCTCTGGTAAAACTGACTGGAAAAAGATTACTGAACACAGGACAAACAAACAAAAACAACAAAACAATAGAAGCGCTCCACACCAAGGCAGCCATCCATGGCACCATCATGATGTTATAAGAATTAGTGTATAGATTTTCAAAGTGTAGTATCGTCTCAAATGGAACACTAATGTTTTTTACTACACGGAATCATTTGCTATTTTTTCAGCTGACGAAGGAAGTGTTGTTTTAAATGTGTGTTGCCGCTATCTTTATCATGTTAGCCAACCTCAGTCTAACAATTATATCTCAAATAATGTACATATTCACACAGTGTAGGGTGATGGTAATGCATTCAATTCACATTTGCAAGGTGCAAATTCTTCTTCAGAAGTTACGCTAGTTGCCACATACACCATTTATTGCAATTGTTTTGTAAGGCCAGCATCTCGGCCAGTTAACCCCACCCCTTTCATTACTTAGGTCAAGCCATGACCACTGAGTGCATGAAGTGACCAACATTCCACACTCTGTTATTTTGGTTGAAGAAGCACATCATCCGGGTATTCGTCAAACTCTTCTTTTCATTGCATTTTCAGTTTGCAGTCACTACTCACACTACTTACACTACATAAATGCTGTAGAATAGTTCAGAAGTGGGACAAAGCTAGGCTGTTTTCTTTGCAATTCCGTTTGGTGAGACTAGTCGCACAGAAATTACACACTTCATCTTTAATGTAAACACAGTAGGTTATGTCTGAAGTGAATGCAAACAGATGGGACTAAAAATCAGATATGTGTCAAAATATCGAATCTGTTCTTCTCCCTTACAAAAAAGCAATAGTTCATGGCAAGTTTTCCGCAAACTTGCCGCAAATTCGCCACTGATTATTTTCACATCCAAATTGGAACCTCAGCTTTAGTCCATGCCTGTATGTGCTATTGCCAGTCAACTGATAGTTCCAACAAGTCCATGCTACAGCCATTACCAGAATGCATGTTTCAGATGAAACAGGGAAGTCTTGCTCAGTTGTCTCCAAAGGATGCAGTAAAAAGATGCCTATCTGTCACTGACTTGTTGGAGCGAAAAGCAGCTATTTGTGCTCAGAGATGACTGGCAATCTAGTGCGGAGAAGATACTTAGACAAGAGCTCTGAGCAAGCCTAATTACTAGAGGATTGGTGAGCATATTCAAGCTCATTTGAATTGTTTATTTATGTCTGTAAAGAAACTGCTCTCCCCAGAAACAGACTGCAATCATATCGATGCTTCTGATGATGGATGATTAAGAGAATGAGTGAAAGCAAGTGGGAATGCTTCATAGTGAATTGTTTGAGGCTCAAGCAAACAAATCTGAAGCAATCATCATCATTTTCTTCAGAGTGCTCCTGCTGAAGCCAAGACAATCTTAGCATAACAAAATGGTTCTCTAGGTAGATGTGGAGAATGAGAATTTACAGTAAATAGACTTGGTGACTTTGTAATGAGACAGTTTCATCAAATTTAGAAAACTTGAGTTTGACATTATTTTTCAAGACATTTTCATTCCAGTACATTTCACAGCTTGCTATTAATCGTCTGTCTGGTTGTTTTATTCCCTTGCATCCTTGGTTTAAATTGAGGTGTTTTATTTATTGATTGATTTAGTTAACATCCCCAAAAAAACTTCTTTTTTTTAATGATCAAAGTTGATTTTTTTGTAATGATAATTACTGGGGCACCTAATGTTAATTTAAAAGATCTGCTGTCGATTTAATGCTTCTATTCAGTGCGATTAATTAAATAAAACATAACGCAAAAAAAAAAATAATTACGCAATTAAAGGTCCACTCAGTACTTTTTTGTTCACGTTGTCTTGGACTTACACTGACACCTATGGGCATGGATGCAGCATAATTCAAACCCAATAGTTTTCAGTTACAGATGCCATTGCAGAAATTCATTATTCACAGTCAGGCAGGATTAATTCCATCCCTCAGTGAAAGTGTCCATTAACAGGGCGGTTCTAGGGCAAATAGCTTTCCTAAAAATTTATGTCCACATATGTGGTCAGTGGGACGAAGTTGTGAAATTTTAAATAATACCAAGCTATAAAAAGTCAGTTATTGCATCAAATTGTTTATTATGTTTCAAGGAGTGTTGGTTATTCATGTTTTTGAGACATTACAGACATTACAGCTAATTTTCTGTAAAGCTGACTAAATAATTCTTATTCAAAGAAATGTCCACCATCATCCAATCACTGCCAACCATGTTCAAATAAAATGTTGGATTATACAATTCTGAATCTATGTACTGATTATCGTTGTCCCATGTCTGCCAAACATGTTGAGTGTTCCAAACATCATCTGCAGCCTGAAACTGAACTTTGGGTTGGATTAAAGGATTGAATCCACTTAGTTGCATAGAAAGTTATTGAAATGCACCTTTTTTCATTCTAACTCCATATAAAGCATCTGAAAGCAACATTTTTCAGCTTTTGGATGAACCCATTTATTCTTAATGTGAAAATGCACAGCAAATATATAGGAATGCATTTACTAATGTTAATTAATAGAATCATACTGCACATTAATAACAAAATTAAACATATCAAAATATATATTAAAATGAAGCTAAATGATCAACAGATATGTTAGAGTTGAAAGTTATTCAAAATAACTAACATGTTTTTTCTTCTTTTGAGGAAATGTAGTGCCAGTTTCCACATATGTGGACATCATGTTTGTCTGGGCTCTGATGTGCGAAAAATTAAAAGATTTTTTAAAGCGGCATGTCAAACGAAACTAGAGACTCTACTCTTTACAACCAAACAGGGGTTCACATGAGGATAATTGAGGAAAAAAATGACTGAGTGCATCTTTAATCATGTCCCCAGGAAAAATTAATGACTGAAGTACCACCTTCATGTTTTTATGAGTCTCAGTCAGCAGGGGGTGGTAAGCACAACACTGTAAAGGCAACACGCAGCTGTACAGGCAACAAACCACAGTTACCGACAAACACAGCTGGACGGAGTGCAACTCCGAATGATGTGTGTATCTAAGTTTCAATCTAGCTATGCTAAACTTAACACAACAACCTAAAAACACTGTGTTTATGACGCAACACAGCCAAAGTGAGATGCTCCGTCTGACTCATGCAGGTGCGTAGAGGGGAATGTTAATCAAAACAAGCAAGTACAAAAAAAATATTTATAATTATTTAAATATAATTATTTAATCATTATATATATAATTATTTTTATTTGGGGGCCTTTCTCAGGAAATATTGATATATGTTATTAATTGCAATTAATTAAAGTAATTACCTGCATATTATGTAATTAATGACTGATTAACAGCCCTATGTATACAATTATTATATTATATTATATTATATTATATTATATTATATTATATTATAAGATAATGTTTATTTTTATTCTGTGTGGTTTCTAAAGACTGTTTGGAATAAGTACAGCAGCACAGGACAGATGTCAATGTTGCAACACATAACACAAATCCCAAATCTCATAGCCAAGAAAATGATGGAGAAAGGCCTTCTTAATGGCAGATTTATTTATGAATCAAATGCAGATAAGATTTTGACCAGCAATAAGTCATTTGCAGTCATTGTATGGTGGAATTTAATTTAAGCAAAGCTCTGTAGAAAAATAGGCTCTCGTTTTGTAAAATAAAATAAAAATAATGAAAAAGCGTATTTACAGTAATGCACTTACAATTTAAGCCTTCCACTTAAAAACACATAGCCAGCCTCATGTAATGTTAAAGAAATATAGCTACTTTCATAATAGTTTGCTGTGCTTTATGATTGCCTGCTAGGTCTCCATTATTAGTGCGTCACTGTAAAAAAAAAAAAAATATTATTTATTTATTTATTTTTTTATAAATTGAAAATATTGTCTGTGGCAATCTACAGCATGCCACAGTTGCTGTTCATAGAGCTTATAACTTGGAATATTATGTGGACAACAAAAAATCATGATTTACTATTTTGTTTAATTCATTTTTATAATTATATTTATTTTATCATTATTATAGTCTGTTATAATTATCTAATTATTGTTTTATTTTAATTATTTTATTAAGGATTAATTGCCATATTTATTACACATCTGGGCATTTTTTCAGATTTTTTTAATAGAACTCGCTCTCAAGGAATACTATTTACATTTATTGCAATGGAAATGCTGGTACTGGATTTGACAAATTTGTCAAGGTAACTTTTAATTTGAATAATCCTCTTTTCCAGCAGGGAAGAGTTAACGTATTTTCTGCAACTGCACTATTAGATGGGTTTCGTTAACTGCATGAGAACATCATAAAGTTGTGAATGACTTGTAAGTATACGACGGTTTGGTACATTTTTATTAGTGAAATCAACAGGGTTTAAATTACATAACTTTCTTGCTTATAGCACCAACTTGAAATTACACACAATTTCAATGAAGTGTTCATATACTCATATTTATTTATATCATAGCCTATGAGACATTCATTTCCCAACTCTATTATAATGTTCTTTTGCTCAGTTCTTTGATTCAGTCTTTTCATTCGACTCCACGTTCTGCTATTTGCTTTTTTCATGTACAGATGTCAGATATATATATGGCTGTTATCTATATTCATAGTGCAGAATTGTGTTGTGGGGATTTTGCTATGTATCTGTCAAATCTTACATATGTTTGGTGTTATGAATACCTCCAATTCCAATAAAAACACAGCAAACAAACACACCTACAGTTACAAAAAAAATATCTCAGTCTGCACTGGATTTGTCTGCCGATACGAATGAGGCATTTAGATGCCTAGGGAAACAATATTCATCCCTATCTTGGTATTCTAGTGGAAGAAACCACAGTGATCCCAGCTGTAATACTTCCATAGATCTGGTCTGGGGTGTGTGCACAGTGTGTTTGTTAAGCTGCACTGACATTGCCCTAGAGTGAAGGTTTATCGAAGAGCATCAGGTACAGGTAGTTAGTTGTCTGTCCTTTGTCAATGAGCTTGATGCACACCATGATATCCCTCATTCAGACTTGCAGCTCTAGTCTTGGGTGTATTTTCCTCTGTCCTGAAGCCCTGAGATTCAATACTGAAAGAAGCTTTGAGAAAACACATGCAAGCATCTTATAAGTTGTAGAAGGTTTTGCAAGCGTAAATGCATTTCTGGTCAGACACTCAAAATTTTTAAGGCATGTCACCCAAGTAGGGTTTTCTTCCCCTCTGCCATAGTTCTCAAATCTCATTTATGTTCACGTACATTTAAATATGCTGTGTCAAGACGTATCGTGCTATGTCTGACATCACCGATGATGCCATTGGTTCTCATGTGTGTCATAACTGATTGCGACACACCAAGTTTAAATATGCAGAGGTGCAAATGAGATTTGAATGTTACAGCAGACGGCAAGATATTCATTGAATAATAACTTTAATTTCTGTCTGTTCATCACACAAAGCTATCGTATGACTTCAGAAGAATTGGTATATAGCGAAAGTCATTACGAACTACTTTTATAATGCTTTTTTGTCATTTTTTAATCTCAACAGCCCCCGTCCCCATTTATTTTCATTCTATGAAAGTTTGACAATATATAATTTTTGGGTGAAGTATTCCTTTAAAATATTCTTCCACTTCACTTTTTGTCTCAAACACAGGAAAAGTCATGAATTTATTTTTTCTTGCTTGCTTTTTACAAATTAACATATTGGATATTTTCACACACAGTATAACCAGAGCCATAAGACTCAATTATTTTCAAGTATAAACTGCCACTATACTTGTGCTTGAACCTTGATTGTAATAACATATTCAGTATGCTGAGAGAAATGATTCCAAGGATGAATAAATCCTTGCTTTCCTAATTCAGGTAAGCAGGCAGATTGCAAAATTGATTAGGATAATTCTGGTTTACAGATTCGATGTGCTATCTCTTAATCTGATTATCACTGTGCAGCTCATTCAGGGGCGACATGCATGACTTACATTTAAAAATATGCTCATTAAAATGCACATAAGAATGAAATACAACATAAAGCCCTGTTACCATAGAAATAAAGACTAGAACTAGCATCTTTGATGTTACTCCACATTGTAGACCGCGGCTGTCAAGCAAGATTTTCAAGGCAAAATTTTCAGTGAATAATTGATTAAGTGTCAGTCTGCTCCTCACACAATGCTATTATATGGCTTCAGAAGGCTTGGAATATAGTGCACATGTGATATAGGCTACTTTTATTATGCTTTTATGGTGTTTTATGTCCTTTTTGGTGCTCGACAGTTCCAGTGACCATTCCCTTTCATTGATTGGAAGAGAGCAGCTCAGACATCCTACTAAACTACTACCTTTTTTTCTTTTTCTTTTTTTTTTTTTCAAGAAAGAAAGAAGGTCTTGTGGGGGTTGGAATGAGGGTGAGTAAATGAAGACAGAATTTTCTATTTTGGGTGAACTATCCCTGTAAAGCAAACATTATAGAGACAACTCTGTGTCTAACACTTGGCTGTTTTGTCGTTGTTTGTTTCTCAAAACAGCCTGTGGAACACACGCTAATCTGAAGGGCTGTTAAAACTAACAGTGGGCACCACCTTTTCAGTGGCAAGTGATTGCCCCTTATTTACCTGCTTTTGATAACATTTCTCTCCCTCCGTTTACCTCAGAAATCTTTTATTTGTTTTTCAGTCATTTATTTCGAGGTTCTGATATTTTTAGAGATGTTGTTTTAAAGAGGGACAGAATTATATTTAAGCAGTCCTGTTAGCCCTCGTGCCCCTCACCACAAGTCGCTGTCAGGAACAATTCAAAGGCTCATCAGTTATGGGTCTGCCACTGTCATGTGGCCCACTATGAATTCGTCAGTTTGGTTCACTGTCAGCTCTCTCCTGGCCTGGCCACATGTGATAAAGCCTCAACAGATCCTGGTCCTCACAAGATGACACAGAGCAGAGTTGACATGCCATTCAGAGGCATTTCTGGAAAGCACATTAAACAATTCACACTCCTCACCACCCATCCTCTAGACGTGCAGGTCAGATCACGACCAATCTAAGCCTTTATATGCAAACAAAAATATTATCATATGTATTGGAATTTAAAATATTAGAATGGATGGTTTCTGTGAAACATGTTGCAATAAGATCTAAAGAACTATTTTTTAAATTCTGAACTTCAATGGATCCCATGGATTTCTTTCCAAATTCCACATACATCAAAGCATCCTTTGGAATTATTTATCAACTTTATGAACATCAAAAGATTCTATGGAGTCCTTTTTAAATTCCACAGTCATCAAAGCATCCTGTGGAGTTATTTCTAAATTGTATATACAACAAATGATTCAATGGAATTAAATTCTAAATACATCATAGGATTCTGTGGAATTAGACATCAAAGATTATATGGAATTCTTTATAACTTCTACATACATCAAATGATCCTGTCGAGTTCTTTCTAAATTGTATATGTATCAAATAATCCTATGAAATTCCTTCAGACTGTATGCAGATCAAATGATTCTGTAGAGTCCTTTTTAAAATTCTACAGTCATCAAAGGATCCTATGGAATTCTTTCTAAATTCTGTATACATCAAAGGATCTTATGCAATTATTTCTAAATTCGATATACAACAAATGATCCTATATAATTATTTCTAAATTCTAAATACATCATAGGATTCTTTGGAATCCTTTTGAAATTCCATGTCAAAGCATCTATTGCAATTATTTATAAAATGTATGTACATCAAAAGATTATATGGAGTCCTTTCTAAATTGTACACACATCAAATAATCCTGATTTCACTCTAAATGTAATGCACATCATAGGATCCTATGGATTTCTTTGTAAATTCTACACACATCAAAAGATTATATGGAATTATTTATTATGTATACACAGTGTTGGGTGTAATGCATTACTAAGTAATTAATTACTGTAATTAAATTACTTTTTAATTGAAAAATTAAAGTAAGGAATTACTCTGAATTTTTCAGTAATTTAATTACAGTTAATTCTGATGTAATTGTGTTAAATACTTTATAGACTCTAGAACAATTCTATATAAAACAATAGTGAATTTAAAATCTAAATTTTATGTCTAATGTTAAAATATATGTTTTCTAATTTAACACAGCCCCCTTACATTTTTTGGCCAGTTCATGAATAATAAAGAATTAAAAGAACAGTTTCATGTTTATCCTTGTATTTTTTATCTGGTCGAGGTTGATAAGGGTTTTAGAAAGTAATTGGTAATAAGTAATGCAATTACTTTTAAGACAGAGTAATTAGTACAGTAATCTAATTACACTGTAGAATATGTAATTAGTAGTTAGTAATGAATTACTTTTTTCGAGTAACTTACCCAACACTGCTTCTATACATACATCAAATGATCCTGTCGAGTTCTTTCTTTTGTATATGTATCAAATAATCCTATGAAATTCCTTCTAGGCTGTATGAAGAACAAATTATATTATGTCATTCTTTCTAAATTCTACATACATCATAGGATTCAGTGGAATTCTTTTAAAATTATGTATGCATCAAAGCATCTCATAAAATTATTTTTAAACGTACATGTTAAATATCCAATGGAATTCTTTGTAAATGTTATGTCCATCAAAAGATCCTATAGAATATTTTCTAAATTCTACATCAAAGGATCACATGGAGTACTTTTTTTTTCTTTCTTTTTTTCTCCCAATTCCCAATATGCTTTTAAGTCCTTGTGGTCGTGTAGTGATTCACCTCAGTCCAGGTGGCGGAGGATGCATCCCAGTTGCCTCTGCAACCATCAACCTGCGCATCTTATCACGTGGCTTGTTGAGCACGTTGCCACGGAGACATAGCACGTGTGGAGGCTTCACGTCATCCACTGCGGCAACCACGGTCAACTCACCACGTGCCCCACCGAGAACGAACCACATTATGGCGACCATGAGGAGGTTACCCCATGTGACTCTACCCACCCTAGCAACCGGGCCAATTTGGTTGCTTAGAAGACCTGGCTGGAGTCACTCAGCACACCCTGGGATTCGAACTAGCAAACTCCAGGGGTGATAGCCAGCGTCTTTACCACTGAGCTACCCAGGCCACCCATGGAGTACTTTCTTAAGTTTATATGCATCAAATGATCATATATTTCTTTCTAATTGAATGCACATCAAATAATCCTATGAAATTCCTTCTAGACTGTATGCAGATCAAATGATTATATGGAATAATTTCTCAATTCTACATACATCATAGGATTCTATGGAAATCTTTTACAATTCTGTATGAATCAAAGCATCCCATGAAATTCTTTTTACATTTTACACATTAAAATATCCTATGGAATTATATGAAAACGTTATGTTCACCAAAATATCCTATGGAATCTTTTCTAAATTCTACATCAAAGGATCCTGTGGAGTTCTTTCTTAAGTTTATGTGCATCAAATTATCATACATTTCTTTCTAATTGAATGCACATCAAAAGATCCTATGGAATTCCTTCTAAATTGCATGCACATCAAAGGAATATGGAATTCTTTCAAAATTCTATATACATAAAGGCATTAAAATCCTATAGAATTCTTCGTACATTTATGCACATCAAAGATCCTATGGAGTCATTTCTAAATTCTAGAACATACATTAAAGGATCTATAGAGTTCTTTCTAAATTGTATATGCGTCAAGTGAACCTATGTAATTCTTTCTAAATTGTGCAAAAGTGTGTGGAAAAGTATTGATTAAACTAGATACGTAAAGTTTGTCCGGACAAACTATTATCTTGGTTTGACAAAACCTTGTCTGAAAGTTTAAAATAGTTTAAGTTAAAAGTTGGACATTTTTACAGGTCTTACACTCAGAAAAAAGCATGAGCATTCCCTAACAAACTCACCTCATTTGAACATTCTGTCAATGTAATGTAGTCTTGGGGATTTGTAGCCACTTTGAAAGCAAAAATGATGCCTTCGCAGGGCACTTGGTTGGGAGTAATAAAAATACTAGCCAAGCTGTAGGGTCGTTCCAAACAGAATTTCCAATCAAATAAAATGACCACTATTATTGAGCCCCAAAACTTTCAGCCATCCAAAGCTCTCACAGTGGAGAGTGAAGTCTCTAAATGAAATAGGGTATAGGGATGATCACTTCTGTATAGAACGCACTCCATAATTCAGATGAGTAAGAACAGATATAGCAGTGCGAGCCAGAACTTCCTGAACTCTTTGCCTAGTTTGTTGGATGTAGCTTAAAAAAGTGAAAGTTAGTAATATACAATTTCATCAAATAGCCTTTAAACATAAGCAATAAAGCAATATGTATATTTGAAATAATTTGATTAGTATTTTTATATATATATATATATATATATATATATATATATATATATATATATATATATATATATATATTTTTTTTTTTTTTTTTTTTTTTTTTGATACACACAACAGTATAATCAAATTATAGTGATTATGACAGGTATTTTTAAATTAGTTGGCACTGTTACATTTACATTCAAAAATGTTCAATGTGTACACTGCATTGCAACCCTACAGATACATGATTGGAGATCATTTTAAATCACATTTTAGCTTTTTAAAAATGTACAAATTTTCATTCTAGCAATAATATGTCAGGAAATTGCATATGGTATCATAATGCAGGTATTAATAATGTTTTATTGTCCCTTTAAATTATGCATGTTTACACATTTATCACATACTTTGTTGCATGCTTGTTTTTGTATTCATATTTTGCAGTATTTACACTGAGTTTACATTGATATGTATAACAAGCGCTAAAATTGTATACTGTCTCTTTAGGAACAGCGCCTGCTCAGCAAACGTGTTTCAGCTGAACGTTTTTTTTTTAACCACATCTGCCCTGTGTGTGATTAGTATTAATCTGACTGTAAATAACAGAAAGAATATAAAAAGAGACTTAAATCAGTGAAAATGGATTGTGTGGATCTTAACTTTAAAAGATAATTCAGTCTAGAAGATAATTGGCACAGGAGGGCCCTTAAAGAAAATTGGCTCCAGGGCCCTCACTATTCATAATCCACCCCCAGCCAGAGTAAGCAGGTGGTAAACTGAATTTTATTAAAAATAAATATTTATATTTTTGTATTTATCGTGGTAGCTGGGCACCTATGGGCATGTCTGAGCTCCAGTTTCCAAATGAAATGTCCACGGAGTGGCACCAAAAGCGAGTTGTACATGATGTAATACAGTCAACTGGAATGCATATTTTATTAATTCTAACCCAAACCTCAACCTTAAACTTAACTGTCTGTGGAGTAAAAATGTAATTTAACAATTGTTTGTGAACAAAATTGCTTCCTAGTTTCCAGAACATGTATATTGGAGGTTGCTCGTGCAACGCACTATAATATCTGTTTGAGGATGTCGCTTGTCAATAATTCAGCTGAATGGGGTTGATTTTAGGGTGCATTAACTTTTGTAAACAACATGTCGATTTCCCATGTAATGCTGTTAATCTAGATATGAGGTGTCGTTGAGCGCACTTTCGAAATTTTGAAGAGTTATAAAAGAGTAGGACGAGGGTGAACACAGACTAATCAGATTACCTACCACCCACAGACCACAATGTTAGAATAAACCCGGATGCCTTAGCGCTTTCCCAGTGAAAACTTGGGCGAGGGAGGGGGGTTATATATGCTTTTAGTTAGCACTGTGAAAGCCTGTGTGGAGCCACAGTGTGACACCAACAACTAGGGAAAGAGAGAAAAGGCTCATTAAACATCCAGCTGTTTTATCAGTGAGATGCCTCTGAAGCTGTTGGATGACAGGGGTGGAGGAGCTTCCATAGATCTGACTTTTAATTAAGGCCACAGTCGAAGCAGTGTGGGAGACACTTTTGGGAGACATATACACATACATTTTCAATCTCCTATAATACCTTACAAGTGCGGCCGGATGCAGGCATGGGCAAATGTGAGTCTTGCAAACCCAATCAAACATTTGCAAACACAGCATTAAATAAATTATTTGATTTTTAATGATTTGTGCATTGGTTAAAAACGATTTGGGGGTGGGCTATGTGTTGCAAACATTGAGGGTGGGCTGTACCGTCCAACCAATTACAAAATAGCACCAGAAATTTGTAATATTTTTCTATTTTTGTCATTGGCCGAAAGCAACGACACATTCAAGAGGCGGCTGCTGCAAACCACGTGAGCGAGAACAGTAATACGAAATATTTTTGTGCAATGCATAGGTTTTTAGTGCACGTAAAGAAGCCTGGTAGTGTCTCTAGCAGTGACTATGTGGCTTCTGTTAATGTACAACCCGGCACCCTCTTCCCGCACATCAAATATCTCCCTCTACCTCAGCTCCCCAAAATCATGCTGTGGGTGTTCGCGAAATACTGGACTTGAATTGTAAAGAACCATACCCGCCAATAATAGCTGATGGTACTGTTCGCGGCACTGGCTGTTCACAGTGTTTTGCAGGACGCGTGCTTCTGTTTCCCTTGGTGTTTGTTCGGTGTCGCTGAGAGATGCTGAAAGATGCTGATCTCTTTTATTTATATCTTTTTACAGTGCTGTGATAGTTTAATTACGCTTTAAGCTACTCTGTTTTTTCCAGGAAAAAAACCTTTGGTGCTAACATGGCTTTATTTTCCATTTATCCATCCATCTATCTGTCCATCCGTCCATCAAATTATTTTGATGTGGATTTTGTAGTTACTGCATTTTCATATCAAGTTTTCTGTGAATTTTAGCATAGAAGACAAATTCGTCTGTCACAGCACAGATTATAGTCTAAAAGACCTGATTTCAGTCATAACTCAATTTTGCATTTTGCCTTTGAAGGGCAGAATAATTGCTAATTACATTTTGTGACGAGGATAAGGGCGGGGCCGGGCCGTGATTACGCACGCCCGTCCCCAATCAGGCTAATCACACGAGGAGAGGGAGAAAGGCAACTGGATGCGGTAGTTCGAGAGAGAGAGAGAGAGCTACACGCAGCTGCCGTGTGTGCCTTTGTGTTTTTGTCTTTATGTTTTAATATTACATTAAATATTACTTTGACTGTTCAGCCGGTTCCCGCCTCCTCCTTTCCCATTAAAACCCTCCTGTTACATTGGTGCCGAAACCCGGGAAGGAGGAGGGATGCGCTGTCGTGGAGTCCTTGCCACTGCCTTCCACCCAAAGGAGCAGCCGTGGCCGTCCGCCGGGGGACAGAGGAGTCACTGCTGACCGCTTGGAGGCGGAGGAACAGCCGTCGGCCGTGAGGGGAGGAGGGGCTCGCTTCCGGCCGCCTGGAGCTGTGGAGCCACTGCTAGGGGCGGAGGGGCTCACTACCGGCTGCCAGAACGTGGAGGGGCATTCCATCCGCCAGGGGTTGGAGGACTCGCTGCTGTCTGCCCAAAGATGGAGGAGTGGTCGAGGACCAGGCGACAGCGTGTCTGGGAACTGGCGAGCAATTTTTTTTCTCTCTCTCCTCTCTTTCTCTCACTGTCGCTCCACCTCGCTCTTTCCCTCTCCCCTTTTCCCTCCCCTTGTCTTCCTCCCAGGTCTTGAGAGAGGCGGGGAAAAGCCTGCCGGCAGGCGCAGCCAGAGGGGCAGGGGATGTACGTCATGCCGGGGGTTCCCCGGCCTGAGGCAAAGGAGGGAGGAGTGTGACGAGGAGGAAGGCGGGGCTGGGCCGTGACTACGCACACCCTGCCTCCAATCGGGCTAATCAGCTGAGGAGAGGGATAAAGGCAGCCGTATGCGGCAGTTCGAGAGAGAGAGAGAGCCACACGCAGCTGCCATGTGTGTGTTTGTGTTTTTGTCTTTATGTTTTAATTTTATATTAAATATTACTTTGACTGTTCAGTCGGTTCTCGCCTCCTTTCCCATTTTAACCCCCCTGTTACACATTTCTATTTAACCAATTAATCAGAAAAGTCAAAGAGAAATAATCATCATTTAATATATAATTACTTCTTTAAGCAGTTCCCATCTTTGTTCAAATTTTAGTTTCTTAATCTTATGTTATTGATCTCCCCATCTAATATATTTCCTTTCACTCCATCCTTATATTCTTCCTTGATATTATTTCTCTCCTCTCCATCCTTGCATTCGTATGTACTCTGATTTGTGCTTGTAATTTGCTTTAAGTCTGGAAGTCTATTGCTGTATTTCATTTCTTAAAAATGAAGGTAGTATACCAATAATAAGATTGGTAGGATTAACTTATCAATTATCAATGAAAATCTTGAAGAAAGGCTTGAAGTTAACCGACATTTAACATTGCCAAGAGGTACAGATGGCTAGTTAATATAAATATCAGTCCATTTCTGAGTATATGTTCTGTCATTGTTATGCAAAAAGTTGCTGTATGTTTGGAAATGGGCATCCAACATCCAGACATTGATGTTGCATACACCTCAACAAACGTGTAGTTGCGCCCCTGCTGGTCAACTATTGAAGCAAACAATGTTGAAAAGCCACTGGCCTGTAAACGGCTTGCTGAAGGTAAAAGGGAGATGTCACTGTCATGTTTTGTAGTGTATCTTCTCCTTGTAGATGTTGCATTGTTTGGCTTTTGGCTGTTCTTCCACAATCTGCTCATACTTGCAGTGTTGCCATTATTCCTATCGTAGCACGGAAACTCATGGGGCCGAATGCTGTTGATTCATTTTCTTTTGGAATTTTCATCAAGGTACACAAGACAATTCAAGCATGACTTTAAGGAATATGCAGGCAATAGTGTTATTATTTACTGGCAGATGGGAAATATTAATTATTAAAATATATATTTATATTTTGGCATTTTAGCATGCATTTGTGGGGTTTTCACAGGTGTAAACTAACCGGACGGTGTCTTTATGCAACTGCATTTTTGCCTGACCCAACCCTCTTTGGGAAAAATAGAAAATCAGACTTCAAGTGGACTTGTTTTCATTGCAATGTTCCTGAATGCAAAATCAAATCAGAGCCACAGAAACTCGCTGGTTTCTCGGGAGACTCATATCAAATTGATCATTTCATATTTTAGATCTGCAAAACAGTATTTTTGCAAAACATCTTTTAGATCTGCAGAACTCACACAAACATCATGCAGACAATATGAGTTGGGAGAGAGAGATTGCCCCCTAGTGTCCGATGATCAAAGTACACATTAAAAGGTGGGGTAAAGAATCATTCTTTTTGTATGCTTTTTAATGTGAACATGCAGAAATATTAAAGATTTTTTTGTATTTTTATTATGTGTATGTCAGTTCTCTTTGCTCAGTACCCCTAAAATACTGCGTTAGTTTGTCCTTGATCTCTTCTGCCACCATACAATGTGGATCTGCACTGTCTTGCTCTGTTTGATCTAAGGAGGTCAATAATACCTGGAAGTAGCTATCCATTAACATTCACATTCATCTCAATGGCAGTTGCTTGGCTGGTGCATTGATCCACTGGAAGTACACAACCTACCTGTTGCCATCTTAGCTCATGGGCCATCAGTTCTGGGTAGGGGTCTGCAACCTGACCCAGGCTCGACGGGACCCGAGAACCCAATGGGTTTTGGGTCAGTTTTTCAAGTAAGACTTCGGGTTTGGGTCAGGTTCGGGTTTGTAATGAATAACAAAATAAACAAGCCTACCGAACTTGTTTTGCTCACGTGCTCTCACTCATGTGCCAATGGACGGGTTAGGGGCTGTTCACACTAAACGTGTTTTTGCGTGCGTCTGTTCTGTTTTCCCCTTGTTTTCCTATGTAAACACATGCTGGACGAATGTCTTTGACTGTTGCGCCATGTCTCGCTGTTTCTTCACCGTCTCATGTAGGACCGGCACATTTTAAACACCATGTCAAGTTAAAAAGAACTTCAAATTTTCAAAAATGCATGTTGAGACACCTGCACTCTGTTTCATTCTTTGCACTGCGTCTAGATTGTTTTTAGCGCATGTGGCACAAATATTCAGTGTTCTGAACAAGTTCAGGCTGTAAAGAGGGGAATGTTGCATTGTTTCATATTATTACAGATAGTTCTGCACCAAGCAAAGCTTCAGCGCATAAATGGTAATCAATGCTTTTTTTTCCATTCTGCGATAGTGTACTAAGTGGCTGCCGTGCCTTGTTAAAACTGTGTATGTTTACTGTTTCAATATTTTTACGAATGTTGCCTATATGCTTACATAAAATATATTGCAACAGCACTTGCTAGGAGAAGAAATTATAAAGACAGTAAGCGATTTCGGGTTCAGGCTTACAGTCTGACGGTATCATTTGGGCTGGGTAGGGTTTGGGTTCGGGTTTCATTTTAAGGCCCGTGCAGACCTCTAGTTCTGGGCACACTTTTTTTACGTAAATGTCATGTGACACTCTGGAGATGCAGGAAAATGACGCCATGAGAATGCTGAATGGCTGATGGCAGCAAAAGAACATGCACAGACTCAAGCCCTTCACTAGCGACTATGCTTAGCTGTGACCAGAGGTTGCACTAGAAAAAAATATTTATCCGTCACTTAGAATTTAATAAGTACTACATTCAGGGGCATAGCATCCATTATAATGGCATATACATGACAGTGGATATGCACAGGTTCACGGAACTTCTTCAATGTTCCTGATAGCCTATAACAATAGTCACAGATGAGAAGCACATGCATCTCTGAAGCTCTAATGCAGGTACTCTAAAATAAATGACAATTCTGCTCTATACGTAGGCTAATGTTTGCACTTAGATTAAATGCAAGTAACTGGCAGAAACTATGTGTTTTTTCATGCTTTCATTTTGTTACTATACCTTTTTGTGCTTTATTAATAAAGTGACACACTAACGTAATGACAGATATGCAGTAAATTATTCAGACCTCTCCTCGAAATTGGAACAAAATTGGTCAAAAGAGACGTTCTACTAGATGTTAATGATGATGAAGCCTGTTAATACGCATTTTAATACCAGGCAATAAACAGGGCACACACACACACACGCAGCGGGAGTGTGTGTGAGAGAGACAGTGAAGTCAAAACTGATGCACTAGGTAAAAATATTTTCTTAATATTTATCTGTCGGGGGCCTGGGTAGCTCAGCGACTGACTACCACCCCTGGAGTAGCAAGTTCGAATCCAGGGTGCGCTGAGTGACTCCAGCCATGTCTTCTAAGCAACCAAATTGGCCCGGTTGCTAGGGACGGTAGAGTCACATGTGGTAACCTCCTTGTGGTCGCTATAATCTGGTTCTCGCTCTCAGTGGGGCATGTGGTGAGTTGTGCGTGGATGCTGCGGAGAATAGAGTGAAGCCTCCACACGTGCTATGTCTCCGCAGTAACATGCTCAACAAGCCACGTGATAAGATTCGTGGATTGACAGTCTCGGACGCAGAGGCAACTGAGATTCATCCTCCGCCACCCGGATTGAGGCGAATCACTACACCACCACGAGGACTTAAAGCACATTGGGAATTGGCCATTCCAAATTGGGGAGAAAAGAAATAAATAAATAAATATGTATCTGTCAAAATGATGGACCATATTTTAAATTTTCCATTAGCCTTTCAAAAAATCGGTAAATGAAGGAGAATTTCGGTTAACGCAACCCCTGGCTGTGTTGTCAAAGGAAGCAGACAAGGAAAATATAAAAACTAAGGCTGTCAATTTAACTTGTTTATTGTGATTAATTATTAAAAAAAATTATGTGTAAACACAATTACCCATGACTCACTTAACATACTGTATGTAAACTACATAATAAGGAATTTTCCAATTCAAGCTTGAAGTCCCACCTTGATGTTTCTGCAATTCACAGTCAGTAGGGGGCAGTCAGCGCAGCTCCAGCTGAACAAATCACTTACTGCTGAATGGAGCAGAATGCTGGGGACCTGAGTTTTAAACTATGTTTTTAGAAGTTTCAAACTACATTTAACTTGGCACAGCATCATAAAATTTGGCATTTATGGCTAGAGCCATAATTATTTTGATTAATCAAAGCATATCATGTAATTAATTTGATTTATTTGATTAAAAAATGTTATCAATTGACAGCCCTAATAAAAATATGAAGCTAAAACAATCGGGCACTGGTATAACATCTACTATAATATAATGAAATATTTGCGATAAATATGATGCTTGAAAAATATATATTTCGTCAGAATACACTGTTAATTTTGAATGGCTGTCAAAAGAAAAACAGGCTTTTGTTTTTTGGCAGCATAATGGTACAGTTACAGCATTTACCATTAGGGACTAACAGGACAGGTTAAACAGCCAAAACTTGAGCCTTTGGTCTGATCTCTTTATTGCTTAGATATCATCGGAGATGGTGACTGGTTCTCAGTAACATGTTAATTCAATTGCAATACATAATTTAGTAAAATATGATTACTACTTAAAATTTTTACGATTACTTATATTAATCATCCTCTGATTAAATGAAAACAAACTTTTTAAGTATAAAATTAATTAAACTAAGGATCTCCACACCACACCATTGTGCACTGGTCCAGTACAGCAAGTGTCTGTCTCTGCTGAGAGAATGACTGACAGCACTAGACGAATGAGGCGCTGTGACATCTTCATTCTCAGGAAGGTCGGGATCCCAATCAGCTTCAAGCTGCAGGTCCCCTTGCACTGTTAATTAAATCAGTCTGCGAGAGAAAGAGCCCCCTCCAGTCCCAACTGCCGCCAATGCATGTACCACTAACTGTAATAATTACTGTTCCATTACAGCCAAGCAGATTTCTTCCAAATTTCTCAGGCTAGCAATCAAAGATTTCCTGGAAGAGCCGTTGAAGGGAAAGGAATGATAGATGAGATGACAGAAGAGCTTCTGTTGTTTTTTCCACTAAACATTTGCGTCAATTTAGTGTGCAATATTTCAGCGCAAAAAAGAAATTGTCTTATTATCTAACTACTAGCAATACAGTTTAAACAGGTGCTCAATGTGCTGAAATATTGCAGTGCCGTGAATAATTTGTATGTGTATATATTTTAACGATCATGGCTGCAGTAATTTATCAGATGATGATTAAATTATGTAAAAGAGCACTATAACCAGCAATTATCTAGACGTACACTATAAATGGCATAATTTTTGGTATTTTAAAGAGCTGATTCAGGTGACTGCACTGCAGAGTTTTTTTTTTTTATTTTTTTTTAGTTTTTTTTTGCGCCTTTAACTGATTTGCATAATTCCTCTCAAAAATCGGCTGCTAAAATAGTGCAGACAGCGAATGCTAATAAACACAGCCTGATCTCATGAAAATTATGTGACTGTGGCAAAATTTTTACAAAATGATATTACGTAGTTCATTGCACATATCACGGCAATTTCAAGGTGAACTGTCTGCTGTGTGACGCTAAAAGCGTGTTAAATGTTCTCCTAAACAGATGAGGTTTTTAAAATGAATCCTCTATCGAGTTTTAAATCATCAAAACCAACCTTCCTACCCCAAACCTTAAACCTAATCAATGGTGTCATAAAAGCAAGTGTGACATGAAGAATGCAATTGCTGAAGAAACCTTGTCATTTTGTGTTGCTTTTATGCCACTTTCGGCTCACGTGTTGACTCATGCGCTCGTTAGGACTCTTTAGTATACCCATCTTTTGCACTGCAAGTGCAACACTCTATCAGGCAAGCTACCGCACAACTGAACAAGCTTGTAAATGTAGTTGTTTATGTAATGCTATTGTTCAAATGTATCGCCTTACAACTCATGCGCTATAGTAAAAGTGATTAGATGTGATAAGATAGCATCTTGTGAGGAGCAGACTGAAAAGTAAGTGTTTATAAACTGATATTCTGCCGTTTACTCATGATTTGTGTGAAAGTGAATAAATGTAATTGTTGTAGCGCCTCTAGTGTTTATTTCACCAGAAAACTGTTGCCATATGTACAATGAGCCACGTAAAAAACATAGTTATAGTAACATGATTCTCTGAGACCAGGTAGAATAAACCATGCTATCAATTAAATTATCAATCAATTTATTAGTAGGAAATTACCCCTTAGTTTTGATTTTAAAGAAATGATCACGCTAAGTTATATTCGCCTCCCCTTTAACTTAAAATTGTCATAAGTTGAAAATGTCTCAACTGAACTTTGATTGGGATTGGATTGGGCTGCCATGGCATGTGAAGAGGCAATGTCAGGACTGTAGAAAAAGTCATGTTCAGCTGTGTGGTCCGCCACATCGTGAGCTCTTTGATTGACTATGATGACCTCCTTTGGTTCATCGTAAACAGCGCTGGAATTCCACTCAGCTTTGAATTGGTAGTCCTGTGGCTCTGCGTAAATTGCTTCTGCACTGATGTTTTTTAATGCATCATTAATTGCTAATTGCTGGATGGAATCACCCAACAAGTCAGTTGGATCTTCTCCGGTCATTGTCTCTTCATGTGATCCCCCTTCATGGGGGGCCGCAAGAGCAGACAACTGTGAAATGTCAGAGTCGGCCTTGAAAGAGTCTCGAAAAGATGCAGACTCATGGAGAGCTTTTCTTAAGTTTTGCCAGTGCATTTTAGGGTCTGTAGGGGAAGTAGGTTTTGGCTGAGCTTTTGACACTGTAGCATACACTGGTTCCTGATTCTCAAGGTTGGTATTGATGCTTGTCACTTGACTTTTGCTTTGTGGCTCTATTGTGTTCAAAGAAAAGCTCTTAAAAGCGGGGTTGAGCATCGGTGGATGCTGTTTCTGAACCGCTCTCTGCATATCGCCCTCAGGTAAACAGTCAGGTTGTTTAAGACTTAGGGTGGCTGTGGTGTTGTCATAGATTTCATCTGTTGCCACAGTTTCTTGGACTATACTTTGATCTACACTGCCAAGACTGCTGTGCTGTGCTGTGGAGGATCTGGGTAGATTTTGGATGGCTACACAGACAACACTGAACAGCCTTTCACCTTGATGGGTTGCAAACTCGAAATTCCCCTCCCCGGACTCACATCTGCGGCCCGCCTCAAAGGAGAAAGACAGCTGCAGAGAAAAGGGAAGAGAAAGTTACGGAATCTATTTTCAGACCCGAAATGTTTGTCCACAATCTCTCAAGCGATAATAAAGACAGGTCATTTGTCTCCCACGAGAAAAATGCATGCAAATTAAATTCAACGCAATTAAATAAAGAAATCGTAGATAAAAAGAATTCACACCTGCACAATGATAACACTGGCATTCTCTCAAAAATTATAAAGTGGAAGCAAATTATATATTTACATCAATCTTAAAGGAATAGTTCACCAAAAATTTTATTCAATGCTCAAACTTTTACCAGCTTACCGCGTCTTGTCCAAACTTTCTGACATAGCAGTATGGCCATTTGAAAAGCACCTCCTTAGTTTTACAGTGCTTCAGGAGTAAGCAATCAGACTGGGGAGTAAGGATATATTCCCCATGCAGATTACACCGAAGTGCAGCCTCTGTGCCCACTGCTATGACCAGATAATCTCGAACTGCAAGACAAAAGAAACTTCATCATGAGTGTTAACATGACATCAGAAAAGACAGGGAATCATCTAGTCTATTGGTAAAGACCTCCCAGTTTCAAACACATTGTATTAAAGGTGTACCAAGACATTTCTTCCACTTAAAAAGAGTTTTAAACCTTAAGAAATAAAATAGTACTTTTGCTAAAAAAATTTAAATTGACATGTACAGTCTTCACGAGAATACCCCAGTTATATCAGTGGCCTAGAAAAAGCTGTTTTATTTTACATATAAGGAGGGTCACTTCCTCATGTTGGCTGCCATGTTGAGAGATTACGTGACTATCTGAAAACTACTCATTATTGGTTACCCCCATTGCCAATGTCTGAATAAATTATTCATTGGTCACAGATATGTGTGTGACTTTTTCAATAGTATTGCTAACAAAAAACATTAGCTTTTTTTTTTTTTGCACCACTTTATTAGCAGCCCTAGGTTCTGTAAACTGCAAATAAGAGTGAGCTCACCCATTTTAAGCCAATCAGAATTGCTCTCTGGCAATCATTTTGCAGACATGTGTTTCGAGGGTAGGGTTTTGGAGTGAGTGTGATTGAAGGGATGAGGGCAGTCTAATTTAGTGGTTTGACCCGGCCTCATGACAAATAATTATAATAAAAGCACGAGATGGCGAAATCGAGTGGGGTTTACAAAAAAAAAAAAAGTACGACTTTTAATAGTATAGAGAAAAAGAAACAAACCCATTAGCAATTTTATTATGATTTTTCCTAAGTTTAACCCCTAACCCAAACCTAAACCTAACCATAAAATCTAACCCCTTACCAAAATCCTAAACCTAACCATGATAGAACAATAACCTTTGTGTACTACAGAAGAAGAAAAAAAAACCGTCAGGGTTTGGAGCAAGTCAAGGAAATCGTATTACAGATCATTCAACATCTGGCATTTTATAGTGCATGAATAAATGTTGAATTAGTTACCATATTTATTTTACTTAAAAAAAAAAAAGTGTTGGATAGGAAACAAGCTACTGTATCAATTTGAATTATGTTTGAAGATTGTTTGGTCTGCATGGAAATAAAAGTTGTACCTTTTCGTATGAGCCAAGCAAGAGCGTAGGTTTGGTTTGAAAGTTGGCAGGGACATAATGTATAGCAAGGATCATATTCAAAATGTTGGTATTAAGAAAATGCGAGAAAGTCACTCTGGTAATATAGGCAAAATAACATTATTACCTCATGTAACAAGTATATTTTCTAACAGTATTTCTCTGCCCCTCCATATTAAATATTAGCCTTTTGTTTTAAGAATTTCTGAAAAATAAACTGACCACTGCACGATTAGGATTAAAAATGTGATATGCAAAAGAAACCGGATAATATACAGCATAATATAGGATGTGATAAACCAAAGTTTAATGGGTCAAAATTAGGCTAAATAATGCTGATTTAGAAATTTACATGTGCAAAATGACAAGGAAATGGAACACTGGAACATTGACATTTTCCCCCACTTTCTGCTTTCCAACTCCCATCACTCCCACATAATTTTTTCTTATATTGCTTATTTATATGTACTTACATTTTTATCTGAAAAAGTAGGCCTCCTGAACAAAGTAGGCTTTAGGCTTAGCCTAGAGCTAATGACTTTTTTTGATGTTCTTCTCCAATGTGAAAAAAAAAATAAAAAAAAAAAAACATTTATAGGGAATATCCTGCACCTCTGACACAAATCATTCAGGTGTCTTCCTGAAGAGGGCCTTTGCCGGCCAAAAAAGCAGAATCGTCCAGAATCAGAATCAGCTTTATTGCCAAGTATGCTTCCACATACAAGGAATTTTTCTTGGTGACAGGAGCTTCCAGTGTACAACAATACAACAACAAGATAGAGCTAATACAAAAATACATGAAAAATAAAGAGCAAATAGAAATATAAGTACGTATATATAGAGAACTACACAATAAGACAAAACTATGTTTGCCCATTCTTTAGTGCTAATAGAAACAGTTACTTGGGTGTTTACACTTGCATCCTCTTTTAAGATCCATTCTGGAAATTATTATTATTAACATTATTATGATATTCCCATACCCTACAGTAATATATAGACTAATAGTAATATATTTCTGTAATAACTGAGCGTGCAGAATTGCTATACAGTCTCAAGCGTCTATTTTGAAGGAAGTCTAATTATTTTATCAAGCCTTTTATTTTGAATGAAGACAGTGTTGTTTCTGTGTGTTACCAGCAGAGGTGACAGTGGCGTTTTGTGCTCCTTCCATACATGGAGAAATGCTCTTGTCTCTTCCTCGCTCCACACAACCCCGGTGCCATAGGGTTACTTTAGATTTGTTTACACACTTGTTATGGCCAACTATATTTGGAATTAGGCAAATGTGCAACTGAGGTAAATGCATAGCGCTTTAAAATATCCCAGTCAGCGCACGTTAGCGACATGCACGAACCGAACTCAGAGCACATCTGTTCTGTATAAAACATACATTATCAAAGCACGAGATGGAATTAATTTTATGTGCATCGAGCACAGAATGACGTATCATTATCCTTGTGTGCCGCACATATGAGACTCGTAAACACCTGCGGTGTGGTTCTGTATTTCAGTGTGTGCTCGAAAGAGAAACAGTGATTGGTCAGTAATGAACTTCTGAAGAGAGCATGATTGGTCAGGTGAGGTGAAAATAGACTAGGAAGAGCTTGTGATTTGGTCTATCATTCGTAGACACAGCCTATAATGAAAATAAACAACAATTTGCAACTTTACCTGGCTGACAACTTCTGTTTGCTAGCTCACTAATATCGCAGATGATTATGCTTAATTAACCGTGAGAGGCAGAAATCGTGATCACGATTAAAATACAGTTAATTGTGCAGCCCTAGTCCCTATCATCCCTACCTAAAATTACGCCTCTAGAGCCAAGTCATTTGATATCTTACGACTTTGCCATCTCGTACAAATTATTACGAGTTATCATGTTACTGTGTTGGCTTAGTCTTTTGGAAGTCAACAAAACAAATGAAAGTGGGACAGAACCAAAATAAATGTATTTACATCCACTCTCATTTCTTACAAACATTTCTACATCAGTGATAGGAAGATGTAGCTGTTGTTGATGTACCTTTTAGATTTTTCTGTCACTGAAACATACTGTGAACTTGAACCAGCTGTCAGTAGGGAACACAACCTACTGCTTTTCCTCTGGAGATAGCTTTGAAATTAAAAATGTTATGTCCATGGGAGCAGGCAGAAGTCAGAGAATGCAGCCTTGTCTAAGTTCAGCCTTTGTTCCTTCAGTAGATGTTAACAGCTGTCATTTCCTTCCCGCTCTAGATCTTCCAGGATGAAACAAGCTCTCAGAGTGTAGGCTTGCTGCCCTGTGAGGCTTCACCCGTGACCATGAATGTCAGATTTATTAGTTTTTCTGCTCATTCTAGTTTGTAGTGCTGCTCGGGGAGAAAGCTACATGCAGCCATGCAGTGTTCGCATGCAATCCAGAGATACAGACAGTACACACAAGAAGCACAACTCCAAGTTAGCCTGGATGACTCACGGACACAAGCTGTTGCTATTATCAAGCTTTAGATTTAAAGACAGAAAATTTGTTAATGAATCCATGCTTTAATACATGGTGGGAACACATGGGCGTAGACATGCTAGTTATGACATCATGAAATTGCGAAGGCTTGGCTCGTTAATTTTAATAAGGATATGCACAAATAAACATGATCTTGTACTGTTTTAATGCAAACTTAGATTATGTGATGTACTGATCCAGACATAAGGTCTGTATTGTCTGCTATAGCGCCCCTTGATGCAACGTTATAAGTATACTCTCTTACATTTTCTACATTTTGGAATGCAGTAATGCACAAAATCGAGCTATCATAGGTAGAAGCCTCTGTGTTCATGTACTTGCATAGAGTATATTTTGGCCTTAAGACAAGTAGGCCGGAGACCTCCAGATGGGGGCAGAATCTCATAAAGGTGGGGTTACTCCAAAAGGGGGTGGGGTTACTCCAAAAGGGGACTGCACCAACTCCAAAAAGGGTGTCACTTCCACTCACAGTTAAGGTTAGGGAAAGGGCTAGGTTAGGGGCTGCCCAATGCCTGGATTTTGAAGCGAAATAAATATTGATTATAAAATTTAATATATTTATCAAAATAGTTTGATTAATCACAATATTAATTGTTCAAAATAGTTCAGTTATTAAAAAATGTAATCAAAAATTGCCTATGTAGAGTGTTCCGAATCAGTCACTTAGGCGGTTCCATTTCTGTGTCTTGAATGCCCTTGATTTTAATAATGCCGTTGTCAAGGAGTTTTGTTTGTTGTCTAGGCTGTCATGTTGAAAAAAATTGCATGCATACCACATACATTGTTCTGTTTTTATCAGTGATGCTAATTTTTCCAGATTTTATCTGTGCTTTGACTCAAAGCAGGACAAGACAATTATGTTTATGTGTTCATTGATTTATGCTAAATTTACTCCTGGTGCCCATCTTGATTTCAAGGGTGTCTGATGAGAACTGGCAAGTGTTAATCAGTCTCTGATTGTTGGGTCACTGATTAAAAAGAGTCTTAATGACCCCTGTTCATCAGCATATCACACAGATTAGAAGAGATGATACATTAACTTGATACATTAGCTGTGAAATACATAGTAGGGTAGCACAATTATCTATATATTTATACATTTCTCACTTTATTTCTCAAGCATCATCTGTTTACTAATTGAAGACATCACAAACGATGTGTGATAAAAAAATTAAAAAAATACTGCCACTCATTAGATTTCTATGCGTGTACTACACTTTAAGCCCACAGTTGTATCAAAGGCACACTCAAAACCACAGCAGCATCAGTGGTGTTATTAGAGACCACCACAAGGCCGATGTGAAGTTCGCCTCAATGTGAAACTGCAACACCTGCATAAATAAGATAGAAGTACCCAGGGACTGCACAGTGTATTCTGTAGATGTGTCTGGAGTTTTTCAGTAAGGGAAGGCAAGATAGAGTAAATGCAATCCCAGCAGCGAGCTACAGATACTATCTTGACTCTCAAACTATATCTCAACAAAAAACAAAAAGAAAAAACAAAAAGAAAGAAAGAAAGAAAGAAAGCACACCACTTCCTTCCTATCTAGCTCATGGGTGAACACACTAAGCATCTATGGACTTAAAATAGACTACAGGAATTACAATACTACCCCAAAACAGCCTGTTTGTCATAGCAATCCATCTTCATCTGACACCACCCATTTTATTCATCCTTTCCATACAAATATCCAGATTCCCATTTTGACTGTTTTGCATAGACAAATTTGAGATTATGTTTGTAATTGCATACTACTCATAATATTTCTGCAGTTTATAAGTATATATATATATACAGTAAATATGTATACTATGTAGTATGCACATTTCTATGCATGGGCAACGTGATCACATTGTTATTTTTTAGTATTCGTACATTAAGTATGATTCAATACACAATATGTTTGCAAAGACACTAAAATGTACAGTATCAACATATTACCAGCATCTTGAATGTAAAGCTTTTTACGTTTAAACAACTTTAGAGACAAATCTTTTGTAGTTAAAGAATTGGATGTTTTTGAACAATTGCAATGATATTAATGAGATCACATTGTCCATGCATAGAAATGTGCATACTGTGCATTGTATACACCCTATACTGCAGAAATAGTATGAATAGTATGCTATTTTGAACATAAACTAATGTAATTTTAACATGTGTTTCACACATTTTCTGATTTGTGTGTGCATTTGCAGTTGTTCTGAAACATCCGATTCTTTGAACCCTAAAGGATTCGTAAACATATGTACGTCTCTAAAGTTGTTTAAATATAAAAGAGTTTACGTTTCAGATGTTGTCAGTACATTGATATTGTACCTTTCGGTGTCTATGCAAATGTAGTACGTTAACAGCAATGCCTTCAACCGCAAAGCCCTGCAAAGGGTGGTGCGAACTGCCAGACACGTCATCAGAGGTGAGCTTCCCTCCCTCCAGGACATATATACCAGGCGGTGTGTGAAAAAAGCTCGGAGGATCATCAGAGACTCCAGCCACCCGAGCCATGGGCTGTTCTCACTGCTACCATCAGGTAGGCGGTATCGCAGCATCAGGACCCGCACCAGCTGACTCAATGACAGCTTCTTCCCCCAATCAATCAGACTTTTGAACTCTTGATTGCTCACGATACATATATCAGCACTGCACTTTATTAGCCTCAGACTGGACCAACATTTTATACTTCACTTAATAACACACTGGCAACTGACTATCAACCGACAGCTGAATGTCAACACAACACTTCATATTTATTTCCACTGATTACATGGGGTATCTGTATACAGTCTCCTTATTTTGTGTATACTGTATATTGAATATTATTAGGTGTATATTGAATATTGTGTTGTGTAACAGATGTGTAAACTGTGTTATGTGTAAATCAGATGTTTATTGTAATTGTCATACTCCTATGTTGCTTGGAACCACACCCAAGACTTTCACCCACTGTTGCACTTGTGTATATGGTTGAGTGACAATAAAGGGATTTGATTTGATTTTGATTTGAGTATTTGTAGGTATTCGTACGTAAAGTGTGATTCAGTTCAATTTTGTACGTTTGCATAGACACCGACGCATAAAATATCAATGTATTGACAACATCTGAAACATAAACTCTTTAACACAAATGTTTCAGAACGCTTTGGGGTTCAAAGAGTCAGAAGTTTCTGAACAATTGCGACAGCACACACACAAATCAGTAAATTAGTGAAACATAAAATAATATTAAAATAAGGACCAAAACAAACTGTTATACTGTTTTAAAATACTGTTTAAAAAAATGCAGGCAATATTCAGTATAAACGGTCCAGTATGTCGTAAATAACATGCTAGTATTCCTTTGCGAACATAGATTGAGTTTGCATCTGTTAAATCAAAGACTATTACAAAGTCTCAGTTGACACTCATATGTTGCTTTACTTGCGCTGTAAATCATACAGCCTTCAAAAACATTCACATAAACACTCATTTAAAGATGTTATGAATAAATCACTGATGCCATTTAAATGGTTATGTAAACATTAAGACAGATGCCGAAAATGCCTCGTCTGCTGCCTTTCTGATTGCGAGAATTTCAGCGTCACATGAAAAGCTTTGTAAACGTTTAGATTCCACCTGCTTGCAGGTGTTTCTTTGATGTCAAGCTTCTTTAAAAAAAAAACATCATACACCACCCACAACCATACGACTCGAAACAGTCTTGCTCGTCCAATCAAATCTGTCAGGGGATGGTTGAAATCCAATTATCTCTGAACTGCTGCAAGCCTGACCTCTAGCAGGTATCTTTAAACTAACTATCACATTGGATTTAAGAGACAGACAGCTTGACTGCAATGTAATTCAGGTCGGCTTGACAAATATATTGAACTACCTTTTTCTTACAAAACATTCTGTTAGTTTGTACGTTTATTTGAATAATGGGCATTTTGTTAAATGTACGTTTCAGAAAATAATGTGAGTGGTTGCCAGGAAATTGCTATGCGGTTGTTAATGTGTTCTGAGTGTTTTTTAGTATGTTGCTATGCGATTGCTATTGGGCTTTATGGGTGTTTGCTAGGTGGTTACTTACTGGCCCCCAAGTTTTTATGATATTCTGTTCCCTATACATGGCTCAGGATCCTCCTTCAGTGTAAATGTATGGGATTATTTTGTACTTTTTTTTTTTTCGCCAGCTGAAAATCACTTAAAAACATAATTACACATATGCATTTGGCAGATGCTTTTATCCAAAGCGACTTACAGTGCACTTATTACAGGGACAATCCCCCTGGAGCAACCTGGAGTTAAGTGCCTTGCTCAAGGACACAATGGTGGTGGCTGTGGGGATCGAACCAACAACCTTCTGCTTACCAGTTATGTGGTTTAGCCTACTACGCCACCACCACTCATAGCACACCTCTCCACAACAAGCTCCATGATTAATAGAGAAACAGTAATAGTTGTATTTTCTTGCCTTAGAAAGCACAACTAATAATCATTTAATGTTCATGAGTCTAGTGATTTACTCATAAATGAGAGCAAATTCCTCAGATACTCAATCAAGGACACAGAAACTTGTTCTTTTGGTGTAGTTTGATGCAAAGAGATTTACACGTTCTTGCTTTCAAGCATAAGTTACATAACCTGAATAGTCTTTAGTTCTCATAATAGCCTTTAATAGTGTCCAGTTCTTCTTTGTAAATAGAGAAGTCTTGATTTATCTGAAGAATTCTTATGTGATGGCATATGGAACAGCAAAATAAGGAAATGTCACCTTTCGTCTGACGAAAATAGAACTGTTTTCAAGTTCATAAAGTGCTGGTTTTCAGTCAAGCAAGTTTCCTTATCCATCTTCCTTCCTCTCTCTCTCTCTCTCTCTCTCTCTCTCTCTCTCTCTCTCTCTCTCTCTCTCTCTCTGTCTTTGTCTCTTGCTCATCTCTCTCATTCCTCCTCTCTTTTTGCATTTTGTGTGTGCCGCTCTAAAAAGTAGCACAATGAAACCCAGACCAAGCCCTTTTGACAGTCTGAGGTCTTTCACCAACAATGCTGAAACGGAAGTTGGAGCTCTTTTTTTGGCCTTCTGTTCTTTCAGCTCCCAAAATGTACTGACAAACACTGTCTGAAACTCACAAGCACTTGAGGCTGAGATTCTAGCTTCTGAGATTCTAACAACACAATTAAACACTACATTTGTGATTGGAGGTTGCCTCTGCAAAAGTTGCTCCCACTATATGCTGGGTTGTTGTGGGTGATGGGGGTCAAATAGAGGATATCTGTGAAAATATCAAAACTCCCCTGACAAAAGTTGTCTCCTACTATCAAAGATACTTATGAGCAAATAGAAGATCTTAAGCTGAAATGAAAAGAAAGTAGCAGGAAGTCAATAAGAAGTGGCCTTGGGTGAATTTGAGGACAGCTTTCAACTCTCTGATTCATTTCATTTGTTGTCTCCCCTGAATGTGCTCTCTCTATACATATACCTGAAAACAGTGTCCCCTCTTTACTGTCCTTTAATGGAATCAAGGTTGGCCACCTGTGGCCCAAATGGGCAATTTGACTCAGGCCTGAGGTTTCGCTCGAAAAAGAGGCTGTTCGTCCTTGCAACAGGACAAACTAAAATAGCTTCTCTCTCTCTCCTATCTGTTCGTCCAACATCACTAATATTACCTGTTAGGGTGGAAAAATTTAAGCGATATCCCTCTGCAGCAAATGAAATAATAAACTAAAAAGAATTATTTTGTATCAAATAAATATAGGAATCCTTTTTTTTTTAAATGTGGATATATTATACTTTCCTAATCCTCTCTAAATACCACAAACAATTCCATGTCATGTTGAACAGAATATAACAAATATTTCTTTAGATATTTTTTTTCACTATTACCCTTGTATTGGGAAAGTCGAAGACCCAATAAAAATGCTTGACGAGTGCAGTTTTCATTCTTTTGTTGATATATTTCTTATTGGAACTTTTTTTTTTTTTTTTTTTTTTTTTTTTTAATAGATAATAGGCAGTGATTTGCTAATAAACCGACTAAAAATTTGAAAACTCCAACTTTGATACCATGGGGTTTATAATGGATAAGATATTGTATGCAGTACAGAGTAATAAAAAGATTTTAAACTAATCTTAATCTGAAAGGTTAAAGTTTTGTAATATCATAAGATCAAGTTTACCCTTTCCAAGGTTAAAAGTTCTTAGGGTCATTATGCCTCTACAACCCCATTTACAGTGATAAAGATGGTAGAATAGTAAAACATTTGATTTCATAGAACTTGTATTTTACATGGATAGAGCATGTACTTATATTTTGGTTGTTAGTTGCCTTACCGATCTCTGCTGTCTCATAGAGAGAGTTTTCCTGCATCTCCCTGGACTGGTAACTGCTTGCAGATTCAGGGTAGATGCTATTCTGTCTTGGTAATTTTTGTTCAGACTGCATGTCCTGAAAAACATAACTGGTTTTAAAAAATTATCATTTGTGTCTGGAAATGTGTATTATGTGTTCAGTAGGAGAGACGGGGGCATTTTTTATTTATTTCCCTTTATAACTCACACACTATTACAAATCTACCTTCCATTTTATAGTGCTTCCTTTTGGTGTCAGAATGAAGTCAGAATGTTACAATCGCCCCAATTTACAGGGCCAATTGTAACAGTTGTTGGGGCAATTGAAACACGTGAAAAATAAAGTATATTAACTGTATCTCAAATAAGTAATAATATCATTGCTTTAATACCTATTAATGTTGTTGACTTAAAAGTAAAATTATGAGTAATATTATTACTTTTTGATAAATTAACAAGTAATGTAATCAGATTACAACTTTAGAAAAATAATTAGTCATTTGTAGTGGATTACTTTTATGAGTATCTTACCTAAAACTGGTTACAGTTTCCCCCATTACAATGGACACTTTTCACATTTCCATGTTTATAGAGCCTTATAATTTCAGTAATATGGAAAACACATAGGGAATCCAGTCATAAAAACTGAATTAACTATAAAATGCGGAATGTCAAGGAATTGTTCACAGTTGGGATACAATGAATGTATGAATGCAAATATAATCAAATTAAAATTGTGTTCTAGCGTGATGATTAAACCACAAAAGGCTGTGATTTAATTAAATAAATATATTCTTCATGTGCTGCACGCTTCAAAATTAAAGTGTGAAGCCGGCCGCTCATTCACTGACAACACTGCATTGGTGCCTTTCAAGGCTCAATAGTGTCTGATCATTAGCATCATGTGTGCTCTGTCTAGCAGATCACAAAAAGCAGAGCACTGAATAACCTTGAAGCATGCAGCACATACAGACTACATATTTATATAATTAATTTGCAGCCTTTCATGGTTTAATAAGCACCTTAAACATAGCGAACTTCTTATCTGGAAGTGAAAAGCTACCGACAAAAACAAACAGAAACTGAAAGAGCTTCACTCCAAAATAAAAGCTTCCACCAAAATAAAATTTAACAAGACAATGAAATTTAAGAAATTATGAAAGAAATATATTACTGCTATATAGTAAAATGTAATATACAATGTAGTAGAAGTAATAGTAATAATAATATATCAATAATAATTACATTATATTTAAGCAATATCTCACAAGCAAGAGTGCTTTTGTACTGAATAAAAGTTTTTGTCAGTGCTTTCATAAATATTGTGATCCTCTGCCGTGCAGTACTGTATTTGACTTAAATAAATAAATAACTCCAATGATGTGTTTTGGATTGTGAAAACATGAAATTTGGGAAAAATACATTGATATTTCATAGGGCCCTATGTTTAGAATGCAGAAGTAAACTATAGCGGGTTAAACTTCTGTAGCAAATATTATTTTTGTGTTCACATTTGCTCTAACAGCAAAAGAAAACATCCACTATTACGTTTCAACGACTTTCTAAAACAGGAAAAAAAATAGAGAGAGAAGGATTTCGAAAGATGCCAAATTTACTGTCACTCCCTCAGCAGCTATAATAGAAACACTTTTTTATGAATGGCAGAGTAATATAACACAAAGAATAATGCTATACATTTACATTAAATAATAATAATATATATATATATATATATATATATATATATATATATATATATATATATATATATATATATATATATATATATATATACATAAAGTTAGCTTGATTTACGCTTCTAAATTAAGGCGGAAATGCATCATCACAGTCTGTGAGTTCATTGCCCCCAGTCTTACCTAATTAGCAAATGTAGTGTGATTATGTATCATCATTATGTGCTGTGATTTGATGTGAATCAACCTACAGGGAATGCCTGCTCACACAGGCTCATGATCCAGCCTTTCACCTCTGAATGGTGGGCAGCAAACACATAAAGTTTCTCCGAGGTTTCCATAAGAAAGGTGGCACAGTTTTTGGGGCAGTCACCCATGTCGTTTTCTGATATCCGTATGCATTCTCTCAGTCTGATCACCCGTTTGTCGTGTTTGCGTTTGCTGGAACCCTCCTTGAAGGACATGTGTTTGTGCTCGTACAGCTCCAACCGTGCCACACTGCGCCAGCCTTCTGCAACCACCACACACCACACCTTTCTCCATCTCTGAGGATGATATATGCACATTATAGTCAATAAAATGCTTAGTATGGTTCAATATCTTTGCATTAGATATAATTTTAGATAGAACTATTAAGATTTAATAAATATAGAAAAAGCACACTTTTAAGCAAAACATTTTCATAAAATATAAAAAAATAAATAAATAAATAAATTTTAAAAGACAAATACCCATGTTACCGGATGAAGTATGTACAGAATCTGTTCATACTACTCACCTGCATACCTAAAGAACTTACTGTTTAACCGGCAGAGAAGTGCATCCTTCATCAAATACAGTACATACTCTGACAGTACACGATTTCAGACACAGGGATAGTGGTTAACCTCATGCAACTCCACATCCACATTCGTGGACATTGTATTTTTTTTTTATTTATTTATTTTATTTTATGTGAAAATGTAGTTTACGTTTTATAATTTTTTTATGTGAAATTGTTGGTGCTGCCATCTTGACCAGGACTTCCTGGAAGAAGAAAGTGGAATGTTTCCCTATTCATCCGTTATGCACGTCTTCAGCTGCACAATTGTACGGGGTCTTCGTTGACGTATGGTGTGCTTCATAATGCACCACACATTCTCAATTGGAGGTACTGTAATTTGGGCAGTATGTGGTTTGAAGTTGTCCTGCTGAAAATGCAGGGACGTCCCTGGAAAAGACAGTGCTGGATGGCAGTATATGTTGCTCCAAAATGTTTTCATTTCTGTCTGCATTAATGATGCCCTCACTGATGTGCAAATTACCCATGCCATGGGCACTGACACCCCTGGCCCTACAGATACTGGCTTTTGGACCTGACGCTAATAACAGCTTGGAAGGTCCTTTTCCTCTTTGGCCCGGAAAAACGACGAATGTGTTTTTAAAAAGTTATTTGAAATGTGGACTCGTCGGACCAAAAAACATGGTTCTACTGTTCTACTTTCCATCTAAGATGAGACCCAGTTCAGAGAAGTCAGCAGTGCTTCTGAACAGTGTTGATTTAGGGCTTCTGCTTTGCATAGTAAAGTCTTAACTTGTATCTGTGGATGCAGCGGCGAGTGGTGTTGACTAACAAAGGTTTAATAAAGTAATCCCAAGCCAGTGTTCATGATATCCATAACAGATTAAGTTTTTTAAGACAGTGATGTCTGAGGTATCAGAGATTACGCACGTTCAGAAGTGGTTTTCGTCTTGCCCTTTACGCACCGAGATCTGACTAGATTACTTGAATCTTTTAACTATATTGTGCACTGTAGAGGGTGAAATGCCCAGAATCCTTCCAATTTGTTTTTGGGAAACATTGTTCTCAAAGTGCTGGATTATATGCTGAAGCATCTGTTGGTAAACTGACAAATCTTGAATGATCCTTGCTCTTGAAGGAATAGGCTGTTTTTGGAGGCTCCTTATACAGTATATGACACAATTTCCTCACCTGTTTAAAGTTTCCTGTTTCATATCGCCTTGTTATTTCAGCTCGTCAAATTGTTATTAGTCTTAAATTGCCCGTCTCAACTTTTTTGGAGCATGTTGCAATCATCTGATTTGAAATTACTGTACATTTTCAAAAAAACAATGAAACTCACAAGGTAAACATCATATAATGTGTAGTTGTAGTGCTTTCAATATAGCAAAGGGTGAATATAATTTACAAATCACACCTTTTTGTTTTTATTTTACATACTGTCCTACATTTTTTCAGAATTGGGGTTGTACTTTGAATCAGAATTAATTATGCTAATTTCTGATGTAATGTCTTTAACGTCTCAAAAACATAAATAACCAACACTCCTGGAAACATAATAAACAATTTCATTAAAAAAAAATCTGACTTTCTATAGTTTAGAATTATTTAAAATTTCACAACTTAGTCCCACTGTACAAATATGTGTACATCAGTTTTAAGGAATTTTTTTTGTTTCTGAAGGGCTACTAGTTACAGATAAAAAAAAAGGGGGAATGGAAAATGCACACAGCAGTCACACTCAGGTCTTAGGAAGTTAAAAAGACAAAGTATATTTGAACACTTTCTGGTTGTCAAATGTTAGTGTAAAATAAACTATACCTGTGGCTACTCTGGTAGGACACTTGAAGGAAAATGACTTAAATTCACAAAACATGACCATGAGACCAATTGAGTAAAAGTCATTGCAAAAATTTATTGTAAGTGAATGTCTAGTATAATTTGTTTGCAGATTCCACTTGGTTTGATATTTTGTTTTGTAATGCAATGACTTTCAGGCATACTGTTAATTTTTAAGTGTCCAAAAACATTTATGGGTCCACTGTACATATACACATATATACAGTATATACTTTACATTAAGGTTGTATCTGTTAACATTAGTTAACTACATTAGTCAACATGAACAAACAATGAACATCACTTTTACAGCACTTATTAATCTTGGTTAAGCTTTTCATGAGTAGGGTCTTAATTCCCCTGCAGTGCCCCCTGGAGTGAGTTATTTTTGCACGTGACACTGTACAGTGGGTAGAGGGGGATGAGTATTTAAAAAAAAAGGAAAATTATTTTAATTTGTGATTTCTCGTCATAAAAACATAAAATAAAATACTGTCTATAATATGGTAAACATTTGAACAAATGGGTTATGTCTGCGGTCCTGTATTTGTTTTATTTATTTTGTTTTTTTAACTGTAAAAAACAATGAACAAATAATATCTGCAGTCCAGTTTGCCTATTCACTGTTTGACATCTCAGACATTTTGTGTGTGTGTGTGTGTGTGTGTGTGTGTGTGTGTGTGGGGACAGGTTTAAGTGGTTTACGAGGACTTTTTTTTAGGTTACAAACTGGTAATTACAAGGGGATTATGCTATAAATGTGGTTTATGAGGACATTTCTAGTGTCCCCATAATTCAAATCACTTAAAAAACATACTAAATGATGTTTTATTGAAAATGTAAAAATGCAGAAAGTTTTTTGTGAGGGTTAGGTTTAGGGGTAGGGTTAGGGGATAGAATCTATAGTTTGTACAGTATAAAAATCATTATGTCTGTGGAGAGTCCTCATAATGATAGCTGCACCAACATGTGTGTGTGTGTGTGTGTGCGCGTGCGTGCGTGTATGTGCATGCATGCGTGCGTGACAAGCGCTAGTAAACAGACTTGGCTGCGTGCATCGGATAATTGCCCTCAATCAGCATGTGTTCACTGTGAGTATACGAGTTTTAAACTGTTATCGTTTGGCTGTCTGTTTCAGAAAACAAATGTATTATATGCCTGAAAAGACTGTTTGAATTGCTGTATGTGTGAATGAAAACTGCATCTGCACCTAATCAGCAGAAGTGGCTGTGTGCATGGGAAGATATGATATAGATATGATAGCTGTGCATATGCTGTGAACTGTTATTGCAGAACTTTGGTGACAATTAGGTTGTTTGTTACATAAAATAAACATATTATGTCCTTGAAAAGACTCTTTGAGTAGCTGTTTGTTTGACGAATGACAACCACTACTAATGTAATCAAATGGCAGCACGCATCGAAGGAAGATTGCGTTTGATGTATTGATTAGTTAATACATTTTGAACTAACATGAACTAATAATGAACAATTGTACATTCATAAGTTATCATTAACCAAGATTAATACATGCTGTAAAATATTGTTAATTGTTAGTTTATGATGTCCAATGCATTTACTCATGTTAACAAATTTAATGTATGTAGAATGTAACACTCAATGTGAAGTGTTACCACATACATATACAACAAGGAATGCTTTACATTTGAACCATGTCTATTAAGGTTGTCATCTATAACTTCAACTTTGTGCTCAGATGTGTACCAGCATTAATGTTCTTTGAAATGTCTATATTTGTCTCCCCACTAATTCTGAGATCATCTTTGAAACATTTGAAGATCCCACACCCACTTTTTTAAATCACTCATTGTATGCTCATTGTATAAGTATAATAATCAAATCAATAATAATCCAAAACTCTGCCCCAATAGACAGCTACTGAGATGAAACACAATACAGATGTAATACATAAAAAAAGTATATATTCTGAATAAATTGCTCCATCACTTTTTAATATTTTTGAAATAATTTTATATACAAACATGACAAGATTTGTATTTATTTATTAGGTTTTATTGGTAGATTGTGCTCAATAATTTATTGTTGACCAGTCCACCAATGCATGCTGAATGCATCCGCCAATGCATCTCTTGAGCTTAACTTGTGAAAATACTAGAATACTGCTATGTTGAATTATGTTGAAACTTGTTTCTTATAAACCTCTCAGAAGGACATTGACTCTCACCTTGCCAAAGCGTTGCTGGTGAAGGTAAAGCTCCCCTTTTCTTCTGATGTCCTCCTCCATGATTCTTCAGCTGGACTTTACTTCGTTTTATCTACCTATATCCCACCCTTTCACTATTTTAAACTGTATGCTTGCTTTTAAGATGCATTACTGTTAAGATTGTAGCATTTGTGAATGGCGGACTGACTTTAGGTGATTTGTCAATCTTACTTCCTGTCTAACATGAAGTCTATATCGGTCTTGGAGAAGTCAGAAGGGTGGGTGGGTGTCTGTGCAGCTGTGGCTTAGGTTCGTATTCATATGATTCTTCCTGTTTGACACTATTTATGGGTGAAGACATTTGAACATCCTATTGTTGCAACATCAGAATCAATCATATGATCATGGGAAAGATTCCCTTTCTCTTACATCTTACAACAACAAATGCTCTACATATATTACATATAACATATTTGTCAGCCCAAATAAGATTAACAGAAAATAAGCCTGTAAAACTTAACATTATCTGCGAACAGGACATAAAACTGAAAGCATTGCGAATGAACAGGATCAGAAGGTATTTCATACTCTGTGTGCTTTATACTGTGGAACTTGTGCACAAGTTATGCAACATAGGTACTTTTGTCAACTCAAGAAATGTGAAAAGACCGCAGGAAACTGTCTCTTGTGAAGGGCATATCAGTTGAACTAGAATGGATATTCTTGTTAGGACACAGTTCTGATCGTGCGTCTAGAGTGCCCCTCTGTGACCAATGGAGGTTATTACAGCACTCTCACAAACATAAAATCATATCACAAACAGGGTCCCATATGTATTTTTTTTCTCTCAGTTTTTCAGTACAAGCACATAGACACATCTGATATCAAAACTGTAAAGTAGTAGGGGAGACCGGTGCTAGTTGTCACAAGGGCTAAATCTCAGTAACTAAAAGGGATTGAAACTTAAGTTTAATTACACAAATGTGTATTTTCTTTTTTTTTTAATTATTTTCTTTTTTTTTTTTTTTTTTTTTTTTTGCAATATGTTGGTTTAAATAAAACTAGCTCAAAACCCTTTTAAATTAGGGTCATTCCCGTGAATGCCATACTCCAAACTAAAATTCAGTGTTAGCCTATCATATTTTTGTAATACAGTAGCTCTTAAAACAGATGAACTCAGTAAATAAACAACAGTGACAATGGCATGGCTTATTATTTTTATTTTTTATGTTTTATTATTATGTATTATCAGCTTATTATGAAGGTTCAATAGGTATCTACATAAATGTTTTCTCAGGGCAAGTTGTCACATTAATATTTAGGAAGGTTTTCAAATGCATTTTATATGTTGTAATTTTGTAAAAAAAAAAATTATAATGTATGTTGGCCAAAGCAATGTTTTCCCATTTTTGCGGACAGCTTACCATGTATAGTGTTGCAACATGTTATTGGTGCATGTTTGTCACAGAAGGTGCATTAAATTATCTATTATAATTAATAGTATTCTGAGATGATATTCTTCTCACCACAATTGTACAGAGTGGTTATCTGAGTTACAGTAGACTTGTCAGTTCGAACCAGTCTGATCATTCTCTGTTGACCTCTTTCATCAACAAGGCATTTCAGATGGTGCCAGGTGGGCTGGTTTGAATATTTCTGTAACTGCTGATCTCCTGGGATTTTCACGCACAACAGTGTCTAGAGTTTACTCAGAATGGTGCCAAAAACAAAAAAAAACATCCAGTGAGCGACAGTTCTGCAGACGGAAACACCTTGTTAATGAGAGAGGTCAACGGAGAATGGCCAGATTGGTTTGAACTGACAAAGTCTACGGTAACTCAGATAACCGCTCTGTACAATTGTGGTGAGAAGAATATTATCTCAGAATGCTGTTCTGAGATGCAGGTTGGTGCTGATTTGGCGGCACGAGGGGGACCTACACAACAATAGGCAGGTGGTTTTAATGTTGTGGCTGATCAGTGTATATATATATTTAGGCCATCACAAAGTGCAGTGCATATATTCATCGTATATTTGTTTTTGAAAAACACAGCCGTCGTTTTTCCGGGCCAAAGCGGAAAAGGACCATTCAAGCTGTTATTAGCATCAGGTCCAAAAGCCAGTGTCTGTATGGGCCAGGGGTGTCAGTGCTCATGGCATGGGTAACTCGCACATCTGTGAGGGCACCATTAATGCAGACAGATATGTACAAATTTTGGAGCAGCATATACTGCCATCCAGCACTGTCTTTTCCAGGGACTTCCCGGCATTTTCAGCAGGACAACTTCAAACCACATACTGCCAAAATAAGCAGAGAGTGCAGGTGCTAGATTGGCCTGCCTGCAGTCCTGACCATCTCCAATTGAGAATGTGTGGTGCATTATGAAGGACACAATATGGCAACGAAGACCCTGTACTATTGTGCAGCTAAAGACCAACATAATGGATGAATGGGGGAAAATTCCACTTTTTAAACTTAACAAACTTGTGTCTTCAGTGCCTAAATGCTTATTAAGTGTTATTAGAAGAAATGGTGTTGTTTCACAGTGGTAAACACTCAACTGTCCCAACTTTTTCGGAGCGTGTTGCAATCATCTGATTTGAAATTACTGTACATTTTCAAAAAAAACAATGAAACTCACAAGGTAAACATCATATAATGTGTAGTTGTAGTGCTTTCAATATAGCAAAGGGTGAATATAATTTACAGATCACTCATTTTTGTTTTTAATTGTCATTTTGCATACTGTTCCAACTTTTTTGGAATTGGGGTTGTACTTATCAGGCTGCTTGGCTGCATTAGAGTGTAAAAATGTTTAAAAAAGTGTCATCTCTTGTCACCATGTGTGCTTTTGTTTGCTCTCACAGACATCGGAAAAGCACCCAATTCTACATTCAGATGACCAAAATGAATAAATATGATCTTTGGGGTGCTTTAAAAATGTTTATGTCAACAGGTCAACAGAAGCCGACAAGTTGAAGAAACCACTTTGGTGTTTTCCTGTTTCTGTTTTGAAAGGCAGGGCATTGTCTCCAGTTGGTAAGTTCCTCAAGGGTAGTTGCAAAACTGGTGACAGGCTGAAAGTGGGTCAAAGTGTGATAAAACCTTTACAGTAACAAGGAACATGAACTCAAGGTGGAAACGCATATAATCCTTTCCCTGACTCCACGCTGTCTTTCACTTCAGTGAACACTTAAAATGTCCATCCATCCATCGTCTGTCTGTCTGTCTATCTATTTATCTATCCATCTATCTATCTATCCATTACTTTTTCTTTTCTATCTATTTGTCCGTCCATCTGTCCATCCATCCATCTAAAGGATCTAAATCTCCTAGATATCAGATCTTCAGATCTCCACAATTTGTCCCCGATTTTGAAAAACTAAACTTTCTGTTCATTTTAAATCACAATTATTTATGATGTTTTTGCCTTTCTAGTGTAATTATGTAGACCCATTAATGTGACTGTAGAAAATATTGTTTGTGGATTAGTTTTAATTGATTTATCATTAACTGTAAATTAGCTCTATTAAGACAAACGAGAGTGTCACAAACCATGAGAACTCAGGAGAAGAATGAAAATTATGGCTTCATTAAATATGCATTTGCATTTATGTTCAATTTGATTATTATTTCTTCAAGGTGGCTAAGAGGCAGGGTACCAAATGTCATTTATATTGGGCTTTTATTTTGAAATACATATGTCACAACACAAAGATGGGGTTCATGTCAACAGATGTTGAAGATTCTGATTTGTGCAATACAGAACACATATCTCAGGTTTAGGAATTGCTTAACTGTAAAGGAAGTCTCCCTATATGTTTAAACTAATTGCAGTATCTCCTTTTAATTTTTTTTTTTTTTTTTGTCCCATGCATAGTAAGTGATGTCAAGCTTTCTTTTGTACTATTTGTTTCAATTATGAATGGAAGATTATTTATTCAAGAGTTGAATTTTTGATTTATTGGTTTATATACAGAACTGCAAAATTATTTCATGTCTATAGAAAAATTAGAGCAGTGAGAACCGTTGAAATGATTTATTAGTATAATTTGCAAACTGTATTATTTTTAATTTATTTAACTGACAGTTGTTGTAATCTACATTAATTTTGTATTGAATATTGTACATGTTCAGTGTGCTTGTTGTCAATAATAATAATAACGATGATGATTGGAAAAACTAACAACAAATGTTGTACATTTACATTACATTACCATGTACATTATGTGCCACTAAATTAATGAGCATCATTGATGTCAAAAAGAATTATGATGTTGGTTCATATACCAAAAATGAACATATTAAAGACTTATACAGAAATATGTATTAAGGCATTGGCAAAATGCAAACACGAAAACTGATAACATCAATTATATCATGCCCTTGCACATAGAGCAGCAATGTCGGTCGAATGTTTTCGAGAGCATCACATTTTAAAACAGGTAGGACGAGGTGTTCAATGAGACACATAAGCCTCTTTAAAATTTTATTGGAATTATTTCTCAACTTCAATATAAATCAATCCTGCTTAGATTATTAGGATCATAAATCCACGTGACCTCTAATATCTGAATTCGCCGTTTCACTTTAAGAGACATGTAAACAAAGGCTAGTTTCGGCGGTAGATGCCAGCCGTAACGGTATTCTCGAAGCATTGAGCGACCATCTGGCTTTATTACTACGTGCGCAAATTGCGTAACTGTTCCAGTGATTGTGGACCGATGCGCGCATGCTCGTTGTCAGGGGGAGTGAGAGGAGCATGAATGGAGCAAAATGGCGGATCATGTGCAGGTAAGTAAATTATTTTGTTTTGCTATTATTAAATTAATGGGGTTTTTATCCAGTGCAGTCTTATGATACGTTCTCAGGTTTATTTTGGCGATGCGTTTATTTTTATTTTAAATGCATGCGTCGCGCGGCGGGAGACGCTGACCCACATGCTTTATTGGATGCGATTACCAAGTGTTGACTTGTGGCCTGTCATTATGTTGATTTTTAACTATCTGGTCCAGCTTACGATACAACTCTGCAGCATGGATGAACGTTGTTTTAAACAAGATTCAAAAGACTGTATTTAAAACAGCACAGATTAACGGCAGAACCAGATTTATCGTTTATATTCTGCAGCATGTAACTCTATAGCGACAGTCATGTTTTGCATTGTAAACAAGGCATCATCCCTCATCCAGCCGCTGGCAATGGAATGAATGTACTGGCCTTAGATATAAGCGACAGTGATTCGTGTTCAACGAGCCTTTTTCCAAGAGTAAATCCCCTCAATAAGTCCTCCAGCACATTTGCATTCAGTTATCTATCATTCTGTCATCTCGGTAAGTAAATGTGTTCTGTTTCTCCGCTCTGCACCTCCTCGCGCTGTTAGCCTGTAGCTCGCGTGCTAACTCACGAGATTCTCCCGCGCGCCACCTCGCCAAACCAAAAGCCCAAACAGAAATCGCGTTCACTTTAAAATGATATAAACTAAACACGTTAACATCTCACATTGCCTGTAAATTGCCCTTTTTAAATATGCTGTTCATATTTATTTTGAGTGTTGCAGTTAAATGACTCTGAATATCAGCCATAAGTACATGAAGTAATATAATGGGTAGTAAGTAAACGAACCAGAAAGAAATCGAGGACTTTTTTAGATATTAAATATTTGATTTTGTTTATGAACATATTTGATTATGTATGGCTATATTTATCATTTAATTTAATTACTTATTTAAACGAAGGATGTCTACTGTGAGGCTGCGCTTACCTTAAGTTTAAATCCTATCTAAATTCATTAGCCACTGTTGTTATTGCTCGTGATTAATTAGACCAACTTGGCAACCTCGTTTCAGACATAATGGACAGAAAAAGTGTATTAAACGAACTGTATTTTGCTTCCCCTCATTCTCTCGCATCATAAGTTGTTGTTCTTGACAGCTTCAATATGGCGGTGTCTTGAAAACCTAGTAAGCTGCCTACCTAGACAGCATTTTGGGCACCAGAGGTGTTAAACACTACACTAGATTTTCAGGCACATCATCTTGTAAAAAAGCTGTCCATGACAATGTCAGGGCATGTCATTTGAAGGCAAAGGTCATGGAGGTCTTAGGCTTAAACACAGTGTTGAATAACTGTTTATTCCCATGAAGTGTGTGTGTGTTGGATGTTGCTGGTGTTAACCTGACACTCATATGCAGAGGCAACAGTAAACATGAGCTTTCCAGTGTTGTTGTCAAGCTTCCTGTTACCTACTAGGTGGTAAAGAAGCCATTCCATTTGCAGTAATGGATTATTAATAACCATCTGAGAGCCGGACACATCACTCTGTCTTCAAAGACATTTCGGTGGCAGCGATTGCATCTCCGGCCATTGAGTTGATATGACTCAGCTTTTCAGACTCATTTTTAGTAGAGGCTTGACAACTTCAATTGTTGCTCTGTGAAAAATGGCCCTACCGAATTTGAGTACAATATTTAGGGGCAGAAAGCATATAAATGGTGCATCTTGACCATTAACTGGTGGGATCAAAGTAGGCATAACCATATTATATGTTGTTAATGACATTAGTTCTAGTAAAACCCATGCATGGTGTCTTCAAGAGGGTTCTTCAAATTGGATTCCTCTTATCTCGCCGGTGCAGTTCGTTGCAAATACAACTTTCATGTTATCTGTTAGGATGCAAAATGCATTATATCTCTTTTTCCTTGTATCTTTTGGGGTCCTCCCTGTTCTTTTTGGGGCTCTTGATCCAGTTATCAACAGGTTACATCAAGCATGGGCATGAAATGCAAACTTCAAGTTGCAAAATGTTCCAGAATGTGCTTTTAAAAAGTTAGCCTGTACTAACTATTGCAATAAGACATTTTGAAATAGCACAATTGCTAAGTTTTTTGTAAATGAACGCTAACTTTTTAGTTGAAGCATTTGTTGCAGTTGCTGTTTTTTCTGCTGATTCTGATTTTGTTTAGTTATGCTTCACAATTGAACAAAGGGCTGTTTAGAGTCAAAGGCTTGTTGCTGCATAGCAGGCCTATTAAACTTAAGCGTGTAACTCATCCTGCACTGTTGGTGCTATAGACAAGAATGATACCTCAAATTATGTGGATATCTGAATATATTTGTACAGTTACTTTTCTAAGTGATAGGGCTTATGCCTGGTGGATGATAGAGCAAAAATTTTATTTAAGTGGATACCTAGGCCATATCCAGGGACCAGAATATCATAGAGACCTGGCAATGGGCACTTTAGATTTAGGGCCAGTAAGCAACCACCCAAAATACAGTGGTGTGTAAAAGTGTTTGCCCCCTTCCTGATTTCTTATTTTTTTGCATGTTTGTCACACTTAAATGTTTCAGATCATCAAACAAGTTTAAATATTAGTCAAAGATAACACAAGTAAACACAAAGTGCAGTTTTTAAATGAAGGTTGTTATTATTAAGGGAAAACAAAATCCAAACCTACATGGCCCTGTGTGAAAAAGTGTTTGCCCCACCTGTTAAAACATAACTTAACTGTGGTTTATCACAACTGAGTTCAATTTCTCTAGCCACACCCAGGCCTGATTACTGCCACACCTGTTCTCAATCAAGAAATCACTTAAATAGGACCTGCCTGACAAAGTGAAGTAGACCAAAAGATCTTCAAAAGCTAGACATCATGCCGAGATCCAAAGAAATTCAGGAACAAATGAGAAAGAAAGTAATTGAGATCTATCAGTCTGGAAAAGGTTATAAAGCCATTTCTAAAGCTTTGGGACTCCAGAGAACCACAGTGAGAGCCATTATCCACAAATGGCGAAAACATGGAACCTTGGTGGTGAACCTTCCCAGGAGTGGCCAGCCGACCAAATTTACCCCAAGAGCGCAGCGACGACTCATCCAAGAGGTCACAAAAGACCCCACAACAACATCCAAAGAACTGCAGGCCTCACTTGCCTCAGTTAAGGTCAGTGTTCAGACTCCACCATAAGAAAGAGACTGGGCAAAAATGGCCTGCATGGCAGAGTTCCAAGACGAAAACCACTGCTGAGCAAAAAGAACATTAAGGCTCGTCTCATTTTTGCCAGAAAACATCTTGATGATCCCCAAGACTTTTGGGAAAATACTCTGTGGACTGACGAGACAAAAGTTGAACTTTTTGGAAGGTGTGTGTCCCATTACATCTGGCGTAAAAGTAACACCGCATTTCAGAAAAAGAACATCATACCAACAGTAAAATATGGTGGTGGTAGTGTGATGGTCTGGGGCTGTTTTGCTGCTTCAGGACCTGGAAGACTTGCTGTGATAAATGGAACCATGAATTCTGCTGTCTACCAAAAATCCTGAAGGAGAATGTCCGGCCATCTGTTCGTGACCTCAAGCTGAAGCGAACTTGGGTTCTGCAGCAGGACAATGATCCAAAACACACCAGCAAGTCCACCTCTGAATGGCTGAAGAAAAACAAAATTAAGACTTTGGAGTGGCCTAGTCAAAGTCCTGACCTGAATCCTATTGAGATGCTGTGGCATGACCTTAAAAAGGCAGTTCATGCTCGAAAACCCTCCAATGTGGCTGAATTACAACAATTCTGCAAAGATGAGTGGGCCAAAATTCCTCTACAGCGCTGTAAAAGACTCATTGCAAGTTATCGCAAACGCTTGATTGCAGTTGTTGCTGCTAAGGGTGGCCCAACCAGTTATTAGGTTTAGGGGGCAGTCACTTTTTCACACAGGGCCATGTAGGTTTGGATTTTGTTTTCCCTTAATAATGACAACCTTCATTTAAAAACTGCATTTTGTGTTTACTTGTGTTATCTTTGACTAATATTTAAACTTGTTTGATGATCTGAAACATTTAAGTGTGATAAACATGCAAAAAATAAGAAATCAGGAAGGGGGCAAACACTTTTTCACACCACTGTACCCTCTCAATTTCATAGCAATGTGCTAAAATCCTCGGAACACCTTAGTAACTAGGGGTCGACCAGTATGTTTTTTGTTTTGTTTGGTTTTTTTTAGGGCCGATACCAATAATGATTATTAGTAATCAAGGAGACCGATAAACAATATTTGGGGCCGATATACATTGCAGTAAACATCACAATTTTAAATCAACAGTCAAAAAGTATCTTAAGAACTGGGCAAGAATGAAGACATTGTGGCCCAAAGATAACCAATGTAGTGGATATGGGGGATCTTCTACGGTTTATATAAATAGGAAATATAAAGGGGCTGACTATCAAATAATGGAAATGTTTTTCATTATAAGTAACTCTTAATTTCAAAGTTTTGGTTGTCTTTCTTGCCATCCATGCCATCCATGCCTGATGTTATCTCTGATTAATTTTCACAAAATTTAAACAAAGATCTCTGTTTATTATCAATAGGCTCAAAACATATTAATTATTAATGCTAGTTTTGATGGGAAAAAAGTAGTTTCTAGTCTAAAGGCGCACTAGGACCATGATAAATTGTGCTGTCACAAACCTTGCTTAGCTGAACCGTTGGAGTCATATCAGACACATGAAGATTGTTTCTGCTTCATTTTCATTTTCTGCAGTGTATTTTAGCAAACGGTGCCGGTATCCATCTATATTGCTGCTCACTGTATTTTTTTTCTGCTACAGTCTTCTGTCGTTAAAATAACCGCATCTGTAGCTCTATTATGCGGCGCTTCATGTCGCGGGCCGGTGGAGAGAGACAACGAGTGCAGTCAGACAAAATAACAGTTCCGATAATTAGAACAATTATGAATATATTATTATTAGTAACCACATAGCAATGTTCCAGAAACCACACAAAACACCCTAGCATCATGGTTATTTTCGCAAAGGCAAGCGCCACACATTTTCTTCAGAGAAAAAAAAGTTTAAATATAATTTTTTTCAACACGAAGCAAAATTTACCGGTTTCTTTGCAGTCCTGCTGTTAACTTAATTTTTAAACAACTTAAAAGTATGTGACACTAAAGCAACAGTGAGAACTGGTGTAATTACAGTGCTAGGCGTTCATGTGTTGTTTGTTTTAGTGTAGGGTAGTTAGTAGGTGGCGATAATCGACAAGCAATTTTACCCCAGTACAACAGGTGGCAGAAAGCACCTTTCAGCTGGTCTGCCCTTCACACATCATGGATGAGAAGAACTAGGCCTACTTGACAAGTTTGCAAAACAATCATGAAATCGCAATACGAAAGACAAGCAAGCGATTTCTCGAACGACCTGATCAAAAAAGAAAACGGATTTCTCGACAAGCTGCAGCAGTGATGACGAGGTTGTTGTTGATTTTCTCAACGAGAAAGAAAACATTCTAACACTTCATAAACTATTTTAATACACCTGCTGGACAAGTTAACTGACAGTATTATTATGCAGACAGTCTAGGGGGTGATTAGAATCAAATGTAAAAAAATTATAATATTAAAGGTTGACATGTTATCAGTCGCAACAATACTGATTATATGCCACTGCCATGTATACTGTGTTTATTTGTTTTAGGTGCATATGTTTAAAATCTCTGCGTAATACATACACTGTTAAAACAAAAGTTGTCAATTGGAACAATACTGATTGGATCTTATTTTTACCATGTACATCTACATACTTGTGTAAGGCTATTTATTTGCTCATAACCCTGTATGTTACAAGTTAGCCAAAAAATAACGACATCTAAACACAAAACCAATTTTCAGTCTGGCCCTTTAGGCTATTAGATACCTTATAATGGCAGCACAGCTGTAAATGACTTAATGATAGCACAGCAGTAACAATGACATAATTGTGTGGCGAAACCACCACATTTTTGGTGCAATATGTATTATGTTAGAGATATAAGAGAACTTGTATAAGATAAAATGCATCAATATGGAATACATTATAAAGACAATCCACGAAAGATCTGAGTTTTCTTAATGGGGATGCAAAGCAGAAATGCAGCAACATATGTTACGAGAACTCATGAGAAAAAAGTTTCTGTTTTTAAGCCATTTGGTGCAAATAAAATGTACGTCCTCATTGCTGGTTCAGGATTTCTTTCCTCAAGTTAATTAAGTGTTTAATGTTGGTGGTCAAAACAGCTTTCTGTGCTTTAGCGCCAACAGTTGTACTGGTTTTGGTTACTGCAGCGGCTCCTGACACGTGAGCCAAAGCTCATATTTTTTTGGTCAGGACATCTCCTTGCTGGGAGAAGAACAAAAATCAGCACAAAAAAATAAAAATACAAAATAAACCTTGCTTTATCAGCATGCGAATGTTCACTCCTGGTATGAATGGCTTCATAGGAATCCATTGTTTCTATTCGGAATGTTAATCATGGCTAGAAATTGCGGTGAAAATTTGCATTTGATGTGCAAAGGCCTTTAGTGTGTTCTTGGAAAATGGCAAAGAACTGGAATTTTGTTGCTTTGTCTCCACAAATATCCACTGTATGTTATTTTGCTTGCACTAAACTCATGTGGGTCTCTTTTCGTAGAGCCTAGCCCAGCTAGAGATCCTGTGCAAGCAGCTATACGAGACCACAGACACCACCACGCGTCTGCAGGCGGAGAAAGCTCTGGTGGAGTTCACCAACAGTCCGGACTGCCTGAGTAAATGCCAGCTGTTGTTGGAGAGAGGAAGTGTAAGAATTAACCCTTTTGGGAACTGTGAAGATCAAGATATCTGGAATGATCTATCATCAATGTTCACAAAAATCCCTGTTCTTCCTCCATTTGTTTTAGTTCAGCAACTACTTGGAAATGGAACTATGCTTCCATTTTCCTGCAGTGCAAATTGCTAACCTGACACTGTGTTTGTGGAATCTTTACAGTCCTCGTACTCGCAGTTGTTGGCTGCAACGTGTCTCTCCAAGTTGGTATCGCGTACAAGCAATCCACTTCCCCTGGAGCAACGCATTGACATTCGTAAGTTTAAAAGATGACAGGGACTTAAACTTGATCTTGAGTTTTAGCAGTTTTAACTTATTTAAAATAATAGTACATCCAAAAATTTTCATTCTGTCATTTACTCACCCTTGCGTTGTGTCAAACTAATCTGACTTTCTTTATTATGAAGAACACAAAAAACGGCCTCTCATGAACTCGCAAGGGACGTCAAGATTCTCGCTGAAAAATGACTTAAATTTCAGGTTGTTTTTCACCTAAACCTTTTGGATGCCTTCAGAAGACTATGAATATAGCGCAGGAGTTGCATGGACAACTATTATGATACTTTTGGGGTTTTTTAGCTTTAAAGTGAGGCACAATCCACTGCTATTATACTGAAGAAATAAAAAATAAAAAAAACACTGCGATATTCATTAAAACATTTCTTTTTGTGTTCTGCATAATAAAGTCATACAGGTTTGGTCCACGATCTCATATTTTATTGGATTGTGCTGGTTTTAATTCCTCCAGGAAATAGTTTTATGTAGCTGATACTTTTGAAAAGATTTTTGACAAAGTCCGGCCTGATTGTGATACATTTTTCACAATGTTTCACAGGAAATTATGTTCTTAATTATCTGGCAACCCGGCCAAAGCTTGCTGCCTTTGTGACACAAGCCCTGATCCAGCTCTATGCCAGAATTACCAAGCTTGGCTGGTTCGACTGCCAAAAGGAAGATTACATCTTCAGGAATGTCATCGTCGATGTGACAAGATTCCTGCAAGTAAGATCATTTATAAAGTATTCTTTAAAGAAAATAATATAATGCACAAATTACTTATTCCGAAAATATTTTCTTGCTTTGTCCTGTTGCATTTATAAGCTAGGAAGAGATGCCAGATAATGCAGTATATGTCCAAAAAAGAAAATGGACTGAAAATCTTGGCAGACTATTTTAAAAACACTTTTACATAAATATGAACTTATTCACGCACAGTGATCAAGGTTCAGTTGGATATAATGGTGACTACAACTGATGCTGGATGATATTTTGCCAGATAAAGAGGCTGCATATAAAAATGATGAGACACCCACATCTTTGCTCTATGATATATTTGATGGAATTCTCATAAATGGCTCAAATTTCTGGAAGACATTGAATGCAATGCAGATGCAAATTCAGTCTGCAGTTTCCTTGTTGTGCACTCACAATGCGGTACATAATACAAATGCCCTGTTGGCATTTACATTTCAGTGTACAACAAAGTACAATGTCTGTAAAATTTCAAATGCAAGGTCCGTTGTTTTTAACCTCTCAATCACCAGTAGCAATATACATTGTATGTCTTTTGTGCTTTGTTGTGTATTCTTATGCACTTGTTGTGGGCTAAATGTGGTTGTAATATCCAAAAGATAAATGTAGATAAAATCATCTTTAATTTTTGGTTTCAGTTTTCAACCTGGTGTGTTTCAGTTTCAGACAAATCTTTTCATTACATACTCTATTGATGTATTTGTTGATGAATTATGATCTTGATCCATGTTTGAATGCCTAATTTGTACTAATGTACTAGAAGTCACTTGAAAGTATTGAAACATCTACTTTGTATTTCAGGATAGTGTTGAACATTGCATCATAGGAGTCACAATTCTTTCCCAGTTAACCAATGAGGTTAACCAAGTAAGTTTTTACATTCTTTTCAGTGAGACTTTCAACTTCTCACCCAAAAGGAGTTTTACAAATGTTCAAAGATGCTTAAAAATGGATAACAGATTTCTTAAACTCTCCTTTTGTTTCTCCAGGCAGATTCAACACATCCGCTTACAAAACACAGGAAGATTGCCTCGTCATTTCGAGATTCCTCTTTGTTTGACATCTTCACCCTTTCCTGCAACCTCCTCAAGCAGGTGAGAATTATGCTCAATGGTGACTCCTCATAGACCATTCAGAAAAGCTGTAGTAGGCCTGTATTCTGATTTTCAACTGCTCAACCAGCTTGCAACATTTTATAAAGGGCTCAGATGTGTTCAGTCACTGAATTCTTCTGTATGTTTCCAGGCATCTGGGAAGAACTTGAATCTAAATGATGAGAGCCAGCATGGGCTGCTCATGCAGCTACTTAAACTGGCCCACAATTGCCTCAACTTTGATTTCATCGGTACATCCACCGATGAGTCCTCAGACGATCTGTGCACTGTCCAGATCCCCACCAGCTGGAGATCAGGTGAGCTTAGTGAATGAACAGTTAACAAATGGTGTTTTTTCTACTTGGGTCTCATGTTTTGTTACTGTGTCCTGAAATATCTGGGAATTTTAAGATTGTGATCAGACCAGGCATTGAAGAGTCATGAAAATGAGTATCTTTAAGGATTAGTTCACCCAAAAAATAAAATTCTCATCATTTACTCACCCTCATGCCATCCCAGATGTGTCTGACTTTCTTGCTTCTGCTGAAGACAAACAAAGATTTTTAGAAGAATATCTCAGGTCAGTAGTTCTATACAATGCAAGTGAATGGGGTCCAAAACTTTGAAGCAGAAAGGCAGCATAAAACTAATCCATAAGACTCCAGTGGTTTAATCCATGTCTTCTGAAGCAATCTAATCGGTTTTGGGTGAGAACAGACCAAAATCGAACTCCTTTTTCACTTTACATCTTGTCAGTGCAGTCTCTTGGCAGGATCATGATTTCAAGTTTGATTGCACTTCCTACTGCTTGACGCATGCGCAGAATGCTAGATGGCGCTAGGAAGTATAATCGAGCTTGAAATCATGATCACCAAGGAGACTGCAGATTTCAAAATATAGTAAAAAAGGAGTTGTATTTTGGTCTGTCCTCACCCAAAATCAATTAGATCACTTCTGAAGACATGGATTAAACCACTGGAGTCTAATGGGGTGCTTTTGTACTGCCTTTATGTGCTTTTTGGAGCTTCAAAGTTTTTGGCCAACTATTCCTTTCAGAAGTTGTTGAAATTTCTATAGTAAATGTAACTTTTTTTCTAGTCCCAAACATCTTTTTCTGTTAAATGTTTTTTTTTTTTTTAGGGTTGACTTTTTTCATGTCAGGCAAAATATTAGCCTCAGTCACCATTCACTTTCATTATTTGTTAAAAATGGTAAGTAACTAACTTAGGCAAACATTTTGCCTAATATCGTTTTGTGTTCCTTGGAAGAAAGTAATCTGTGTTTGGAACAACAGGAGAGTAAATGATGACAGATTTTCCATTTTTGGGTGAACTAACCCTTTAATTCCAAATATTGGCACCTGACATACAAATGGAAATAAAATCTTTTTTTTTCTTTTCAATCCTTATCGAATAATCATGAACAACTGGAAAGATCATGAAAATGTATTAGTCAAAAAGTGTGGGAACCCTGAAGTATTGAAATAGTAGGCCTGTTATCTATTACACTTTTGATCGTTTTGAAGGACGTGGATACAAAAAGCTTGTGAAAGTTGTTCAAGTTTTGTGCTTATTAATCATACTTAGCTTTTTTCTCATTTGCAGCCTTTTTGGATTCCTCAACATTGCAGCTGTTTTTTGATTTGTATCATTCCATCCCTCCCTCACTGTCTCCCTTGGTGAGTGCCAGATAAACAGCCTAATGTGCATGTCAAGATAAACAACACCATTCAAGCGTCACAGATACTGTTTGACTCTTCCCTAGTGGTGTGAGCTGTTCAGAGTTAAATGTGCTGCTCATTTGTTTTTCCTTCAGGTTTTGTCTTGTCTAGTCCAAATAGCATCTGTCAGGAGGTCTCTCTTCAACAATGCAGAGAGAGCAAAGTTCCTCTCCCATTTAGTTGATGGTGTGAAGAGAATATTGGAGAACCCTCAAGTATGTGTACTTGTTAAGTGCCTTTTAAGATAACATCAAAAATATTAGGAAGAAAAACCCTTAAACATTGTAACATACTGCTCAATATATCATTAACATGAAAATTAGCCCTTTAAAATGTGAAGGCATTTTTTTTAAAATAAAAAATAAGAAATATTGGTAAAACTTTACAGTAAGGTTATTTTTTTCCCTTTTTTACATTAATGCATTAACCCCCCTCCTTATTAGTATAGTTAACAATAAACAAGAGTTCATGTTAATTTAAAATGCATTAACTAATGTTAACATATACAACTTTGAATTTTAAAAATGTATTAGTATGTTTAAATTAGCATTAACCAGGATTAATTATTGCTGAAAAGTATTGTTCTTTTGATATTTGAAATAAGCCATATAGTTAATGTAAACACACACAACCTTATTCTAAAATATTACTCATATTTATAAGAAGCAAAAATATAATATTAAAGAAACATGGAGAAAAAAAAACTATTTTAGACCATTAAGATGTTTTGCATTGACATTATTTTCATAACTATTACAATACTTCACAATTTAAATATGCCATTATTTTCATGCATTACAGTAAATCGAAGGAGACTTTTCCCATTATAGTACTGAGGACGGAGGTGAAGGTTCATGTGCTTGATGCTTACAATGCAAAACATTGTAATGGTGCTAGAAAGGCTTATTTTCCTTTTATGTAATTATATATATATATATATATATATGAACTGGGCAGGTTTCGTGAGTGACACTTTACAATAAAGTTATATTTTTTAACATTACTTAATGCATTAGGTTTCAATGAACAGTTAGTTTTTACAGCATTTATTAATCTTTGTTAATGTTTATTTATCTAAATACTGTTGTTCATTGTTCATGTTGGTTCATAATGTATTAACTAATGTTAATATTTACACTTTTTAATGCTAAAATGTATTGGTAAATGTAGAAATTAACATTAACCAAGATTAATAAATGCTGTAAAAGTATTGTTCATTGTTAGTTTATAACTTTCGCATTAACTAATTTTAACGAATACAACCTTATTGTTAAGTGTTACTGTTTATGTAAGATTGACATCTGTAGTTATTTAGGTAATAGCATTTACGTTGTTTCTATCCTGATTTGGTTTTATAGAGTTTGTCGGACCCAAACAACTACCATGAGTTCTGCCGCCTGCTGGCTCGACTCAAGAGTAACTATCAGCTGGGAGAGCTTGTTAAAGTAGAGAACTACCCCGAGGTCATAAGATTGATCGCTAACTTCACCGTAACTAGTCTGCAGGTGAGTCAAACTTTTCATGCTAAACACAGAGCTGACGACTTTTCTGTTTTGTATTCAGTCATGTTTGCAATTGTTACAGAAGCTAAAACCAACCAGTAGCCAATTACTTGTCAAGTTGCTGCTGAAATGTAAATAAATTTAAAATTATGTAAAAATGGGCTCTGTAAAGACTGATGATAATAACTTTGATGTCTCACAGCACTGGGAGTTTGCCCCCAACAGTGTGCACTATCTTCTGAGTTTGTGGCAACGACTGGCAGCCTCTGTCCCCTATGTGAAGGCCACAGAGCCCCACATGCTAGAGACCTACACCCCCGAGGTGACCAAGGCCTACATCACATCTCGCCTAGAGTCCGTGCACATCATTTTGAGGTAGAGTGAGTTCTTAAGTAGAGGTGAAATCACAGTAGTTGACTTGCAATGCAGCTTGTATGCATGCATACATATACATTAAACCACATCAATACAATGCAACCATTAAAGTATAAAACATTTGCAAACAGTTCTTCCCAACAAAACTTGTCACACAAAGTGTGATGCCGAATTTGCTGAAGAAATGAATAACGTGGCAAAAAAAAAAAAAGAATGGCGATCAATGCACTATAATTTTCCCGACTCAAGGTGAACGATTTAAAAGAGATGCATTCATTGCATTTTATAACCTTTGGAATATTTGGACTTGGTGAATAGGTTTTAGCAATTAGTTTGGTGTAAATTTATGTAATAGATTGAGAACATCTCAACTAAAACTTTAACGGAAGGTACTAAAGACGGGGACAATTGGTACCTGTGGTATTGACCAGATGTTATATTAATGTTATGTCTGGTCTACATAGGGATGGTCTTGAAGACCCCTTGGATGATGCAGGCTTAGTGCAACAACAGTTGGATCAGCTTTCCACTATCGGGCGATGCGAGTATGAGAAGACTTGTGCCCTCCTGGTCCAGCTCTTCGATCAGTCCGCTCAGTCCTACCAGGAGCTGCTGCAGTCCACCAACTCCAGCACGATGGACATAGCAGTGCAGGAGGGTGAGCATAAAGCACATGTTAAGAGTCCTCACCTATCAGAATACACAAATTCTGATAGTATACTTACTTTATGTTTTTGTCCAGGTCGTTTGACATGGCTGGTGTACATCATTGGTGCAGTAATTGGAGGAAGAGTGTCCTTCGCCAGCACAGATGAGCAGGATGCCATGGATGGAGAGCTTGTGTGTCGGTGAGGAATCATCTGGACATACTGGCTAGTTGTTATGCTTCAAATATCAAACATATTTTGATTAATCAGATAGATCTGACTCAACCCATGGTAAAAAATACTCAATATACACTGGCGGCCAAAAGTTTGGAATAATGCACAGATTTTGCTGTTTCGGAAAGGAAATTGGTACTTGAATTCACCAAAGTGGCATTCAACTGATCACAAAGTATAGTCAGGACATTACTGATTTAAAAAACAGCACCATCACTATTTGAAAAAATGTCAGTTTTGATCAAGTCTAGACAGGCCCCATTTCCAGCAGCCATCACTCCAACACCTTATCCTTGAGTAATCATGCTAAATTGATAATGTGGTACTAGACAATCACTTGCCATTATATCAAACACTGCTGAAAGCTATTTGGTTCATTAAATGAAGCTTAACATTGTCTTTGTGTTTGTTTTTGAGTTGCCACAGTATGAAATAGACTGGCATGTCTTATGGTCAATATTAGGTTAAAAAAAAATGGCAAAAAAGAAACAGCTTTCTCTAGAAACTCATCAGTCAATCAATGTTTTGAGGAATGAAGGTTATACAATGCTTGAAATTGCCAAAAGAACTGAAGATTTCATACAAAGGTGTACACTACAATCTTCAAAGACAAAGGACAACTGGCTCTAACAAGGACAGAAAGAGATGTGGAAGGCCAGATGTACAACTAAACAAGAAGATAAGTACATCAGAGTCCCTAGTTTGAGAAATAGACACCTCACATGTCCTCAGCTGACAGCTTCATTGAATTCAACCTGCTCAACACCAGTTTCATGTACAACAGTAAAGAGAAGGCTCAGGGGTGCAGGCCTTATGGAAAGAATTGCAAAGAAATAGCCACTTTTGAAACAGAAAATCAAAAAGAAAAGGTTAGAGTGGGCAAAGAAACACAGACATTGGACAACAGATAATTGGAAAAGAGTGTTATGGATCTTAATCCCATTGAAATTTTGTGGGATCAGCTAGACTGTAAGGTGCATGAGAAGTGCCCGACAAGACAGCCACATCTATGGCAAGTGCTACAGGAAGCGTGGGGTGAAATGTCACCTGAGTATCTGGACAAACTGACAGCTAGAATGCCAAAGATCTGCAAAGCTGTCATTGCATCACATGGAGGATTTTATGATGAGAACTCTTTGAAGTAGTTTAAAAAAATTAAAAAAAAAAAATGTCTAATTATAATAGTAATTTTTCACGTTATTATTGTCCTGACTATACATTGTGATCAGTTGAATGCCACTTTGGTGAATAAAAGTACCAAGTTCTTTCTATAAGAGCAAAATCTGTACATTATTCCAAACTTTTGGCCACCAGTGTAATTCGAAGTTGAAATTGAAATACAGCGGGTTTTTGCATAGTCGAGCTATTGTCTTCATCTGTCTGTCCAAGTATACTTGACACACCAAATAATAGAATATTTGGAGGACGTGTTAAATTCATGTCGCACATCACTTCTGTCTTTTGGAGCATGTGCACAACGGCAAGGCAAATTGTGGTCCAATTAACATGTATACATGCTGGACGAAGCTAAGCTACTATCACAATGACTGTTTACATGGACACCAGAAAGCGGTGTATTGTGAGAGCAGCATTCTCGTTTACATTCACTCTATAAGCGCCGTACTCTACTCCCGTATACATGTGGCTCAGTCAGTAAACAGCTTCTCCACAGCAACATAATTTCCTCACGATGCTTGTGTAAATAACAAACATGGTATCCAAGGAAGACTTTGCCCTTTTATTCTCTGTTGCTTCACATTATTTACAGATATTCCAGAGTTGTTGTTGTGTTTGTTTCCTTCACTTTCTATCACAACCTGCACACGAATTGCACTGCAATAGAGGGGTTACCCTCTTATGTTGAACTCCGGGATTCCCCCAATGTATGAGCGCATAAACGCGAATGTGAGGACAGTCGATATTTGAACTTTTTGTTATCCGGTCTGTTCATGCACATTCGCACTCTTCAAACACCCATCAGAACCACGCTTCTGTGTCTACATGGCCACATTTAGCCACGTTCTCCGGGAGAAACCCATGTTGGTTAAACCGCTTTCCCTTAAGCGGCATAAGGAAATCAGCATTCTTGTTTACACGTTTCAGAAAGTCACTTTTTGCAAAAACCCTCGAATAAACTGTTTTCTTAAGTGCATGTAAACATCATCAGGTCTGTTAGTCCAAATTTACAAAAAATTTATTTGGTGCTTTAATTAAATTGTTTTCTTTCGGACTGAAGCATTTACATGACGTTTTAAAAAGCCAAATTATTGTTTTAGTCTGACTGAAATATATTTTGAAAGTGCTTGTAAACTTACTGATTCTAAAGCACAGCCTCTTGTGACTTATTGCTGTAATGTACATTTTGTATTTCTTAATTTTCAGAGTCTTGCAGTTGATGAACCTCACCGATTCGCGACTGGCCCAAGCAGGAAATGAGAAGCTCGATTTAGCCATGCTCAGTTTCTTTGAACAGTTCCGCAAAATCTACATCGGTGACCAGGTGCAAAAATCATCAAAGGTAATTAGAGCTAGTGCATTTGTTTGTTTTGTCTGTGCGCATGCATATAGAAAAACAAACTTCAAGATTTTAAAAGCTTGAATGCTTCCTTGTTTTTTGGACAGTAAAACAAAAAATCGGCTAGCAGTGAATTATTATTGATCACTAAGCGTTTACAGGATTTTACCTTTTGAACTCTCTGAATGGTCGTCTCTTTTGATGGTGTTGCATCTGGGCTTTGAAAAGAGACAGTTGACTCAGCAGTTGACTCAGACTGTATGCTTTGTTGTCCTTAAAACCTTTGTTTTTTCTTTATTTAGACTTTTTTTTTTATGGACCATTAAGCTTGAAAATAAACTGTTTTTTTATGTTGGAGATGAAAGCGTTTTGTCTCAACTAAGCTGCAGTTTTTTTCTTTCGCTCAGTTTCCAAACTGTGAACAGCGAACATGAACCAAAAACAATTTTAGTGATGTAGAAAGACACAATAAAACTGTTTAGTTTTGCTCTTAAAAAAATTATTAATTCTGAGCTGTCCCCATTTTCTCAACAAAATCTATTGTCCGTTATGGATTTGGGTCACCACCTTTTTGAATTATTTAATTGGATGGTTGCTTCTCTTGGCCATGTTCCTCTTGAATTAGATGTGATAAACCAATATTCTGGGCTGGCCGAATTGGTCGACATTTGGCCGTTTAGAGAGAATTTGTATAAGCCAATAAAAATGCCCATTTGGCTGATTAACAGAATTTGAAGTTCCCCTTTGTGTCAGTTTCAAAATGTACCAAGAGTGTTGTCAATGAATATTGAAATTGTATAAAAAGTGTTTACTCCCACAATTTTGTTTAGTAATGCTTCATTGTTGTACTATTATGTCTTTGTGATATATAAGTCAGAGCTTAGTCGGCTAGCCTACTCTCTAGATATTGGTATCAGCATTGGCCATTAAAAAAACAATATCGGTCAACCACTAATTTAGAATCCTTTTTTCGTAAGTTTAGCAGATAACAGGCGTAACCTGCTAAATTATAAGAGATAACAAGGAATAACAATGTTATTTTGATCCCCAGTTGTATCGCAGACTATCTGAGGTTCTTGGCCTAAATGATGAGACCATGGTACTCAGTGTTTTCATTGGAAAAATGTGAGTATATTTTGGCTCATGATATGTACAATATTAATAATAATAATAACAACTAATAAGTAATGTGTTTGATGCAGAATCACCAACCTGAAGTACTGGGGACAGTGTGAACCAATCACATCTAAGACACTACAGCTTCTCAACGACCTCTCTATTGGATATCCTTATCTACACAATGCTTGATAATATCAGCCTTGCAGTTTAAACTGATTAACCTTCATTTCATACAAGCATATAGAATGGTGTGAGATGTTGTGACACTGAATACGGTCTTGTGTGTTTCCTTAACCTCTTTTCTTACATACAGCAGTGTTAGAAAACTTGTAAAACTCAGTGCTGTCCAGTTCATGCTAAACAACCATACAGTAAGTCACCATCCTGAGCTTTCCTCTTTATAACAGTCATTTCTTTTGTCAGTTAGTATTGTAACAAACTTTCGATTTCTCATTTCTTTCATGTGACAGAGTGAGCACTTTTCTTTCCTGGGCGTGAACAATCAGGCCAACCTCAGTGACATGAGGTGTCGGACCACTTTCTACACAGCCCTGGGAAGACTTCTTATGGTTGATTTGGGTAAGAGTGTACCTTTTGCAGTTCTAAATACAGTGGGCTTTCTTAATATCAAGTTCATTTTACATTGTTCATTGTAACTACTATGTAACAAAACAATAAGAGGGTAATTTCATACATGTCTTATTAATAATTTTCCCCTAATGTCAGGGTTGACATTCCCTAATGTCATTAACATGTATAAATTATAAATCTCAGCCACTCGTTTCTAATGTTGGTTTCCTTCAGAAGGATCATCAGAGCTGTAGGTGCTACACACAGTCAAAGATTTTGTGAACTTTCACACATTTTCTTCAAATTGTACTTGTTGTGTTAGTTTAGTTGATGTGGTAACATGGACAGCCATATGATAATGTATTCATCTGCCTGGCATTAGAACATTTTTGCAACATAGTTTCAATAAATGCAATTAGCTTTGGACTGGCAAGAAAGTTTTGGGTTCTGAAAGTTACTGTATGTTTTCATAGTACATCAAGCTCTTTTGTATAAAAAGAACATTCTCATGATATGACCCCTTTTTAATATATTAAGCATATCAACCTATCAGTTTAAAGAACACTTTATGTTATGCTCTGTCATGTCTTTGACAGGAGAGGACGAGGACCAGTTTGAGCAGTTCATGCTTCCTCTCACTGCAGCATTTGAGGCCATTGCTCAGATGTTCAGCACCAACACCTTCAATGAACAAGAAGCAAAAGTGAGATATCATCTTCTTAATCGTATAACACCACCTCAAAATGTCATGCAGCATTTCTGAAATACTCCGAATATGTTTTGTTTACCCATTCAAAACTGACCTTCATGATGTGCCCAGTATTTACTTGTGTAGATCTTTGAGACAATGTTTTTTTTTTCTCTGTTTCCATTCAGAGGACTTTAGTAGGACTGGTGAGAGATCTGAGGGGAATTGCCTTTGCCTTCAATGCCAAGACCAGCTTTATGATGCTATTTGACTGGATGTATCCATTACAGCTTCCTTGCATTATGCTCTTTTTTTACATTTATTCTAATTTAATGTAAAACAAAACTACAAATGTTTTGAGTAAAATGATACAAATATAGATTTCTCAAAGCCAAATTGCCTTTTTAGATTGAGATGGGATGCTAATTTCAAAATCTTCCTTAACAGACATGTCTCTGCACAGTTACCCATCTTATATTCCCATCTTACAGAGGGCAATAGAGCTCTGGTACCATATACCTGCCTGCACCACACCGGTCCTCAAACTCATGGCTGAGCTCGTCCACAACAGGTACAAAATCAGTAGTACATCTTCAAGCAATGCATGTGCTGTGGCTCATAAGAGTGTTTTTTTCATCATTTAGGTCGCAGAGATTACAATTTGATGTGTCATCACCAAACGGCATCCTGCTGTTTAGGGAGACGAGCAAGATGATAACAACATATGGTACATTTTCTCCTTCTGACCTTGTCTTGTTTTTCTTTTACCTTTGCAAAGCAAAAGTTATAAAAAGAATATAGATAATATCATATTATATTTTCCTCACTTCAAGGGAATCGGATCCTGACGCTAGGTGAGGTGCCAAAAGATCAGGTGTATGCTTTGAAACTGAAGGGAATCTCCATATGTTTCTCCATGCTGAAAGCCGTACTAAGCGGCAACTATGTCAACTTTGGCGTCTTCCGACTGTACGGCGATGATGCTCTGGACAACTCTCTGCAGACATTTATTAAGCTGCTTTTGTCCATCCCTCACAGTGACCTGCTGGTGAGAACTGTTACTTATAGCATACTGAACCAAGCTCTGTGGCATAAAACATACTCCTGATGAAACATTCAAGTCACGTTGGAATTTTTGTGTTTACGAGATGTGAATAAGCATCACAGTATATTGTTCGTTATTGTGATAGTTGTTGCGTCATGGAAGTTGTACAACTCTTTCACTGTGTTATTATTAAGTATTTGTCCCTTTGGATTTACATCCAAAACTTAACACGCACAGAACGGCACTTGATTTTGGCTGCCACAGATGCGTTGCAAGAGATGTGAAGAATGCGAGCTGCTCTCTGAAGGCGATTTATTTGGAGGCTAGCAGAAAATCATGAGTGTGGCTGGGAACATGCAAAGACGTTAATTACACACCATCAATAGCGGTTAATTTCCTCGATTTAGGATTTGGGCGTTCGTGTCAGTAGCAAACCGTACCGAAGTTCACATGAACCATACCCAAGACCACCTTTTTAAGCACACTTGGTTGTGGTATGCAGGTGTGCATCTTATTTAGAAAAACAGCATTCGCTGCAACAAAATTAGCCTAACTTTTGGCGTCAAATGAACCCGGGTGTGCACCAAAAGTGATAGTGTGAAAACACCCTTAATAACGTAACTTTTGAGTTGTTAGTAGGTAAAAAGTGGGAAAAATATTTGACATGGTCCAACACGTTCATTTAGTTCCAACTAGAATCACTTGAACACACATTACGTTGCAAATGACTACTTCTGAAGTAGAGGGCATGAAGGTAACATTACTCTCTGTATTCAACAATGGCAACTCATACAAATGTAAATTCAGCTCTTCTTTGCAGGATTACAAGTATCAGTAATAATTTGGATTGGTTGACTTTGGTTGGGTGGTTGTTCTTGCAGGACTATCCAAAGCTTAGTCAGTCTTACTACTCTCTTCTGGAGGTGCTAACCCAAGACCATATGAACTTTATTGCCAGTCTGGAGCCTCATGTGGTCATGTATATCCTGTCCTCTATATCAGAGGGCCTCACAGCACTTGGTAAGCAGAATTCCCTCAATGTGACTGCCATCACAAACACTACACTTCATTTTTTTCCCCTCCCTCAGATGTTCCTTACAAGGGTGATGGCTGTTTAAGTTGTCAGGCTTGAGGCATAAAGCTGAAGTCCTCTTTTAGACATGTGGTGTTTGAATTATTTCCTTCTCTTACAGACACAATGGTTTGCACTGGTTGCTGCTCCAGCCTGGACCACATAGTAACTTATCTATTTAAGCAGCTGTCACGCAGCACTAAGAAAAGAGCAGCACCCATGGTCCAGGAGAGCGATCGCTTCCTTCACATAATGCAGCAGCACCCTGAGATGATTCAACAGGTGAGCTCCATCTGCAGCTTTCTTAGGCTTTTATAGCTAGCAGTGCAACTGAAGTTCTGAAATGCACAATTCTTGTTAGTATGAAATAAATGTTTAGATCATAAAAGCATTATTTGGTGTTCCACATAGTTAATGCAGTTATTAAGATTCCCTTTGAAGATTTTGTGTGTGTGTGTGTGTGTGTGTGTGTGTGCATATTTTAATATTGTCTGTATATGTAAACATTTCTGGCTCATTTTCTTTCAATGTCTTTAATTATAAGATTGCAGCACCTCTTATACTCATTTACAATTTTCATAAATCACAAAGGATTTCATACCTTTTAGCAGGTCACTGCATTTTACTATTTAATTGATTATTAGATTTATATATATATATATATAAGTTATCCCCTCTTCTCCCAATTTGGAATGCCTAATTCCCACTACTTAGTAGGTCCTCGTGGTGTCGCGGTTACCTCAATCCAGGTTGCCTCCGCTTCTGAGAATGTCAATCCGCACATCTTATCATGTGGCTCGTTGTGCACGACACCGTGGCGACTCGCAGCATGTGGAGGCTCATGCTACTCTCTGCGATCCACACACAACTTACCACGCGTCCCATTGAGAGCAAGAACCACTAATCGCGACCACGAGGAGGTTACCCCATGTGACTCTACCCTCCCTAGCAACCGGGCCAATTTGGTTGCTTAGGAGACCTGGCTGGAGTCACTCAGCACACATTGGATTCGAACTTGCGACACCAGGGGTGGTAGTCAGCGTCAGTTATCACTGAGCTACCCAGGCCCCCTATTCTGATGAATTCTTAAGAGGACCAAAGTTTGCGAAAAATGCAACAAATTCACATCCATTTGTTTATTATAAAAATGAATTTTCTTTATCTGTCATATGTTTTTACATTTTTAAAGTGTGTTACCGCTATTTAATCTGACAGAATTCTTGTCAATCTTACTTTCCAGATGCTGTCCACAGTGCTGAATATCATCATTTTTGAAGATTGTAGGAATCAGTGGTCAATGTCACGGCCATTGCTTGGCTTAATTCTACTCAATGAGAAGGTGTGATGCTCTTAAATATAAAGAGTAAATCTCAAACTATCAAGTCATTGGGGTCAGTTGAATGAGAGGCCATTTTTTTTAGCACTACATTTTGAACAGAACATTGTGTTTGTACATACAGTATTTTGCAGACTTGAGGAACAGCATTGTGAACAGCCAGCCACCAGAAAAGCAGCAAGCCATGCACTTATGCTTTGAAAATCTCATGGAAGGCATAGAGCGCAACTTACTCACAAAAAACAGAGACAGGTAATATATTTATTCTTTGAGATTTCCAACCTGTTTTGCAATTAAGCGATCAAAATCTTTCATGGATGCAGATTTGGAGTGTACTCTGATTTCTATGGAAAAGATCATGATAAAGCTTATTTAGTAATACATGCTAAGGCAAGTTTACTAATGTTACTATTTTGCATACTATTATAACAAACCCCAAATAATTGTATAGCTTGCCCCACACTGTCTGTGCTACAGACATGAATGATAAATCATGCGAATCATGCTGCTTGACGGGAGGTGTTCTATTACTTTTCTATTAGGATGTTTCGAAACCATTTTTTGGAGACAGAGTACGAGTATCGATACTTTCTATTTGGTATTTGCTGATATTATGTTTGTTAAAAAATTTGTGGTGTTGCAATTTTCAAAAACAATGCTGTGAGATTTGAGGAGAGCATGTTTATTAGGTTTCAGCAACTAAACTTTTTAACTCTCACATGGTCAAAAATGTACAGTTTTACAGAAACACGTTACATTAGTTTCACACTCATGCTAACATTGGCTATAGATTAAATTACTCTGACGTCACACCGCAGGAAACCACGTTTCCGGGTTCTTATGAGCAGCAGATGTCACTGGTGGAAATAGGCAGCGCTGCAGTTAAAATAATCTTTTAAACTGAATAGAATGTAAAAATGTATTTTAATGTTAATAAAAGTTATTATAAAGGAATATCTGTGGTTTACAGTGAAGAAAGTATGTGGGTTCTTTTCTGAAATATTGGCAAAACAAGTTTAAACTTGGTTCAGTGAGCCTGTATGATCATGTCGGACATGTAACAGGTTGATGAATACACATCCTCACATGTTTAACACACTTCTAAAGCCTAAGCAATGTGATTTATAAAAATAAAAACTACCACTAGACATGCAATATATGTCTTTACTGCTTAAATTATTAACCCACATACAATAAATAATATTCTTAAGTATGAACATTTTCCATATCAAAACTTAATAACGGCCATTTCGATTGAACAATATTATTTACTGCATTCAAAATAAATGCAAAGACATCATTTTCACAGGATGACATTTTTATTAATTTATCCTTTCACAAACAGTAGTCCATGTTCTGTGGTGGTGGAGACGGGATCTATTCCTCCCATTATATCGTATATGATGATCTTAATCATATAATCGGTAGATCATATTTGACCTCATATCTGTCACAGCGACAGCACTTTGGAAATTAAAAGCTGCCGTTTGCTATCAGTTTGCGTGATTTCTTCGTAAAAATGTTCATATCCACCAACAGCTGCTGCGGGTCAATTGTGTCTAATAGAGCAGATGCGATAACTGTGACGGTGACCTGTGAATTATCATCATTTATGTAAAATATGTGTTTTTCCTGATGCAATGATTTGGTGGAAATTTAAAGAAGCCTTAATCTCCAATAATCTGTGGAAAACTGGGTGATTCAACCCCATAAACAGCACTTTTTGGGCAGTTTCAGCACAATTTGAGGAAGCGCCCATAGACAGCAGTTCTTTTCTGGGCAACCAAAAGAACCAGGAAAGGGCAGGGTGAGCATTTGTTTGTAAAAAGTAACTTCATCTATAGGAAGAGTGGAACCGTTGTTTTTTGAAATCGCACCTTTTATGTAAATTTGGATAGTGCCTCACAAAGGGCAACGGGCGTATATCAGTGCTGCACAGATATTTTTCCCAAAACGTTCTCGTGACCCGGTAGCAACGCTTCCACGGCCCGATACTGGGTTGCAACCTGGGGGTTGGGGACCTCTGATCTACTACACACAAGAGTGCACGATGCTTCTGTTTTCAATGTATGAGCGGCCGGTTTTACACATTCACTTTGAAGTGCGCAGCACATACAGACTGTATGTTTATTTCATTACATTGCAGCCTTTGTGGTTTAATAATCACAAAAATATCACAATTTTAATTTGTGTGCTGAATTTTTACGCAGTGACAATTGTACTTCAGACTGAATCGTTTTTTGATATCGGTGCATTTTGACAAGTATGTGAGTGCGGTACCAGGACATCCCTGCTTTTCTAAGTAATCAGACTTGCGATTTTCGCCCAGCAGACAAATGCAAAACACACCACACAGATATACATTGATGGCGGGTCTCAACCCATATCTAGGGACCATATTATCATAGAGACTTGGAAATGGGCTCTTTTGACTTGGGCCAGTAAGCAACAACCTTGCAACATTCCACAACATCCCAGCAATGCCCTGGCAACCACTCCTAACACCCTATCGTTGTAATGCGACTTGCGCAGGAACAGGCACCTCACATTTTCTTTAGAAAATTAACAAATCTAGTTTTTGTTTGTTTTTGTTGTTACAGCAAACTCAGATTTATATCTCTGCTTGCAGGTTTACACAGAATCTTTCAGTATTTAGAAGAGAAGTCAATGACTCCATGAAGAATTCCACGTATGGGGTAAACAGCAACGATATGATGAGCTGACATTCCATAGAGCAGCAGGCCCTGCCCATGTGGCCCGGCCCCACCCTGTACTCCCACCCTCCCTTGGCCCGGATGCTGGGGGACCACCACTGCGCAAGCCTGCACCTCCCGCTTCCCAGTCCCTAAATAACCCCCACCACAAACTCTCTCCCCTCACACCTTTCCTTTTCCTCTCCCTCCCATCCCCTTTTTATATATACACATATAAATATATACATATTTTAAAGCCAGTTTCTAGCGGTCATTCTCCTTGACCATTCTCTTGTCATTTGGGGCTCAAAGTCCAAAGAGAGAGAGAGAGAGAGAGAGAGAGAGAGAGGGTAACGATGGGGAATGGTAGGGAATGGGTTTGGGATGGTACCAGTGTGGACTCAAGTGGGCGGAGCACGTCCGACCCGCTCAGAGGGATGAGGGGATGTGGGCGTAGTGTGTGTGTGTGTGTGTGCGCGTGTGTTTGCGTGAGTGTGTTTGAGAGCATGTCCGTGGGACGAAGGGTTTCGGATGAGCTGGTATACATAGTGCTCTGCTTTTGCCTGCCTTGTATAGAAACACATATGGAAAAAAAAAAGTGTAAATTTTTTTCATAACATTTTCAACAATGTTTATAATGATTACAATTTAAGACAAATAATGAGTGTGATTGAAAACTTTTTACAGTTTAGTAAGTTAGTGCAACTGTGCTGAAGTGTGGGTTTGTCTGTTTGGAAAGAATCATTTATATCTGGGTGACGTGGGATTGTGGCATGAGTGGTGGGATTGACGGGTGGGCGGGGCAGGGTGGGGTCACAGGTGGATCACATGTTGTACATTTTCTTTCATTTGAACCTATAGATCAAAAATAGGAGCACAGAGGATTTTGTAAATACACTATACCCCTCAGATTTTCTTGAGCAGCAACGTCTACAAGGGGTTCAAAGGGATTCCAGTGGCCTTGTTTAAAGGAATGATCTAGGTTCAATAAAAGTAAAGTGCAATCGACAGAATTTGTGGCATAATGTTGATTATCACAAGAAAATATTGTAGATTTGCCCCTTGTTATTGAAATAAAAGCAGTTTCAATGAGGCACTTAAAATGGATGTGAATGGGGCCAGTGTAGAAACGCTTAAATACACACCGTTTCAAATGTATAGCCACAAGATGTAAACATTATTTATGTTAAAGTGATTTTAGCATGATAAAATCACTTACTAACCTTATCTGTATAAAGTTATACCCAATACCAGGATTACAGGGTTTTGTTGTCATGACAACGAAGTTGTAATATTGGATATAACTTTACACAGATAAGGTCTTATCACACCATAATTACAAAAACATGTATAATGTTTGCCTCTTGTGGCTATACTTTTCAAACGGTGTGTATTTTAGCGTTTCTCAACTGGCCCCATACACTTTCATTGTAAGTGCTACACTGTAACCGCATTTGTTGCTTTTTGAAACAAAGGAGGGAAATCAACTCTATGCCACAAATGCTGTTAATTGAGCTCAACTTGTATTTAACCAAGAACATTCCTTTTAATAACCTTTGGAATATTGAAGTCAATCATTAAACAACTTGCCCTCTTTGGGCCGTCGTGACATCCCCCAGCCTGCATCGAGATCGCTTGTAGATTTTCTCATCTCTGACCTGGGAACAGTCCTAAAACAACAGCCTCAGCCTTAACTGTTGTCTATTTGGCCTCGCCCTGGTGTATAATTAATTCCGAGACCTCCGTTAAAGGAGAATACACGCTAAACTGATCCCTACCCCTTTGTCTCGGAAGGGATTGACTATGTCTTTTGTGGATTTGATTAGATAAAGTGACTTATGGTTGTGGTAACGTTGCTCGCTCCAAGCTTTCGTCAACTGCTTTTCCTGTTTTGTTTTTTTTTTACATCACAGGCTTCCGGTCTCTTGTGGCTTTATTGTTGATCTGGTGTTCTTCAGTAGTGAAGCCTCTAGAATGTTGCCGTGTCCTTAAAAAAAAAATAAAAACCCTGGTACTTCAGTCATCACAACAGAAGCGGATCACTCTCCACAGTTGTCTCTAGCTTTAACTTCTACCACTTTTTTTCCGTTTATGTACCCCCTCCCTCAGAAGGATTTGTTTTATTTTTAATAACAGAAAAAGTAATGCATCAGAATAATACAGAAACCCAAATGGAATATATTAGCAACTTGTGCTACTCAACAGATGTTGCTGCTAACTGTTTGTAAAGATCTAGCTCATCCCTTAACCAAGTCCTATACTCATGGATGGTCATTTGAGTTCTTTTCTTTCTCTTGGTTCTGATGTGAATGAGGTTTTTTTTTTTTTTGGCGAATGTGTGTTGGGTCCATTGAGTGGTAAGGTAACAGGTTGAATTGTTTGTTTGGATGTCTGCTACATATAGTGTAAGCATTGTGACTGCAAAATAAACATCATTGGTTTGTACTAGTATGTGTACATTTTTGTGACTGGCAGTCCCACATGGTTCAAGGCTAATGGTCAACATGAAACTGTGTTCACAACCCATTTTATTTCTGAGTAAAATAGGATTTTCAACAAGAAAAAAGGTAGGATGGAACTCATTTTATCTTTAAGGAAACGACTGAATCATAAAAAGTGGTTTCTATATGGCATGAGGTTTGGGAGGGGTTGAAAACTATGAGACTTCCAAGCAAGTTGATCCATTTTGATGAAATATTACCAAGACAAGCATTTGTTTACCAAAATAAATAATAAATGGTGTCCATTTTGATTTCATGTTAACTTAAGCAAGGGAATTAATGATAGGGAACTACATTAGATGAAACAGCTATTTTCAGGGAAGAGGGGGGGAACATTTTTTTGACTTTGTATTCATTACAAAAACAAGAAATCAAAACTGAACAATCCACAATGTTCTCAACTTTTAGTTGAGTACAAATGAGAAAAGTAACTTTTATTACATACATTTACACAAAGAACATTTAACTGTTGCTCCAAAACGCTCCATTTCAGGACATTCGTTTGAATTTTTTTAAGTGTACAGGAGGTCTCCTCTACACGAAGAAGGCCACTTTAAATCTGTTGGCATGATTAACTTGTATGTTTCTTCTGTTCTTTCGCTTTAGAGTTGGTATTGTAGACGACGTCATTGTAGCCTTCCCTGTTTCTCGCAATCTCTATGGCGTAAAACTGGATTCTGGTAGCTGAAATAAAAACGTTAAACATATTTTAACACAAAAACCTGCAGGCCACTCGCAGTTTTAGATGGGCAATTTAAAAAAGTGATTTAAGCAACACTTTAATGTATTATTTTTATTAGAGCACTTCTGGTGTTTTTTTTTTTTATTTATCATTCATATGATGCACTGATTAAGTTCCTCGGAAATCAACTGATTTGAGCAAACTGTGCAGATATTAGTGTCACATACCAAATATTGTGTTCTCCTCGGTGTAGTCTTTTTGACAATCAATACGTAATAATGTACCGTAGTTGAAGTCCTCTACAACACCATCAAACTGGTTACAAAAGGGCCTCCATTTCTGCAAAACAAATGAGTGAGAACCTAACTGATTCTCCATGAGAAATGCATGGCAAATATTAGACTAACTTTACAAACCTCTTTAGCCTCTGCAGATTTCAGCAGCTCTGGATCCAGAACTTGAATATTAAGATCAGGAAAAGCTTCCCTGAATTTCGTATAGATCTGGTCATCTGATTTTGTTAGTTTTAGAAGTTTTGGATCAACCGAAGAAATGAGCTGTGGATTAGAAAAATAAGCAGTCGTGAAGTTGGACATTCGAGCATTCCAAGTAACATGATAGATTTTATAAATTCCATCACTTACATTAAAGTAAATTTCTGCATGATTGTAGGCTTTCATTGCCCACATTACTTCCAACTGGGCCTAGATGGGACAAATTTGACAAGGTTGGGGATGATGACGACCCTAAAAATCTAAATTTAAATTCTCTTCTGTTCTAGTTTTCTTTTAATCCCATCAAAAGTACCGTCTGAACCTTCTTAATTTGCAAATATCAAAACATTCCCACTTACATCATTTCCATATGCCTCAGCTGGAAGAGAGAGCGCATGCGCAGCAGCAGTTGCTCCCTCTACCCCCTGTTCATTAAAAAGAGAAATATTTAAATTTAACATTTCAGCTCTCTCTTCAAATTTAATAAAGTTCATGCCATAAAAAACCAATTCATGCTATAAAAGACTACATTCGTTGACGTTCAAATCTAGGACACAACATGTTGCCTTAGCTGAGCCTAGACTTTAAGCATAATCAATTAATTTAGTAGTATTTCAAATTGAGATGAATACAGATATATGTGGTTATTATGGATATGACTTAGTATTAGTCATAGTGTTGTCATTGTGTTTTGCCAAATGCACCTAACTTGTTTGTTAGCATGCACGCTAACTAGGGAATGTAGATTTACTACTCGGGGTTCTAATCGATACAGGAAAGTAGTTATATGTAAACATCGCGTCAATAAAGTACTAATTTTGGCTGCCGCACTATTGTAAAGTGATGTGTGTTTGTTGATACTTTTAAAATAATAACTCATTCCATACCAGAGATGCAAGAACATCCACCGTGTCCATGCTGACGCCTTCCAACCCGGATGAGCTTTACGCCACATGCCATGTGATTTAAGTCAAAGCAGAGACGGGTCACTTCAACCAAGGAGCTCTGAGCACCCAACGGTCAACGGATGTAGAAAGGAAGTCCCGCCTTAGGCCGTGTGTCCACCAAAGCGTTTTTAACTGATGCCAGCGTATTTTTCTGGACGCCGAGAGTTGAACATTTTTCAACTTTGGGTAAAACGCAGCGCTCGTCACTGTCACTTTTTACCCAGCCGTCCAATCACAGTGGAGGAGGGGCGGGACAAATACCACACCGACCAACAATCACATCCTACTTGTACATGTATTCCACTACAGATTACAGAATACATGCTGTAAAATGTAATTTGTAATGTATTTCGTTAGATTACTCAAGGTCAGTAACGTATTCTAAATACTTTGGATTACTTCTTCAGCACTGGTTCACTTTTCACTTGTTTTGACTATAAAAACTCTGCCAGTACAGTAAGACAAAATACACATGTTAAAAATACATTCACTGAAAAACCTAAATATCTTATGCAGTGTTGTTTCTAAAACAAGATAAATCAAATTGATCTTGTTTTAAGGATTTTTAGATATTCCAGGAAGTAATGTGTTGCAAGTACATCATTTCGCAGATAGTTTGTGTTATCAACAAGTACTGAATGTAAAAATGTCGGCACAAGGAAGAGTACTTGCTCTGGATGAAGGGAAGGCTGAAGCGTTATTATTCATATTAATATTGTGGTAATCCGGGAATGTAATCTGTTACACACATGAATACTCAGAGACCAGCAAGCTTCTCCATTGTTGTTCAGTCGTTGTACAAGTAGGATGTGATTGTTGGTCGGTGTGGTATTTGTCCTGCCCCTCCTCCACTGTGACTGGACGGCTGGGTAAATAGTGACAGTGATGAGCGCTGCATTTTAAGTTGGACATTTTTCAACTCTCTGTGACCAGAAAAAACGGCAAGAGCGCAGCACTCAGCGCTAAGTGCCTCGTCACGCTGCTGGCTTTTTTAAATACGCGGCGCTCCCGTTGCAAACAATTGAAAAAATACGCTGGCCTCAGGAAAAAACGCTTTGGTGGACACACGGCCTAAGGCAGGACTTCCTTTCTACATCAGTTGACCGTTGGGTGCTCAGAGCTCCTTGGTTGAGCGTTCCAATTTCTCCCATTCATTTTAATAGAAGTGACTCGTCCCTTTCTGCTAAATAGTCTCTGTTTAAGTGCGTTGTGTTGTTTTTAGTCGGCTGTTCATATTGTTACAGTAGTGAAATTTATTTTGGAATAATGGAAAAAAATTTATGTGAAATATCCTTTTTTTTTTTTTAATTAAAGGAGCAATATGTAACATTAAAATCAAGCCTTTAAAATGGGTACTTCAGTCCAAATTCAAAATATTGGAGAGAGTTTTCTCCCCCTCCTCCCCAGACTGGAAGCTCACGCGGTTTGCCAGGTTGAGGACACGCAACAGGAACGAGCAAACTGACAGTGGCAAGCAACGAGCCTTACACTGTAAATTCATCAGCTGATGTATCCGTTTGCAATGTTTTTATTGTTTGCAAATTATAAACCAGCTCATGTGGATTTTTTATAACTCTGTCAATGTTAACTATGTGTATTGCTGGCTTCCATGGCTGCAGTGTACTGTGTTTGGTAATATGTGCCCGCTAACTTGTTTCAAATCTGGCAACCCGGTGGTGTCGAAATATTGTTGAGAAATGGGCAGTGGGCAGGATCTCACAAGCCAAAACACAAACAGAACTTCCGCCCCGGAACAGTCATTTCAAAGTAGAATATACTGGCTGTAGCATTGTTTTCGGAGAAGACAGTATTTCAACTTAGCATGTTTCCTAAATTTCTGATAATGATAATTTTATGGTTTAGTACAGTAAATATATAACATATTGCTCCTTTAAATAGTTTGTCCTAGAATACTTTCTAATAATAAGAGGCTTTACGCCCTCTAGTGGTTAAGACATGTTAAAACTATGTTTAATTTACGCTACCTTATTTAAATGTGTTTAGAAAATTGAACAAAATTATCATGTGCATTTCAATTTAGTAATGTGATAGAATCGTCCTAACCCTGTTTGCATAGCTTTCTCTTAAATTGCTTAAACGTCCCAAAGTCGTATATTACTTAAATGTATACAACAGCCTATTTGAAAGTCATATAGCATCATGCAACGTCTGAACAGACCAGGGACATATGCAAGGATCCTTTTTGTGGACTTCGGTTCAGCTTTCAACACCATCATCCCAGCTATACTCCAGAATAAATTACACCAACTCTCTGTTCCCATGTCTATCTGTCAGTGGATTACCAGCTTTCTGATGGACAGGCAGCAGCTTGTGAGACAGGGGAAACTCACTTCCAGCACCTGTACAATCAGCACTGGTGCCCCCCAGGGATGTGTGCTCTCCCCACTACTCTTCTCGCTCTACACCAATGACTGCATCGCCAAGGACCCCTCTGTCAAGCTCCTGAAGTTTGTAGACAACACCACTGTCATCGGCCTTATCCGAGATGACGATGAATCTGCATGCAGAAGGGAGGTTGAACAGCTGGCTGTCTGGTGCAGTCAAAACAACCTTGAGCTGAACACGCTCAAAACGGTGGAGATCATTGTGGACTTTAGGAGAAACACCCCAACATTGACCCCCCTCACCATTCTAAACAGCACTGTGGCAGCAGTGGAGTCATTCAGGTTCCTGGGCACTACCATCTCACAGGACCTGAAGTGGGAGACACACATTGACTCCACTGTGAAAAAGGCCCAGCAGAGGTTGTACTTCCTTCGCCAGCTGAGGAAATTCAACCTGCCACAGGCGCTGCTGATACAGTTCTACTCAGCAGTCATTGAGTCTGTCCTCTGCAGATCAATAACTGTCTGGTTTGGTTCAGCTACAAAATCAGACATCAGAAGACTTCAAAGGACAGTTCAGACTGCTGAGAGGATTATTAGTTGCCCCCCCCCCCTCAAGAACTGTACACTTCCAGAGTGAGGAAAAAGTCTGGAAAAATCACTCTGGACCCCATTCACCCTGCCCACTACCTTTTTGAACTGTGGCCTTCTGGCCGATGCTTCAGAGCTCTGAGCACAGGAACAGTTTTTCCCCTCATGTTATCCATCTCATGAACAGTTAAATTGCCCCAGTGAGTAGTAACTATGTGCAATACACAGTTTAGTCTTTCTTATATTTATCCAACACAACCAACCTCTTCTGCCATTTCATTCCTCTGGGGAAAAAAAAACAAAAAAACATTTGCACTGTACATAACAGATTTGTATTTGCACTGTACATAACAGATTGTATTAGACTTGCACTACCCATGTGTATGTGTGTATGTATGTTTGTGTGTGTCTCTACGTATGTGTATAACTATTTTTTTATTTTTTATTATTATCTATGTCTTGCTGCTGTTTTTGTATTGTTGTGCACTGGAAGCTCCTGTCACCAAGACAAATTCCATGTATGTGTAAGCATACTTGGCAATAAAGCTGATTCTGATAATTATCACAGACGTTTAAAGACTGAAGGGGGAATAAGCCCATTGCATGTCTCCATCCCTTCCAGTTCTACTGCATGCGCTCATGCTCAGCGCTTATGTTTGAGAGGGGGGGTTGACCGACCTATGAGGGTCAATATAAGGAGAAATATTTGCCCTATCGAGAGGAACTATGGTCCCGTCTGGAGTACTGTTGTTATACCTTTAATTTCGCTCATTACTTCGCCATTTACTGTAAAAGATGCTTCAGACGCGCGTTTCCTCCACAATGGCCGCGTCCCAATCCCTCGACAGCGTTTTTTGGGCATCATCGACGCGTTTTAAATCAGGTGACTCGGAATTCCCTATAACGGGCAAAATGCCGCCTTGGTAGGCAGCAGACCGGGTTTTGAGACACGGCCAAATGTGACAAGAGCAAATGAACGCGTAAAACACGCGATGTTCTTGAGTGGACCTTTAAAATTCTGCATCGTGGGACGTGAAGGACCGAATAAACAGCTGTTTTAGCTTCAAAGAGGTGAGCTATTTCTCCATATGTCTGGCTGGGGATGCGTGGGATTAAGAAAATTGAGCGGTCTATAAATGATCAAATTGTTTCGATTTATTTATGGTTTAGGACTCTGGTTTTGTTTTGATATTGAGTGTTGAGAGTGACTTTTTGTTAACATTTGAAGTAATTTATCATAAGCGTTTATGCATCACACTAACGTACAGATGCAAACGATCGTAGGACGCAAACGCATCATCTGAAATGTCCTATATGCTCACAAGAGTCACTGGAAGGGAACTAGAAATGTTATTTCAATTTGAAAAATGTAAAACGACGATTTAAAAAGTCAAACAAGGAAACAAATTTGCCTGTGTCCTTTTGGTTAGGCCATGTACTGCAGTAACCTTCAACAACACTATGAATAATCTGCTCTATACAGGCCTGGCCTTTACATTAATTCTTTATGAACCGACCAGCCATGAAACTAACATTATTTACATTAGACTAAATTCAGCTACACTTTGATTTTAGATATGTATTCCTTTTACATTTCCAACATAGCGTTTTGCCCAGGGGCGTAGATTCCTATGGTTATCACAATCAGGATATACATGTATGCAGAATAAATGACGCTTCACCTTATCACTTTTAAGGAGCACGACTGACCCTGAACATGAACAGATTAGACACGCCCGTTTATCACTGGAAGAATGGAGAATAAAAGAAAACGTTTATGTGTATTTTCTTTAAAGGTTCGGTTTTCATCGTCGATTTATCTTTTGTTGAAAAAGGTTGTGCATATGAGCTGACGTCACTTCTGTAACAGCTGTGAAGTATTTTTTAATCTGTAGTTTTGACTGCACCTGCTAAGCAATTTGCATGGATACATTTTGATTGAATAAGACGTGATAAAATGTGCTCATCTAAAAGTTGCTGGTTCATGTTTTAAAGGGCAGTGAAACTGAACTAAGCCCAGACAAGCTTTTAAACAGACGTGGTCCCGTCCGGAACTGGACCACGGATCGTTTCTGATGAACGCTGATGCTGTTGCACGTGCTGCTGAGTGTTGTTAAACTCATCGATGAGTTTTGCATAGGGAGCGCTTGGATGTTATCAAAATCCGTCGGAGGGTCAGATAAATTAGAGTGTTGCTTCAAATCATCCATTGTATTATATTAAATAAAGAAATTACATCGTACCGGGAGACTCTGAGAAGTGGTGGTATACAAGAAAAACTGCCGATACTCTGCAGACTAAATTAAAGAAGTGCAGGTACTGTGTACCGGTGAGTACCCGCCCACTTCAAGCACTGAGTGTCATGAAATAACACCAAACGAAGAGTAAATAAATGAAGGAACAGACTTATTGCTGCCACGCGCAAGGCGCGCGCCCTCAACAGCTGCGTCATGTAATCAGTCATCATAAGGTGACTGATTAGATTAAATTACCAGTGTTTGACTAATACCGAAAGATCTGATTCATATTTGTGAGGACTAACGATCGACTGTGCACAAAATGAACAAATAAACAAGTTATTTGCTGTCATATTTCCTCTACTAAAACAACAGACACACACTCTGATTTGAGAGCATTGATGATGTTGTGACTCTCATCATCATATGTAAGGAGCACAATGTAAGATGCTGACTGTCTAGAGATCCAGAGATGCCTTAACTCCTGATGACATGTTTCCTGCTGGCATTGAACACCTGCTATTTCCACCTGTAGCTGAATATTGATGTGCATTATTTTATATTCTCCATGATAGTGAAGATCAGGCAACAAAACAGATGAAAATAGTTTGTAGTGATGGAGATTCATGAAACTAACATACAAGTATTTAACTGAACATCTGTTTGATATTTTAAATCCAAGTAGATGGCGAATTACCTCCTTTTTCTGCACTGTTTTATTAAGATCGGATTTGCATGGAAGATCAATGTCATAGCGAAGTAGCAGAACTTAATGGAAGTGATATGTCTGAATGTTGTTATTCAATGGGATCCATATGGAGCAAAGGGTGATTTGTTGTAGAAATTATACAGCAATAAAATATGGATCACTTTCCTCGACATTAACAACCTGCAGTTTGATCTAAAAGTCTGAGAGCACTAGTGAAATGATTTTACATTTTGCCAGTTTAATACAAATGTTTTAGTTACAAATAATATTTGTATTGAAAAATTAACATGAGTTTTATCATTTCTTAATATTTTGACTTTAATGACAGCATGTGCTCAAGCTGGCAAGTTTATATGAAATGATTATTCATGTTATCCCACCATAATTTAAGAATGTTTCCAAGAGCATCTTGTGTGATTTAAAGGGACAGTTCACCCAAATTAAAATTCCTTCATCATTCACCCTCATGCCATCCCAGATGTGTATGACTCTCTTTCTTCTGCAGAACACAAATTAAGATTTTTTAAAAGAATATCTCAGGTCCAAAAAGCACATAAAGGCAGTATAAAAGTAATCCATAAGACTCCAGTGGTTCTCAACCAGGGGGTCGGGACCCACTAGGGACCTCAGTACACTTCCAGCGGGACCTCAGATCTCTTAATATTTTCTAAAATAAGGTAGATTATTGTCATTTTTATATAATTATTATAATGAAACTTACTGGAAAATGCTAAAAATGTAATATTTTCCCTCAACATCTTGCTTTTTCTTTTTTTCTTCTTCTTTTTTTTTAAGAATATACAGTTTCTGCAAGCACAAATGTATCATTTATATATCTTATAATATAAATGTCTAATTGCCTACATGGGGGGCCTTGGAGTCAAAAAGGTTGAGAACCACTGGTTTAATCCATATCTTCAGAAGTGATATGATAGGTGTTGGTGAGAAACAGATCAATATTTAAGTCCTTTTTTTTTTTTTTACTAAAAATTCTCCTTCTGTCCAATAGGTGGTGATATGCACAAAGAATGTGAATCACCAAAAAGAAAAGAAGAATGTGAAGTAAAAGTGGAGATTTATAGTAAAAAAAAAAAAAGAACTTAAATATTGATCTGTTTCTCACCCACACCTATCATATCACTTCTGAAGATATGGATTTATCCACTGGAGTCTTATGGATTACTTTTATGCTGCCTTTATGTGCTTTTTGGAGCAACAAAGTCCTGGCTACCATTCACTTTCATTGAAAGGACCAATAGAGCTGAGATCAAATTTGTATTTGTGTTCTGCAGAAGAAAGAAAGTCATTCACATCTGGGATGGCATGAGTGTGAGTAAATGATGATTTTTCATTTTTGGGAGAACTATCCCTTTAATGGAAGCAAGGAATTCTGACCTCCTGTACAAAGTTAACATGGCCAATGTCACAACTTTTGATTTATTAATGACTTAGAAATAGTGCAGAATCTTAAATAGATTTATTCAAATATTCATTTAATGTCGTAAAGTTTCAAAATCCTCAACATTTCTGGTTGTTTCCAGGTTTAAATTAGATTTTGAATCTAAGATTTTATTTCTAAGGTTGTTTCATTTTTTGACCCCACTGTATATTCTTGACTTGGACAACTGTTTTTCCTTGTTGAACCTGGACTGATAGCGTAGTTTAGGATTAAGGCATGTTGCTAATGTTGTATCCACAGAATTGGCCCAATGTTGTATTCTATTTCATATAAAAAACTGTAAAATGGACTCTACTTTTTGTGTGGAAATCCATTATAATAGAGTTCTGATTAGATACTAGCTGGCTGACTGATATTTTGTCAATTCCTGCCATTCAGATTGCAGTGAAGTGCTTGACTATGAAAGGGAACTTGGAAGCATCACAGGTTTAATCAATGAGTCTAATCTGATTGAGCAAATCCGGCAGTCAGTCTCATCGTTGGTCTGATCTTCACAGTTAGACTCACGAGTTAAACTAAGCAAGACTCTGACAAGACAGTCTTAAGCGCTGTCAAACCGAAGACACGGTTTGCAGGTTTATGACCTGAATAGCCCTTCAGTCGGAATAAAACAAAGCTTGGAAACAAGAAAAATGGCTGCTCAGACCACGTGCACCACAGTCTGCTCAGAAGTGATGGGGTGGAGTTAGGAAGGGGTTGTTTATGGGCCATGATGTGCAGCATTGTTCTAACAAGAAAGAGATTTTCAAAAGGAGGGCTTCCTCGGGCTGTTAATGTCAAGATAGAAACACAAATAAGGCCATGTAGAAGCTCCCAAGCTCCTCACCCCATCTCATGTGCTCCCGATGGAACAGAAAGGCCTCACCGAGATAATGTATCCTGTATCCATCAACACTGCCTGGAGAATTCTCGTCAGACGGAGCGTTGCCCCGGTGACACAACCGACGGGTCTGATTGGGCGTTGGCTGCTCTTGCTCTGCTGAGATAAGTGCATTTCAGTTTGGGTGGAGAGAGAAGTGGGTGGGGTCTTATAGGCAATGTGCAGAAAGAGAGAGGGAGACGGCGAGGACTGAGGAGAACAGGACATAGATGAGAGGAAGTCTGGATTTCTCAGCATAGGATTTCCTCTTCATCACAGTGCAGGAGCTGAGGTGGAATCCTGTTGTGTATCCTGTCCAAGTAATTCTGGTAATTTTAAAGCTATCCCTTCCTTAAAATTCTGTTTTATTTGATTATTTTGTTTTAATTAGTTGAGATCTATGGGATCTTTATGCTGAGTTCTGTGCAGTTTATGACTGAAATATGGAAAATAATAAAGATAACTTCTCAGTTCAAGTGAAATCACTTTATTTATTTATTTATTTATTTAGGTTAAACCAAACCAAATGTTTATTTATATCTACTGTATGTTCACAATTAATTCAAATAATTTAAAATGGTCGAGTGTGAAGCTGTCTTTTGCTTGGACAATTTCAAGAGGATTTGTGATTTTAACTGTTGGAGAGTTACAATTGTATATTTGCGTGTTTTTGTATATTTCGTTTGAATATAATAGCAACCAGATTTGAATTTGAACATAGATATAAACAATGATTTGCTTTGGTTTAACTAAAATAAAGAAAAGTAAAACAAACAAACAAAAAAGTGATTTTAGTTTAACTTAAAAAGCCAAGTTTAAATTTTTGTACTGCATATTTGAGTCATAAACTGCATAGGACTAAATATCAAGATTGCATAGCTTTCATTTAATTAAAGAAAAGGACAGATTTCAAGGAAGGGAAAGCTTCATAGTTGGACACGTGTGTGTTTGTGATTACGTTAGAAGTTTTTTTTTTTTTTTGCTTCAATGAGTGTGTGAGCGTTTACATTCATATTTTCTCACTGCTTACTCATGCACGCTAAAACTCCCTCTTTGATAGGACATAAACGCATGCTCTTGATCTCATGAGTGCACTGCCTTGCTTCCTAATTAACAATCTCTCTTTTCTGTAGTGGCCGGTTAAGAAGCATTAAAACAGATCTGAAACTTTGCTTCTTAGTAGGTATGGTAATGGATGATATATTCTGTTTTCTTAGGAGTTTGATCAGTATGCTTTATAATAGTTTATTTTTTTATACTAATAGTAATGTAGATGCTGTTCATATGTTATAAGCATATAGATATTAAGTGGATAAGTGGATCTTAAAGACCTTATTGGAGTTTTGTGGATTTTAGTTCATGTCTATTAGCTTTGTGGCCATATACGTTGACTGAGCACTTTATTAGGAACACCTGTACACCTACTTATTCATGCGATTATCTAATCAGCCAATCATGTGGCAGCAGTGCAATGCATAAAATCATTAGCTGGACCACTATAAAAATAGCGTTTTTGAGTGTGATCTGAGCTAAAGAAGCAAAATTTATCATATGATTGTTATCAGATTTTATTGCTAATTTGAAATGACTTGTTTACTCATAATATTGACCAACAGTTTTGAGGTTTCGGTCTTTCCCCATTCAAGTAGATAGGAGTTATGCTGCATCCATAGAAAATAGAGTCCCACAGGCTGACTGTAGGTGTTTGATATGTCCCTCCTCAACTTCCTGTTTTATAGGAAATGTGTCAACATATACTCATCAAGCCATGTCTTGGGGTCTTTAAAATATTGTCCAAATCCCTTTTCCACAGATTTCTGTGTATCTGATCCTTAAAATCATTGGGTCATCATTTTGATGACATTGTCTTTGCCTTTTATTTTCCATACATTTTTGCCTATTTAGAAGTCTGTCATTGAAATAAGTACATAGTGTGGTTATTTTCAGTATCAAATTCCTGCTGGAACAGCAAATGGCTCCATTTCGAGGTTACCTGTGATGCAATACAATTTAATTCTCTGCAAACTACATCATATAAAAAGAGTCTGAATATTGGTAGTGGAAGTCTAAAGTGGTATCTATAGTGGTTACGGCCCTGGTTTTGACCATACAGTAAATAACTAGCAAGTTAGTAGTGATAGACCATGCTTGCAAATTGAAATATATGTTACCCATATGTTGAAGGACTAAATGTTCCCCCAAGCATGTGAATCACTGGTAAATCAAACTTTATCAGAGCATTATGCTCAGGGACCCCCTTTTAACCAGATTGAATATGAATTACAGACAGCTTGATGCAGATGGGTCCCTTCATCTCAGATGAGAAGCCATTTACATTGTGCTCAGGGTGATCAATCTTGTCAGTAAAGAGGTGCTGAGCTTCTTTAGCACACAAAGGTCTCGCAACATCCTTCATGCATGAGTGGACCCTGACCTGAGCTGATCAGTAACCATCCTAACCAGCAGGGACGTGGATGCCTCGTGCCTCGTACAAATTATAGTAATAACATTTGGATTTTACATGTCACAATGAAAATTCTTAATGATTTAAAATATGCTTAATTTTTTTTATTCCAAATTTAACTTCTTCTCTGTGGTGAAAAATGACCCAGAGATTTCTTCATAAGATTTTCCCATAACTGTTATGTGTAAAGATGATTTATTTTTTGTGTTTCTCCCACAGCAAAGCTGACACCTTACGTGTGAGAGTCATGAGTACTCAAAACAAACTAACAAAAAAAACACTAGCAACCCAGAGTGAACTTGCCCCGAATTGGGAGCAAAAAGCTGTTTTTGCTAATAGAGCTTCATTGTCTAAAAATTTTGACCTAAAGAAATGGATTTAAAATGCCTTGAGGCTCTTGTACTCTTCTCAGAGCTTGTTTCCTAGGCAAGTGAGAGTCATGTCACAAAATATTCAGGGTTGTTGGTTCCTTGAACTTATACGAAATTGAAATGACTGTGAAAGCTAATTAGCACAGTTAGTGAGTGCCAACCCAAAACCAACTGTCTTCCGTTCCCACTTTTGCTCATTCAAATGTTTTTGATGCTAGATAGAACCTAGTCAATTCAATGGACATTGTAGCGTAGCTCCTATCTGAGATTTCTACTGGACCGTAAAGCTGGTCAAGGTGAAACTGGGTGAGCAAGTTTGATGTCACTTCCCTTCCCCCACACTAACAGGATATCGCTGCATTCAATGAATTAGCGTCTCATTTTGGAAAGACATTAGTGCACTGATCCCTTTAGTGGAAATCAGACGACTCTCCTTCATGCCTATAGACCATATTCACAGTAGCGCTATCATGGATTTTTGATGTGAATGAAAAACTAAGCTATGAGGGATCGACATACAGTCTCTTCAATGACATGCACTGTATAAAGCTATCAAAAATCTCCTAATCACATCAAATTTTCTACAACTCATGTTGTTTGGAGTTTTTTGTCTACTGAAATTTCTTAGAAAGATATGTTTTCAATATTTCATCAGCGGAACGATCCAAAAACACGTTAAACATCTGTTCAGCCTATTGAAGAGACTGTACGTCTATCCCTCACAGCCTTGTTGTCATTCCCATCAAAAATCAAAGATGGCACTGCTGTATATAAGGTCTATTCATTCTGAAAGCAGCTGTTAAAGGGATAGTTGAACCCAAAATGAAAATTCTACTATCGTTTACTCGCCCTCATTTTGTTCCAAATATATATCTTATATATCTTCTGTTAAATATCTTCTTTTGTGTAGAAGAAAGTGATATGGGTTTTTAACAACATGAGCTTAAGTAAATGATGCCAGGATTTTTATTCTTGGATGAACTGTCCTTTTAAGGTATTATGTGGTATCCTTCTACCATAAAACAAAGGATATGATTTCTGAATACAACGTGATTGCAGTTACAGATGCAACATTTTGAATAACCTTGTTATCATAATATCCTCTGGTGAATGATGAAATGTGTCTGATATCAGTGGGTGTTTTGAACACCCTCAGTGGGAGGGAAATTAAATGGATTGGCTAAATTTCAGGACTGTTCTGGTGATACAGTCTGCTAATGTCAGATGGGGTGATGTGATGTTTTATGCCCAAACAGCAACATTCAGATGGAATTCAGATGAACTGCACTGAATTTTATCAAGCTGTTTTGGAAATAACAGACAATGTCATTTTAGCTTTAATCTTTGTAATATTGTGGTCCATAATATATTATATCAAAACTTGTAGCAGAGCATACTTCAATTACATCTTTACATTTTATATAGAAAATGTGTCCAAAACTAACCACCACAATGCTGGAATGTTGTGGGTGGTTGTTAGACTGTTGCAAAATTTATACTATGAATGTAAGTGTATGGGATTTTTTCACCTGTTTTTTGTTGTTGTTGTTGTTGTTGTTGTTGTGAAAATTAAAGGGATAGTTAACCCAAAAATGGAAAATCACTCATCATTTACTCACCCTCATGCCATCTCAGATATGTATCACTTTCTTTTTTCTGCTGAACACCAACAAAGACTTTCAAAAGAATATCTCAGCTCTGTAGGTCCATACAATGCAAATGAATGGTGGTGAATCCACAAGACTCCTGTGGTTAAATCCATGTCTTAGTGATATGATAGGTGTGGGTGAGAAACAGATCAATATTGAAGTCCTTTTTAACTATAAATTATCCTCCCTGCCAAGTAGGTGGCGATATGCAAATGCAAATCTCCAAAAACAAAAGAAAGTGAAAATGGAGATTGATAGTAAAAAAAAAAAGACCTAAATATCGATCTGTTTCTCACCCACACCTATCATATCACTTCTGAAGACATGGATTAAACCATTGGAGTCGTATGGATTAATTTGATGCTGCCTTTATGTGCTTTTTGGAGCTTCAAAGTTCTGGCCACCATTCACTTGCATTGTATAGACCTAAAATTTTATGCTACATTTTTTCGTTTGTGTTCACCATAAGAAAGAAAGTCATACACATCTGGAATGGCATGAGGGTGAGTAAATGATGAGAGAATTGTCATTTTTGGGTGGACTATCCCTTTAAGGCACATAACTTATCGGTTATGTCTACAGCACAAATGTGTGATACATGCTAAAGAGTAATACTTTGGTTTAGGGGTTTGAAAAAAAACCCTAACGTTAAGTATGAGCAATAGTAATAATGCTGCTTGCATCAGCATAGCATGTCTAAATACACAGGTAAACATTGAATTTCTGCTGCCTCTTAAGATCCATAAACTAATTTGCTTCCATTTTCAATTCACATTTGCCACTTTTATGCTTTATTGCAGAACTGTGTGACTGGAACAACAAAAGACAGGGGTTTTATAGTTTGCTCCAGTTATGCAGAAGGTAATATGTGGATGTTATGATGATTTACTAAATATGCTGTTTAATTTGATGGACATTTTTGATCATTAAATTTAGTTTTATGATATGTTTTACCTTTTTAAAGGCTGATCCACTGTATTTTATTTCTGTCCCTGTAAAACCATTAAAGTATGATCAGGTGTGCTGGGTTTTTTCACTTAGTAAGAAATGAAAGGGGGCATGGGAAAGTGACAGATATGTCATCAGTTTTATTGATAATGTTAGATATAGATCTTAGATTTCATTAACAACTTGTCATTAAATCAGAGCAGTTAAATTATGACCTGTGACCTCTGATTTGGCCTACTTCTGCAGGTAGGGACAGCCCCATCCTCCCGTGGTCCTAGTGCACCTGGCTCGCCGGCCACCTCTATTGTGGTAAGTCATTTAGTTTTATAACATCAGATTTGTGCACAATAAATCATGATTTTAGCTAAATTTGGCAAAGCTTAGTCAATTAGTCCTGTGACTTCTAATTATGGTATGATTCTGGCCTGAAAGGTCAAAAGCTTTCGGTTTCAAAGATAACTAATTCCATTCTGTTATCTAGCATAAAGCACCTGCTCAATATCCCAGTTCCAAGGAACCCCACAAGGCATTTCAGAGAACAACTATTTCTTTCTCTACAATTCGAGCTGTTTTTACACTCTCTCTTTTTCCCCAAAGGCAAGAATGGACAATCAGGTTATTGGATATAAGGACTTGGCAGCCATCCCCAAAGACAAAGCCATACTTGAGGTGGAACGGCCAGATCTGATGGTGTACGAGCCACATTTCAATATCTCGGCCCTGGATCGGATAGGTCTCTCCAAAAGTAGAGAGGTTAGCAAAGCAAAGAGAATAAGGGGTGAATTCACTAAGAATGTATTGCGCCCATAAATCCCTAATAATCCCCATCTGTAAATTGGCTCTATAACTCTACTCTCTCCTCACCACCATTAGCTGGTGTGTGGTGAGCGTACTGGCACACTATGGCTGCCGTCACAACATCCAGGAGGATGCTGCACTCTAGTGGAGGTCGAGGAGAGTCCCCTGTTCACTGTGTAAAGCACTTTGAGTGTAGTGTCCGAAAAAGCACTGTATAAATGCAACATTCAATAGCATTGTTTATTTGCACATGCTGTCTGCATTGTTTTAGCCCGTTTCACTAATGGTAATCTGCAAATAAAGTAATGGTGCAAACACATTGGAAAAAATGTGTGACAAATGCAATTTGCACAGCGCAATTATCCAACATAGGGGTTGTTTGTGAGTTCTACTGTAGGTGATGGCGAATGAAGCAGACTATCGGGATCTGGCATGCTTCACTGGGAATGTACTGCATTACTCCACTGCAATCCAGACATCTGAAGTGCGCTTGACTACACCGCATGTCTTGTTATAATGCTCGTCTCCATCATTTAATCATCATTTGATGAATTACTGCTGCCATTATGTACAGAAATTAATGCACGGCATTAATTGCGGCAGGCAAATAGCACTGAATTTTGTGAATAAGGCATAGTCTAAGAAACCTTATTTATGTAGAAAGGAGGCATGTTTGTGCTTAAAAGAATGACAACAACTTAAATACAGTGGAGTGCTATTTCTGCGCATTTCGCGGCTGGTTAAACAGAATGTTATGTGGTTGGTGAATAAGACGCAAGTTTTTGCACTGAAATACCGTGCGCCAAACTGCCTCAACTGTTTAGTGAATTTGCCCCCGTGTCTCTTTTTAGATCAACCCTTTGTTTCATTGTTCCATCGGGATGCATTTGAAAAGGTTTATTGCACATTTTACAACAGCTCTTGTAGAGTAAAATCAATATATGCTTTCTGGAGAACCGGAAGCTAGATTTAATAGTGATAGTAGCTTTTAACTATAATACATTGTTATTAGTCAAACTGTGTTAATGCATGTTAAATTATTTGTTGTGTGGATGTTTGTGTGTCTGATATACAGTATTGAGCCATTTGAATGTCAGGGCTTGAAGACAATGCATGTATGTGTGTGTTCTGTTTTCTCTCCGTCTCCTCCAGAGATCAATGTCACCTCATTCCATCTCGCCCCCTCCTTCTCCTGAGGTGAGACATCAAGCCTTTCAATCAGGATAGTCACTGGTCACTAGCTTTAACTACCACATTAATCTTCCTGAAAAATTAAAGTGATGGTTCACCCCAAAATGAAAATTCTGGCATACACTCATGTTGTTCGAAACCCGTTTGACTTTCTTTCTTCTGTGGAACACAAAAAGGAGTGTTTGGCAGGATGTTAGTTTCAGTCACCATTCAATCTCAGTGCATCTTTTTTTCACACATGTGTTCCACAGAAGAGAGAAAGCTATTAAGGTTTGGAACAACATGAGGGTGAATAAATGATTACAGAATTTTCATTTTGGGGTAAAAAAAATAATGTTTTTTTGTTAATGTGTTTTATTGATCCACTCAATCAATGAAGGACTATTACAGAATGATTTTCACTGAAATGATGATGGCATTTAATTGGAATCAATGGGAATGAGATGGGAATTTAGAAGATAAAATATGATATTCTTGAACATTTTGAGTTCATAGTAATATTTTAGTTATAGAACCTACCTATTACTTGGTAGCTTAGCAATGAAGAATGGCATAAAACTAGCTGCTGTTAGCATGATTTACAATCAGGCACAGGTTTGCGGTTTCATTTTATTGATGCAGGCAGTGAAATATGATGGTCTGGCTTTCGTTAGCATGAGTTGTGCCTATGTTGTCAGATTTTGCACTTTGGATCAAAGCACAAAAAAGGTTACGCTAGCATAAGAATAATCATTTCATTTTGAACATTATGGAATAATAGAAGGCATTATGTTTGCAAATTTCATGTTTCTTTAGATTTTTGCCTCAAAAGAGGCAAAGGAGTGGTCCGAGCAGGGGTCTCCCGGAGGATCCAACATGGGCTCCACAGTGCAGCTTCGCAAGGTCAGCCTCGCATCCAAGGGCCCCTTGCAGCACTTTCATAGACCAGGTCGGACAATTCATGAAAGTTCTTCTTTTAGCCAAATAATATATACAGTGTATATATATATATATATTTTTTACATAACCATTGAAAAATGTCTATATCTTACTGTAACTGCACAACTATTGCATTACAACTGTACATCTATTGCACCATTATATGTTTTTTATGTAATTTTATTTCAGACAGTGGCACAAACATGTATATGAAGCCTCCAATTTACAAACACGGTATTTGTTCTTTATTATTTTTTTTTTTTTTTAAGTATACTGAGGTCTTTGTCAAGGGACAGTTTAACGACATATAGAATAGATTTTCAAATATACTGACTGGTAACATTGTGCTGGTAATTTTTTGTTTTGTTTTGTTTCTTCTCCCTCTCTTCAGACAGAGAAACTGGAACATCCAATTATAAACAGGATAATATCATTGAGTCCTCCAAGTTCCCAGCAGCCCAGCCACCTGATCCCAACCAGCCTTCAAAGATAGAGACAGAGTACTGGCCCTGTCCACCCTCTCTTGCTACTATGGGTAAATGCACACCCACTTTCATTGGTCCAAGTTCACATCTCTCAGTCTCACATACTGTGTCCTAACCAGGCTCATCTCTTCCATGTTACTCTGAGTTTTGTAAGCGAAAGACTCTGCAGATTTTGTGCTGGGTAGCCCCGTCCACAGTGAAATCTCATTGGTCCAAAATTCTGCTCATGAAATCAAAATTGGAGTTGTTTGGCTTTTATTCCATGTCTATTAGCTTTAAAACCATCTATGTGCTAGCGTTCTCTTGAAAATTTACAAAATGAAAGGCCTTTTCATTCCGGATGGACCAAAATACTGATGGCAACATCTCCAGCTCAGGGGTGTATGCAGGTGCGTATCACCTCACCAGCTAAGTTTTGCTGGTGAAAACCTTGGTGTCATGGTCCTTTCACTCTGTTAGCCTGGGTTTTGGTTTGACAGGACCGTGGCATCATCATCCCATGTCTGTTTGTGTTTCGTTGTCTGTCTTGTTGACAGGTTGTATTCCCTGCCGTGCGCTCTTCGGTCCGACTTGTTTCAAGTCAGGAGCATGGTGTCTGGATCCTGACTCCCTGTCTGGTTCGGTTTCGGTCTGTGTCGGGATCTGGACACTCGTGCTCCATGTCTGTCTGTTATTGACGTGGGTGCATCGCGATGTGCGCTCAGGCTTCGTTTAGTGTGAGAATGCATGGCATTGCTTTGTTTAGCGTTGTTACGCATTCTCTCGTCTTGTTTGTCGGTTGGCATGGGCGTATATTGCCTCATTGTCTTGGCGATGTGTGCTCATGCCATTCGGGCGTTTTGTTGTCTTGTAAGAGCATGTGGCTTTGTTTTGTTTCTATATCGCCGCGTGTCTCTCTGTTTTATGTCATACACCGCCTCCTTGTTTGTCCATTATTAGTTTATTAGTCACACCTGCCCTGTCTTGTTAACCTGTTGATTTCTCTCCCTATTTTAGCCTCCTTGTGTGTGCTGTCCAGTGGCAGTTCGTCTTGTGTGTATTCCAGTCGGTCCTGTTCGTTGGTCTTGTTAATCAGTCTTGTTTCCAGTCTTGTGTTTTCAGTCTTCCCTGTCGGTCCTGTTTCCCCCACTTAGTTCTTGTTCCGGTCCGGTCGGTCCTGTTTCCCTCTGCCCTAGCCTGGATTACCCTTTTTCCCCTTTGGGGTAGTTTATGTTTGTTTTTCCCCCTTGTGGGAGCTTTATGTTGTTTTTTTATTTTTTTTAATCCCTTTTTCTCCCAATTTGGAATGCCCAATTCCCACTACTTAGTAGGTCCTCTTGGTGGCACGGTTACTCATCTCAATCCAGGTGGCGGATGTCAAGTCTCAGTTGCCTCCGCTTCTGAGACCGTCAATCCGCGCATCTTATCACGTGGCTTGTTGTGCATGACACCACGGAGACTATGCATGTGGAGGCTCAAGCTACTCTCCGCAATCCACACACAACTTACCACATGCCCCATTGAGAGCGAGAACCACTAATCACGACGATGAGGAGGTTACTCCATGTGACTCTACCCTCCCTAGCAACCGGGCCAATTTGGTTGCTTAGCAGACCTGGCTGGAGTCCCTCAGCACACCCTGGATTCGAACTCGCGACTCCAGGGTTGGGAGTCAGCGTCAATACTCGTTGAGTTCCCCAGTTTTTTTGTTTTTTAATAAATAAATCCCCTTATTTAACTCTGCGTTTGGGTCCTGCCTCTGCATTTCGTGACACTTGGCTATTCTGGTTCGCTAGCTAGACCAGCACCAAACCAGTACTAAACAGTTAGTCCTAACCCTAACCTAGCCCTAACAGCATGGCTTGTCTACACAGGTCTTAAATTGTTATGGTGAAGGAATCGTGTCAAGGAAGTAATCAATAGCTGGTCTTAAGCTGTTATGGTGAAGAAGTCATGTTATAATGGAAAAACTGAATGTCATATATTTCATTAGTACATGTCCTTCTTATAAGGATGTAAGGAAGATGCTTTTTTGTTTTGTTTTTGTTTTTTGTAAAACCTGTCAATACCTCTTTTAGAGATAGAGTGGAGGAGGAAGGCAGTTGAGGAGGGGAAACCAATCGAGGACGATGAGTTTGAGGACCTTACTGAAGATGCAAAGAGACTGCAAGATCAGGAACTTCAGAAGGTTAGAGCGAAAAGTCTTGACATGCTGGCTATGATGTTACGAAATGGTGAAGCTCATGAATTAATTAGGTTATGCATAGATAATTTCAAATAAGCTTTTGCTGTTTTGCTAAATAGTCATTCTTGCTGACCAGTTCAAGTGCTCAAATAAATATTTCACATGATAAACATTGCCACTGTCACTTATCGTCACTGGACAGCCCTGGCACATGCCGTGGGCTTTGAGACTGGGCAAGCATCAAAGATTTTGAATACACTTTATTAAATTCTGTGCCCAAAACACATTATATGAGATTGTAATATCAAGGAAATGTTATAGACGTAAATTGTTGCCTTAGAACCCACCAGCCAATGGAAACAATTGTCACAGTGGTGAACTTCAGGACAGTAATATTGCTCATATCACACAAATTAAAGATTGTCATATGTTGAGCCGAGCATGTTTATGTCCATTAAATCATACAATGAACCATAATGCCAGAAGAGCTTGTTTTGACAGACAACAAAAAGAAAAAGAAAAGATTGCAAGTTACTAGTTTCACTACGTCACTCTTCCCACAGTTCAGAAACACTGGAATAGACAACAGCAATTAACTAATCTGACCACCAAAGACAACAATCTTAACCTGAATGCACAAGGTAAATGTAACATAAACATGGCAGTCATCCCTTAATATATTTTTTTAAACAGTCACTGTGCCATAACGTTAGAACTATAAAACAGACAGAGCATAACACAAGGACATGATTGCCAGATCACCACTGACTCTGGATCAGTCGCTCCGCGCAACATTCTACATCGATTGTGTATGCAGAGAAAATGTCTTAGTTTCTAAAGTTTCTAATTTTTTTTTATTTTTTTTTATAATAAACAAGTAGTTTGATTCATGAAGTTCAAACTGCATGAATCAACAAAACATTTTTATGACATTTTGGTAGCATTAAAAACGATTCCATTCAAGTTCAAGTATCAACATGCGCCTTTGAAGTTGTGGGTCTGTACGCACCGTGGATCAACTCAAAACAAGCATGCACTGAGAGGACTTAAGTGAAAAATATTCATTTATTCATCAGACTTATTCCTTGAACATGTTAGGCTGGCATTCCCCACTGAATTTTATCCTGACTTCAGTTGACTCTGACATTGTCGATGGGCACAGCACATGATGACATATGATGCAGGTTCAAGTGTTGGACTTTGCTGTTTTAGGTAAGACAGTGGTTATTTTCATTATCCATATTGGCTGCCATGTTGATGAAAAAACAAATCATGCATATTCATGTTATTGATTCTTTATTATAAAGATGGGGTGAAGACCTACTTTCTAAATATCTGTTTGTTTACTATGTTGTTTTGACATGAGTGTTGTACAGTAGCTAGCATGACCTGTAATGTCTCCTGTATGCAATGCATGGCTTATTTGTATGGAATGCATAGCAGAAGAAAAAGGGGCTGTGAGAAAAAAGTAACGCAATAGTAACGTAACGTTTTACTTTCCATAAATATGTACTTTTTAATTAAATTACTTTTTTTGGGAGTAACGCAATATTCTAATGAGTTACTTTTAAAAGTAACGTTACACAACACTGTCAATAACACAGATTTTTAATAAACATATTAACTTACCTTTACTGGAACACAAAATCCATGCGTCTCTCCTTGCGAATGAACATCTCCGTTACTTTGTTGTAAAAGCAGCCCGCTTGTTAAAGTCTCGATAGATAGTTTTTAATTGAAATTAATTAGGTTGTCGATGCTTACACTTTATCCATTTTAGCGCTTAATAACGCATTAGTTACGTGAACTTGAACGTGTTGATGCAAAACAAAAATCTAGCCAGATAGCGTGACTGAAGGAAGAAGCTTCTAATTGGCTTACTCGTTTAGGTAAGTATGCTTACCTTGGTCATTTGTAGAAGCAGGCGTGATTCAGTTTGAATGAATGTATAATATTGAATGACAGGGCGGTATACAATGCTTTGAATCTAAGTCGGAGAAAGCATAATAAAAAGTGCTTATACCTGAGGGTGGCGCCAAAGCGAATAAATGAATAAATGTCTGTGCTGCTCAGCTGAGATGAATGATAACGAATTTGAACGAAAACAGTAGTTTATATTAACAATTGTATTTCAATATTTCATAGTGTCAGTTTTCTTTTCACTCTTACCCTGCTTATATGGACGGCACATTCCTGGGACAGCCACATCGAGCACCCATCATATTAAAAAACTAATTCCAGTGCCGGATCACCACTCATTATAACACACCAGACACTCAAGACATTTGAGTAGTGGAGATGTTTTCTCTATATTAGACACATCCCTGCTATTTCAAAACGTTGTGGGAACAGAATTGGCCATGGCAAAAAGTGAATGGCGCCTATTCACGTCAATACATCTTGTTAAGATTCATATCCTTCACCAGTGTTGGGTAACATTACATTTAAAAGTAACTCATTAGAATATCGCGTTACTCCTTAAAAAATTTACTTAATTAATGAAAAAGTTAATTTTTATGGAAAGTAAAGGGTTATGTTACTTTTGCATTATTTTTGCGTTACTTTATTCTAACAGCCACTTTCTCTTCTGCTATGCATTCTATACAGTTAAGCCATGCATTGCATACAAGAGACATTACAGGTCATGCTAGCTACTGTACAACACTCATGTCAAAACAACATAGTAAACAAACTATTTAGAAAGTAGGTCTTCACATCATATTTATAATAAAGAATCAATAACATGAATATGCATGATTTGTTTTTCCATCAACATGGAGGCCAATACAAAACTGTCTTACCTAAAGCAGCAAAGTCCAACACTTGAACCTGCATCATATGTCTTCATGTGCTGTGCCCATCGACAATGCCAGAGTCAACTGAAGTCCTGAAGTCAAGATAACATTCAGTGGGGAATGCCAGCCTAACATGTTCATGGAATATGTCTGATAATAAAATAATATTTTTCACTTGTCATCTCGGTGCACGCTTATTTTGAGTTGATCCACAGTGCATACAGACGTCACAACTTAAAGAGGCATGTTGATACAACTTGAATGGAATCGTTTTTAATGCTACCAAAATGTCATAAAAACGGTTTGTTTCATGAATCAAACTACGTGTTTATTATATAAAAAAATGTAGAATCTTTTTAGAAACGAAGACATTTTCTCTGCATACACAATCGATGTAGAATATTACACAGAGCGACCGATCCAGAATCTTTTCTCATCTCATTCTTTCTGTTACGGGGAGCTGTAACACGGAGCAGTTCGGTGGCATAAGTTAGTGAACTGAGTGAGTATTTCACCCTGTGTATCATGTCATGTCCAGTGGAAGACTAGTCTTATAATCCTCCTGCCTAAATGCGTTTACCGATATTATTATTATTTTTTTTTTTTAATGCAGTGTGTTTTAACACATGAATCAATCGTGTTTCACTCAACCGAATGTTGACCACATATCACGCTAAAACACGAAATGTGCATGTGGGTTAGAGAGTTGATTATCTGTATCTAAAAGGTGATTGGCTGTTTTACCTGCAAGGCGGGACTTCCTTTCTACATCCATTGGCGTTCCAATTTCTCCCATTCATTTAAATAGAAGTGACTCATCTCTCTCTGCTAAATAGTCTCTGGCCTCACACTCTATAGAACTACAATGCCAATCATGCACTACGTCTACTCCCCGAAGTTTGCACACTTTTACTCCGGATTTCTCGCAATACAGGGACAGTAGAGGTGTACAAAAGCAACGCGTTACTTTATTTAAAAAGTAACTCCAATATTATGGTCTAACATATTGCGTTACTTTACTCGTTACTCGAAAAAGAAATCTGATTACGTAACATGCGTTACTTTTATCGTGTTACCCCCAACACTGTCATTCACCGTCTTGAGTCTGTCTAGACTAAAGCAGGACTGGGAATAATTTCTCTACAGCTTGATGATTAAGTATTTTGTTTTGGGGCCATTAAATTGATTGCTTGAAGGATATGCACGCACATGAGGCCAGGGCTTAATGCAGTTCTCTAATCATGACTGGCCTGTTTGTTTTTCAGATACAGTCTAACTTGGGCAAATTGATCCTGAAGGAGGAAATAGAGAAATCAGTGCTCATCCGTAGAAAAACACGTTCCCTGCCAGATGGGACAAACATAAACTTGGGTATGTGATGTGTTCAAAGCTGCGTGCAAATTGTGTTTGAATTATTTAATTTACAAACAGTCTGTTGTAGAAAACCTAATGCACTACAGATTGAAAGGGATAGTTCACCCCCCTAATTATTCCATTCACTTTTATTGTATGGAAAAAGTGGCAATGAAAGTGAACTGTGACAGAGACTAACATACTGCTTTACATCTCCTTTTGTTTTCTATGGAATATAGAAAGTTATATGGGTTTGGAACAATATGAGGGTGAGTAAATGATGACAAAAGTTTCATTTTTGGGTGAACCATCTCTTTAATATATGTAACCATAACCATCTTGATATAGTATATCCATATATTAAAAGTCAATATTACTTTTTAAATGAAACATTGTATTACCTTAAAGATTCAACAGTAAGTGTGGGGTTGTGTCCTATTTTATGGGTGTACTGTATGTCCATGTGCATCCATATAATGTTTGTATGCAATCAGGAAATGCACTGCATTCTGCTGATCTTTAAGAGTACATAATGCACGAAGAGTATATAATGCACGTTGCCACAACCCGCAGGTCACAGAGGACACCCAGTGTTCAAATGATGAATTGCCTATATCATCCCTGTCCAGTTTGAATGGATAGCTCAATCTCAAAATGACCACTGCTCTAAAAGTTCTTTCATATTTCATTGCAGGATCATCAGCCAGTGCACACAAATCCGCCTCTTTACCTCCTTGCAGTCGAACAGGCCTCACTAGGGTAGGAGAGATAGTTTCTTTTTTAATTCATATTTAAAGAGGTCATCTTATAATTTGTACAATTGTTTTGTTATTATTAGTGCTGTCAGTCAATTAAAAATTTTAATTGCAATTAATCGCATACGTTTTGTAGTTAATCGCGATTAATCGCAGATTTTGAAAGTGTTGAAATTTGACTCTATATACTTATTTTCCTGTCAAAATGCATTTATTTCCTTCTTAGGAAAAAAGAAACAAAGCATTTCCAAACAAAGCCTTCCACATAATAAAGATAGAAATGCACTGAAATAGCACCAACATTAAACTTTTTCCAAAGTCTAATTGGAAGTTTGACTAATTGAAAGAACTACTGTAGTCTCCCCATAGGTTGCATATTCATCGCTCTTAAACTCTCATCCATTTTGAGCTGTGTGCAGTCTGTAAGTGTGGTTTGTTGCCTCTACAGCTGCATGTCTGTACAGCTAGATTTGTGCTTACTGCCCCCTGCTGAAAACATAAATGTGGTACTTCAAGCTTGAATTGCTTCGATGGTTAAAATGTTCCTTATTACAGTCTGAGGGCATGATTATGTGATAAAAAATGTTTAGCACATATTTTTTTTATAGGTTTTAATTAATCGCACTAAATTAACACATTAAATCCTTGTAATTATATGTTGTTTTTTTATTCTTTTATGTTTTCCCAATCAAAGTTTCTTGTGCCAAAATGTATTTTTAAACTCTTTTAAATGACTTTCTTTCTAACATAGAACACAAAAGCATAATGTTAGGCAGAATGTTTTTATGCATATGCTAGCCTCACACACACGCACTCGACATGCACATCCACTGTTGTTGTGTCCACCCTCGTCTCCTGTTGTTCACCAGCGTTTACGTCATCTTTTTGCAGTTCTTCATGAACGCCATAGCCCAACCGGGCACAACGGTAGGTGTTGCCACCTTGTGGACCAACTAATTAGTGCAAACAATTCCAGGCGCATGAACAGAGTATGAGTTCAGAGGACACACGGTTAGAAAGATCTGGCTGCACACGCACAGTGCTCGATCACTCTGCTGATGACAAAATTAACGTCATGCGCCCTGTACGCATACGCTAGCATACACGTTAAAATACAAGTATACTTTGGGCTTTAGCCTCCGTCACCATTCACTTTCATTGAATAGTAAAAGATGCAATAATAGTGAATGTTGACTAAGACTAACATTCTCTTCTTTTGTGTTCCATGGATGAAAAAAAGTAATATGGGTTTGAAACAATATGAAGGTGAGTAAATGATGACAGATCTTTGGCTCGAACTATCCCTTTAATGATCTCTAATGAGTGTAATTCTTTTTCCTGATTCATGTAGCTGCAATCAGCAGACTTTACCTCCACAGACAACAGAAAAGCAAAAACAGGTAATGTTTTAGTTTGCACGAGCAGGCAAAACGTAAAAAACACAGTCTGTCCACATACTGTATACAGATATTTCCACATATTATAAATAGCCTATTTCTTTCAGAATATTTCCAAAATTATTTAATACTTTTAACACATTATTATCTTTTTGTTTGTACTTTCCATAGGTGTACAGGTAAGATGGTTTTGTTAATTCAATTTAATACGCATGATTATGGCATTTTAGAATATGCTGACAGCTAGTCAATTAATGGACTCTTACATGGAAACCATATTCTTTCCTGTTTGCCTCTTCCTGCTACTAATGTATCTTTGCACTGAATGGCAGACATTAGCATACACACCTTTAAAGGAATAGTTCGCCCAAAAATGAAAATTCTGTCATCATTTACTCACTTTCATGCCATCCCAGATGTGTATTAATTTTTTTCTTCTGCTGAGCACAAACAAAGATTTTTAGAAGAATATCTCAGCTCTGTAGGTCCTTTCAATGCAAGTGCATGGTTGACAGAACTTTGAAGGTCCAAAAATCACAAGCAGCATAAAAGTAATCAATATGACTCCAGTGATTTAATATATGTCTTCTGAAGTGATGCAATCACTTTGGGTGAGAAACAGATCAATATTTAAATCCTTTTTTACTATAAATCTCCACTTTCACTTTTATTTTCAGAATGTGAAAGTGAAGAGTTATAGTAAACAAGGACTTAAATAATGATCTGTTTATATTGCTTCTGAAGACATTAAACTACTGGAGTCGTATGGATTACTTTTAAGCTGCCATTATGTGATTTTTGGAGCCTGAAAAGTCTGGTCACCATTCACTTGAATTGTATGGACCTACAGAGCTGAAATGTTCTTCTAGTTTGTGTTCTGCAGAAGAAAGTTATACACATCTGGGATAGCATGAGGGTGAGTAAATGATGAAAGAAATTTCATTTTTTGTGTGAACTATCCTTTTAACCATGGCTTTTGACTCATGCGATCTCATACTGTAAGCATGCTTATTAATAATGAGTCAAATGACTTTCATTACTGTGGATGTAGCGAGGCCCACATCTTTAAATTTGCGGTCTCATTTTGGTCTCCTTTGTCCTGGGGGTCATTTGGATTAGAATGGCGATTCACAGAATGCGAGAATGGACAGAGGAAACTCTCTTCCTAGTATTCTGGAACAGAAGGTGAGGCAGACATAATAACTTGAATCTAAGGCCAGAAACAAGTTTTACGCAAGTATGCGTACGCAGTATGCGTGTGGTCCAGATGGACATGCTTAACTTGTGTTCTTGCATTACTGCGGTGGTAACAAACCTCAGTAATCAAAGGGGCGAAAGAGTTACCTTTAAAAGTCTGTGCCATTAAACCGGATGTGCTATTATTCATGCAAGTTACTTTAAATATATTTAACATACTTGCTCAGCAATATTCTCTTCAAACTGTTGCTCCATCATGACAGTAGTAAAACTCACCATAGGAGCGGACTGTTCACACTAATGTCCGCTATAGCGGCCCTTGTGGCAACGTTAAGCTTGTGTAGCTAGAAGTGTCTGCGTTCACATACTAGCGCAGAGTATGTTTTGGCCTTAACACACAATAAGAACACCTCCAATGTTTTCATGCCATTTTTCTCTTTTCTAACGCAATGCCATATGTTCACTCACATTTCATGTTGCTTTTAAGCCTTGCGTCCATTGAATGTAGAATTCAATAAGGTTGTATCACTGTAGTTAATATCGAACTGAAAACTTTGGAGGTTGAGCATGTAGTACGCATTCTCTCTTGAGCAAGCCATTGGTGTGTGAGATGGACAGTTTTCTGTGTCTAGTGAAACAAAAAGGACAAGTACTGTGTATAATGTTCACAAAACTTCATGAATTTCCCTCCCTTTAGATATATCCATATGAAATGCTGGTTGTGACCCACAGAGGGCGCAGTAAACTTCCACCAGGTGTTGACAGGACCAGATTAGAGGTAAATCACAAAAAAGCAAAATAAAAATATATATGTATCCTTAAGCGCACCTGTTCACTTTGATTAATAAAAATGCATACGATTCATTTTGATTGGCATTTCAAGTCAGTTTGAAATTAAGAGTACAGCAACTTTTTCCGAAAGCACAAACCTGATTGAAATCATTCTGTAGTGTGTTCATTTTAAATGTGAAATTATTACATTTAGAATCATTTTAGAAAACGGGTTTTAAAATGACGATTTATAGCTGGCTAAATAAATGTTGTATACTGTATAGGTTTTTGTAATGGAAATCTTATATCATCTTGGGGAATACAATAAACAGGACAATTTGATGTAATCACGTGGTTGGGTGGGGGACGTGTCATCCCTGACTGTACATATAAACTGATTGATTGTTTTTATTTTGTTTGTCTCCCCATTTAAAGAGACATTTGTCTCAAGAAGAGTTCCAGAGCTTATTTGGAATGTCTATCGCAGAATTTGATCGTCTGTCACTATGGAAACGGAATGACCTGAAGAAAAAAGTGTCCCTTTTCTGACATTTGGACTTGGACACTCAAACTCTCTCCCTCCTGAGAGACCAATAAAATCCACTCTAATATAAAACGGATGCTATGCAGATATTTCAAGATAAGCAAACAAGATGACTCCACATAACCAGATGTTATTTCAATCACATATACAGCAGTCTGTGTCCGTCTACGGTGTACATATTAAAGACAAGACAAGCTCCATATCTGTTAAGCAGATTATAAGTGATGGAATACTAATTTCACAAACTTCTCCAGCCCCCTTGTTTACGCCTTATGTCCCTTTCAATTCTCAAAGTGCCCAGAGAAATTTATAATATAGGCCTATATATTTACACAAAGTTTTATTCGTAGACCATCAATTTTTTTATTGTACTCACTGATATTAAACTTACAACGTGATCTGACTTAATTTATTGTATTCCAAACATGTTTGGCGCTGTACATACTTCATGTTTTATTTATTGTTAGTGTTGATATGTAAAAGTGCAGTTTCAACAATCACTAGATCAACATTTCTGACACCTATCAAAAAATTGGTCTTTCTTGATCATTCATTAAAAAAAAATGCATGAAGCCTGAGTCTATATAATTTATTCAGTTTGACCATTAAAAGACACTACGATCTATGACTCCTTTTCGTGCAAATAAAGCTACTACAGTGTTTATTGTGGAAATAGCTAAGCTCAAGCTTTTGGTCTTCACATTTACTTGGGTTTGGAAGCTTGGTTTGGTCAGTTGTCTATCCATTGCTACTTTAACGATAGAATTTACATCCACTGTCAGGTTTGTTACTGCCTTCAGTAGTTGCATTGCAGTGTCCTGTAATACTGCTTAAGTGTTATCAAATCACGCACTGCACGCTTACAATGGAGAATGTCTAACAATTACGTGTCTGTTCATAGTCATTTGTCTTGTCACCAATTTTCTGTAGCAGCATTGTGCAATGTTCACACAATAAAAGCTTCATATGAGACTTTTTGTCATATTGTTTGTGTCATAGGGAAACAAAAACATACTATCCATGTATGTTTCATGTGTTTCCACATACAGTATTTTTCTGTCATTTTAGCATATTTTACAAATTACATCTTTATGCCAGCAGGTGGCGACAAATGAGCATCTTTTATGTTATGAGTCATCGAATCATTACGTGAACTGATTCGATAAGAAACAGAGGCTGTGTCTCGTTTGGAAGGAGGGTCGCATTTGTCGGCCACATACGTCATCGAGGCTGTCTCATTTCAGAAAAGCGAGTAGGACACATCGAATGCAGCCTTCGAATGTGACCTCCTTTCACGGGAATTCGGAGGATGCATGAGGTGTATCCTTTGTGAGCACTCATAACCCACAATTCTTTGCTTCAACGGAAATTAAAAAATAAATAAATAAAATAAATAAATAAATAAATAAATAACAACGCCAATTTGCCCGTAAATATGATGTTCAGACGCAAGGAATGTTAATTCCCAAGTTGAAGTACCTCGGTAGATGAGTGCAGAGTATATAATATGTATAATTATATTAATATATAATTAAAATAAAGTATTAGACTAAAAGTACACCTGTAAAATCTATTTTCTTTTCTCTTTACATCATTATAACTCTCCTAAAATGTACCTCATACGTTCCCCTCCAGAGGGACTTTGTTCCCTTCTCACTCAAAGCGCTCGCGCTTGTTAAAGAGTGCCGTGCCGTCATAGCAACCATGTTACCTTCCGTTTCCGATTGTCCTAGGAAGGCCGTCTCGTTTAAACGAGGATTGTTTAAAGAAGGATGCTCGGTATACTGCAGCCTTCAAAGGAAGCGTCCTACCTAGCAGCCTTCCAAACGAGACACAGCCAGAGTTGTTCACAACCGAAACAATTGACGTAAAATTGTGTTTGATTCTTTAGCTTGTTTTGGAACTTGGAATTTTTTTTTTTTTTTTTTTTTGTGCTGGCAGAGAAGACATGTTTAAACGTCATTTTTTTTCTGAAACGTAAGTTATTCATCATTTTTTACTTATTTGTTAACCTGTTGTGTAAAGGCAACATCGCTCCCAATCGAGGCTGCATTCAGAACAGCAACCTTGTCTGTTATGGCTTAAAGGTGCTAGAAGCGATCGCTGTGTCTCGTTTCGAAGGCTGCGCGTTTGGTAGGACGCGTCCTTTGAACCTCATGCATCCTCCGAATTCCCGTGAAAGAAGGTCACATTCGAAGGCTGCATTCGAAGTGTCCTACTCGCTTTTCTGAAATGAGACAGCCTGCGTATGCGGCCGACAAATGCGACCTCCGGAAGACGCATCCTTCCAAACGAGACAGCCGATGTTAGCCGTTCTAGAATTTCAATGAGAGTAGCCTTTGAATTGGGCTACACGTGTCGCTCCTCCCCCTAAAGACTGTCATTGGCTTGGTCGTCTTCATAGGCATACATGATAGGAAATCAGAATCAGCTTTATTGCCAAGTATGCTTACACATACAAGGAATTTGTCCTGGTGACAGGAGCTTCCAGTGTACAACAATACATGTTCATAGTTGGTGTAAAACAGACAGGGTTGGGAGGGTTACTTTTGAAATGTATTCCACTACAGATTACAGAATACATGCTGTAAAATGTAATTTGTAATGTATTTAGTTAGATTACTCAAGGTCAGTAACGTATTCTAAATACTTTGGATTACTTCTTCAGCACTGGTAGATTTTTTTCACTTGTTTTGACTATAAAATCTCTGCCAGTACAGTAAGACAAATTACACATGTTAAAAATACATTCACTGAAAAGCCTAAATATCTTATGCAGTGTTGTTTTTAGGAATTTTTGATATTTTTACAGGAAAACAATACAAAAATTATCATCAGGAATACGATTTTTGCCCTAATATCAAAGGTCTACTAGAAAAAAAGAAATTACGTTCTAACGTGAATTTTCTTGATAAAAAAATATGATCGTGCCTACATGTGCATGTAAAATGGCTAGAAATAGCATTTTAACTTAGCGTAAAGCTGACAATTTACACAAGGTTTATTTCTATTTCTTCTGCTCCAAACTTACTTCAAACTTACTTCTCTGTCTGCTCATATGAATGTAACACATCATAAGAAAGTGTTTCACCGCTGTTCAAATGCACTTTGGATCACATCATTCATATGTGTAAATGTTTTCCATCTGAAAGTACTAAATTGTAACTGTAGTGGAATACAGTTACTTATATTTTGTATTTTAAATATGTAATCCCGTTACATGTATTCCGTTACTCCCTAACCCTGTATGTGTGTATATATATATATATATATATATATATATATATATAAAATATAGATATCATGAAGGACTCAAGATGGCGCCGAGTATGGCTGCTGCGTTGCGAGCTCCGACACAACATGGTAGTGTTTTGTTTGTTTTGTTTACAATTCTTATGTTTTTTGTCTTGGATGTTGTCTGCCTTATTGTCTATGACAGACAAACACTTCTGGACATTGGTTCAGCAATTTCACACCATAAACCGGACTTCAAATTCCTCAATGCCGACCTGATGTTTACAAACACGCAAGCGGAGCACTTTGTCTAGGCAGTCCGGACGCGGAAACGCAGGAGGAAAAGGGGAAACAGAGCCGGCGTTCTCATCAGAGTAAGACACCGCGCAAATCGACCCCCGCTACCCAGTATTCTACTGGCAAATGTTCAGTCTCTGGATAACAAGCTCTGCGAGCTGGATCTCTTTCCAACGAGAGATGAGGGACTGCTGCATTATCTGCCTAACAGAAACTTGGATGTCTGCGGAGATTCCAGACTCAGCCATTGAACCCACGGGGTTCTCCGTGCACTGAGCGGACAGAGCGAAAGACCTCTCAGGTAAAAGCAGAGGTGGTGGTGTATGTTTTATGATCAACAAATCCTGGTGTGATCAGAGGAACGTACATTCTATCAAGTCTTTCTGCTCTCCTGATCTGGAATTTCTCATGCTTCTGTGTCGACCATTCTGGCTACCGAGGGAATTCACAGCGGTCATTATCACTGCTGTGTACATCCCCCCACAAGCTGACACAGACTGGGCACTCAAGGAACTGTATGGGAGTATAAGTGAGCAGGAAACCGCGCACCCTGAGGCCGCGTTCATTGTGACTGGGGACTTTAATAAAGCCAGTTTAAAATTAGTCGCACCAAAATACCACCAGCACATTAGTTTCAACACACGAGGGGACCGGGTATTGGACCATTGCTACTCTCCCTTCCGGGATGGCTACAAATCCCTCCCCCACCCACCATTTGGCAAATCGGACCACTCTTCCATTCTGCTTCTGCCCGCTTACAGGCAGAAACTGAAACAGGAAGCACCCACCATCAGAACGATCCAGTGCTGGTTGGACCAATCAGACTCTACGCTACAAGACCGAATGATCAAACGGACTGGGAGATGTTCCGGTCCGCCTCTGATGACGACATCGAGCTTTACACTGATAGCGTAATGTGTTTCATCAAAAAGTGCGTGGAGGACGTTGTTCTGACCAGAACAACACGGATCTATCCGAACCAGAAGCCATGGATAAATAGCGATGTTCACGCGGCACTTAATGTGCGGACCTCCGCTTTCAATTCCGGGAACGCGGAGGAGCATAAACAAGCCAGTTATGCCCTCTGTAAAACTATCAAAACAGCAAAACGCCAGTACAGGAACAAGATTGAAGGACAGTTTAACACCACCAACTCTAGAAGCATGTGGCAGGGAATTAACATCATCACGGACTTTAAAGGGAATAAAAACTCTGCCTTGAACACCGCTGCCTCTCTCCCGGATGAGCTAAATACTTTTTATGCTCGTTTTGAGGGAAATAACACCGCCCTCGTGGAGAGAGCTCTTGCGGCCGAAGCTACAGAGATTAGTTTACTCTTCGTCTCTGTAGCGGATGTAACACGATCCTTCCGATGGGTGAATATCCGCAAAGCCGCGGGCCCAGACGGCATTCCGGGCCGCGTCATCGGAGCGTGCGCGAACCAGCTGGCTGGTGTTTTTACAGACATTTTCAACCTTTCCCTCTCTTTGTCTGTAGTCCCCACATGCTTTAAAACATCCACCATTGTGCCTGTTCCAAAGCAATCCAAAATAACTTGCTTAAATGACTGGCGTCCTGTTGCTCTGACCCCCATCATCAGCAAATGCTTTGAGAGACTAATCAGAGATTACATCTGCTCTGTGCTGCCTCTCTCTCTAGACCCATTGCAGTTTGCTTACAGCAACAACCAGCTCCACTGATGATGCCATTGCATCTACAATACACACTGCTCTCTCCCACCTGGAAAAAAAGAACACTTATGTGAGAATGCTGTTTGTAGACTATAGCTCAGCATTCAACACCATAGTGCCCTCCAAGCTAGATGAGAAACTCCGGGCTCTGGGCTTAAACAGCTCGCTGTGCAGCTGGATCCTGGACTTCCTGTCAAACAGACGCCAGGTGGTTAGAATAGGCAGCAACATCTCATCATCACTGACCCTCAACATTGGAGCCCCGCAGGGCTGTGTTCTCAGCCCACTCTTGTATTCCTTGTACACACATGACTGTGTGGCAACACATAGCTCCAATGCCATCATTAAGTTTGCTGATGACACGACGGTGGTAGGTCTGATCACTGACAATGATGAAACAGCCTACAGAGATGAGGTGCACACTCTGACACACTGGTGTCAGGAGCACAACCTCTCCCTCAATGTCAGTAAGACAAAGGAGCTTGTGGTGGACTTCAGAAGAAAAGACAGAGAACACAGTCCCATCACCATCAATGGAGCACCAGTGGAGAGAGTCAGGAGCTTCAAGTTCCTGGGTGTCCACATCACTGAGGAACTCACATGGTCCATCCACACTGAAGTCGTTGTGAAGAAGGCTCATCAGCACCTCTTCTTCCTGAGACGGCTGAGGAAGTTTGGAATGAACCGCCACATCCTCACACGGTTCTACACCTACACTGTGGAGAGCATCCTGACTGGCTGCATCTCCGCCTGGTACGGCAATAGCACAGCCCACAACCGCAAAGCACTGCAAAGGGTGGTGCGAACTGCCAGACACATCATCGGAGGTGAGCTTCCCTCCCTCCAGGACATATATACCAGGCGGTGTGTGAAAAAAGCTCGGAGGATCATCAGAGACTCCAGCCACCCGAGCCATGGGCTGTTCTCACTGCTACCATCAGGTAGGCGGTATCGCAGCATCAGGACCCACAGCAGCCGACTTCATGACAGCTTCTTCCCCCAAGCAATCAGACTTTTGAACTCTTGATCTCCCACGATCAAATACATCAGCACTGCACTTTATTACTCTTACTCTTATATCTCACACCAGACTGTCATAAATTATATTATTATTATATTATATTCTCTCTTAATAACTTACTATCAACCGACAGCCTGAATGTCTATACAGTACAATACAACCTACTGTACATTCTATATATACTACTATATATACTTTTTATTTTTTATTTTTATTGAATAATGTGTATCTATATTGTGTGTATTGTATACTGTACAATGGATGTTATTAATTGTATATTGTTGTGTGTAATTATGTGTATATTAAACTTTAAATTGTGCTGTGTTAATTTGATGTTATTGTAAATTGGTATATGTCTCATCACTGTCACGACTGCTATGTTGATCGGAGCTGCACCCAAGAATTTCACACACCATTGCACTTGTGTATATGGTTGTGTGACAATAAAAGTGATTTGATTTATATAATTATTTTATTTTTTTAACTAGCCTACATTTTACCATTTTACTTTAAATTTGATTTCATAAAATAATTTTAAAGACAAAAATTTTAAATAAATGTTCTAAAATATATATTTTTAAAATTGTATAAAATAAACCACAACTTGGATTGTTAAATAAAACTGAAATGTATTGTTTGCATATTTTATTCAGTGTACAAAAGGTAGTGGACAATTACTGTACATTATAATATAAACCTATTTCTAAACAAGAACTCATGAGTGGAAACAGACCATTTCAATGTAGGATAAATGGCGCTTTTAAGATTTATTTGCGGTAGTTCTTCGAAATACAGCTGCATCTACTCAAACTTCCCTCAAATTTATCTCATGGGATTGAAGCATCACGCTTTGGTATGTGTATATAGGCCTTGATTTAATTTCAGAATGGACTTATTAATAGTAAATTTTGTTCATGCTATTATAAATAGTGCAAAGAACACTTTGTAGTGAGCTGTTTATTATGAGATTTAACTTTACCTCCTGTTTTTATTTTTTTATCGAAAAAAAAAAAATTACTGTCACCACCTAGTATGGTTATGTTTAGGAGTAGGGTTAGGGGTGGCCTTTAGGGATATGGACTAATCAGGTAGCGGGGAGTAAGAATCTTGTGGGAAGTTTGCAGGTCAAAACATGCAGGCAAGGTTCAGTGACCACCCCAATGAGAAATCCAACTCTATGTCCTAAGGCCTCTGCTATGCAGACATCTGCAGCACAAACTATACCATACCCATTGTGCGGCATATAACCTCCTATGCAACCCTGTGGCTAAGGCTGTGCTTGCTCCACTAGCACCGTTAATGCGTGCTCAATTCCCCTGGTTCTGGACAATATTTTACAAATATTTTACTGTAAAAGTACACATTGTCCAGTTAAATATTATATAAATATACTACAAGCATCTACAATTTTAACCTAAAGATGAAGACATCACACACATATTCATTTGAAAATAGCTTGGACAGCCTATTTAGTAAATTAATACATTTTAAGTGCAAATCTATTTATCTTTCTCACTAAACTTAATTGAATGCTTTAAGAGCATGATTTATTGCCTGTTAGGTGTGCTTTTCCTATAGTTCAACACAAGATGTCAGCAGTGCTCAATAATTCTGTCAAGCGGTATTGATGATGGCCAATATTTCTCATCTAAGGGATAGATGTATATTCTAAATATCCATATTATATTAATATTATATTGATATGAATATATTAATATTCATATAATATTGATTTTCTAAAGGGCTAGCTTGCCCAAAATGGAAATTCTGTCATCATTTACTTACCTTCATGATGTTCCAAACACATTTGACTTTCTTTCTTCCTTGAAACTCCAAGGAATGAGACATACGTCAGTGGACTTCCTGTTCCTGTTGCTGATGGCACGCTGCACGAGTGTTTGTAGCCTGCTAGCCGGCTTAGCATTGCTTATTCTTATTCTCGTATGTTCGTCGTTTTATCTTTTGTCGTTTTACCGCATTTTTCAGGTTTTTCCACTTTTCTGCTATTTCATCTGTGTCTGTTTTCCCTGTTGCTGCTGGCGCCTTGCTCGAGTCTGTGTTTGTAGCCTGCTAGCTTTTTTAGCATCACTTATCTGTCTGTTTTCAGCTTTTAATCCTTAACATCTGCCATTTTTCAGTGCGCATCGGGTTTCCCTCCGCATTCTATTATTCTCTTATCGTGATTCAACTGCATGCATTTTCCACATGCATCCACTTTCTATTTTTGTCGCGATTAAACTGCTTGCATTTTACAGCGCACACCCATTTTTCTCCTCTGTGTTACACGGATTATTGCATCGATCTCAAAGCACCACTTATCAAGAACAACCATAACAACAAACAACTGCATGAGGGATTCACACCGATCTCAAACCGTCACCGCTCAGGAACAACAAACAACAACAATCAGTTGCGGTAAGTCATGGCATCCACTCATGTTATTTCTTCCTGCATTGCATGTCACATGTTTACAATAGCTTCTTCCATCAGCAGTGAGGGATTTCCATGTGATAAATGTAAGGAATTAGTCAGGCTGAAGGAGAAGGTTAATGAGATAGAGACATGCATCCGAACGCTAGTGGAGCTCAGTGAGAAAGAGAAGCCGGTAGATACTGTTTCAGATGCGGGTAGAACAGCGAGCAACACACACACTTTGGTTCTGGCACTAGAGCCCCCGCAGCAGGGCTTTTTGGTGATGTCTCGGCGGCATACTCACTCAGCAAAGCGACACCACTCTCCCGTTCCTGTTAGGGTTGCCAATCGATTCTCCCCACTCAGTGATGCACCCACTGAGAATCATGTTGAAAGAACCCTAATAATTTGTGATTCTATTGTAAGGAACGTGGAAATAGAGACTCCAGCCACTATTGTTAAATGCATTTCAGTTTCCAGAGCATCTGACATCAGATCAAATTTACAAGTGCTGGCTAATGCTAAACGTAGATTTTCTAAAATTTCATGTCGGTACTAATGATGTCAGGCTTCGCCAGTTGGAAATCACTAGAGTTAATGTTAAAGAGGTGTGTGAATTTGCAAAAACGATGTCAGACACTGTAATATGCTCTGGCCCCCTCCCTGCTCGTCATGGTGACAACGTTTATAGTAGATTATTGTCACTGAATGGCTGGATGTCTGAGTGGTGTCTGAAGAATAGAATAGGATTTTTAGACAATTGGAAGAGTTTTTGGGGTAGATCTGACCTGCTATAGATAGACGGACTCCATCCCTCCAGGGAAGGTGCTGCACTCCTCTCTAGTAATTTGGCTCATAGTCTTAATAATGATAGTATTTGACTAACTGGGGCCCAGGACAGGAAGCAGACAAACTGGTTAATCCGAACGTCTGCTAGCTGCCTTGAGACGTCACACAGGTCACATAAACTACAACATATAGTGACTGTATCACCTAGATATCACATAGAGACTGTGTCTGTTCCCCGAACTACCAAACACAAAACTCTCACTAAATCATTTAGAAAAAATCAGATTAAGGTCAAACTTGAACAAAACAAAAACATTTAAGATAAAAATCATATGAAGGTAGGGCTACTAAACATTAGATCTCTTTCTACCAAAGCACTGATTGTAAATGAAATTATTACAGATCATAGTTTGGATGCGCTCTGTTTGACTGAAACCTGGCTTAAACCGAATGAATATATTAGTTTAAATGAATCTACTCCCCCAGGTTATTATTATAAACATGAGCCTCGTCTGAAGGGTCAAGGAGGAGGTGTTGCTACAATTTACAGTGAAGTTTTTGGTGTTACTCAGAGGACAGGATAGAAATCTAAGTCTTTTGAACTAATAATGCTTAATGTGACACCATCAGATATAAATGAAAAAATCTCTCATCTTTTGCACTTGCTAGAGTATATAGATCACCTGGGCTGTACTCAGATTTCCTTGGTGAATTTGCAAATTTTCTATCAGATCTAGTAGTTAATGTAGATAGAGCTTTAATTGTTGGTGACTTCAACATTCACATAGATAATGAAAATGACACATTGGGATTAGCATTTATCGATATTCTCAACTCTCTTGGAGTCAGACAAAATGTAACAGGACCAACTCATCACCATAATCATAGGCTAGATTTAATTCTGTCATATGGAGTTGATGTTGATACTATAGAAATTCTGCTGCAGAACGATGACATCTCAGATCATTACCTCATCTCTTGCATGCTGCGATCAGCTAGTGTTACTTAATCTACACCACATTATCATTCAGGTAGAACTATTCTTTTGACCACTAAAGATAGCTTCACTAATAATCTTCCAGATCTATCTCATACACTCAGTAAACCCCAAAGCCTAGAAGAACTTGATGAAATAACAGAAAATATAAATACAGTTTTCTCTAGCACTCTTGATAGTGTTATCCCCCTTCGATTTAAATAAAATTAAAGAAAAAAGCCCCGCACCATGATACAATGATCACACTCATGCTCTCAAGAGAGCAGCTCAGAAAATGGAGCGCAAGTGGAAGAATACAAAATTAGAGGTATTTCATGGTGCATGGAAGGATAGTGTCTGTAGCTACAGACAGGCACTAAAAGCTGCCAGTTCAGCATATTTGAGCAAACTCATAGAAAATAGCCACAACAATCCTAGGTGTTTATTCAGTACTGTGGCCAAATTGGTTAGGAATAAAGCCTCAACAGAACCAGATATTCTGTCACAGCACAAGAGTAATGACTTCATGAATTTCTTTACTGATAAAATTGAAATAATCAGAAATAAAATTGGAATTATTCAAACATCTGTCACAGTACCTCAGAAAACAGTGTTTCATAGATTTCCTCATGAGCAACTTCAATCCTTCGCTGTCATAGGTCATGAAGAGCTAACAAAACTTATCGAAACATCAGAAGCCACAACATGTATGTTAGATCCAGTACCAACCAAGCTCTTAAAAGAGGTATTCCCTGTAATCTCAGAACCTCTTCTTAATTTTATTAACTCCTCGCTATCCTTAGGACATGTCCCAAGAAACTTTAAAATGGCAGTTATCAAACCGCTTATTAAGAAGCCACAACTTGATCCTGGAGAACTGGCTAATTATAGACCGATTTCAAATCTCCCGTTTATGTCGAAAATACTAGAAAAGGTAGTATCCTCCCAAATATGTTCATTTCTACAGAGAAATAGTATATATGAACAATTTCAGTCAGGATTTAGGCCTCCTCACAGTACAGAGACTGCACTTATCAGAGTTACAAATGACTTGCTCTTATCATCTGATCGCAGTTGCATTTCACTTCTAGTGCTTTTAGATCTTAGTGCTGCATTCGACATGATAGATCACGACATTCTCTTGAATAGGCTGGAGAATTATGTTGGCATTTGTGGATTTGCATTAGCATGGTTTAGGTCCTATTTAGCAGACCGCTACGACTTTGTCTATGTAAATGAGGAATTGTCAAACCAAACAAAAGTATGGAGTGCCACAGGGATCAGTTTTAGGGCCTCTGCTTTTTTCCTTGTATATGCTTCCTTTGAGAGATATTATCAGGAATCATGGAATAAGTTTCCACTGTTATGCCGACGATAACTTTATAGTTCTTCAAAACCTGATGAGATTTCACAATTCTCCAAATTAGCAGAGTGTATCAATGAAATAAAAGATTGGCTGGCCATAAATTTCCTTCTACTCAATTCCGACAAAACAGAGGTACTAATTATTGGAACAAAAACCTCTAAAAACAAGCCGGTAAAATATAATTTGACTCTCGATGAATGTACTGTTACATTGTCTTCAACAGCGAAGAACTTAGGTGTTATATTTGGTACCAATCTGTCCTTTGAAAATCAAATTACCAATGTTTGTAGAACAGCATTCTTCCACATAAGAAATACTGTTAAATTACGACACATGCTCTGTTGCTGATGCCAAAAAACTAATTCATGCGTTCATGACCTCAAGACTAGATTATTGTAATGCATTACTGGGAGGATGCCCAGCAAGATCAATAAATAAACTTCAATTGGTTCAAAATGCAGCAGCCAGAGTGCTGACTAGAACCAAGAAATATGATCATATTAGCCCCATTTTATCGTCGTTACATTAGCTGTTAAATTTCGTATTAATTTTAAAATTCTGTTAACAACTTAAAGCTTTGAATGGTCTAGCTCCGCAGTACTTAAGTGACCTTCTACCATGCTATATTCCATCATGTTCATTATGATTGCAAAATTCTGTCCTGTTAATAGTTCCTAGAATATCAAAATCCACAAAAGGAGGTAGATCCTTTTCATATTTGGCTCCTAAACTATGAAATAGTCTCCCTAACACTGTTCGAGATGCAGACACACTCACTCAGTTTAAGTCTAGACTAAAGACTCATCTATTTAGCCAGGTATGCACCTAATTTATCCTTCAACTCACAATTAGGCTGCTTTAGTTAGGTCTGCCAGAACCAGAAACTAGAAACATTGATCATGATCTATATCTCTGCAATAAATTGAATGGCATCTAGGTAAATATTATTCTATTTGTTTCCCTGTCTCAACCTCGGGACTCCTATCCTGAGGTCACCAGAACAGGCTGGATCAAGCTCCATTCCTGCTTTGTGTTGTACTCTACTGATACGTGTCTCTGAGTGATGATGACTAATAGCAACCGGTGCCAGCCAAACATCACTTCAGTCTATTACGATGGACTTCAGAGGATGAACTGATGCCAACTCCAACCATAAGACATGCGATACTTCGTATGCCATTGCCTGAACCTTGGACTTAGGAAAGACCTCACCGAAATTACCGGCCAGTTAAACTGCGATGCACCTAACTGATCTCTGCCTGCATCACCTTGGTCTAATGATGGACTGCACTCTTGTAATGGAATACATAAATCCTTCATCAGCCAACTAACAAGAACAATTGCATCTATGTGAACTTCTGCAGTTAATACAGGATGGACTTAAAAGACATTAGTCATTAATCTTACAGTTCATACAAAATCTTTGTTTAAACACTGGCCCTTAACACTTACTTAGTTTAATCATTTTAAACCATGACTTGCACTGTACATAAGTAATATTGGCATTATATTCATGATGTTAGCCAGAGGGGAACTGGCCCCCACAGTGAGCCTGGTTTCTCCCAAGGTTATTTTTCTCCATTAACCAACATCTTACGGAGTTCTGTGTTCCTTGTCACAGTCGCTTTCGGCTTACTCACTGGGGTTCTAAATACAATTATTATTTAATTACTTATTTTTAAACACAATTCACAATTGAATTTTATCAAACTACACAATGATGACTCTAAGACATTATAGATATTACAGTTTCATTTTCTGTTAATGCATGATCTTCTGTAAAGCTGCTTTGAAACGATGTGTGCTGTGAAAGGCGCTATACAAATAAAAATTACTTGACTTGAGAGCCTCAGTCACAATTAACTTTTATTATATGAAAAAAATATATACATATACATGCAAATGAAAGTGAACGGTGACTTAGACTAGCATGCTGGCTAACTTTTCCTTTTGTGTCTAATTTTGTTCAATAACAACAATGCTGAGATGTGATGTCAGTGGCAGCAGACGGGGGAGAATATAAGTCCATTTCACACTTTTAAAGAGCTAACACACAAAATTATATTAAAAATGAAAAATAATGATAAAAAGATGATATCTGAATGCCACTCGCTGAGATTAACCAGAGACTATTTAGCATAGTTGGGCCATTTCTATTAAAATGAATGGGAGAAAGCTTAATCTGTGTGAGTATTCCATTCTGAACATAGTAGATACATTTGTGAGGCAAAAGCTTGTACCAAAAAAAAAAAAAAAACGGTAAGTTCACTTCAATAATACTTCTGGAAGTTTACTTCTAGTTATTTCTGATCACTCCTGCACCCACCTTATGAAACAATCTGTCCATAATGTTGAGCTGAACTGAATTAGCATCAGCGCTACTGCAGACCTCCATTGTGTGATTAGAGTGGCAAACCCTCAGGTGGCCCATCAGGTCATTAGACTTTGCTGTCATGCCGTTTCACTTTCTGGAGGTCTAAATGGGCTTCTGGTTTTACTCCCACAATAGAATGACTGGAGATAGGTCACATGACCACCTATGAGTCAGCTCAAGACAAAGGATAACCGCAGGGAAGGAAAGTGCATGGCAATAACACCTCTTCTCTGTAGCCAGCACCGAGCCTGTTTCAGCTGCCAGTCCATTTTACCCTGGTCCATTGTGCTTATATTTAATTTGGCACATACTGCTTAGAAAATCAGGCACAGTGTAATTTGTCAGGTATGTATTTTTCCATTAATTTATTTGAATACTGTATCTCACAATGCATTCAACTTAACCAACTTCCAACATGACAAATGAACTGAAAGCAACATCAACGACAATCTTTTTCTTGACTCGTTATTTGATTGGACAAGCAAAAGTTAAGTGGATAGTTTTCCCAAAAATGAAAATTCTGTCATCATTTACTCACTCTCATGTTGTTTCAAACCCATATGACTTTCTTTCTTATGTGGAACACAAAGGAAGATGGTTGACAGAATGTTGGCCTCAGTCACCATTCAATTTTATTGTATAGAAAAGAAGATGCAGTTAAAGTGAATGGTAACTGAGGTATCACTTTACACAAAACTGGATTAAAACATGCAAAACCATTTTTGTTTAAGAGATGATAACTAGATGCTAACTGACACCACTGAATATGCAAAGTAATGAGGTCATGTGACAGTGTAGCTTAAGTTTAAAGGTCATATCACTGCATACGGCATAATGTTTACTGTAATAGTGTTAAAAGTTACTATATGCAAATTTGAGAATATAGATAAATACTTAAAAAAAAAAAAAGCATGTATTCCATTCTGAACATAGCCAAAGTCATAGTGATATTAACAAAAATATAACAAAAACATTAAGTGTATGCTTATGTTTCAAATGTTTAACATTTAGACATCTATATACCTGGAAGCGAGCCTGGTTCATTTCATTGTAACAATTACTAAGACTTTGTCTGTGCATACGGGTGTGGACGGGTGTCCTTTGATCCCAGGCAATGCAAAGATATCAGAAGTAAAGCCTAATATTCTCTTCTATCAAGCGACATACACTCAAGTTGTACCACTTTGAAGTTTCTGCCTCTTCCTCTTTGATCTAATTTCAATTAGTGTATTAGTTGGCTTGACTTGGAATAGCATGAGTCCATGTAATGTTACTATGACTGACACTACAGGCAACTCCCAACAATGTTACATCAACGTTTGTCACTTATGAAAAGTATTCTGCACCTGTGCGTACGTACATAGGGCCACATTCATGAAACACTAGTGAATTTTTTTTCGTAAAGCCTTTCTGATGTAAATTCTCGGATTCATGAAAGTTTTCGTATTTTCAAAACGTTAGTTGGTACATACAAAATGTACATCTGCTACCAACCATGTGTAAATTGTGCGTAAGACATCCAAACGTGTTGTGTTCTTTCAGGCAAACTGCCATGACGACATTTTAATAGAAGTGAAATTAAATAAGTCATGAGAAAATTAACTAATAATTAAATGGGTGAAATTATCTTAAACACTTTTTTTGTTCTTTTTAATCCATAGCCTATACTTATTAAGAAACGTTTCTTTGCTTCTTTCATTTATTTTTTTTAAAGAATATTTTTTTTTCCCAACTCTGCTTATCGTTTTTCCAGCAGGAGGGCTTGACATGGGGGTGAAAAGTTAATGGAAAGACTCAGTTTGCATTTGATTTTCTCGAAAAAATTAATGCCCTCTAACGTGACTGGTTGGTAAGTTGTTGTTGTTGTTTTTTTTTAATCTGATATGAGTTCTATAATTTAGGTTTTATTATTAAGCAATATCACACTCGCAAGAGTGCGATATGGCCCTACATCAGCACTGCTGTGATTCGGCTGCAGGTAATCACAGCAGTGTTGATTTAGGGCCATATAGCACGATTGCGAGTGTGATATTGCTTATATACAACAGTTCAATTAACAAGTACATTTTAAAAAAATAGGAAAAACTGAGTACGGTCATAAAAACGCATTTGTGCATGGAACTACTTTACTATGCGGCGGATCAGAATCTGCCGTTGCTGGTTCAAAACAAATGATGCGTCCAAGCCTCTGTCAGTAATTCAAAAATGTCACTTCAGAAATAGTATCACGGCTTGTGCTGCTTCTAACAAGTTACTGGATAAGAAAGGATGTGTGTGTGTGTGTGTGTGTTTGTTAGAGAGAGAGAGAGGGAGACTGAGCGTGTACGATCACCTGTTGCCACACCCAAGCAGAGATGCTGTCAGCTTTCTGAAGATCAGCTTTCTCAGTGGAAAAATAGCCTTCCAAGTGGGGGTATTTCTCCCTATTTTGCGGTAGCCAGTGCACAAGAGTCATTCGCTGTAGAAACTGCAATGTCCTCTGCCATTTTAAACAGCATGTCCACTCCAATGTGGAAACTCCGGTAAGAGGTAAGCACCTTGAGTTGTGTAATTAATCAGTCTGTTGTGTCTCTCAGCTATGATGAGCCGTAATGCTGAAGTTGTTCGTTTAAAGCCGTTTAAAGCTGTTTCCTAGCTTTAGTAATATAGTAGTAATACAAGCGATCACGTAGAGCTGTTGTATGTAAACACTGGCTGAGGCGGATTCACTTCACGTCACCTAACTGGCTCATATTACACACAAAAATTATCTTTTGCCACCACCTTCTGGCTAACATATGTAATGTATGTATATATACAGGTGCATCTCAATAAATTAGAATGTCGTGGAAAAGTTCATTTATTTCAGTAATTCAACTCAAATTGTGAAACTCGTGTATTAAATAAATTCAGTGCACACAGACTGAAGTAGTTTAAGTCTTTGGTTCTTTTAATTGTGATGATTTTGGCTCACATTTAACAAAAACCCACCAATTCACTATCTCAAAAAATTAGAATACATCATAAGACCAATAAAAAAAAACATTTTTAGTGAATTGTTGGCCTTCTGGAAAGTATGTTCATTTACTGTATATGTACTCAATACTTGGTAGGGGCTCCTTTTGCTTTAATTACTAACTCAATTTGGCTTGGCATGGAGGTGATCAGTTTGTGGCACTGCGGAGGTGGTATGGAAGCCCAGGTTTCTTTGACAGTGGCCTTCAGCTCATCTGCATTTTTTGGTCTCTTGTTTCTCATTTTCCTCTTGACAATACCCCATAGATTCTCTATGGGGTTCAGGTCTGGTGAGTTTGCTGGCCAGTCAAGCACACCAACACCATGGTCATTTAACCAACTTTTGGTGCTTTTGGCAGTGTGGGCAGGTGCCAAATCCTGCTGGAAAATGAAATCAGCATCTTTAAAAAGCTGGTCAGCAGAAGGAAGCATGAAGTGCTCCAAAATTTCTTGGTAAACGGGTGCAGTGACTTTGGTTTTCAAAAAACACAATGGACCAACACCAGCAGATGACATTGCACCCCAAATCATCACAGACTGTGGAAACTTAACACTGGACTTCAAGCAACTTGGGCTATGAGCTTCTCCACCCTTCCTCCAGACTCTAGGACCTTGGTTTCCAAATGAAATACAAAACTTGCTCTCATCTGAAAAGAGGACTTTGGACCACTGGGCAACAGTCCAGTTCTTCTTCTCCTTAGCCCAGGTAAGACGCCCCTGACGTTATCTGTGGTTCAGGAGTGGCTTAACAAGAGGAATACGACAACTGTAGCCAAATTCCTTGACACGTCTGTGTGTGGTGGCTCTTGATGCCTTGACCCCAGCCTCAGTCCATTCCTTGTGAAGTTCACCCAAATTCTTGAATCGATTTTGCTTGACAATCCTCATAAGGCTGCGATTCTCTCGGCTGGTTGTGCACCTTTTTCTTCCACACTTTTTCCTTCCACTCAACGTTCTGTTAACATGCTTGGATACAGCACTCTGTGAACAGCCAGCTTCTTTGGCAATGAATGTTTGTGGCTTACCCTCCTTGTGAAGGGTGTCAATGATTGTCTTCTGGACAACTGTCAGATCAGCAGTCTTCCCCATGATTGTGTAGCCTAGTGAACCAAACTGAGAGACCATTTTGAAGGCTCAGGAAACCTTTGCAGGTGTTTTGAGTTGATTAGCTGATTGGCATGTCACCATATTCTAATTTTTTGAGATAGTGAATTGGTGGGTTTTTGTTAAATGTGAGCCAAAATCATCACAATTAAAAGAACCAAAGACTTAAACTACTTCAGTCTGTGTGCATTGAATTTATTTAATACACGAGTCTCACAATTTGAGTTGAATTACTGAAATAAATGAACTTTTCCACGACATTCTAATTTATTGAGATGCACCTGTATATATATATATATATATATATATATATATATATATATATATATATATATAAATTTTTTTTTTTTTTAAACGTAAAAAGAGACACAAACAGTAGCTCTTAACACATATGCACTACTCTTACAGTTTAGTTTAGAACGGGACAAACACAAGCAGAGTGATACACACAGTGAAGCGTCTGAGTGCTGATGGTGTGAGACCATCAGTGCTCATGGAACATCTCTCGTCCAATCAGATTCAAGGACTGGATCTAACTGTTGTATATTTAAGGATAGGCAAAAGTAAATTTGGTTCAGTTGATAATGTATGGTCAAGGTCCGATTGCGCCCCCTTTAGTGAGCGGCCGGCGCCCCCCTTTTATATGGTGCCTCTTTGCATTGCATAGATTGAATTTATGGTTTTTTCGCCTCTGACTGTTACCATCATGATTTACCTGACAAGTTTCACAAATGCTGATGATGCGCTTCGAACTGAACCAGAGATAGTTAATGGTGGTGGACATACTCCTCCCAGTGTGAACTGAACATTTTTTATAATAAAGCTTCATGTCAAACCATTTTTATTGACTTCTTGAACTGTTTGATTTGATGACAGCAAAAACATGCGATGACAGTAAGTCCTCACTTTCTTTGAGATGCTATTGTGCTTGCTAAATCAAAATTTTTTGATGTGAATGCAGTTCATTCATAAAAACGATTTCAAAACTGTTCCAAATAGATGTTAAAAGCATTTAATAGACAGTGTGGTGCCTTCCTTGTATGGCATTTTCATGGCCGTGGATTATGATAATTGTGAATGAACGTGCACACGCCCCCTTTTTATAAATGTTTGGATTTCACTAACATAAACAAAGGACAGTTTTCGGGAAGGTCCATTTTACACGCAAATTACACAGATTTTACTCATATGTTTCGAAAGTTTCATGAATGAGGCCCATTATGTCTAACAAACAGTTTGTAAAATGTGATGCCTGTATTGTATAGATTTAAAATTCTGTTTGTTGATTGGTTGGTCTAAAAGTTGTACTTTTTTGAATGAGCCATGTCGTACAATATCTTACGATTTTAGATCTTGTACAAATTATTACGAGTTGTCAAGAGACCATGTTGGAAGCAAAAGAAACGAAAACAATTCAAATACCTATTCCACTGAATGATTCTTTAGTACTTTTTATAAAGAAATGTACATTACACTTTATGTAAGAATGGTTTTGCATAAAGTTTATACAGAAATTCGTTCTGCTTGTGTTTCATGACTGAGACCAATTGAGTGTTGCAACACTTTGAAAAATCATTATCATCTCATAACATATTCATTTTGTATATCCTGTAAAAGAGCTGCTATGCAGAACTTGATTAGGGTGCAAAATCAGCATCCTTTCATCTAATATGGTAACTTCAGCCAAAACTTTGTGAGTATGTTATGGCTCGGAGATGTAGAGCAAACATAAACATCTCTAGCTTGATAGCTTTTGCATGCCGCCAGGCATTAATACACCAGAGAAGAAAAACCCTGCAAATGTTGTCTTCCTGCTATTATTTACTGTAAGTTATCTTCAGCACCCAGAAGGCGAAATGCAGAAGTTAGAAAATGTCACTTCGATTAAGCAGTGTTGTGCGATGGAGAAGACTGAGCAGATGGCAAACCCTCCAGTGAGAAGCTTTAAATCATAAGTCACATTCTAGTACAGAAGGTTCTGACCAGTGAAAGTGGGCGCAGAAGACCTTGAGGAGCACTCAAAAAAGTTACTTGATGATTCTGAGCAGCATACTTGCATACTGGTGTTTCCTTATTGCTAATTGATGCATATTAGAGCTACATCACACCTCCAAGCTCAGTGCTGGTGTAGATGCCTCTTTGGTGTGGTTCTTCAGGGCCTCAGTTAAAGTTGCTGATGCAGTTTGTAGTTTGATTTTACTGGTATATTCATGTCTTATGTTAAGACTCTGCACCATTGGGAAAACAGTGTTTTGGTGCCAGTGTCACGTGTTCCAGTTCTGCTAGTAATTAAAGAGCAAACTGGACTTGGTTAATTAGTGGCTGATGCTTGGTAAGAGAACCAAATTATTAGCCACCTGCGTGAATATGCTCAGTATTCCTGTTATTTGTTTTCATTCATATTTGCTGAATTATATAAGAATTGCCATCTAGGGTTTTGGGGTCGTTACCAGGACTTTGATATGTGGTTGCTAGGAGGTTCTGAGTGTTTTTAGGACATTGATATGTGGTTTCCAGCATGTTCAGATGGTTGCTAGAGCATTGTTAGATGATTGCTTACCTGCCCAATGGCTCATGTTCCTCCTTCAATGCAAGTCTATTGGATTTTTGTGTCCCATCTCATCACCTTGATACTAAAACTGGATATAAAGAAATATATCACAAAAGCGTTCATAAAATTATTTGCAATCTTCAGGAGAAATAATAGTCTATAATAGTTGTCAAGATGCAAAATACAAGCCATGGTGTGCTATTATGATGTTAAATCTTGTTTTGCATCCTGGTGTTATACCAGCACAAACAAACCAAATGAATTAAATGAATTATAGATGGACATTTTTCTTTAAATATGAGGAAAAACAACATCTGACAGCAAGTGGCTTTGCATATAAAGTACATTTGGGTGTTAATTAAAGGATTATGCACCCTAAATGCTGACTTGATCAGAGAGGTGCAGTAAACACATTATTAGATCTAATAACATTCATAACCCATACCAGATGGTAAACAAGTAATGCAGACACTTGGTCTTCTAAGAGTATGCTAATGAAATTCATGTGCAGTGGAATATTCATTAGGGTAATATTTATTAAGAAAACATGGGTATTGAGACAGCTAGGCATGTACACCAGAACTCATATTGACATCTTCCAAAACAAACACAGAGAGAACAACATGTACAAGAGGAATATTGATTCAAGCTCTCTGAGTTGTCAAAGAAGGAGCATTGTGTTGACTAGGGGACTCCAATTATAAACTGAAATGTATTTTTGCCATATTTGATGTGTTTAATCACAATAACAATTGTATTTCAATTTAGCAATCCAATGTACATTCTTTCTGTAAAATCCTTGAAAATGTGTTGTGAATGACTGTCTTTCTTCTTTCTCATGAATTATATTATAGAACACATACTCAACCACAGACAACAATCAGCATATGTATACACCGGTAAGTTACAGAATAAATAACAGTCATATATACAAATTTAATTTCCAAACTTAAAATGCCATGACTATTTTAAAGGGTTATCTAACGCAATCTACTTTCATGCAAAGTCACAGTGTATGTGAACCAAAGTATCACATTTCTAATAAACATCAACAACAGTACCACATCATCTTGTTTTTTTGCCTATCCATTTGTTCATAGTATTTTGTATAAACGTACAACAAAAATAATCATGACAGAAAGGCCAAAGAAATCAAGCTATTGTCGTCTTGTGTAAAATTCAAGGATCTTTTGTAGCACAATAGGTAGGTATCTCTCTGTGCTAAAAGGCCCTTTTGTCTTACTTGTGTCAGGGCTTTAACACAGCCTTTACACAACGCTTTGGCCACCACATGAAAAGCACTGCAGATAACATCACAGAAGTCCGATTTTACAAGGTTGCTAGGTAGCAAGAAAGCCGGAAATATACACAGTAGACTGAGAAAACACATTTTGGAGCTTAAAACAGAAAGCAGTCCTTACGATTGCTTGGATACACTGAAGAAAGAAAATAAATAAGAACTCATCGAATGTGGGTTCATGAAACTTTACTGTCTTGGGATGCTCTTGTTGAATTTAAATAAAGATGGTTTTTCCCTGACTAATTTTGGTCATGATTTTGTCGTCTGAGACAAATTTCTGGGATTGTAAAAGATTTCTGTTGTCATAGGGCAAAATCATCAGTCTTTGATCGCTTACTATGACATATTCACAGAAAGATGATGCGATCAATCTTAGCCTCCAAGGAAGATCTGGCAGTGTCATCAATTTTGTGTTGCAGTCATAAAGTGTGACTGCACCTATGACGGCCAGATAAGATAAAACACCCAGTTAGCACTGTCAATCCGGACGACTGGGACCAAAGTCTTGTCTACAATATGTATTGTACAGTCTGATATAATGTCGCACAGTGTGCTATGGCTTTTACCCAAGATCTCATTGGGATCAAATCATACAGTCTGACAATAACTGTAAAAGACATACAGTGTGTACCCAGCTTTAGTTCAAAAGCCGTGATGACAGGTGCAAGTCTCAATTTAGGCTAGACATCAATCTGCTTGACCTGCACAAAGTAACATGAATACAAACGTTGACAATTACAAGTTAAAGGGAAAGCATACCAAAAATACATTAAATGACAAAAAAAAAAAAAAAAAGGATGAAAAGTTTTAAATAAATAAGATAAATGTACAGTAAATGAATATAAAGACATTATCAGGCATTCAAGATCTCTTTATAAAGTTTGACTGTTTTTAAACATGTCTTGTTGCTTTGTACTCTAAAGGCCAAAGTATACTTCGGTTTTGCACGACCACTTAGCATATGTGTACAGGATGCGTGATGTAAATTTAGTCATGAACAAAGTGCTCGAGCACTGTGTGCATGCGGCTCAATTTGTCTAACTGCGCGTACTCTGAACGTGTAGTATCCGCATGCGCCTGGAATTATTTGCACTAATTGGAGGGTCCACAAGGTGGCAACACTCACAACTGAGCCATTGCTGTCACAAAGAAGCACTAGACATTAGGAGACAAAGGTGGGAACAAAAACAGTGGATGAGCACATCAAGAGTGCTTGGGTAAAGAGGTCAGGAGAAACCTGCATTTGTATTTATACCTGCAACTACAGTCTAAAGGACTATAAAGACATATTTATTGGTCTAAACTCCTAAAAGAGAAATAGTCCAGTATCTCATAGCAATCATAGCGCGCATGGGCCAACCACCTGTGTATGCGCGCACAGTCAAAAGGTGTATAATTTGAAATTCTGAGTGTTCGACTGTATGCATATGCTAAACGTTCATGTCAAAATGAAGTATACTTTGGGTTTAAGATGTACATATTAGTCTGTTTGACGTCAGAGTTTGATTTGTTTGATTGGTGTGAATACAGTTTTCCACAGAATCCTATTGCAAAAATAGATATTGCATATATCATGCAACAGGTCAGTGGTGGTCAGAGTTAAATTTGTTTGATCTTGACTAACGTGTTACACTGCTTGACCAGCACGCAATGTGGCACAAGTGGAAATGCTTAAGCCGACGCTTTGCTCCATAAAGTTTAAAGTATTAGGCGAGTCTGATGTGAGTCATGTAAAAGGGCCTGTTGGGACAAGCCACCAAGTGTTGTGATTACACTCTCCAAACTGTGTTGCTTAGCTTCTTTGAGAGTTAAGAGGACATATCCCGCACCATCCCAAACCATAAACAGACTGTGACCGTTCTTAAACTCTCAGAGTTTTAGAGCCTCATGCACACCTATAGCCGAGAGTCGACGGTTGATGTTTTGATAGCGACAGCGAAGCAAGTCTTTATAAGTGGCGCGCAGATCTCGGTTAAAGAAGGCATAGATGAAAGGGTTCATCAGTGAGTTGGTGTAGCCCAACCACAACAGTACCCGCTCTAACCAGACGGGGGCACAGTTGCAGAGCAGCCCACAAATGAACGGCCTTGCTGTGGTGAAGAGGAAAAAGGGCAACCAACAGAACGAAAAAACTCCCATGATCACCCCAAGGGTGGTGGCCGCCTTTTGCTCACGTCTGAAAATGGAGGCGCTACGACGTTCACGGTTCAACAGGCAGGACAAGGTGGAGAACTCCTCGATTCCTGAGGTGTTCTTCAACCCATGCATGCAGACACCATCCACAGTGGCTAAGGTTGGCTCGGGACACGTCAACTGAATTGGAGAAAGTGCAGTGAATTGGTGTTTGGCCCCACTTTTGCGGGCAGCCTTGAAGATCTTGTAATACATGAAAAGCATGACCACCATTGGGATGTAGAAGGCCACAGCAGTGGAATAGAGGGTGTATCCCACATCTTGGCTTATCAGACAAACTCCTGCAGTGTTGATATTCTGAGCCCAGCCGCAAAATGGGGGCAGAGTGATGGATGCTGACGCTAACCAGACACCGACTATCATCTTGGCCATTAGTTGTCCATTCTGTCTTGCAGGGTAGGTCAAAGGTCGAGTAATTCCAAGGTATCTGTGGAAACAGAAGGGAAGAAAAGGTACATGGTTATAACCTCCCTGGAAAGACCAGCTTAGACCAGCATGAATTCCCTTGATGGTCCAGACTGGGTTTTTTTAGATGCTAGTCTAGCTGGTGGACCACCATTGCCATGTTGTTCACCAAAAACACTTAGCTGCCAAAGCTGGTTGACAGGCATTGATTTTCTTGTGATGCTTGTTGACCATGAAAGTCTTGCTGATTAAACTAGTCAAGAAGCCTTTTTGGAAAACTAGCATCCAACACACAACATACTGTTTTCTTTTTAACAGGGAAGATAGCGTCACGACATGTGTGACGTTTAAGAAAAGAAGCTGCATTCCTCAAAACAAATGAACCCAAAGATCTCTCATCTGTCCATAATTTGCCAAATATGGCTCAAAATACCTCAGAAGCACCTGACCCAAGAAATTCCCACTGACCTGAATTTCACCAACAACCTGGGTGGAGAAGACTGTGTTAACACTTGAATCTCTGGCATGTCTGACTAGCCAACTAATTAAACTCAACCTAAAAAACTTGAGAAGATACAACAGAAGATACTTGTTTTACTCAAAAGATATTTAGACAATAATTAACATGGAATTAATTAATATAAACAGCATTTTATTCCGTTCACAGTCAGCTGTTAAGGGAATAGCTCACCAAACATGAAAATTCTGTCATCATTTACTAACCCTCATATCTCTAAAAACCTTTATTTCTATGACTTTTTTTCTTCCTTGGTACACAAAAGGAGTTATTTATAGATGTTCCTCTTTTTATTTATGTTTTTATTTTTATTTTACAATTTTTATACAAAATGTACAAGAATGATACAACATCTCATACAAGTTAATAAATAATAATAATTTAAAAAAAACTTTAATGATAAACAAACAATAAAACTAAAGGCTTATGTCCATTGTGGTCTTCTGAGCCCTTTAAAGATGGGAGAACAGGTGAAAGAGGCAAATAATATACTTTTAAACAAAATAATAAATAAAAAATAAAAAAAACACATGAAAAACTCTCTCTCACACAAACACACACAAACATCAATCAGTAAAAAAAAAAAAAGCCATCTTTTTATAGCCATTCTAGAAAATCTCTCAGCTTGTGTATATTTTAGAGACACCAGTTATCTATTCCAGACACTTCAAGCTTTGGCCACTGGTGGCAGTGGTTAAAATTTTGGTAAGCACAGACCAATTTCAGCAGCAGAACTTTCGACCTACTGTCGCCGAATTCACTGAGTGGTCTTTCTGGCATTTTCAGCCTACTGTCAGCATGTGTAGAACAAGTGCAACTTAAGTCATGTAATCCATGACAATATGACAGATCCACTGCATCAGCTAGAGGCAGAACTAATCGACTAGTTGGTACAACCCCTAAGACCTTTACTGTCAGGTCATGGCTCCATCTAGATAGTGTGAAATTCAGAAGTGCATTTAAATCTCAACAATAAAGATGTCGACAATTAGATCATTTATAATACAGGCGATTTTATGCATGTGACAGTCTGTTGTGCCCAAGTACCCATTAACACTGTCATTTGGTCGCTGAACATTAAGATAGACTAAAGTAGAGATAGAAGAAGATTACTAATGAAAACATGACATATTCATAATGGGGAACTGCATAATAAGTTATTTTTGAAAGCTTTTGAAAGCATCACAAGTCTTGAGCGAATATTCTAATGCTATATGAAACGTCTTGACAAAGCCATTACATTGAAGATCTTAATGCAAGTTTAACTTGCACAGAGAAATGGGAACATGTAATGGGATCATTACTTAGCACTTTGGCCACTGGGGGCAGTGTTTTGAATTTCGGTAAGCACAGACTGACTTTAGCTAAAGAAAAGTCAACCTACTGTTTCCGATTTCACTGTGAAATCACTCAGAAATTTTAAATAATTCTGTTCAAACTACTTCAACTTGCTAAATATGCCTCAAGGGGTAGTAATACAAATATTTATCCATGTATATTTAAGAGTTCAAATGGGAAAAATAACTTTTTATATACAAGTACAATTGACTGGAACGTACTGTGTGGCCGTGTGTGTGCTCCAGTTTCAGGGTGAGTGGCACCAAAAGAAAGTTGTATTTTTAGATGTAAATGGTATAATACAGTCAACAGGAATGCATATTTTAGCCCCTAACCCAAATCGCAAACCTAAACCTAACCGTCAGTGGAGTAAAAGTGTAATCCTAGAGCAAAAATGCTACCTTCGAATCGTGCTTACTATTGTTTACTGGAATGTGATTACTTCCTTGTTTCCATGCAAAATGTCTGGTGAGAGATGCCACTTGTGAGTATCTCACAATGGGTTCATTTAAGGGCACATGAACATTTGGAAACCAACATGTCGATTTCCCCTGTGATCATATTGGCAAATTCCTCTGTCTACAAACTGCATTGCAGTGTAGCTGAGTGTCATTAGATTTGTACAATGCACTGTAATAGCAAAATACGGTATTATGCAAATGTGAAAATAAAGTGAAAATCTACACTTACTGAGCACATTATTAGGAACACTATGGTCCTAATAAAGTGCAGTCCCTATGTGGTCTTCTGCTGTTGTAGCCCATCCGCATTCTGTGCATTCTGAAATGCTATTCTGCTCACTACAATTGTACAGGGTAGTTATGTGAGTTACCATTGCCTTTCTGTTAGCTCAAACCAGTCTGGCCATTATCTGTTGCCCTCACTCATCAACAAGGTGTTTCCATCCACAGAACTGCTGGATGTTTTTTGTTTTTGGCACCATTCCGAGTAAATTCTAGAGACTGTTGTGCTTGAAAATCCCAAGAGATCAGCAGTTACAGAAATACTCAAACCAGCCCATCTGGCACCAACAATCATGCCAAGGTCGAAATCACTGAGATAACATTTTTCTCCCCATTCTGATGGTTGATGTGAACATTAACTGAAGCTCCTGACTCATATCATGATTTTATGCATTGTACTGCTGCCACACGATTGGCTGATTAGGTAATCACATGAATAAGTAGGTGTACAGGTGTTCCTAATAAAGTGCTTAGTGAGTGTATTTCACTGTAGTGGGTATTTCAAAGAGACTGAAACGAACTAGCATGTTCTATGGATTTGTGTTTTGAATGTGACATTTGGTAAGTCCACTTGTCTTTTTACCTACTAAAGAAGAAAGTCTCTATTCCCCTGCCTACCTCTAAAAATACAAGTTATCATTTCACGCATGAGAATCCTGGTGATCAGGAAAGGGCTTAGAGACACACTTATTGCACTGGACATTTAAGGTAGTTAAAACCTTTCATGCATAAACACAGAAACTCCACATAAATCAGCGGACCATGAAACCATTTCACATTAGTTACTAATGTGTTTTCTTTATCTTATTTCTTCTTCTTTTTTAAAGAGATAAAACCAGAATGAACCTTTAGGCATATTTACCCAATACTGTATATGCATTTGGAGGTTACAAAAATAATGAAATATCTATATTTGAATGTTTTCCCTGGAAAATGTGAGTGTTGCAAAACACTCAACGGATGTTGTGGTTGGTTACCAAGGCACTGCTAAGCAGTTTCTAAGGTATTTTGAGTGCTTTTGAGTAAATTTTTATGCATTCGTCAGGATGTTCTGGGTGGTTGCTCACTTGCTGAAGTCAAATGAGCCCACCCCCACATCTTTATGATATTCTGCTCCGAGATATTCGTTTGCTCCCTCCTTCAATGTAAGCCTATGGAATGTTTTCGGAAGTGTGATCGCTTTGAAAACTAATAGCACACCTCTCCTCATGCACTATTTGAGGCTTCGTTCATGCCTATGGCACAAGTTATCTTCCGTAGCTTAATACTCAGGGCTCCAGACTGCGATTATATTGTCGCAAATGCGACCAAATGTAATTGATTGCGACAATAATTTAAAATCTAGTCGCCACTGGCGACAGTCTGCTTGTGTGCGTTCATATGCGGTTTCGTCAGATATCATCTTGTAAGTTACTGAAAATTTTTTTTGAGTGTGCACTAATGTGCTAGTGCCACTTTTCACCTGTTCTGTTGTGATGACGAGCTTGCTGCACCGCATGCAACAACAAACGACAGCGCTAGAGAGTCGAGAACAAATGACTCTTTTGAACCAGATCTTTTTCATGAATCACCGAAAAGAACTGAGGGTTTGAACTCAGGAGCTCAGGTTAGCAGTTTGAATTAGATTCACTTTCTCAGCGAATCAGCCGTCAGTGAGCTCACAACTGGGAGTGCAGACATTTCAAAATAAGAGTCCCATGTGTATTTCAGTCTTCTTTATAATTAAAAGTCCTGTATTGTCTACCAGTTTTTTTCTTCTGGTAATTATTGATTGGGATTGGAGTAGCACAATAAACTGCAACTGGGATTTCATTCAATTTGCACTCTTGTAGTCTCTGTGTCTGGGGCCATCTGGTAACAGTAAAGAAAGACTAAGGCAATATTTTAAAACAATTAAAATTATGTACATATATATATATATATATATATATATATATATATATATATATATATATATATGCGTGAAGCATTTACATGTTTCCATTGATCATGGTATAAATATTGGGGGAGGTTGTACTTGCTTGTTTTGATGGTTACCTCCCCCCCTGACTAATGACAGGAGACTATTTTTTGCACTGAGAAGGCAGAGAGAGAGAGGAAAAAAAAAAAAACAAGAATGTAATTGGAGTTTGCTGATATATTTCTGATATTTAATTCTCTTATATAATATTTTTTCCTCACCTATATTTATAGTTCTATAAAAAATCTTTAAGTAATCGATTATTTAATGTTTAAGGAGCTTTGAATGCAGCTAATATCGTTTTTCCAAAGTATGCGGTAATCGTTTTCAAAATGCAAATGATGGATGTGGTCTAATTTTACGGTCTTTCTGTGTTTCGGTACAAATGTGACATAATTAATATCTGAATGCACCGGCATTCAGACAGTACACGAAAACCTGAAGTTTGCGTCCTATTAAAATCATATATGCCCTTCAGAGAGAGACAGAGATAACAACACTGCTTGCAGACGGTGTCTGAAAACATGAATTTGAAAGTCTAAATAGTAACTGTAAACATAATTATTTTTGATTGAGGTCATCCCTTTCATCACAGAAGAAATCATAAATGTTCTACTAGAAATGTATCTGTAAAGAGGCCTGAGCTTTTCACTGTTTTTCCAGATACCATATGATGACTTGATTAAAAGAAAAGGATGATTTACTGTTCTTTTTCACAGATGTAAGTACTTTTCATTTTTAAAAAAAAGTTACATAATCCATTATATAACATCCAGTTGATACAGTTGGAAAATCTGTCTACTACAAACTGACTGCGTGTGTGTGTGTGTGTGTGTGTGTGTGTGTGTGTGTGTGTGTGTGTGTGTGTGTGTGGACAGGTTTAGGTGGTTAACGAGGACTTTTTTTTAGGTTACAAACTGGTAATTACTAGGGTATTATGCTATAAATGAGGTTTATGAGGATATTTCTTGTGTCCCCATAATTCAAATCACTTAAAAATCATACTAAACGATGTTTTATTGAAAATGTAAAAATGCAGAAAGTTTTTTGTGAGGGTTAGGTTTAGGGGTAGGGTTAGGGTTAGGGGATAGAATCTATAGTTCGTACAGTATAAAAATCATTATGTCTATGGAGAGTCCTCATAATGATCGCTGCACCAACGTGTGTGTGTCTGTGTTTTAGGTTACATTAACAGCAGATGCAAAGATTTGCACTCCCAAGTACTTCAAAGCTGATCACTCTTGGTAAGATCCTTTAAAATATTAATTAGTGGTACTAACAACTAACGTGATCTGTACTTCCTTGGTGCACTATCTGATTTTTTTTATCACTAAAAATAACAAATTTGGGATCATGTAGATTCAGAACACTTGCAATATATAGTGTTTAAGTCATTTGGACTAATTTAACAGTTCTTTTTGTTTTGTCCTTTCCTGAACTTCACCAATCCTGGTCACTATGCATGCACTGTATGGAAAAGAGAGAAAGGGGTCGGCAGTGATGATGGAATGATATTTGGTGGGTAAATGATTTCATTTTTGGGTGAACTAACAATTATGAGAAAAGCTCCCACATTTACACATAACTAAGGGCAACACTTTCGAATGCTTTAGCAAGATTAAAACTATATATTTTTTTATTTTTCAGGGGATTCAGTTCTGCCCAGTAAATAAATGGATGCTGTCTATTGAAAGCAAATTCAAAGTTAAGCACATCTTGTCAATACAATGTCTTTTCAATACAATGGCAGTGGACAGTGCCTTCATGCAGCTTGTGCATCATATTCCAGGTCTGAAGTGATATGTTCACTTTGTGTGATTAACAGAATTATATATATATATATATATACAGTACTGTGCAAAAGTCTTAGGCACATAAGATGTTTCACAAAAACATTTGTCTTAAGATGATTATTTATATCTGCTACTTTAGTGTGTCAATTAAGCAATATCACACGAGCAAGAGTGTGATATGGCCCTACATCAGCACTGCTGTGATTCGGCTGCAGGTAATCACAGCAGTGCTGATTTAGGGCCATATAGCACGATTGCGAGTGTGATATTGCTTATATACAACAGTTCAATTAACAAGTAAATGTAAAACTTTAGGAAAAACTGAGTATGGTCATAAAAACGCATTTGTGCATGGAACTACTTTCTTACGCGACAGATCAGAATCTGCCATTGCTGGTTCAAAACAAATGACGCATCCAAGCCTCTGTAAGTAATTCAAAAATGTCACTTCAGAAAAAGTATCACGACTTGTGCTGTTTCTAACAAGTTATTGGATAAACAAGGATGGATGTGTGTGTGTGTGTGTGTTTGTTAGAGAGAGAGAGAGAGAGAGAGAGAGGGAGACTGAGCGTGTACGATCACCTGTTGCCACACCCAAGCAGAGATGCTGTCAGCTTTCTGAAGATCAGCTTTCTCAGTGGAAAAGTAACTGTTCAAGCAGGGGGATTTCTCCCTATTTCACGGTGCCCGGTGCGCAAGAGTCTTCACTATAGAAACTGAGATCTTCTCCGCCATTTTGGACAGTACTTTCTCTCCAATGTGGAAACTCTGGTAAGAGGTAAGCGCCTTGAGTTCTGTAATTAATCAGTCTGTTGTGCCTCTCAGCTGTGATGAGCCGTAATGCTGAAGTTGTTCGTTTAAAGCCGTTTAAAGCTGTTTCCTAGCTTTAGTAGTGTAGTAGTTATAAAAGCGATCACGTAGAGCTGTTGTATATAAACACTGGCTGAGACGGATTCACTTCACGTCACCTAACTGGCTAATATTACACACAAAAATGATCTTTTGCCACCACCTTCTAGCTAACATATGTAATGTATATAAAAAATAAAAATAAAAAACGTAAAAAGAGACACAAACAGTAGCTCTTAACACATATGCACTGCTCTTACACTTTAGATTAGAACGGCACGAACAAAAGCAGAGTGATACACACAGTGAAGTGTCAGAGTGCTGATGGTGTGAGACCATCAGTGCTCATGGAACGTCTCTCGTCCAATCAGATACAAGGACCGGATCTAACTGTTGCATATTAGGAAATATACATTTTATACTCCCAAACATTCCTTTTGCAAATAGAATAGAATAGAAGAACAGGGAGCCCTGCAACAGATGGCATGGCCCTCACAGGGCCCCCCACTGAACATCGGATCAGTCTGGGACTACACGAAGAGACAGAAGTAATTGAGACAGCCTAAATAAATATAAAAAATTGTGGCGAATTCCCAAAAAGCTTGGAACATCCTATCTGCCAACAACCGAGAAAAACTGTGTCCAGGTGTAAGTAGGAGAAATGGTGTTGTTTTGAAAGCAAAAGTGTTCACAATAAATATTGATTTAGCTCTTTTTCTGTTTACTGGACTTTTGTATGATGTTAACTGATTAATGAAAACTATTTATGTCATAATTGTTTTAAGAAATCCTCACTTTGAAAGTTTTTCACAAGTACCTAAAACTTTTGCACAGTACTATATGTATATGTTTATAAAAAGTTTGGGGTCACTTGCCTGAAATGTTTCTCATGATCTTAAAAACATTTTGACCTGAAGGCGTATGCTTAAATGTTTGAAATTAGTTTTGTAGACAAAAATATATATGTGCCAACATATCAATATATTTAATTACAAAACTAAAATTGTATTAAAAAAAAAAGCGTGTGGACTGAATAATTAAGAAAAGCAGCCACTAAGTGCCCAACATAGATGGGATATATAGTGTGTGTGTGTATATAGAATATATATATATATATATATATATATATATATATATATATATATATATATACACACATGTTTATTAGTTTGGAGCAACATTAGGGAGAAAAGCAACTTGTCATGTATCGTAGAATATTTATTTCTAAGGTTCATTGTGAGGATCAGTCCACACTCCAGGTGTTCCAGAAGTGGCAAGACGTTGCAAAGGAAGAAACTCTAGCCTGAATCCTCATGTTGCTTCCTCCAACCATCAAGGAGTTTGTTAATTTGAGTTTGCAAAATTATTAATCTACCACAAGAGAGTATGTAGTGCTCAGGAGAGTTTATGTAAGAAAGTTTTTTAAGTGAATGACTGCATTTATTCAGGAGTGTTAAAAATGAAACAATTTTGCACAAAGTTGAAATGTTATTGCAAGAATGAAAATACTTGTATACCTGTGAATGAGGTTCATTATTAGTAGTGACATGCAGAAGTGTTACAGTAATTTAAAGCTTTAATTGAAACTGAAAGGAGTGGGAATGTATTTAATTATGATACAATAAAATAACTGATGATTTGACATCATTTTGAAGATCCATTGCACAATAAAAGTTACATTTTGTTGTCATTTTTATTTATTCACTGGCATTGTTAAAGTACTGCCATTCTATAATGTGTAATAAACTGGAGAAAGTGACCAGCCAATTACTGTAAATGTTACAGTGTATCAGTATCTATTCATTGTATTACAGTACAATACTGGTGCAAGAAAACAGTACAATACTGTAAATTTTATACTGTAACAGTATATAATGGTAAGATTGATGGTACTGTAAATGCTTTTACAGTACAATTACAGTAATCCAATTACAGCAAGTTACTGGCGAACTGCTGCCAGTAAGTTACTGTAATTTCTACAGGAAATGTTTTACAGTGTACTGTCTACACTCTACATCACATTAGAGATAGTACACCAATCATAAGTAGCTAATACTAAACAAACATTGAACAAGCTTGCATTTGAAGAATGCATACATTTCAGTCTGAGCGTGATCAGCAAACACAAGCTTAACTGTCGATCTGTATAGTTATGGGCAGAAATCTATTTGTTTTAACACTCACCACTGCTATAATTGTATATATAAGTCACGGCAGCATAAATATCAATGTCCAAATTGGCAATAGCTACATTGTGTTGTAGCCGCAACTCTTGATTCAATTAAAGCTATACAGAGCGAGGGTTTCAGTGGCATGGCTTTTCAGACAAAAGCAAAAACATGGATCAAAGCACAGTTGAAGTTCTTGCTAGGATCGTTATGGGGCTTCAAATTGTCAATTACATCCATATTAGTGAATTTATGCCTCAATGTTACATTATGTGAAATGAAAGGCGCTCTTAAACTGATGATTAATATCAAGACTAATTAATTTGAGAGAACATCAGTAGTGGAAACAAAGGGAGGAACAAATATTCTGTGGGGACTTAATTAGAGAATCGTCCTTTCATTTCAGCATTATGTACTGAATTTCAGGCCCTTTTGTAGATAGTTTAATCAAGAGGTTTTATCTGTTTGAAATAAATTAGTATCTTCAACTGGGATCTATTATTTGTATTGTATTTTTCTCTTTTACTCGCATTTTCAATAATACACTCACTGAGCACTTTATTAGGAAAACTATGGTCCCAATAAAGTGCCCAACGTGGTCTTCTGCTATTGTAGCCCATCCGCCTCAATGTTCGACATGTTGTGCATTTTGAGATGCTATTCTGCTCACTATAATTGTACAGAGTGGTTATCTGAGTTACCGTAGCCTTTCTGTCAGCTTGAAGCAGTCCTATATTATGAGAAACAGATATATACTGTAAATGCCACTTGGTTTGATTTAGTTTTATTCAGTTTTAGTGACTTTTCAATGATCCATACAAAACAGAAATGACCTCCAGCAGGTGCATGAAGTGCCTTCGTTGTGTTTGGCTATTCGAGCTTCCATCTTCTTAATGAAGCATTAATTGTTGACTTAAATGAAGACTTAATGCTAGAGAGAAAACTTTTCACGAAGCTGAAAATCTCTTTAAAAGGGAATATTTCTACAGCCATCTATGATCCATGAATTTTTTATCTCCAGCACTTGCAAAATTTACCATTAGCTGTCTAATTTTTAGTGAATCTAAATCTGTCTCACAACCCAAAAATCTAACTCACCCCACAACAGAATAAAAAGACTTTTCTAAGAATTTAAAGGCAGAATTCTCAGCCCACCATTAGGAAATATTTTTAAAAGCTGCTTGGATGAGATACTTTTAAGATACTTCAATGCATTTTAACTATTAGGCTAGGAAAAAGTAGTTAATATTTTACAATTTTGTTAGTCACCATTTACTTTCATTGCATCTTTTGTTCTGTACAATGAAAGTGAATGGTGACTAACATCCACCCTTGTGTTCCATGCATGGCAGAAAGAAAATTATTTGGGTTTGGAACAATAAGTTTGAGTGAATGAATTTTAAATTTTTGGGTTAAGAATTTAGAATCCTTTAATATCTTATAAAAACTAAACAGTGTCCTCACAATCTTAAAGGCTTTAAAATTTCAGTATAGGCTATAATTTGCAAAATGAGGATGAAACATTACATCTTGGGATGTAATGGCCTCTCTGAAATATTCATTTATTAACAAATATTAGGTTAACTAATCAATTATGTAAGAGACACCACTGGGCGAAGGTTATGCAACATCCATGCATTTGAATTTACAAATCCAAAAACCTTGTTGCCAGATTTTTCATCATTAAGACCTGAGGGACTACCAATTTAATTGAATTATCACAACCAAGCAGAGTGTTTCTGGATGTAGTACTCAGAAGTTTATAAAAGAGCATCATCAAAATTGCTCACCAGGAGGCAGCTTTGAAGTTCAGTCAGGGTTTCAAATGACATGGAAGCATTTTTAATGTTCTGTTTATTTATTAAGGTTTACTTAAATTGAAAGGCTATTGTAATGAGGTATAGGGATATTTTTCTTTTTAATAAATAAATGGATACATTTAACATTTTAAAAATGTAATTAATAAACCATTAATAAACATATTGTAATGTCAACAGATCAGTAGTTCATGCTCATTCAAATATAGTGGTCATTGTAACAGTTGCCCTTGTAATCTCGATAATTATAAGATTTTGAGTCAGAAATCCAGTTACATAAATGCATGATTTGTCTAGCAGTGGGTTTGTATGTTGGTTTCAAACACCTGCTTCAGATCTGTCTCAAATTAGGACATTGAGAAGTTTAGTCTACAAACAAAATTGCACTATAAAACGCCATAACACCATACAACCACACTGGGATACATTATGGCCAGGTTCAATGTAGATTTTTACTGAGAGGTTGAACTGTGTTCATACAAGGGTATTTTTCTTGAATGTCAGATTGGGGCAGTTAATATTTCTCACAGTAGGGTTATTTTTTAATAACAAGGAGAAAAGATAAAGAACACTTCATTTGACCCAAGTTTCCCTTATGAATCAAAGTTTCATCATAATTCTAACTATTCAAAGCAAATAAAGAAATTATTTGTGAAGCAATGTAAAAAATGAATAAATGTTTGTTAATATCACTAATACAAGTTATAAAGTGTCATGATAAATATATAATTGCATATTAGAAGAAAAAAAAGAATATATATATATATATATATATATATATATATATATATATATATATATACAGGTGCATCTCAATAAATTAGAATGTCGTGGAAAAGTTCATTTATTTCAGTAATTCAACTTAAATTGTGAAACTCGTGTATTAAATAAATTCAATGCACACAGACTGAAGTAGTTTAAGTCTTTGGTTCTTTTAATTGTGATGATTGTGGCTCACATTTAACAAAAACCCACCAATTCACTATCTCAAAAAATTAGAATACATCATAAGACCAATAAAAAAAACATTTTTAGTGAATTGTTGGCCTTCTGGAAAGTATGTTCATTTACTATATATGTACTCAATACTTGGTAGGGGCTCCTTTTGCTTTAATTACTGCCTCAATTCGGCATGGCATGGAGGTGATCAGTTTGTGGCACTGCTGAGGTGATATGGAAGCCCAGGTTTCTTTGACAGTGGCCTTCAGCTCATCTGCATTTTTTGGTCTCTTGTTTCTCATTTTCCTCTTGACAATACCCCATAGATTCTCTATGGGGTTCAGGTCTGGTGAGTTTGCTGGCCAGTCAAGCACACCAACACCATGGTCATTTAACCAACTTTTGGTGCTTTTGGCAGTGTGGGCAGGTGCCAAATCCTGCTGGAAAATGAAATCAGCATCTTTAAAAAGCTGGTCAGCAGAAGGAAGCCTGAAGTGCTCCAAACTTTCTTGGTAAACGGGTGCAGTGACTTTGGTTTTCAAAAAACACAATGGACCAACACCAGCAGATGACATTGCACCCCAAATCATCACAGACTGTGGAAACTTAACACTGGACTTCAAGCAACTTGGGCTATGAGCTTCTCCACCCTTCCTCCAGACTCTAGGACCTTGGTTTCCAAATGAAATACAAAACTTGCTCTCATCTGAAAAGAGGACTTTGGACCACTGGGCAACAGTCCAGTTCTTCTTCTCCTTAGCCCAGGTAAGACGCCTCTGACGTTGTCTGTGGTTCAGGAGTGGCTTAACAAGAGGAATACGACAACTGTAGCCAAATTCCTTGACATGTCTGTGTGTGGTGGCTCTTGATGCCTTGACCCCAGCCTCAGTCCATTCCTTGTGAAGTTCACCCAAATTCTTGAATCGATTTTGCTGGACAGTCATAAGGCTGCGGTTCTCTCGGTTGGTTGTGCATCTTTTTCTTCTACACTTTTTCCTTCCACTCAACTTTCTGTTAACATGCTTGGATACAGCACTCTGTGAACAGCCAGCTTCTTTGGCAATGAATGTTTGTGGCTTACCCTCCTTGTGAAGGGTGTCAATGATTGTCTTCTGGACAACTGTCAGATCAGCAGTCTTCCCCATGATTGTGTAGCCTAGTGAACCAAACTGAGAGACCATTTTGAAGGCTCAGGAAAACTTTACAGGTGTTTTGAGTTGATTAGCTGATTGGCATGTCACCATATTCTAATTTTGTGAGATAGTGAATTGGTGGGTTTTTGTTAAATGTGAGCCAAAATCATCACAATTAAAAGAACCAATGACTTAAACTACTTCAGTCTGTGTGCATTTAATTGATTTAATACACGAGTTTCACAATTTGAGTTGAATTACTGAAATAAATGAACTTTTCCACGACATTCTAATTTATTGAGATGCACCTGTATATATAAATATATACACACACACACACTGGTGGCCAAAAGTTTGGAATAATGTACAGATTTTGCTGTTTCAGAAGGAAATTGGTACTTTAATTCACCAAAGTGGCATTCAACTGATCACAAAGTATAGTCAGGACATTACTGATGTAAAAAACAGCACCATCACTATTTGAAAAAAGTCATTTTTGATCAAATCTAGACAGGCCCCATTTCCAGCAGCCATCACTCCAACACCTTATCCTTGAGTAATCATGCTAAATTGATAATTTGGTACTAGACAATCACTTGCCATTATATTAAACACAGTTGAAAGCTATTTGGTTCATTAAATGAAGCTTAACATTGTCTTTGTGTTTGTTTTTAAGTTGCCACAGTATGCAATAGACTGGCATGTCTTAAGGTCAATATTAGATCAAAAATGGCAAAAATGATGAAGATTTCATACAAAGGTGTACACTACAGTCTTCAAAGACAAAGGACAACTGGCTCTAACAAGGACAGAAAGAGATGTGGAAGGCCAAATGTACAACTAAACAAGAGGATAAGTACATCAGAGTCTCTAGTTTGAGAAATAGACGCCTCACATGTCCTCAGCTGACAGCTTCATTGAATTCAACCTGCTCAACACCAGTTTCATGTACAACAGTAAAGAAAAGACTCAGGGGTGCTGGACTTATGGAAAGAATTGCAAAGAAAAAGACACATCTATGGCAAGTGCTACAGGAAGTTGGGTGAAATGTCACCTGAGTATCTGGACAAACTGACAGCTAGAATGCCAAGGATCTGCAAAGCTGTCATTGCTGCACGTGGAGGATTTTTTGATGAGAACTCTTTGAAGTAGTTGAAGTTCTGAATTTTTAAAAAAAATTGTAATAGTAATTTTTCACGTTATTAATGTCCTGACTATACATTGTGATCAGCTGAATGTCACTTTGGTGAATAAAAGTACCAATATCTTTCCATAAGAGCAAAATCTGTACATTATTCCAAACTATTGGCCGCCAGTGTATGTGTGTGTGTGTGTATATATATATATATATATATAATTATTATTAGTATTACTATTCAAAAAAAATAAATTGTTTTTGCATAAATAAAATGAAGCTTAAATTTAAGACTATTAAGATTTTTTTCATTATGACGTTATTTTCAGGACACTTAAGCATATTTTACCCCCAACTCGGACATTTTACTTCTCATTGTTTATCATTGTTTTCAATGATGATTCTCATTGCTGTAACACAGTCAGTTTTTGCTGTATTGCAGTAAGCAAGATGTTGTTGTACAATGATTTTTTTTTTCTTTTTTTTTTTTACTAAAATCAGCAAAAATTTAAGGTAGTATGCTGGAGCAGGTTACTGCTCTGGTGTATAAATTCATCTGTTAATTAAGTTTTTCTTAGCCCATACATGCCACAGTGTATAATCTTGGGGTATTATCAGAGGACTCCCTGGGCTTTTCAGAGATACTAAATGTTTGAGAGTTTTGCCATGACAACATCCTCTCCTTGGTCTCTAAATATGGATTGAAATGTATCACAGTTCAATTCAGCACATCAAATACAATATGAATTATAAATATATAATTGTTCACATTGCGGTAATGAGAATATCTGACCATTTAAATTTTTATTTTATTTATTTTTTTATTATTATTGTGGTAATGAGAATTTGGGGGTAAAACGTACTTTCATGAAACTATAATGTCACAATGTAAAACATCTTACTGGCCCTAAATATATTAGAAGCTTCATTTTTTTATGTGCAAAATAGGCTATAATGTCATATTTGTTTCCTTTGATTTTGGAGAAAATTAAGACTAGGACATTTTCTTTACAGGTTTTGTAAAAACAGACCTACACAAATAAATAAATAAATACAAAATTAGTCTATTTGTCTATTGTTTAAAAACATTTCAATTGTGTAACAAATTTCCATCAAACTTAACTGGGTAATGTTTAAAATGAAATTGATTAAACTTAAATATAATTTTGTTAAAGATTAGTAACTCATTTTAGTTTGATGAAAATTTTAGGCTATACATTTTTTAGGTACATGCCTAGGCTAAATCTTGAAATTAGACCAAAACATTTTTTTTTTAATTATTATTATTGTAGAAATGAACACCATACTATACATTTCAATCAAATGTAGACAAAGTTGACAACACCTTTTAAATAAAACAGTTTTAATATGAACTTACCTATCCACACTGATCACACATAATGTCATTATTGATGCCGTGCAGCACATGACATCCATCCCAATAAAGATGTTGCAGAAAACCTCCCCGAACAGCCAGACGCCTCCTGTCAGATCAGTCACTATGACAAAGGGCATCACCACAACTGCCACAGACAGATCCGCTATGGCAAGAGAAACTAGTAGATAGTTTGACGGCTGTCTTAGTTTTTTCACGACACACACCGCAATCACTACCAAAGTGTTACCCATCACAGTGACCGCGGTTATAATGCTGAGCATCATCCCAATGATGACTGTCTTAGTCAAGTCCAAGTCCAAGTCCAGAGTCTGTTGCTCTCCACACGACTCATTACTTTTGGGCTCCGCTGTGGTTACGACAGTGGGTAAAAACTCAGTTGTTCCATTTAGAAATGCTATTTCGGTCTCTCTGGAGCCCGAAACCAGATCGGCTCCATGTGTCGTGAACATCATGGTATCGATATTTTTTAAAATGAATTAATCTTCCGCGCGTCTGAGGTGGTCATTGGACGTTCTTCTTGTCTTGTGCCTCATGGAGACAGTGAACCTGCTTGTGAACCCTGGTAGATGTTATGGGCAAATCCTCCCTCCTCTGGAAACATTTCTTTTAAAATTATTTGTTTATGCATTATTTAATTTTACTTTAAACTAAAACATTCCTTCAGTACATACCACTTTACACAGAACATTTGGAAAATCTCATTAGTGGGTTACATATACTTTCATTAAAAACAGAAGACTAATTAAAAAATAAAGGTAAGTCCAATTATATATGAATAGTTTATACACCAAAATATACATTATTATTTCAAATGCGTGTAATTAAAAAAATAAAAAAATAAAAATTCTCCCCCTTTTCTCCCCAATTTAGCATGCCCAATTCCCAATGCCCTCTAGGTCCTCCTGGTGGCGTAGTGACTCGCCTCAATCCGGGTGGCGGAGGACAAATCTCAGTTGCCTCCACGTCTGAGACCGTCAATCCATGCATCTTATCACGTGGCTTGTTGAGCGCTTTACCGCAGAGACCTAGTGCATGTGGAGGCTCACACTATTCTCTGCGGCATCCATGCACAACTCACCACGCGCCCCACTGAGAGCGAGAACCACATTATAGTGACCACGAGGAGGTTAACCCAATGTGACTCTACCCACCCTAGCAACCGAGCCAATTGGTTGCTTAGGAAGCCTGACTGGAGTCATTCAGTTCGCCTTGGATTCAAACTTGCGGCTCCAGGTGTGGTAGTGAGCGTCTTTACTTTCTGAGCTACCCAGGCCCCCATAATGCATGTCATTTCTATTTGAATGTGCAATAATGATTTGTTAAACAATTGTTATAATGATGTGATAGTAGCATTAATCATGAAAATTCTTATGAACTATTAGCCACATGTGAAATGAAGAAATGTCGGTCAGTTTTAACGCATTCAGTATCACACATTTCCCATACAATCAGCAAGTTTGTGTTATAGAACTCAAAATAACCAACATATCCAGATCACAACTGGAAGTATTTAAGAGAAAACTATTCAAATATATAGAGCATACAAAGAAATAATTCAGGTAAATCTTGTTTTAATGTAAAAATAGCAAAATAATTCTCTCTTAATGCAACACCAGGTCACCCTCTGGTGTAGAATCTTGGCTTGAGGGGTTAAAGGGATAGTTCACCCAAAAATGAAAATTCTCTCATCATTTACCCTCATGCCATCCCAGATGTGTATGACTTTCTTTCTTCTGCAGAACACAAATGAAAATTTGTCAGGAGTGTGACGAGGAGGAGGGCGTGGCCAGGCTGTGATGGTGCACAGCCGGTGCTGAATCAGCTGATCATCGGGAGATAAAGGGGAGCCGGAGGTGCCAGTTCGAGAGAGAGAGAGAGAGAGAGAGAGAGAGAGAGAGAGAGAGAGAGAGAGAGAGACGCACGTGGCCGCGTTGCATGTGTGTCTGTGTTTGTTTATGTTTGTTTTAAGTTTGACATTAAAACTTTATGTTTACTGTTCAGCCGGTTCCCGCCTCCTCCTTGCCCATCCTTGAAATGTTACAATTATATTGTTATTGTTACTGATATTTTAAAATGAGTATTTGCTGAATATTAGCAACTTGTGCTTGGTTAAAATTTTAAATATGATTTTATTGAAAACCCTTGTTTGAAATCCATGTATTTTGAGGTATATCACTCAATCACCATTACATTCCATTCATGCCCACCACAAAAAAATAATATAAAATCACAGAGCTTTGAATTCTGACATATACATTTTATAAGATATATTTAAAGTGCAAACTAATATTTCTGTGTATTTTCATATATGCAGCCTGCTCTGTCATTTGTAAAGATCTACTTATTTTACATTACAAGCTATTATGTTGTCATCTTACCATAAGTTCCTGAGACTCAGCAAAAAAAGTTTTAAAATTTCTCTTTTTTGAATGTCAATATATTGTTTGGTGCATAAAATACATAGATAAAAATTACATTTTATTCATATTGTATTTGATGTGCTGCATTGAACTGTGATACATTTCAATCCATATTTAGAGACCAAGGAGAGGATGTTGTCATGGCAAAACTCTCAAACATTTGGTATCTCTGAAAAGCCCAGGGAGTCCTCTGATAATACCCCAAGATTATACACTGTGGCATGTATGGGCTAAGAAAAACTTAAATAACAAATGTCCTACACAACAATTAATTGATGGGCCTCAGGAGGATAATAACCTTCAAAGACTAATATATTAAATATGATACATAAAAAAATAGATATTTATAGATTGTCTAATGGTAATAAAAACAGTTTATTGTCAAAAACTTGAATTACCTGACAATTATTTAATATGTCAGGCTTTCCAGGGTTAATATAGATTACTTTTATACTGCCTTTATGTGCTTTTCGGAGCTTCAAAGTTTTGGTCACCATTCACTTGCATTGTATGGACCATCAGAGCAGAGATATTCTTCTAAAAATCTTTGTTTGTGTTCAGCAGAAGAAAGAAAGTCATACACATCTGGGATGGCATGAGGGTGAGTAAATGATGAGAGAATTTTCATTTTTGGGTGAACTATCCCTTTAAACTTTGTTAATTGGAGAGTCATTTTGTCCATAGAATCCATATAGCCATATTTAATGGGAGAGTTAGAACCATATTGTTACATTCAGTCACCACTCTCATGCACTCTGATCTTTAACTTTTTTTTAATGAAGGCCTACTTATGCAAATGAGTGCTTATAAATACATGTAGCTACCTTCTGTTGAGGAAATGACCATCTCCAAATCCTACAGTGTTTTGAGAATACTCTCATCTTCGGGTCACTGCATTGTCATTATTATAGGGTAGTAAAATATAAGGTCTGGACCATTTCAAAATTGTACAGTTTTATGTCTAGAACTGACATGGTGTGACCCTGCTATGCTATCACCGAAAAGCATGATACAATTGAATACATCTGGGCTATATCAGTGATTATAACTGACTTTGAAAATTAAACAAAGTGCAAATAGAACCACTATAAAATATAATTTTGTATTGTGGTGTCGAATTTCTTTTATATTTCAATATTTTTTGAAATACTTTAAGTCGTATATTTTTATTTTCACTATTCAAATTATGTTCGTTATTAAAGTCAGCTTTATAAACTTGATAAGACTATGGAACAGAGAAAAAAAAATTGCTTTTCTCCATTGGACCACGGGGTGACGATACTGTATTACTCTTTACGAGTTACTTCCATTCATCAAGTTTTAACCTCCTCCCTTGTGTTTCCCTGTATGAGTGTATTGGATGTATTACAAAATGTTCATGCTATCAAAATCGGATCATCCTCTAGAATAATTGTACAGTCCTACGTAGTTTTATCATTTCTGTAAATTTTTTGGATCGCGCATAGTTACAAACTTCTTACAAAAACTACACTACCCATACATCTATGCGCGGAGCACGAGCCGCCATGTTGTAGGAAATCCGTTTGCGCTGTGGATTAGAATTTAATCCGCGAGAAAGGAGGAACAGGACGATTTTAAGGGAATCAAAGCAGAAAGAGGAGAAGCGAAAGGGGAAAACACGCGAAAAAGGCTCACAAACTGAGCGTTTAAAATCAAAACTACCCGGAATACACATTTACTGTTTGTGGTCGCGTGGCAAAAACTGGCAGCAGCAACACCACCAACCAACATCTCGCGCAGAAGCCCTTTCACCCTCGCGCGTTTCCTCCCTCGCCTCCCCCTCACAGCAGCTGGGTCGCCTGTGTGAGCAAACCCGAAGGACAGACTCGGCAGAAAATAAAACTCAGCCGCTACAGTGGGCTCCCCCTTCCCCCTTCCCCTCACCACTTGAGTGTACATATCAACAAACCGACCCTGACGAGCGCTGTGACTCGGTTTCCCCGCTTTTATAGCGGAGCTGTCAGGACTTTTCTTCCTCGTCAACTGAAACGTCAGTAGCTTAGCCGAGCTAGCGGGCTAACGAGACTAGCTGGGTTCAGCTACACGGAGGAATTACGATTATTCCACCGATAAACACCGAATGATGTCGGGGAAGGAGCAGAATAAACAATCCACCACCGAACGGCTCGTCAAAGGTACAGTTTATCTCTGAAACTGTCCGTCTTTGCTTCAGTTGGGCTGGTTTTCTGTGAGCTAACCCGCTCTGTTGGCTCAGTGACATTCAGAGCGTGTAATTATTAGGCTGAGTCTAATATAATAAATACAATAATTTGAACATCTGCTGTGCTGACTGACTTTTGGATAACTTTGGAAAGTCTAGTTTTTAACGACATACGCATGTTTGTTTATTTTGACAGGTGGTCGAGTAAGGCTGAATGAGATGAGGTAGCATGAATTAAAAAAAGAGATGAATAAAGTTAAAGTTTTTAAGATTTGATGTGTGAAATATGCAGAGTTACAGCTCTTATTTGTAAACTTGACCATCATCAGTGGCAAATCATGATGCTCGAGGTGGTATGAGTGTGCAAAGTGCATGTGATTAATGAAATTGAAAATGCCAAAGCTGTGTCAGATAAGAAAAAGAAACTACTGTCTGTTTAATACGCGTTTTTTCTTTATGTAAAATGTCTCTCATTGTGGCCTGGGAATTAGAAGGGCTCCTCACTTCTCTATTAGTGTTTTAAGTAGGCTAATCACCCTGAATAATAATCTCTTACATTAAGTTTGTCACATATTCAGAAATAAGGTCCATAGAGGTCTACAAGGGAATAACTGGCTCTGTTATCATTCACATTACTGTAGTGCACATGCTTTGATCCCATTGTTTCCTTGTTTTTAAAAACTGTCACAACACTTCATTGTTGTGAAGAATGCATCTTCCACAGAGACCTTGTTCGGGGTACAACTAAACTAATTTAAGTTATCCGTGTGATCCCTTTCAACCTTATACTTATAATCTTACTTTAGACATAAGAAAGGATTAACCTCTGGTTAGCTCCTTATCAAGGGCTCAAGGGAGTATCTCTTGTCAGTGGGTTGACACACAGTAAATAGCCTACACCAGGGGTTTTCAAAGTCAAAGACAGTCCCTTGTGATGCCCCCCCACCCCCAACACATCTGAACAGATTGTCAGACAATTGTTTGAAATTTAATCATTTTTATCATTTATTGTTTAACAAGAAAAGTGTAGAGGTTATTAATTTAATTATTACATTGAATATACAACTTTTTATATTATATCATTTTTACAGTGGTGGAGAAAAAAATAGAACAAAAACAATGCTAGTTCCTAGCAAAAAAAAAAAAAAAGAACATAATTTGAAATTCCAATTTTCCAATCTCAGTCAAACCAGTCAGAAGATCTGTAACAGAGAGGAGGAGGTATGTGTGTGTGTGTGGGTGTGTGTGTGGGCAGGCAGGCAAAGGACTACTGATTAGAAACCCTTCTTGAATGTCCATGTTTTTCACGTACCTCACGTTAACAGCTGTGCGCAGCTGGCCACATCAGTGGATTCGTCGATCTGGAGTGCAAAAAATGGGCTGTGCCTGATGCTGTCTAACACTTGCTTACCATGTCAGAGATGTGCCGACCCACTGTGTTGTCAGAGAGTGGAATAGAATCAAGCTTAGAAGCCCTTGCCTTTCCTACCATCAAGGAACACATATCTTTGGCTGCCGGCAGAATCAATGTCTCTCCGATGTTATATGCTTTGTCCGCCTTGGCAATACACAGCACAATGTGATATGAAGCTTCAGTGGCCTTTACATTTAATTTGACAAATTCTCAAACAACTTTTTTCTGACCTTGAAAGGCTTGAAATTTTCTTTGGAAAAACTCAGGAGGTTTTCCCGCTACCTCAGTATGCTTGGTGTCAAGGTGTCTGCGAAATTTAGCAGGTGTCATTAGCTAAAATCTCCTGACAAATGACACATGACTCGTGGTGCATCAAGGTCATGGTGCATCAACTGATCCCATCCATGCAAATCCTAAACTTAAATACTGCTCATCGTATCGTCATCTTTTGGGTTTGACCCCTGAAACTGAAGGATTAGAATTTGGTGGTCTCAGAGACTGCTCCATTGTAATTACAGACTAATACATCATGTCTGCTTTATTGGCGGGCTTGACAAATATCAGAGAATCTTCACAAAGATTCTATATAAATATATATTTTGGCCTATTATTTTCAGAACTGTTTAAATAATGTTTTAAATATAATAGTTAAACTCAATATATATATATACACACACACACACACAAAAAAATTAAAACTCCTTGCCTACACTAATTGGATAATTAGGTCCATGGATTCATGGGTTTCGAAGCACCTAGGGAACTTTGACTCTTTTGATGCAACTGGTCTGTCTGCTGGCACATAGCCTGATCTTCCCATTCAGTCCCTTATGTGCTACTGTCAGCTCAGTGCCATTGTGTCTTGGCCGATCAAGCTCAATTAGAAGGTCATCACCGGGCTTTAGTAGTCCATTTCTGAATCCATAATGACTTAAATTTCCCTTTCTGAGTCAGGCCATTCAGTGTACAAGACAGATCTAAATCACTACGGCAAAAAAATCTCCTCATTAAACAGAGCTGAAGACTCTTGCTGTTGAGAATCTGTGATCCTTGTTTTGTAGGAACAGGAGCATTTCACCCCATATGCTGGCAAATTGGTTCCAGGCTTCACTGAATGCCTCCCTTTCGGTTAAAGCACTATAACACCTTGATTTTACTCTACACATATGTAATTGCAGACTGTCTGAAGAATGTTTTGTTAGGGATTTGTTTTGTCATCCGTAGTTGCCGGACGTACATGCTGCTGAAGGTTTGACGTGCAAATATTGGCGAATCAGTATTGTCCATGGAATGAATCAAGTGTTAATTGTGGATTGTTAGTACCTTGAAACCGCTACTGCCTAATCGCCAATCAGTTGCAACAAATTTTCTGCTGCCTCCTTCAATATGATTCTGAGACAGAAATACACTACCGTTCAAAAGTTCACTTATCTTTTTTTTTTTTTTTTTCACATTTAGATTAATAGTAAAGTCATCACAACTATGGAATAATAGAAATGGAAATATGGGAATTATGTTGTGACTAAATAAATCAAAACTATGTTATATTTTAGCATCTTCAAAGTGGCTTTTGCAGAAATGTACTCTCATGCATTTTCTCAACCAACTTCTTGAGGTATCACCCTGGGATGCTTTTTAAACAGTATTGAAGGAGTTCCCATCTATGTTGGGCACTTAATGGTGCTTTTCTTAATTATTCGCCAAGTCATCAATTTCAAAAAAAATTTTTTATTTTTTTTAAATACAATTTTAGTTTTGTAATGAAATAAATTAATATGTTGGCACAATTATATTTTTGTCTACAAAACTAATTCAGTCAAACAATTCAGCATACGCCTTCAGATCAAAAGATTTTTAAGATCATGAGAAACATTTCAGGCAAGTGACCCCAAACTTTTGAACGGTAGTGTAAGTATTTTTTTCTGACCAATTAAAACAACACCTTCCCTTTCAAGGTGAATACAATGTAATTTATGGAGCGCAGCAGTGCCCACACACTTTTTCAGCCATCTTAGTTCAGGAAGTGTTTTCCCCATTCATTTTTTCCATAGGGATTTCATAGAAGTCTTCATAATAGCCAATTCAAAGCCATGAATTAAACCAGTTAGAACAAAGTTGAATCATTTTGATTTAAAGCAAAATTAGACAAAAAGATGAAGGTACAAGACTGTTCTTAACATCTTTAATGAGGGAATGAACTTAAATTCCATGAATAACATAATCGAATTGAAAAGAATGGAAATATATGAAACTATTGATTGTAAATTGTTGTCTGTGTAGGGATGTAACAGTATCACAGTTTCACAGTATACTCTTAAAAGAGACGGTTATCAAAACTTTGACATTTATAAGTCACGATATTGCATTCACAGTATTACTTAGATTTTACTTAGATCTAAGTAAAGGAATAAAAGTTTCCATTGGAAATATCAGTTAAATTAAGAGAGAATCGGCTACATTTGTGCAGCATCATATAAACTTGTTCAAATAAATTTCTAACTTTCACTAAACCGTCACTTCATTTTAAAAGCTACATGCGTGAACTGCACAGCAGAGAGAGAAATGTCAATGCCTGAAACTTTATTTTCCCCCAGCAAGCGGCTGAAGTCCGGTGTGTAGGAATATTTTGGTTATTTAAAAGACCCACAAGGCATCATCAGTGATGGTTAGCCAGTCAGTGAACTTTGTCAAAAAAGTGTTGGCTCATGCAGGGAACACTTCAAACCTGATGATCCACATCCTTGATCATCCCAAGGATTTTGCGGAGATGAATGTAAGTTAAAATACAGTATATAATCTAATAAATTATAAAACCCTTTTCATAACACTCCCAGTTATACAAGATTTCTATGACTACCTGTATTTTCCTGAAAAAAAGTCAAGGTTTTTTTTTTTTTCATCATCTGAAAGGTCCTGTGACTTATAGTCTGAAGCAACTACATAATTTATATGTAATTAATGTCGGCTGTTCAAATGCACGCACACCAAAGCACAAATGCTTACACTCAAACAGCCGAAAACATCAGTCATAGAGGTGGTAGAAGCATTATAAAGTGGCCAATTCAGAATATTTTGCGTTTACATAAGTACTTTGTGCAACCAGTTTAAATATTCTGTCCATCATAACATTTTTCTAACAAACTCTACGTTTCATCACACTCGTAGGAAAAATAATCAGTCAGTGAACCGGATAATTAATGCACGGCATAGAAGGTACAAATATCAGAAATATCCACAGATAGACAGTCTCTAATGTTAATTAAAGAATAGAATACAACAGGCATACTCTTTTAGTCACAGACTAAAAACTGTTTATTTGTATACAGCATAGAGATCTGTATTTCCTGAGGTAATGAAATCTTCATAATGGAGTGCGACTGATTTTGAGCGGATGAAGGGAAGTCGGGACTGTGGTGGCTGCTCCCGCGTCCTAGTGCCTGCCGCATACAATCTCTGTCAGTGCGATTTATACAGAGATGCGACTTATCTGTGTTTTCTTTTCCTCTGAGCAATGCGATTTTGACCAGGCGCGACTTATATTCAGGTGCAACTTTATTTTCGGAAAAACTGCATATAATAAATAAATATAAATGTAATAATATCTAATAATTTTAGCAAGGCACTTTAATACCATGATACCATAATACCGCAGTATTTTTTGTGAAGGATATCATACCGTGAACATTTCATACCGTTACACCCCTTTGTTTATGGAAGGGATAAAGTTAAATCAGCTGGTTGTTATCACAAAATAAACCCCGACAGGGTAATACAAGACCGCTCAATCTTGTATTGCCCTGAAGGGGTTTATTTTGAGATAACAACTGGATAACTGTACATTATCATGCTTATTACATGGCAACTATCCAAATAAATAAATACATAAATAAAATATTGATTTGTGTTGAAATGATGTAATTTGAGAAGAAAGAAATCGCCGAACAGCTGAATTCCACCTCTGGTTTGCGTCAGAGTTCTGTTGGTGATTATTTTGTGAGAATGACCATCTGAATCCTCACTATTTAGCTCAGGGGTCGTCAACCTATGGCACGCGTGCCAGCATTGGCACACGGAGGGGTGATCACTGGCATGCCAGCAACGGCAAGAGAGTAGTCTATTTTATTCATATGAAATTTCACACCTGCATTCCAGTCTACGTATTGATGTAATCCTTCCTCATGATCATGCAGCGTGTTTTCATGAGCTGAATGGGAGTCTAAACAAAAAGCTAAAATGTGATCGAAGCAAAAGTAGGCTTGTTTACTCGTGCAATTAACCAAAAGTGAAGCATTGCTGGCTCATGATGCGCAAATGGTTTGCATGCACTGCACGAGTCTGTTGCGTATACTGCAGTCTCGTGCAGTGCGTGCAAACCATTTGCGCATCATGAGCCAGCAACGCTTCACTTTTGGTTAATTGCACGAGTAAACAAGCCTGCTTTGCTTCGATCAGGCTGCGTGGATGACAGTCTACATTCCGTGTTTCATTTGTTTCTTTTTGCTCTGAGAATAACATTTCACATAATAAGGAAAACACCACTATTAATCCTTGCGATTTCCAACCCAGCATACAGGTACACTGTCCTTAAACCATGGTCACAAACTGTTATGCTGATAACATCATTTGTATTGAAAAATAAACGATTAAAATAGAAAAATGCAAAATAGAAACATTTTCACAAATCGACTCAAACTTCGGAAAATCACATACATGTGCATTTTAATTTTTTTTGCCATCGGCACAGCCACTGACCAGGAAAATAAATAATGGCACTCCAAAAAGGTTGCCGACTCCTGATTTAGCTTATTACAAGATGACTTGCCAAATAAATAAAACATAGACATGAAGCATTGATTTGTGTTGAAATTATGTAATTATGTGAGAAGAAATAAATTGCTGAACAGCTGAATTCTGGAGGTTTTTATTTATTTTGTAAAAATGACCATCTGACTGCTCATTATCCAGCTTATTACAAGACTTGCCAAAAAAATAAGTAAATAAATAAATGTACATGAAACATTCATTTGAGTTTAAATAATTATATTATCTTAGGCTACTTGTAGAAATTGCGCTGTAATCCGAGAAGTAGGTAAAATGGCTCTCAATATCCGGATGACCGGTCTGATATGTCTTAATCCCCGGATGTGTGGTTGTTACTCAGACATATCAGACCGCTAGATGGTGCCATTGACCGATCAGAATAGAGTATTTCAGAGAACAGTGGAATAAAAGTATAGAAACAATATATTGTAATTTTATTGCAAAATATACAGATATTTACAAATAAGTAGTTCGAGAGTTTAGGGGGACCAACTTGATTGCGTCATTCATATTGGTCATGGAAGCTCTTTTGGCGTGCTTTTTTGCAGTGACTTTCAGATTGGTTGATCTTTTTCTGCAGGATTCACATTTGGTGCTGTTCTTCACCAGGAAATCTGCTATTAAACACAATTTTTTTTTTTTTTTAAATGAAGTTAAAATCACACGGATTGATGGTTTCAGGAGTAGCATATACCATTGATTAACAACCTTGGAGCGCACTATAGGTCTGTCTTTAAAGGTTTATCGTTAAAATCCAATTCGTCTATAGAGAAAATGAATGAGGTTTTTTACTTTAGGGACCAGACTGTTGCACTCTATTGAGTCAATCATCAATTCAATAGAATTTGATTAGCTTGTTTAAATGTAGATTAGCTTGTTAAATGGCATGCTCTTCTTTCGTTTTATCATTTTTATCCAGTAAAACATTTTTTGGAAGTTAAATGACTATTGCTTGTGTTTTGAAGGAACATAAGCTCTGTGAGAATGAACTCTAGCATGATTAAAATGGTGATTATGAGTTGAAGTTCTCGCCAAGGGCGCATCTTGATGAGTCCTCCCACAGCTACAGCACGGAGCGTGAGGATTCAAGGATCGCCATGCCATTTTTCTACTCTGCACTCATCAGCAGAGCCATACTCGGAACAATGAGGAGGCGGCGGAGGAAAGATGGGGTTAAGTGCCTTTAAAATATTTGATTAGGCTAGATGCTTCCACACAACTCTTTTTGTTACATTCTCCTGCTGAGAACAACAAGCAGTTTAGTTTTTTGCTGTGTATTAAAACATTAACTAACAGAGTTGCCAAGTAGAATTTTTTTTTTTTTGCCGGGGAACTCTAAGGAATATTCTGGGCACAATACAAGTTAAGCTCAGTCCAAAATTAATTTCGACTTGTCCCTCCTTTTCTTTAAAAAAAGTACGAATATGGGTTACAGTGACATACCTTACAATTATTATTATATTATATATTATTACATCAACATTTAAATGAACAACCTTATATTTCCTTTTATTTCGTAACAAACACATTTTGAATGGATCGCTTGCACGCCAAATGAACCTACAAGGTGTTAACTTCATCAGTATAAGGAACAAATTATGCTGCTGGGCAATCCTAATCGTTTTTGTTTAGACAAATTGACATATATTTTCTTGGGCAGGGGTCAGTATGGTACGCGGATGGTTGACCGTAAGCACGTTGACTGAAAACCGCTCTGAAAGCACTGATGTCCCGCTGCGCATTGCACTCCCATCTCCCGTGCAACTAGGGCTGTAAACATATGCTCTTAGATGTCGAGGCTTGCAGTTTTTTTTTAAATAGTACTGCATTGTACTTGTGCTACTACTAAACTCCTCTTTACATCAGAACATGTCGTCTTCACGGACGAAATGGTCCCACAGCGCGCCGCACGGTTGATATTTCCTTGTCTATCAGACTGAGAGGAAGATAGTGGTTTACTTGTTAACAGCGCAATCATGTGTACGGAACATACCCTACGTAATAAACCCATCAAATTACCTCTGTTTTTTATTTATTTAATCTCTCGGGTTCATTTTTAACTGATAGTATTAGTCAAACAAATTGTTAATGCCTGTTAATCGGTTAACTGATTACATCCCTAGTTAATTTATTAGCTTTAATTTACCTTGGAGGAAATATAGGTGTCCTAGCTGATGTTATTCATACTCATTTAGGAATGAGGACTGACACAGTTTAATCCATAATATGCTCTTGACATTTATTTAAAGTTTTTTTTTAAAGAAAGAAAAACACTGCGTGTATCCTCTCTGGGTACCTTGTGTCACTATTACAAGTGACCCAGCAACATCGTGTTTGAAATTTTTTGCAACATTTTTAACAGGAAACTACTGTATTTAAGAATCACAGTAGATTGCTGTAGGAATTTGGCTATGCAATTACAGAACATTTTCAACACTGTAAAAAATTAATCATTTTTGGTTATAATATCCCTTTAAGCATAGCTCTTAGCTCAACATCAACACTCTGCCTGCCCTGAAATCATATCAATATCTGCACGTCACCTGGAAAAGAATGAGTTAGAGGTCTGATGCTATACTGTTGTGGACCCTTTCAGGCTGTTGGTGAATTTGATGTTTTGACCTTTTGGCTTATTTACAGATCGAAACCAGAGCTTTCAGGGTCAGCGTCACCCTGCTTGTGTAATAATTCTTTCCTCATGCATGATTAACAGACCAGTCAGGCCCCATCTCTCACCATTTCACCGTGCTGTCTCTCTCCAAGTCTGCTTGTAACACTCAAGATAGCGCTCGTCTTAGCTAAGAACCTCTTAAGTCTATTCGATGCGTTGCCTGATCAAACTGACTTTTTGAAAAATATTCACTAAAATCAGTCTAAGACCCAGTTATTGTGATTAAACTACAGATCACAGGAAGTTACACATTTTCTAGCTTCCTTATTAATCTGCATGTGGTGCGGTCCAATGAAAAACAAAAAGACCTGCAGAGATGGGTTAAGCACACGAAATGAGCCAATCTTGAGAGGAAGAAGGCTGAGCTTTGGTGAGCTACACAATTTCACTCTTTAAAACTGACCTCCTTTTAACCGGGTCTTTATCATTGACTTTGATTTTGATATCATCAAGGGTTGCTACACCACCCGTGTAGTACAGTCACTAGCAGCTAAGCCACTTACTCTTGGCTACATGTGTATTTTTGATACTTTGATCGTAAAATCCCCCTCCCATCCTGAAAGCTTCATTTACACATGCAAATCCGCCACACTGAGAGGTCACACATATTCGCTGCCATCACCACAGAAAGATGTATTCAATCCTCAAGCAAAATAAAAGCTCTGTTACTGTCTTATTTAAAACAGGCAAATGAGCAAGTCTCCTGCCTTTATTCTGTCATGCATGAAAGATGCACCCTCTTTCTCTTCCTCATACTGGCATGTAACAAGACCAACGCCCTCTCATATGCTTTGCTTGGACTTTGGTGGTCTGAAGTAGGGCTTCACAATTATGACAAAACTCATAATTGTCGATGATCGTCCTTGATAGTGTAATTGCGATTAATAGAAGTTACAATAGGTACTTATTTGTTCAAATTCATGCCATATTCTTTATGTAGACTACACATGCTGAGAACTGTTAAGCTGAAATATTGTGTTGTTGTTTTATATGTCAGTAAATCAACTTCACATTGACCCACTTATTAACATGACAAAACTAAACTGTTATTCAATTTTTAAATAAATTGGACACAGAAATTGAGCAATGTGACAATATTAGAACTCTCCCATTATAATCACTGAAGTTTTTTTTGAAAGCATCTTATCGAGTGTTGAGTGTGTTTCTTCAGAATATATTTTATTGTGCAACAGCAAACAGAGGTGAAACAAAGCAAGCATCTGGGATCAGACTGTTTAAAACTTGCGTATTACGATCGATTGTCATTACTAATTGAACTCTGACTCTGAGATAGCATCTCTGAATCACCTTTGACAATTCATTGCTCAATGAACATGTCTGGGATTGATTAGAATACTCAACCACTGCAAAAACGTGTTGTAAATAGAAACCTTTGATGCAACAGGAGAAGACTTGTATGGAATACTGTAATCATCAGTTTTCACGATTAGTTAACGTAATCGTGGCAGCCGTAATAGAATCTCGATTTTATTTTGTAAACCTAAACTGATCCTTTGAGTTGTATCCTAATTCAGTCCTTGGAATGCTCAAAGTCATCTGAGCTTGAAGCTTTATTGTGGCAGATCATGCCTGTGGTCCTATTGTTGAAAGCCATGGCTGTCGGCCAGACCCACATTCTTCTGTAGAGCGAGCAGTGCCAACCGGGCCCGTGACCCTGGCAGATAGGATCCCATATCGCTGGGCTTCTGCCCCACCCCAACTGTAAGGACGTAACTTCCCAACTCTTCTGAAAGCGGTTTGAATGTTGTAGAATTCCTGCAACTGAAAATAGCTCGAGGCTTGAGGGGGATGCAGAGTGATTCCAGCAGGCATTTGTTTGCATGCCGCCCTCCTCAGCTCTCGCCCAAGGGATCTTTGGTGTGCGGCATTATACAAATGGTGTCTGAATGTGGAATCCCAGCTCCCAGGTTGTTTATTTAAGATGTGTTTTACTAGGGATGGTGCAATTATACGGTTTCCCTATTAACTACAATTAAAAATGTCAGTTCATTTAACCATAAGAATTTAGAATCGGTGATTAAAAACGGTGAAATATTTACACGTTACAAAAATATTATTATTAAATTATTCATGTAATTATCTAATCAGCCAATCGTGTGGCAGCAGTGCAGTGTATAAAATCAGGCAGATATGGGTCAGGAGCTTCAGTTAATGTTCACATCAACCATCAGAATGGGGAAAAAATGGGATCTCAGTGATTTCGACCGTGGCATGATTGTTGGTGCCAGACGTGCTGGTTTAAGTATTTTTGTAACTGCTGATCTCAAGGCATTTTTACACACAACAATCTCTAGTTTACTCAAAATGGTGCCAAAAACGAAAAAACATCCAGTGAGCGACAGTTCTGCAGACAGAAATGCCTTGTTGTTGAGAGAGGTCTACGGAGAATGGCCAGACTGGTTCGAGCTGACAGAAAGGCTACGGTAACTCAGATAACCACTCTGTACAATTTTAGTGAGCAGAAAAGCATCTCAGAATGCACAACACATTGAACCTTGAGGTGGATGGGCTACAACAGCAGAAGACCTCGTCAGGCACTTTATTAGGACCATAGTGTTCCTAATAAAGTGCTCAGTGAGTGTATGATATACAGTGTTTCTCTTAGGACTTTTATCAGCAGCGGTGTCAAAACTCCATTTAATCTGGGCCACATCAGGGTTTATTTGTGCCCTCAAGGGGCCGGTTGAAAATGTGGCACCAGCACCTGCTTTGGTAGCACCCATGCAATTACCAATAATATTGCATATTTTGTGCATTGAAATGCACATTTGACAGTACAGCATTGATTTTGAGGTTGGGATGCAGATGTAAATTATGATATTAACAACAGTAACATCTGTGGGAAAAAATTAACACCTAATATTTATTGGGCTAAATTGAAATATTCTGACAGTGTGAATAAGTTGGGTCTTTACAGCTTCCTTTCATCAGGCTCCTACTGATTAAACTACAGTCATCTCTTAAAATTTCTGAAGGCAGACAAAACAACTTACATTTTCCTACAATCAGAGAGCATTATGAGAGAACAGATTTTACACAGTTGGAAAACTGATAGCTTGGTCCTTAATAATTATGAAAAGATACCATAGTTCTCACTATCATGGGTAGTAACTATGGTTTGTATATAAAGAACTATGGTAACAGCAGTTTAAATACAAGTTTCTGCAACAAATACTACAGTTAATACAGTACAAATAGTGTTACTACTGTAAATCCATGGTAAATTTTTGTAAGCATTGTGATTTGAGAATTGAAAAGCCTTCTAATTTATTTGTTCTACTGTTTTCTTGTCAGTGATGTTTAGAATGTGGGGGCTGTTTGTTTTAAACTAGTTACATCACCGAGACATTTTGAGTTTTGCAACAGACAATTTGTGTATTTGTGTGTGTGTGTATATGTGGTGGGGTTTCTTTTGCAGTGTAGAAAGCGCACAGCTGACTGGGGCTTGCAAGCATTACGTTGCGTCAAGAATATTAAGTGAACAATGTGAAATAGCAGCAGCGGTGCGTCACTGTAGAATGCATATAGGGGAAACACCGATATAGCCTATAAATATTAAGGATGCACCGATACAACTTTTTCTCTCCTTATCAGATTCCCATATCTGAACTCTTGTGTCGGCCGATACTGATCCCGATCCGATTCCAGTGTTTTTTTTTTTTTTATTCTAATCAGTTTAGAATATCTATACCTCACTGTGTGTAACTAATTACACATTTTCAATATAAATGTGTAGCCTATTAAGAAAAACGTTATTGATAACTAGTCTACTGGATAATGCAGCAGCAAAATTAACAGTAATTCCAGTGAAAGTCTTTAAGTAGAATTGAAGCAAATTATTTTTCCTAACTTGTATCTGGACTTCAAGGATTCTGATTTTATTTATTTATTTATGTTTCACTTTAGTTGTAATAGGATATAAGTTCACTTTTCATTTACACAATTATGTTTTGGAACCCTGTCAACTTAAATATTTTTGTAATTTGTAAACGATTAATAATAATAATACTACATATTTGTAGCCTTTTGCTATTCACAAAGCTATCGTTTGTCTTCAAGAGTCTATGAATAAAATGCACAAGTCACATGGACTACTTTAATGGTGCTTTTATTGTTCTTTTTGTCATTTTTGGGGCTTGACAGGAACGACCATGACTAGTGATTGACCGGTATATTGCAGAGGTGATATTAAGAATTTTTTCATTATCTGCATGATACATTTTCCCTTTTGACCGATTAGTTTTTTTAAGTTGCGAGGATGCCGAGTATTGCCCCGTTGCATTGAAGAAGCCACTTGAGACTTGTAAACAACCAATCACAGTTTGGTTTGTTGTTATGTGCCATTGTGTTTCTACAATAGCCTAGTTTTCATCCACTTTTCGCGCTATTTTGTTATCGACAAAGTGAAAATGCGTAACATTGTTTTTGCGAAATTTGCCGTCTTCTGCCTGTTTCCATTCTAATGGCCTTTTATCGATAAAAATGGTGTGCGTGATGTCATGCCTAAAAAAACACTTTGTCGCATAAGTTTTGGTTTAGAGCAAAAGAAATCTGCCCTGAAGCCGATTCCATTCAGAAATGTGTGTTTATCGCTAATTCGCCTCCCAGATGTCCCTAATTTTTTTCCTCTCAAGTTTTGGTAAAGTGGGGAGAGTATTGAGACAGTTCATTGAAATTAACCAGCTTAGTGTCATTTTAATTTCACATTTAAATGCAATCAGAAGAGGAGGAATTACAATCAAAAGGGAGCTGTTGCCCTTCTGATAGGACTGTAATATTGGTTCTGATGTTGCGCCTATCACAGGTTGCCATTGGTTCCAACCTGAAAGCGAATTGTCATGGCCCTGTTCAAGCTGGCAACCTGTACTAAGTAGTGGGGGAAACTTTCGGTCTTAATATAAGGATCATCAATCCATGTGTATATGCAGTGTGCACAGCTATTAAAGAAAAACTGATGCTGTGTAATTTCAGGGTTTACATATATGATATTCCCGATTTTCAATAGGTTTGAACAATCATCTAATCTAAAGCATTGCCATCTCAACTGCATTATGTCCCGCATATTTGTCAGCAACTTTTAACGACCAACTGAACTTGATTGTCATCTAAAATTAATTTTAGTGTCATAATGTAATTTTCATTTTCTGAAAAATCTCAGCAAATGCGATCCAAGGTAAAGAGTTAGATTTAAAATATCTAAATGTTTTAAAAGGTTCAAAAGCTTGTTTTCTGAAAGTGAACTCAGCATTAGACAAATAGTTCTGATAGTTTATAGTCTTGAAGTGTAGAAAATGTAATTCAGAGGACTTTTTTCATTTACAGAACAGGGTAAGGCTAATTTAAGTTTGTGAAAAGAAAAGGCATAGGTCTAAAAATATAATTTTTTTTCATTTGGTAATTTATTTTTTTAATTTAATGCTTTTTTCGTTTGATAATTTTTTTAATTTCAAACAGGGAATTTTGCCTGAATTTTTTCAAAAGTAAGCTAAACAATAATTTAATAGAATTGGGCTATATGTTAGTGTTCCAAAAAAGCACACTGATGTTTTTCTCCTAGAATTGTGCGTATATTTTTAATTTAAAACATCTTTGTGCACAGAAATGATAGGTTTTTTTGTATTGTGGGCTAATTCCGTGGCTGCCGTCTATTATTATGAGTGGTGTGAAAAAGCAACTTTAATAAATAAATGGATGTCTACCGTGATTAAATTAATCGCAAACAGTGGCCACTCATTTGTTCTCTGTGCACTTGTCGACGAGATATTTGTGTTGGTACTACTGGAAGTGTCATGTTTGCAGCATCGGGTCTATATTCCATTAAGATCAATCCATAATCATGTACAATAAATTGGCTTTTATGGATGTATACCTTGTCGTCATGATTAACAGACTAACTATTGGGGTAAATTCTGTCATGTGGCACAACATTTTTGCGTTAATGCCAATTTTCTCGACAAAAAGTGTTTCCAAACCAGTTTTTCACGACATTTGATGTATCGACATAGAGTTTATGCGCTAGAGTGAAACGGAAAAATATTATGTTGACACTTGTGAAATTTTAGCGATAATTTGCGTTTCCATCAGCTATATTTTGATGCGCTAAAACTTTTTTCGCAAAAAATCCTTGGATGGAAACGTAGTTAATGATAGATGGCGTGCAGTAGCTCATTTAAACAGTTCCTCATATCAAAGTCGTGACTGATGCGCAGGAGATTATAATGTTAAAGTGAGATACTGCTATCTAAAATTTAAAACACAAATTTATTTTTACAAAGTTAAAGTTTTGTATTTGTTTTTTTTTTTTTTGTTTTTTTTTTACTATTAATGTAGTGCTAAAAAGTTTCATTTTTTTAATGCAATTTTATGTATATATTATTTACTATAGTAAACTGTTATATACCAGTATTATATCAGCCTATTGGCCACCCTGCTCTCTTGATATCGACATCGGCCATTAAAAAACCCATATCGGTCAACCACTAACCATGACTAACGCACTCAATCAAATTTGGATCGGGCTCATCTGACCAATAGCTGATCTGGTTGCTGGTTGTAAAAAGCGTTCATGTCTTTGTTGTACTCTAATTATAAGTTGTAAACTCAGAATTCTATGAAAGCTCGGACTTGACAGACGTAACGTCATGTAAAAAACAAGCCAATATGGCAGCTGCCCCAACAGTTGATGGTAGTGAACACATATTTCTGTTTGATATGCCATGATACCCTGAAGCCTTTTTTTGTTCTTAAACCTTTTGCAAGAACATAAAGAGGTGTATTAATGAATTGATGTAGTGAAAAACATTTTGCTGTTATCAGCAACTAAGCCATTTTGACATTGTGTTGTCATACAAAAACAAATGACTTACAAGGTATTTAAATTGCATGCTATAAGCAATGTTCCTGTTATTATGCATTGTCCACAGATTTGTTTGTGAGGTGTTGTGGACAGACCAAAGGACCGTATTTTAATGGAGTCAAGTCATTTTTATTTGTATAGCGCTTTTCACAACACACATCGTTTCAAAGCATCTTTACAGGAAATCATGCATTAACAAAAACAAAAAATGAAACCGTAATATCTATAATGTCTAACAGTGATTTATTGTGTAGTTTGATTAAATATGATTGTAAAATGTTTATAGAAATTAAATAATAACTGTATTTAGAACTCCATAAGATGTTGGTTAATGGAGAAAAATAACCTTGGGAGAAACCAGGCTCACTGTGGGGGCCAGTTCCCCTCTGGCTAACATCATGAATATAGTGCCAATATTAGTTATTTATGTGCAGTGCAGGTCATGGTCAGTATTAAGGTCCAGTGTTTAAAAAAAATATATATATATATATTTTATTACCTTTAAGATTAATGACTAATGTCTTTGAAGTCCATCCTGGATTAACTGCAGAGGTTCACATAGATGCAATTGTCCTTGGTAGTTGGCTGATGAAGGCTTTTGTTGGCAGTTAAATGATAGTGTATGTATTCTATTTCAAGAGTGTAGTCTATCAATAGACAAAAGTGATGCAGGCAGAGATAAATTATGGGGTGCATCACAGTTCAACCTGCAGGTCATTTCGGTGAGGTTCGGTGGGGTCCATCCTAAGTCCAAGGTTCAGGCAGTGGCATATAAAGTATCTAATGTCTTACAGTTGGAGTTGTCATCAGTTCATCCTCTGAAGTCAAAAAACTGAAGTGATGTCTGGCTAGCACCGGCTGTAGTTTGTCGTCATCTCTCAGCGACACGTAGCAGTGGAGTCCGACACCAAGCAGGAACGGAGCTGGATCTGGCAGGCTCTGTTGCTGTTTCTTTATTGTGGAGTGCCTGACAGATTGCTTTAATAAATTGTTGTAGATAAAAAAAAAAAACTGTTGGATGCCGTGAACTACATGTTGCACATCCACAATAATCTTATATTTATTATGCACTTTGGAAGCAACTCCAAGCACTATGGTTACATTAAAGTACATCATTCTGTGCCCGGCATGCACATCAGCTGTGTTGAGCCTTATGTTCGTGTGACTTATTATATACCTTCTATTTAGGCCCTGTCCCAAATGGCACACTTGATGTGGACTTGCGGCCTCGTGACCTTTCAGTGTTTCCCACAGTATTTTGTGAGACTATGGGGGGTGGACCTCTGACCCTGTAGGGGGGTCCGGGGGCATGTTCCCCTGTAAGAATATTTTGTACATTTTAAAGTTAAATACTTCCATCTGGTGCATTTTGAGAGCAAAATTAAGTGGCTAGTGTTGTGCTCTTAAAGCTGCAGTAGGCAACTTTGAAATAAATCGAATTGTGAGAAACGGTGCCCCCAATTCTTCCCCATATGCATGATGCTCTTCACCCCCAGTCAGGGTTTAATTGACAGCTGTTCACAAACAAAGCCAAGGCCTGCCTCGCCAAAAGCGATTGGCTAAAATTAGCTGGATTGACACTACCCGACCCACAATTTTCACTCAGAGATATAGTCTGTGGTGCTAACTAATCTCTCACAGGGTACAAACTAGGGATGTCAGTTTCAGCTTTTTATCTTTTAACGTTACCTCAGACTGCTAACGATAGCTAGCTAGTGAAGCCGTAAGCAGTGTAACGTTATTCCAATTAACCTAGTAACGCTAATGTTAATTTAAGTTAATCATCATGATTAGGGTGACCATATTCTGGTTTTCCAAAAAGAGGACAAAAGGGGGGGGGGGGGGGGGTTTGGGTTGGAATAATAGAGTTCAAAATAGTGTTACTATGAATGCAAACTTTAATACAGTGAAAAAGACACTCTATTAGCATAACATAAATATATAACAATTTCCAATATTCTTTTGAATGTCCATGTACTAAAATAAAATATTTGATGCCATGAGTGTACCTTCATTTACTGTTACTATTATTTTGAATGGCCATGGAAAATGAAGCAATGTGATAACAATTTTACCTGGTCACAAAAAGTAGTCCGTTAATTTACCTGATGAACTTTCACCTTTTGCGGACCCTTTACGCTTGGCAGAGCTAATGTGTGCTTCTAAATCACTTGCACCTTTATTAGCAACTGACACATAAGTGCCAGATTTACATGTCATACATTCTGCTTCCCACGGATCTCGAGCTGGACGAAAGCATGGGAATTTTTTGTGCAAATCTTCTGTAAATTTGCACTTACGTTTGGGCATTGTTTCCACTCGGCTGTCAATTGCTGCTACTGTCAAGCTGTTTGATGTCGAACGCAACAGCGCTTTGCGCGTTCGCGGAGAGATTGACAGGCAGGAATTTGGCCAATAGTTGCTGCAAGCCTCTTATAAATCGACCAATTGGTGTGCGAGAAGGCGGGACTTACAAAGAGGGGTTAAAGCAATGCAAATATGCGCGCACACACAATGAAGTATTAGACCAGATGCACATCATAATGCAACTAAAGCCGAATCCCGGACATTTTTGCAAATTTAGAAATCCTGGCATATATCTGCGAGTGTGTGTGTGAGTGTGAATTTACAGCAGCGTATGAGGAGCTGACTGATCTGACTGGCGCAAAACACAACCTTTTATGTTATTATGAGACTGAGAAGTGAATTTTTTCAGTTGCAGCTTACAACCTCCCGATAATTTTGAAAACTGTCTAAAAAATGTGGTCGTTGTCGGCTGGAATTCGTGAGGTGTGTTCGGTTGAACGAGCCGATTTGGTGATCTGCCTGAAGTTGACCAATCAGGAGAAGGTGTTACAACTCACACGATCAATAAAAACTGAGTGTTCATGAAGCTTTTACACATTTGGAGGAAATGGTTGTGTTAAAGCTGTGTTTTTCCCATATTATTCACGACCACATCACTGGGAATGATTCTATTTTTATTTGTCATACTTGGAATTGTTTCAGTTCTAGGGCTTCATTTAGGGGGATATAGCATCTGTTATAATTGTATATGCACACAATAGTGGATATTTGATAGATTTCTTTAACTCTCAAGTGTGTGTATAGTGAAACAAAGGACTTCTAGGTTGAAAGTGCTACCTGTCAATCAACCGCTGCGCTAAAACAAGATTTTTTAACTTTGCTGTGTGCGGCTTTAAAGCGTATTTACATGGACAAGACCTCACGGATCTTCTTCAGAATGTCAGCTATCAACATGCAAGCAGTGACAGATGAGAAGGACGTAGCCTACATCTAAAGCTGAATAGTTCAGATAGCCTGTACTCCACTAAATAACTCAGAATTCTGCACTAAACATCATGTTTGCACTTAAATTAAATCCAAGTATAACCGACAGAAACGGTGCATGAAGTTTCCGCACTTTCTTTTTAATCTTGTACATTTTGTGCACTTTGTTATCATGCAGTAACTGGCAGCAGCAACACACTGACATTATGATTGATGTATGCAGTCATAAAATCACTCAGCCTCCCTTCGAAATCTGAATCTGTCAAATGTTGGACAACATTTCTAATAATTATCCATTTTTATTATTTATTTGTTTTTTAAATGTGCGGATGAGTTTTCAGCTAATGCAGCCCCATGCCAATCTTTTTTATTTCTAATCACAAGTTACAAGGAATGAAAGCAACGTCCTCCTCTGGCTTATGTCATATAGCGTGAAAATTCATGCGATTGCTTCGTAATTCGCCAGGTCATGAAGTCGTGTAATGTACGATCGACCTGTACGATTTTCAGATAAACTGACTCGTAATCTTTGCAGGGACTCACAACCTCCCGATTGTCAGAACTCGCACCATGTAAGCCCGGCTTTAGCTGCACTCTTTCTAGCTTTTTGCACTCTGTCCTGCTGTATAAGCGCTGCTTCAGCGCATTGAGTCCACTGCCACACGCCTGGTGGGCGTGTCTCCCCATGTGTTCGCTCCTGTGTGGAAAGCCGCGATGCTCCATATTGTTGTTTCTGTGATGATTCATAAAGCATTCCATTCAACTCGGAGCGTTGGAATTTCCACCTTTCAACTGGGGAAAATGCAACGGAATAATACTTTATATCGGACTTCTAACTTGGAAACTCATGTGGAAATCTTCAACTCCCATTTCGTCGAGATGCAGGTGTATTACGTCATGCAAACATTTTGGCGCCCAGGACAGGGAGGTTTACACTCTGTGACAAACATTCACTTTTATTAAATAATATCCATTAACGAGTCAAAGTTCTTACATTAAATGATAATAAAATGTGTTTAGCAAACATTTTGCAGAGACAGGTGTTCAAAACACGGTTAATTACACTCTTTTGATTATCGTAATGATAGCTACAATTGCAATCAAAATTATTCAACCCCCCTGACCAGCAATACATTCTGGTGATGTGAATTAAAACACATCAACTAAAACCTCAGTAAACAAAGTAAGTTTTTAATACACATTTGAGTGATTTTGAGAACAAAGAGTTCAGTTTACCCAAATTTTAAAATAAAAAATAACTCATTCTCTCAACAAATGTCATGTCAAAAATATTCAACCCCCAAAGTCAATCATTTGTGGAGCATCCTTTATCCTTAATAACAGCAAATAAATGTTTCAGGTAAGTGTTCTCAGGCTTCGGACACCTCTCTATTATAATTTTTACACATTTCTCATGAGCAAAAGCTTCCAGCTCATTGACATTCTTTGGTATCTGTGCTGCCACTGCTTCCTTGAAATCCCAACAAAGGTTTGCAATGGGATTTTAATGATGGACTGAAAGGGCCATTTAAGCACATTCAACGACCTATCCCTGAACCAGATTTTGGACAACTTGGATGTATCCTTGGTGTTATTGTCTTGCTGGGAAGTCCAGTGATCACCGAGCTTCAATTTACACACTGAAGACCTCACATTTTTCATGCCAAAATGGCCTGATACCTAAATGAATCCATGGTGTCAGTCACATAGTCAGGACAGCCGTTTTCTGCAGCCGCAAAACACCCCCATAACAGGACTGTCCCACCTCCATGCTTGACTGTGGGGATGGTGTCGTTCTTGTCATCACCTTGTCATCTTACTCCTGATGTACTGCTGACCCATGGGTCTAAAACTCATTTTCAGTTTAGTGTCATACATCTATAAAACCTTCTTCCAGGACTCCACAGGTCTTTCCTACTTCTTTTCTAATTACTTCTTGAATATTCAGTCAACTGAAGTCAACATTTCCCTTGAAGTTTTGCTTTATTCCACACCCCAAGAAGGTTGCTGTTGTACCATATTTAAAAAAATTATGAATGGTGCTGCCAGCTTTTCCTATTGGAAATTGAAGTGCCCTTGGAAATGTACTTTTAGCCATGACCTTTCTTGTGTAATGAAATAATCTCCTCTATTAGCTTTTGTGACAGCTTATTTTTTTTATTAATTGCATTTTTTGCATAGAAATACATTTTTGCTTACAATGCTAAACTTAAATTTTAAAACTTAAGTGCCATTGCAGATTGATGACTTCATTTTGTTTTAAAACAATTACTTGTGTAGCCTTACATATTTAAGAAACAGCTACATGCAGTAGGGGTTGAATAATTATGACATGGCTGTATTTTTAAAAAATCCTGCTATTTACAAATATTAGGTTATATATTCACACTACGACTTTGAATGTGTCACTCAACTGATATAGGTGTAAAGTTAAAAAATTCTGGGTCATCAGAAAAGCTTACCTTTGCAAATCGTTACTGTCTTGGGGGGGTTGAATAATTTCGATTGCAGCTCTATATCAGTTTGGTTGCTATGCGACGTCTCTGACAATCAATGTACCCCCAAAATCACAACGTAATCAATCTCAAAATTAAAAATAAGCTCTCTCTTTGATACGGTTGTGTTTAGTTGTCAGGTAATTGTCAATGATTTTCGAATTAAGTGAAATGCCACATCATGCATGATCACTATCGATCATCGTTTTCATGATCGATCATTGCTGCCACGTCCGAGTACTCAAGTACTCGTGCCCATCCCTAACCAGTATACAGCACTCGCATTGAGCGATGTCTGCAAACAGTGACTGTGTTCTATGCACCTGCCTGTAACGATCCATGTGTCTGAATCATGTTTATATGTTCTCTAAAGATTAAAAACGATGGGGTTTTGTTGCTGTAGTTATGTGCGCTTTGTTTTTCAGAGGTTCTTGATTAAATTATCTAATGCTTTATTGTCAGTGTGTTGCTTGAAATTATTTAATAAAAAATATTCAGTAGTGAGTTTAAAATGTGTTCCTTTACCCTATTTATCAATGCAATGACTTTGTCAAATAATACTGTGTAAAACTGCATGTATATAAAAACAATGTAAAGAATGTGTCATCTGATTGAAGTATTGAAGTCTGTCCCAAATGCACACTTTTACCACTCATGCCCCCTCATGGACTTGCTGACTAGCGCCCTCTATATGATTACGACACCAAAGTCTGCATATAGAGGAAGGTGGTGCCATTTGAGACAGGGCCTTATATTTTGTGTGTTGATCAGTTTTCCTATTGTAGGGTTGCGCTAAGCATTGATATATCCCTAAGAAACACGTCCTCAAAAGCCCCGTACACACATGCAGCGACTTCCAACAACAAAGTGACCTCATCTCATTCATTGTCTATGAAAGCTGGTGACTTCAGGTGACACGAACAACAGTGGCCTCTGGCGACTAGATGTGGGCGTGGTGGGCGATACGACAAAGTTGAGAAAAGTTTAACTTTATGCAAATGAGGACAGACTTTCGGGAGCGACAACCAGTAGGAGTAAACACTATGTCAGTGGAGTTCACATCATCCGTCTCCTTTGAGATAATGGAGTCGAGTAAAGGGAGAGAAGTTTCTGTGAGCGATTTCACTGTTCTGTGTGATTTATCTGTAACCACATACATGGATATAATAAAAAATTATGCGTGGAAAAGAAATGGTCGGCAGTCTGAGTGAGTTCGATTCTTACATTTGATAGATCGTTCATTTTATTAATGTTATGATGTATTGATCACTGCTGTAGTTCATATAAAAACACTCTCCCCTGCAGAATGTGTATTTTTAAGGACAAGAAAACTGATTAATTGTCAAATTACAATGCAATTGTAGTTTTGCTAGCAAAATGCCTCATCTGAGATATTTTAGTAATTTTGAGTAATTTTAAAACCAGTTAACTATTTTTTTTTCTTCTCTCACACGGTAATCTATCCGTCCAAAAATTACACCGTGGCATCAGTATTTCATACACACCAGCAAGGACTTCATGTCCTCTTAACAAGAGCTGCACACATTGGTTGGGGGAAGGGAACGGGACCAGCTGTGGCCATATGTGTTCTTGATAACCCATATTTTGTAGGAGAGCCCCAAATCCTGAGCAATAAGGGTGATAAGTTACCGTGCAAATGTTTCATTTTTAGTTTCTGGCATATAGTAAAGCTAAGTGTTTCATTTTCAGACACTGCCATCTTGCAACCATGAAATTTCACACCGTAGTTTAATTTGCCTGTACTCAGAGAAAAGCGTGAAAGTGAAGCAAATGTGACAAGGCTGAATCCAGCTGCTTATTCGCAAGCTCTTCATCCAAATGCAGGTATTTCATGAGCGAGTAAGTTTGCTCATCTACCCGCAACAGTGGTGTGCGACCTGTAAGATGTCTCGGAGTAACACAAGACAAGAAATGCTGTTAAACATAAAGACGTGTGCTTGAAGAAACACACTTTATTATATTTCAAGAACAGACAAGAGAACAGACAAAAGAAAAGAAAAGCTGTCGGGGGGCCTGGGTAGCTCAGCGAGTAAAGATGCTGACTGCCACCCCTGGAGTTCGCAAGTTTGAATCCAGGGCGTGCTGAGTGACTCCAGCCAGGTCTCCTAAGCAACCAAATTGGCCCAGTTGCTAGGGAGGGTAGAGTCGCTATAATGTGGTTCGCTCGCGCGTGGTGAGTTGTGCGTGGATGCCACAGAGAATAGCGTGAAGCCTCCACACGCGCTATGTCTCTGCGGTAACCCACTCAACAAGCCACGTGATAAGCGGATTGACAGTCTCAGACGCAGAGGCAACTGAGATTCGTCCTCCGCCACCCGGATTGAGGCGAGTCACTACGCCACCACAAGGACTTAAAGCGGATTGGGAATTGGCCATTCCAAATTGGGGAGAAAAAGGGGAGAAGCTGTCAATGCCCGTGTCTGCTGCGCTGTTTGTTCAAGGGTGTGCAGCGGTAGCGTGTCTTGTGAAACACATGCATGTAAATAGTTATCACTCTGTCTTCTCTGTTTCAGTCATCTTAAAACTGTTTGCAAGAATAGTGTCATGTATGTGAATGCTGCAAATGACCTAAGACCATCTCAGGAGATGCTCGAAGTTTAGTTTGTTTTATTTCCATGGATCAGTTTGCGCTTAACGTGCATTGTGAACACAACTCTGCAGTTTCACTCAAATATATTTGTATTAAAGAAACAAAGACTAAAGTGATTAAATCATAAAATAATACAAGACCATATTCACCTTTAACCTAAAATTGAGTTCTATTTTATGTTTTTAGGCAGCATTACCTGTATTAAATAAATGCAATAAAAACACAAATTCAATAAGAACACACATTTGGCAGCATTATTTTGGGAACACAAGGGAATTTATTAGGCATATACCTAATATGAAACTGTAATATGTTGAACTTTCTATATGAAAATAAATCTGTGATTTTTTTTTAATATTATTATTACCTTTACATTTATAATTGTCTTTAGTTCTTATTTTTAGGCTATTAGTTAATTTCCCACCTGTTGGCAAACGGGGCTGTTGGAGACGGTAAATGTTTGGATTTTGGAAGGTGGTTATAGAAAGATTTTTTGATCACTTTGTTAATTGCTTTATTAGTTTAGTTTAAAGTGCAATTTGAATTTAAAGTTAAGTTTTTCGTGTTTCAATAAATGAATAAAATTTTTAAAGCAAAATCGATAAAGCAAAAATATTTAACGTGGCTCGGCAGGTGGGGTTGACAATATAATTGGATATCACAGTATTTTTTAAGCCGATTATCGATAAAATATTTTTTACATATCACCCAGCCCTATCTCGCAGACATGCTGGGCCTCACACACGTTTGGCACTAGGGCCTGGTAAAAAAAAGTATTTTCCAATGAATCGTGTTATTTATTTGAAAGATCCTGATATTGATTCTTAAAATCCCAAGATCTTTCTCTGTTCCCAACCCTCTACAATGTGAGTAAATCATATGTGACTTTAATATATGACCAAATTTCACACTACGTGACTAAAATGTCTGTGATTATCTACTGGCTGGTAAATTTTGAGATTTCACTCACTAGTGATTGAGTAGTATATTGGCGAAGAATTTCAGCAGCGAGATCCTTTCACTGTGTTGAGAGTAAAAGTTTGGTTTGACTCGTTTTGTGTAATGTGTCCAAAGACGAGAGCCACACAATCCACTTTTCATTGAATATTGTAGGGCCTGATGACTGTTTGTTGGGTTGAAGACCTCTATTGCCCTTGTAGAATTACCGAATAATGATTTAGGTATTCGAATACAATTGACTACCCATGCATATCCCTAATTTGTACTTTTTTTAAATGATTATATATGACCAAAATTGTTAAAAACTAATAATATATTTTTTAAATTAACATTTTTGCAATGTACCAAGTTAGAAGGTCTCATACATAATTAACGACATTAGCCAAGATAAAAAAATAATTTTCATCATGTCTAAGCAAAATGGGCATTATAAATGTAAAGTTTTTTTGCCAAGGCCAATTGTGGTCCGATTAACGTGCATAGCTACATGCTGGATGAAGCCGAGCTACAGTCACATTATTTAGGTCTGTTAGTCTGACTTTGCACAAATCAGACTAGTACGATTTCAGTCGGACAAAAGCGTTTACATGACATTTAAAAAAAAGTTTTAGATCGACTGAAATTACATTTTTAAAGTGCATATAAATGCACTGACTATTGCAATTGCTTAGAGTTAGGGATTTGAACAAAAAAAAAAACCTAACATTTTTGGCTAGTAGATGAAAAAACGAACCTGAAAAAATCTCATAGACCACCTAGCAACCACATAGCAGCGTACTAACCACCACTCAGAACACATTAGCAACTGCATAGCAATGTCCAGGCAAAAATCCAGAACACCTTTACATTGTGGCCACAAGTTTTGCCAGGGTGAGCACATTTTCTTCAGAAAATGTAAAAATCAAGTTTGAAAAATAATGTCGTAAACAAGCTCAGTTACTTTTGATGGAGGCCTCAAAGTGGTGTAAAAATCTTGATGTGAGCTATTTATATTTAGAGTAACACCACAGCAAATTTATTTAGCCTTGCTTTTTCTTCAGCAGTTTTATCACACACCATCTGGCTTGCATGGTGAATCAGTGGAGGAGCTTCTTTTACTGGAGACACTTTGGTCAGCAGATGCTATGATAGACTCTGAGACTTCACCATGCTGTTATTGTCTCACTGTATGTTCGTGACTGTAAACATGTTGCATTAAATATAGACATTTGTTGCGATGCATTATGGGGTAGCTATACACAATGTAGGATTACGGGATAGCTATACACACTGTGGGATTTGAATAATATGGATATAAACACAGAGGCTGAGTTGCTCAGTACTATAAATGTACGATGCTATAATCCATTTGCACAGTCAAACTGTGTAAAAGCCCAATGTGATGACTTATTGTTTGCATCAGGTATTTTTGTAACATATCAGATGTTTGCCAGCAGGGTTTCCCTGTGACTAACAAGAGTAAAGAATTGAGTTGTCTCTTCTTCCATTTCCCACAGCGGTGCCGTACCCTCCTACGACACGGCTCACCATGAAAGAGCTGTACGAGGATGGCAAGCCCAAAGTCGAGCTTCTTAAGAGCCACCTGGTGAAGGAGGGCCGTCTGGAGGAGGACGTGGCCCTACGCATCATCAGCGATGGCGCCAACATCCTCCGCCATGAGAAGTGCATGCTTGAGGTGGAAGCCCCTATCACAGGTAGGCTTTTCGTGCAGTGTTTCGCTTGTTGACTCATCATGTCGTGATTCATGATTAGTGCAGAATCTACATCCAGGAAGTGCTTCTCACAGTTTTAAGAAAAGTTTGCTACATCTAATGCTCTATATCAACAGACAAGCATGATGTCCACTGCCATTGGTACACGCCTACACACCTGATTTCAGTGATATTGGCTGTCGATGCCATAGATTAAAAGCAAGACAGGCGATCACAGTTAAATAGTCGATTGAAAGTGTAATGTTAGTTTTTCAGTTTGGAGCAACTAGAGCTGGGCGTTACTATAACATTGGGATAAATCGTCAATAAGCAGAAAACATCTGAGATATATATATATATATATATGTATATATATATTTTATTATAATTTTTATGATTATTTTCTTCCAATTTTTCATAGCACAAAAGTGTTTTGCTGCCAGAGTGAATCGAATGTGTCCAGTGTTTCTCTACAACTTGAGATTCACATAAGCCTGGTGTCATCCTCCTCAAAAAGATGGCAACGCAAGGCTGTTTTAATTTAATTCTTAAGTGAGAAAATTCTCACTGTAGGCATGCATGACTGGAATAATGCAGGCTGCTGTTGCCAGTGTGTGGGATACAATGCGCTGTAGTCGAGGATTGGGACTTCGCGAGCTTCTGGAAAGTTTAAACCTCTGGCAGCGAAGTGCTGTTATCATTGGGATGGACACTTGTGGCATCAACTAAAGGGGTTGCTGACGCATTGTTTTAATATTTTCACCGGATGTTGTGTCCGACAATGTTTTAATTTGTCAGACATTAGGACATTTTACCATTCAAAAACCAGTTATTACCGGCTAACGGAAACCCTGATCTGAATTACCTCTAGTTAAATTCAGATGGAATGATTTTTTGAAGTACAAAAAATATAGCCTACATTGTGGCACTTCTCTTCAGTCCAAGCAAGATGCAATGGAATCATGTGCTAAATTACATTTATATTGTTGTTATTGGCAGATCCCTTTAACAAATACTTTAACAGGTGGATAAAGGGCAGTTCACTCAAAAATGACATTCCTGTCATGGTTACCCTCAAGTCTGTAAGAATTTCTCTGTTCGGTGAAACACAAAAGGATATGTTAGGCAGAATGTTAGTCTCAGTCCCCATTCATTGTCACTGCATCATCCCCCACCCCATACAATGAAAGTTAATGGTGACTGAAACTAACATCCTCCCTAAAATCTCCTTTTGTTTAATTCTTATTGGCTTGCAACAAAACCAAGGTAAGTAATGACAGTTTTCAGCGAAATACCTGCATACATCAGATGGAGCTCCAGAGAGATAGAGATGAGTGTTAAATAGTTTCTAGGAGCACTACGATATGAAAGGTGGCAAAACTAGATCGCTCCATTGTGCCCGTTTACGTTTTGGCGTATAAATATTAGCGTAGTATTGGGGTGCATGTGTAAACACACTCAATGCATGTCCTGAATATTCGCTATATTTCCTAGCCCTAAATCGGTTTAAAGTGTACTAGCACAGGGAGATTTGATGACTTCTCAAGAAGAACATTATCTCAGACACATGAAAGTACCTTCAGGGTTCAGTAGTTACTTGATCTGGTGTCTCTGATATCATCCTTAATCTTTTAGATTATGCTCGACCCTGACATAATCCTCAAGCCAGAGAAAAGAGCATGATTATTTTCATACAGAGCTAGTCTTGCACAGCAACACCTAATGTGTTTGCTTAAAAAAGGTCAGAGAAGCAATTACATCCTAGGGCTCTCTCTCTCACACCTGCCTGACTTTAATTCCTGAGGGGAGGCCACAGGAAACCCCCAACACTCGCCATACACTCGAGCATACACACAAACAGGTGTGTGGATATAAATGGGCATGTTTATGTGAGCATGTCTATCCACATGCACCCACCCACCCCCAGCCCCCCTAGCACAGTCCATGTTTGTCATAAACACTACACTAACCTTATGCATAATAGTTGGGCTACAAGAGAAAACTTAAGATTCATTAGAAGGCAGGTTTGCGAAACTGCTGTGTGAATAATTGACTCCCAGTTCCTACAACATTTTACCTTTTAGGTTTAAGAGGAAGTTGTGTTGGTTGGGCCACTGTCTGTGGTGGCCACTATCGATGGGTTTCTCTCTGCTGTTTTGAGTGAGTCTAATATTTGTGCACTTCCTTTTAGTGGTTTTAGTATTTGTGCACCTTAATTTGCTACAACCCCTTACCATTTCTACTACATTTCTATTTGCATAAAGAGATGCCCTTGTTCTTTGACCTGATTAAAGCATCCCACTCCCAATAGACACTATCTTGATATTTCTTAATTTCTGTCTATAATGTTTCACCATGTGAAGATTTTGGAGGAAATGATGTTTGCTCGGCCACATCCTTCCTGTGATGTCCGCTGTTGATTTGATTCACTCTGTTGTTGCTACAACCTTAAGTGTTTCTCCTATATTTTTTTTCTGTCTGCAGTGTGTGGAGATGTCCATGGGCAGTTCTTCGACCTGATGAAACTCTTTGAGGTGGGGGGTTCCCCGCACAACACACGCTATCTATTTTTGGGAGACTACGTGGATCGAGGCTATTTTAGTATTGAGGTTAGTGTTATTTGGTTTTGAACTAGGGTGCATTGTAAAACACGAGTATGAGTGCAGTGCGGCCAACAGCCAAATCACAGCTGTGCTAATATATGGCACAACATCTGTCTGTCTGTCCAATTTCAAGGCTTATTTATTTTTAAATTATAATCCTCTCATCATTTACTAACCCATATGCCATCTCAAACATGTATGATTTTATTCTGTGGAGCATAAACCAAGATATTTTCATAGATATATGTTTATATCCATACAATGCAAGTCAATGGGGTCCAAAACTTCCAAGCACCAAAAAGGGCATAGAATAAAGGTTGTCCATACTAAAGTAATTTAATCTATGAAAACAAAAATCCACAAAAATAAAGTTCTTTGTGTCCTTTGTAAGGTGGAATTGAATTACCACAGAAGCATGTCAGTTTTTAACTGTCACCTAAAAGCCAAGCACACAATACAAGGCACTGATGAGGGACTGCTACAGCTGGTTAGCTTGTTTGAGTTCTCCTGTGTAATATCTGTCAATGTGCTGCTCAAACAATTTCAACTTAAACCCAGTTGCCGCTGATCTTTCGAAGCATCAGTTAATGATTACTGGACAATTTGGATGAAGTATCAGTACCGCTAAAACAGAACAAGACATTGGCTGTGTTAGGAATGGCATACTACTCTTACTATTTCTGATATACACCGATATGACAAAAGCAGTAAGAGTATTATGTGTAGTATAGTAACTCGGCTGTTCTCTGCAGTGCTTTTGATGTGGAGATCAAACTTCAAAGCGGCACTTGAGAGGTGCATTGACGCCGTAATGCGAATCATGTGAATGCGGCTTCACTTTTGCTGTAGCAAAGTGGAGAGCCACAGCCTGCCAGCCGACTAATATTGTGGAGGAAGAGGATTTAGGAGATTTAATCAAACACTATTTAGCCAAGACTGAGCAATTGAATTAAAATCAATAGGAGAAATGAAAACACCCAATATGGAGGGTGTAAAAAAAGAAAGTCCCGCCTTGCAGGTAAAAGAGTCAGATGCCCGATTTTGTTTAAAATAAATAAATGAAATATTTATTATTAAATAACAGTTGACACGTTGCTTTGAAAGGAATATTCCTGGTTCAATACAATTTAAGTTCAATCGACATCATTTGTAGCATAATGTTGATTACCCCAAAAAGTATTTCGACTCATCCCTCCTTTTCTTAACAAATAGCACAAATCTGGGTTACAGTGAGACACTTATAATGGAAGTGAAAGGGGCCAATTTTTGGAGGGTTTAAAGGCAAAAACGTGAAGCTTATCATTTTATAAAATCACTTATTTATTCTTCTGTTAAAACCTCCGCATTATTAGAGCTGTAAATTTGTTTACAGTCATTTTAGGGTTTTAGGGTTTGTTGACATTACATTGTCATGTCTCGCCAGTCTCTGTGACCACTCTAGACTCTGTAAACAGGAAACAATAATGTGTCCGCAGGCCGCAGTCTCTGACACTTTCTTCCCGTCAATCATCTTGCGCATTCTCATAATGTTGTAGTTGCAGTGAATTAATGAGTATTAATGCCATGGTTTTCATAACAGTTATCAGTTGAGGGTGCCATTTTGCTACTCTTGTGTTTGACAACTGTGTGATTACTTTTTATCTTAGTGTTTGGTGTTAACGTTTCTTTGATGCTCAGCTGCTCAGCTCATGAAAATTCGACAATGGCAAAAAATGCTTACAGCACCTTTAAGTGTTACACAGTTAAGTTAACACTGCTTGGTGTTTTTTTATAATTTGGCATGCCCAATTCCCAATGCACTCTAAATCCTCGTTGTGGCGTAGTGACTCGCCTCAATCCGGGTGGCGGAGGACGAATCTCAGTTGCCTCAGCATCTGAGACCGTCAATTCGCGCATCTTATCATTTCTGTGGAGACATAGCCTTTTTTTACATAGGCTTGTGGAGGCTTCATGCTATTCTCCGCGGCATCCACGTACAGCTCCCCACGCACCCCACCGAGAGCGAGAACCACATTATAGCGACCACGAGGAGGTTAACCCAATGTGACTCTTCCCACCCTAGCAACCGGGCCAATTGGTTGCTTAGGAAGCCTGACTGGAGTAACTCAGCACGCCCTGGATTCGATCTTGTGAGTGTGGTAGTCGGTGTCTTTGCTTGCTGTGCCAAGGCCCCTCACTGCTTGAAGTTTTTAATTTTATTATTGAGATTTTCTAAGTATTTATTCAGATAAACAGTCTGTCAATAAATATATACTAATAAAGAATTGAATATTATGATAAATAATAATATACATTAATATGAATAAATACTTATAATAATAAAACATTTTATGTTAAGTGAACTTAAAACTTGGCTATAAAATACAAAGAAATAAATTAAAAGTGAGTTGTTTTCTTTTTAATATTGTTGTTTGATTAAAAGTCAATTAACAACATAATAGACAGCAGCAGATTAATGCTGCATTTACACTGCAAAGCTTAATGCACAGACTGAATATTTTGACGTACCTTATTTTTTTGTTGCACCTGTTTACATTCACACAAGACATAACCGACTGTGTACATTAATCCCTCGCAGGACAGGCATTTGACCATGAAATGCATCTGACCGTTCGTGCACACAGCCTCATTACCGTGTTTAGCAGGAGCGCTTGTGGTAAATGCGATAATGCGTCTTTTCACAAATGAAGTGCTGCGTATTTCCACCTTGTTTCCAATGCTTATCACAGCTTCAGCTCCTTTCCGAAAAGAAATCAATGAACATTCTAATGGACCCCAATTGAAACACTGATCATTTGCATATTTTTGCAAGCAATGTGAAATGAGCGTAAATTGCTTTTTGTTAGAGAGAGCTGTTTGCTGCGTTGTCAGCTGGCAGCTTTTATGGCATTGGCCTTGATGCATGATATTGTTCTGAATGGAACAGCGAGTGAGAGTTCTCAAAAAGCTTCCACCTCTGCGCCATGCTTTAGTTGCATATTTCAGGGATGAGAGAAATGTCATGGTTAAAAGAGCAGACACACTGCTGATCCATACCATCAAACACAGCTGAAGGTCCAGGGACTGCAAGCCACCTGAGACACATAGAGTCTGTGTGTGTGTGTTTTTCACAACAAAGGCCACACTGAGTTCCTACTCCCTCCCTGGACATCATAGACCACAAAGGACTGAACTTCAGTCATCCGCCACACCACCTGCTAATGCCCTCTGACTGGGGCACTGCAGTCATCAAACGCTTCCGTAGGTTATGCGACCAGGCTTCGCCCCACCCTGACACGCAACACTGAACCCAGAGCTGTGTGGGGAATGCTTTATTTTGTATATTTCTCTTAGTGTAAAGCTTCTGGTGCAGGACTTCCGGCGGGTTGATGAGACAGACACTGCTGTTTTGCCTCTTAACAGATAACAGTGACCTAAACTTCACCATATCCTTACTGTGTGAATGGAGAGAGAAATGTGTTTTGTGCTGATTAACAGTACCATCCTGTTCGCTGTTACGTAGCAAGATTTTGTGGTTAACCTAACCAGGTGTGAACTGTCAAGCTTGGTGGGTGTTTAATGGGATGATAAAGATGATCTTATACTGCGCTGAGGGAATATTTGAAAAGAGTGACTGACAGGTCAAGATTTTAAGCAACTTCAGACACCGATATCTTTGATCACTTCAGACAGTTTCGTTTTGCCCCAGTAGCTTCAGATCTGACATGTCAGTTGGTGATTTTGGGTTGAGAGGTGATATCAGAAGGGAACGCGAAAAGATCGCAGTCATAGTTTCGCCTTGCCAGTGCACGAAAGTGTGCTCTCTGCAAGCTCGGATGTGTTAGTGGTTCAGTGTTTTTGGAGTACATGACATTCTTCCTTAAGGTCCCTAATGGAATAATTCGATTTTTTGAGAATATCAGTCTGTTTCGTATAGCTTTAGAATATATTGCACAAGACATATGGACTACTTTTTATGGTGCTTAAGTATGAGCCCATTCTCTTTCGTAAAATAGAAAAGAGCAATGTGAACATTCTTCAAAATATCTTTTTTTGTCTTCAACAGATACGCATACAGGTATGGAGGGCCATGAGGTTAAATAAATGATGGTTGAATTTTCATTTTACAGTGAACTCTACCTTTAAAAGAAAAGCAAGGAGAATGGAGTATAATCCTCTTAAACCTAAAACCCGTTGTGTTGTGGCCTTCCAGCATATCGGTTTGGTGTAATTCGGCATGCTAATGACCATGTTTACCAAGATTGTGTGTGTTTATATTTATGTAACCCACATTTTTTTTCTTGCCTTAATCACATTGATCTCATTCTGTTTACTTGATTGAGTGCATTGATTAGGGTTGGAAACTGGTAAGAACCGAACTGTGCAGAAACTGGGCATTTCATGAACCTTTAAGGATTGTGAGTGCATTTGCTGATTCCTATAATAACATTTAGTTAAAGAAACACATTAGCAACAGTTTAAACAGGCACATAAAAAACCCTTAGTACCAAAAGTAGCATTCTATATGTGTAGTCAGGACCAATTGTTTTTTTACAAATTATTAACTACTAAAAGAACCGTTTAGTGGAATCAAAACTGTAATTTTTAAATTCCCATTCCTGGTATTGATGTTCTGTGTTCCATATTTGTGCAATGTGCCTTTTCTCTTTGCATCTGCAGTGTGTGCTCTACCTGTGGTCACTGAAGATCACCCACCCGACCACCCTCTTCCTCCTCAGAGGCAACCACGAGTGTCGGCATCTCACAGAATACTTCACCTTTAAACAAGAATGTAAGCTCAGCTCTTGAACACCTCAGAGTGTCCGTCTGTGTCTGTATGTGTGTCATGGCAATGTTTTGCCCATCGTGGCATCCCAAGAGAGATTGTCTTAAGAGTATTAGATGACGAAGCGCGGGTGGAGAGCTCAATCACATCCTTTGGCACTCGTCAGGGCCCTTCACTCTCCATATAGATTTACAGGAGCTGTCATCACAGTCACGACAAATGCTGACAGCTAGCTGAAACCTTCGACGTTCATCCCTCACACCAAAGATTTGCATTAGGGTTGAACGATTCGGACAAAAAATATAATTGCGATTTATTTACAAAAATATTGCAATTGCGTTTTGAACTGCAGTTTGATTAACATTTGAAAAAAAATACCTACTGAGTGTTTCCTTTTACCCAAAATTAAGTAATGAACAAACATGCTCTACTGCCAATTAGGGGTTGCATAGATTCACAGTGGATGCATTTCAAGAGATATAAAACATGCTAGCTTCTTAAAAGAAAGCAATATTTTCAAGCAGCAATGACAAATTGATCTGCTTACAGGGCATCAGTTCTGCTTGTCATTAAGGTGAGTTGAACACGCTATGTATTCAAGATTGATTTTATACCAATTACCAATTCAGAAAACAGCTCTCATGATAAATAAACTTTGACGTAAAATGGAATCTGCACTAGAGCTGAGCAATATGGACACAAAAATTATATCTCTTTATTATTTTCTATATATCCCAATAATTATTTTATTTCCTCAAAAATTGCACTTTTTTTATTTCAACCAAACTTGAAATTAACAATTCATTGTATCTGAGTAAAAATCTAGTTAAAAATAATGAAGAGCATGTTTTCCACAGTTACATCATATTTAAAATAATTTTCATTAATATGCACCAACATACGATAATAAATAGTAATAGAAATCATTATTTACCTACATATATTTTTACTAAAACATTTTTGTGAATGAACAGTGTGTGAAAAAAACTACAGTTCAACCCATTGAATAATATTATAATACTGAATTATTATTGTGGGAACCAGCCAAGTTTATTATCATAATACTGAATCATTTGTTTTATACAATACTATATTTCTGTCGTATTTACTTTACCTGTAGCCTTTATTTTAGTGGAAAACTGAATGACAAGTGTGTATTTGACAGTGTACAATGTTCCTCGTTACAAAGGCTGTGCTGCCTTGAAAGATCGAGAAATTAGTGTGAAGACGCACACTTTAGGAAACGTAGTGCCCAAATAAAGAGGGCATAAAATCATTGCGATATTCACAATATTCTTAATTATAATTAATTATGAATGAATTAATTAATTATATCTGCAGCAAAATCATCACAATTGTTTCATGAATATTCGATATATCGCCCATTCCTACACCGCACCGTGTGAAAACTCCTTAATTTAGCCAATCAGAAGCCACCCTGTGACCAATGGCCAATAACATTTATATCTGCATAATCCTGACTGTTAATGCACTCATTTAACCTAGAACGAGGCTGGCTGTTTGGAGTCTCTGCTGCAGAGAAACTTCATCCAACTCATCAAAGAGCCTTTGACAATGATGAGTGCCAATTCCCCACTTACCGCTGGATTGCAATGTTGTTCTCCGCTCATCACGAGGCAGCCTGTTTCTCATCTGTCGCTACTGATGTTTACAATACACCGTGCAGCTGTCCTGTTTTGAAATGTAAATTTTTCACTGCCGGTATGCGGCTTGTTCCGCATGTAACCTGTCTCTGGCCTCAGCCTCCTTTAATCAGCCTCCCACTGCACTGGTTTCCTCAGTTCCTCTCAATTAGCACACCGGCCTAGTGTGACATCACCTAACAAGGCATGCGACCTCCTTCTTCAACTACTCCTCCATCCTAGAAAGTTAGCAAGCCCCAGTCTGCCCTCACCCACCCAGCATTACTGCTGTATGTCAAAAGGACAGTGTGACAGTCTTGGTTGGAAAAGCTTGTGCACTCCTGCACCTGTTTAGAGATACATTTTTATTGTGGCGCTCTCTTTACAGGCAAGATTAAGTACTCAGAGTGCGTGTATGATGCTTGCATGGAGGCCTTTGACTGCCTTCCCCTGGCCGCTCTGCTCAACCAGCAGTTCCTGTGTGTTCACGGAGGCCTTTCCCCTGAGATCACCTGCCTCGACGACATTCGGAAAGTAAGTTTGTTGAATTTCAGGTAGAGGGGAAAATCTAAAAGACATCTGATTTTTAAGTCGACCTTGTCTCCTACATCTAGGTTAATCTGTGTTAACCTAGTGTAGCACATTAGCCTAAACGGGTGCCGTAGTACTACCACAGACACAGTCTTCATAACACCAGCGATACCAAAGTGTTTTTCATTCAAAACAAATTGCATTTACATACCTAATGCTTATGCAGCGAGAAGCTCATAAGAGCAAGCCAAGGCATTGTCAAGATTCAACTGCCACAGACCTCCACCTAAGAGGGCCGTTCATTCCAAGAGCGTTTGTCTTTTGCTGTGTAAGCATGCACTAAACGGACGTCTTGGTAACACTTTACGATAAAGTCCATTCATTAGCATTCCTTATTGCATGAGTTGTCATGAACTAAAAATATTTTTTTTTACAGCATTTATAATAATCTATGTTTATGTTAGTTAATAAAAAAATACAATTGCTCAGTGTTAGATCATGTTAGTTCATAGTGCATCAACTAATGTTAATATAAAACTTTTGATTTAAAAAAATGTATTACCATATATTGAAATTAACATTAAACAAAAAATATGGTTCATTGTTAGTTCATGTTAACTTGTGCTGTTAACTAATGTAAAACATTTTAACCTTAAAGTGTTACCGACGTCTTTGACTTGTATGCAGTGTCTTATGCAGGAGAAGTGTGTTTTTAGATGCAGTCAGTTTAAAAGAAAATTCAGCACTTGGCACACATCCAAAATGTGCATTTTTCTCTTAAATTTGACAAATATTAGAATTTTTTCTTTTATTTGACCGCTTTAGTGGCAGCGGTGTAGTGCTACTGAATCTACAGCACCATTAAAAAAAAGAAATGGTTGTGTCTGAATCTAATCTAATTAAAAGAATGTGATAAAAGAGAAAGACTGGCTGCCACATAACAATACAAAGCCAATAAATAGACAATGCATCTTTATAAATGGATGTCCTTGATGGTTTTACACAATAACAAACATACTGGCATGACCAGTGCAGTCCAATTTGCGAGGTAATAACTCTTGTGTGGTGTTTTTTTTTTTTTTATTGTTTAAATGAAACAAATCTGTCTTGAACTAACGAGTTGTCAATTTAAAACATTTTAACAACTCACCGAATCAGATTGCGAGTACTAAAAGAATCGTTAATGGAATTGTAAGGAACCAGAATCATTAAGTGGAATCTGAATTGATAATAATTATATTAATATGGTCTATATTGGAAGTACAAGACTGTTTCCTTGACAAGAAAACTGGAGTTTCAACAGCTTTTAAATTGTAAGTAAATGCAAACAGATTGACACTGTTGTTGCAGTGCTTGATTTAGTTTTGGAGAACAGAATGGTTGAGTTTTTGCCGTCTGGTGATTGTTGTGTTTGGAATGTTATTCTGTAGTTAGACAGGTTTAAAGAGCCGCCAGCTTTCGGGCCGATGTGTGACCTGTTGTGGTCTGACCCCGGTGAGGACTATGGCAGCGAAAAAAACTCTGACCACTTTTGTCACAACAGTGTGCGAGGATGTTCCTATTTCTACAGGTACTCCAGCCCACAGGCAGTCCACTCACATAAATGTTTGATAGCTGCCTACTCTATCGCACATTTATAGAAGCTCTCAATGTTAGTCACTGAGGTTTTGATTGACAGACCACTGGAATCACTAATTACACCTCTCTCTCCATTTCTGACAGTTACCCAGCAGTATGTGACTTTCTGATGAATAATAACTTGTTGTCAGTTATAAGAGCACATGAAGCCCAGGATGCAGGGTGAGTCCATTGCACACCACACTCTTGAGTTCACATCCTGTTTGAATGGCTCTTAGATTAACTCTTTTCCTGTCGATTTCTGTCCCACTTTACTGACTCTCTTGCAGGTATCGAATGTACAGAAAAAGTCAGACAACAGGCTTCCCCTCATTAATCACAATCTTCTCTGCACCAAACTATTTGGATGTGTATAACAATAAAGGTAAGAGGTCTTAAAGGAATATTCTGGGTTCAATACAGGTTAAGATCAATCAACAGCATTTGTGGCATAATTTTGATTACCACAAAAAATTATTTTGGTTTATCCCTCCTCTTCTTAAAAAACAAAAAACAAACCTTTACATTAGCATAGGTTTTCTGACCCTTTGCTACTTTGACCCCCCCAAGCTGCTGTGTTGAAATATGAGAACAACGTTATGAACATCCGGCAGTTTAACTGCTCTCCTCACCCGTACTGGCTGCCCAACTTCATGGATGTGTTCACGTGGTCACTGCCCTTCGTCGGGGAGAAAGGTAAAGAGCAAACGGGAGTTACACACTCAACCTTTTGGGATTTTAACCCCCATTTGAAATGGATTTGCAGAATTGTATTGTATTTAAGTTACTGAGATATTAGCATAACAAATATAAACAAACATAAGTGTAAAACAATATTTAAATATCCATACATACATAATTGTAATGCATAAGCTGGTAATTAGCATTAAAAGTACATATGTTTTTGGTAAGATGGTGTGTGTTAAAACTAGTCCTCTCTTGTATGTTTTCAGTAACAGAGATGCTGGTCAACGTGTTAAACATCTGTTCAGATGATGAACTCATGTCAGAGGGAGATGATACCTGTGAAGGTAAAAACATGTCAAATGATCACTTTATTTATTATTAACTTAGCCTGTCTTAGATTTGGTCTTACCTTATATTAAGCCCTTCTTTATATCAAGTATTGATGTTAAGATGCAGCCCGTCAAAACACAGGATGTTTGATCCCCTCATTCCCACTCAAGAACTCGAGCGTAATAAACAATTGTGAAAATTTGCATTGGAAATTGTGTCCTTGCTTAACCTATTCTTCTTTCCCCTTTCTTATCGACCTCTTAATATGGATGTCAGCTCAATTTAATAACAGCATACCCCTCTTTTCATTAAATAAGTTAAATAAAGTGAATGACCCATATATTGCTATTTAGGACACTATATTCTTGTGTGCAAGTTGCCTTGGATATGAGCTCAGCACTAATTGTGAGAAATGGTTTTCTCACTGTATCATTTCATCTTTTTGATGCATATAACACTGCAGGGACAGGAAATACAGTGTGACAAACACATTTATTTTGTACTAAAACCTTTAAAGCCTTTCCATTTAGCTTGTTTACTTTTTTAGCATTAAACTTCTAACCAAATAAGCAGTACCCTTTGCAAACCCAAGGATTTACCTGAGCTAAGACAACCTAGCTCTCAATTCAGCCACTTCATTTAAATTCAAATGATGAACACTCATAACTCAAGACCCATGAAGTACAGTTCTATCTCTTCAGCTGAAATGAAACCAGATAAACCCATTCTGAGCACACCCACCTCCTCCCCTTCACATCTGAGGAGCTGTCATGAAGGAATACAGTGTCCCATTTACTGTTCTTGATGCCCATTTGATTTGTCCTCTTTTTATTTTTTCAATGGTGCATAATTTTAACTTGGCCTGACACACTTCCTCTGTGTGTCTGTGAGCCTTTGGGGTTGGGGAGCTGGGGTTTATTTATTCCTTTAGGGAGTTCAGTATGTAATGCCTCATTTGATCTAGAGTACTTATATCTAGCCAATTAGGATGTTTGCAGATGTTAATTTTTATGATAAGACTGTTGAAGTTATGAATATGCAATACTCTTTTGCTTTTTTCCCCTTGTCAATTAAAAAACATTTTTGGAAACGGTGAGTATATATAATATTTTTTTTCTTTAGTCAGTTTATTTTTCTGGAATTTTTCTTTTACTTTAAGTGGACAGATAAACATTTATGTCTCCCTATCCATCTCCCTGTCTCTCTCTTCCTTTTCTTTCATGCATGTGGCAGGTGGTGCCCCGGCAGTCCGCAAGGAGGTGATCCGAAATAAGATTCGTGCCATTGGCAAGATGGCCAGAGTTTTCTCTGTTCTTAGGTGAAATTACATGCTATGCATACAAAGCTCTTATGACCAAAGATTTTGCACTCACGTCCACACACACTTACTCTTTACACAATATCTCTCAGCTTAAACAACGATATTTGTATTTCACACAAACAGACATCATAATGCTATTCTGCTTTTTGTAATGGCTCTGTCAATATTTAACATGATTAATCTCTGAAATATACACAATTGTTTATCATGAAATTGAGATTTTACAGGTACTGATTATATGATGTTGTAACCAGCCTTAACCCTGCGTTTGTGTGTTTGCAGAGAGGAGAATGAGAGTGTGTTGCAGTTAAAGGGCTTGACCCCGACTGGAACGTTGCCTCTGGGTGTGCTGTCAGGAGGCAGACAGACCCTACAGAGCGGTAAGTCTCGCCCCTGTAATTTTTGCACTTGCTATGCTGTGGTGTTTAGGGTGATACCTGTTCTCCACTAATCTCCTTCTCAAACTTGCTCTCTCTTTCTCAGTCTTTCTGTCTTTACCTATCTCCCTCTGTCTGTCTCTGTCATCGCCTTGCCCGACAGCCCGACCTCCCTCACGGTACAGCACACCCATCATCGATTCCAAAAATTCCCTTCATTACCAAAACCTCCTCAAATATTCCATCTCTGTAAATTATATCGCTGTTGATCGACACACTTCAAATTTCCTGTCCTGACAGGGACCTGAAAAACGTTCAAATGCTGCTAAGATTGTAGCGAGTGCCAAGAAGCTGCTGTGGGTGGTGCTGTCACAGTGAGAGGAGCTCCTGTGAGCTTATGACTATGATGCAATATGACCCAATTTAGCCATTGCCTGTCTGTGTGCCATGCTGCTTCTCCTGGCTAACTTTAAAATTCACCAGCCTGCTGCATGCTGCTTCCATGCTGCTGCCCTCCTACTAACGCCACATTAACACAGTCGAGTTTGTTTCTACTGAAACCATATATGCCCCTAAATCTAAATGTTAGAAATAAATATTGTAACAAAAACTGTTGGAAACACTACATTAAAATGAAAATGGCCTTTTTGTCACTTTTGTTAATGATGCTAGCTAAGGCAAGCATTACTATTACTATTGCTTATTGTTAGGAATTAAAAAGAAAACGAGTATGCAACACAAAATACCTTAGGAACTGCATAGCAATGCCCTAGCAGCTACCTGCCTGGCAGCTCCCTGGCAACAACCCAGAACACCATCACAACCACCTAGCAGCACCTTAACAACCACAAAAAAATACCCTAGGAAATGCATAGCAATTCTCTAGCAACTACCTTAGGGCCCTATGAAATCTATTTTATATTTTCCAAATTCAATTGATTTATTCCTAAATTCTGTGTTTTCCATTTTATTATTTCTGTATTCCGTGTTTTAAAGTTTACATTTTATCATCAAATAACTGTCTAGTCAAATGAATTTAAAAACTTTATCAGATGAAAATAGAACATTTACTTTTCAACATACCATTCCATTATTTTTTATCAAATGAAGTGCTTCTATTCAGATCCTCACAGCACAATCATTACAAAAAGTATGTTTTGTCAGATACAGTGCTGCACAGCAAAGCATCACAGTATTAAGGAAATCATTGAAAAAAGCTTTTATTTAGTACAAAAGCATTCTTGCTTGTGAGATATTGGTTAAATAATGTATAATGTAATTATAATTGATATATTATTGTCATTATTATTACTATTACCTTGAAGATTACATGTTACTATATAGTAGTGATATATTTCTGTGGCAATTTCTTCAATTTCACACGTCTAGTTAAATTGAGCTTTTATTTTGAAGTGAAGTCCTTTTAGTTTCTGTTTGATGGTAGCTTTCACTTCCGGATGAGCAGTTCGCAGTATGGTTTATTGTGCTTATTAAACCGCGAAAGTCTGCGATTTTAATTATATAAATATAGAGTCTGCATGTGCTGTGCACTTCAAGGTTAATGAGTGCTCTGCTTTCTGTCATCTGCTACACAGAGCATGCATAATGCTAATGATCAGACACTATTTAGCCTTGTAAGGGACCAATGCATTGTTGTCAGTATATGAGCTGGTGCCTTCACACATTAATTTAAATCACAGCCTTTTCAGGTTTAATCATCACACTAGGACATATTACGATTGTAATTTTATTATTTTTCATTCATACATTAATTTTATCCCAAAAATGTCAAATTCCTTGACATAAATTTCTCTCATTAGCATTTTATAGTTAATTCTGGTTTTACGACTGGATTCCACGATTCCGTCCGTGTTTTCCACATTGCAGAAATCATAGAGCCCTACAACTGCCTGCCTAGCAGATTCCTGGCAACCATCCAGAAGACCCTCGCAACCACCTGGCAACACCTTAACAACCATGCAGAACACCATTGCAACCAACTAGCAATACCTTAACAACCACTTAGAATGCCCTAGGGACTGTATAGCAATGCCCTAGCAACTCCCTGGCAACACCCAGAACACCCTCACAACCAACTAGCAACGCCATAACCACCCAGAATATTCTAGGAAGCGCATGGCAATGCCCTAGTATTTTCTTGTCTAGAAACTCCCTGGCAACCACCCATAACACCCTAGTAACCACCCAAATCACATTAGCAACCATATAGCAATGCCCTGGCAACCACCCACAAAACCCTAGCATTGTGCAGGGGTAAGAACCCCTCAAGTTTTCTTCAGGAAGTTTTTAAATCTAGTTGATGATGGCAATATAGTGTGGACAGGAAATTGGGAGTAGAGGGAGAACAGGTTTGGGAAATGACACAAGCCGAATTCAAACTCAATGACAAAACAACTATATTCAAAAAGCATGTTTACCCTTTCAGGCCTGCTGAGTTTTTGTAAAGAATGGCCTGCACACTCTATAGGACAAACATCAAGTCAAAGTGAAGTCATACAACACTGTCTCTTGATTATATAGTCTTAGTGGTGAACTTGGGGAGGGGAAGTAAATACAAGGATTCTTCAGTAGCTGAAAATAGAAAAAAACTGAGACATCGCTCAAACCAACCTTGCTTCTCATCTTCCTGTGAAGACCACAAATAAACTGTCATCATGCATATACAGTATATTGCGTGAAGTTTTACACTAAAAGCCTCTCCATGTTTGGCTATTGTATACCTTCAGCTTTAAAAATAGGCTCCAGTCCATTGCAGAAATGTTTAAAGTGCCTAGTGTCTCTGGTTCAGAAGCATGGTTTCTCAAAAACAAACTGCTCTAGAATTTTTTTGATAAAGCTTCTTCACTCAATTAACTCTTCTCAAGTTTATTTCTGTGTAGCATTTGAACTGATGGTGGGAGGGGAAATTGAATGAATGGGAGATGTGGGTTTTTGAATGGACTTGTGATTGCATTGATAACTTGACTCACTCTCTTTCCCCGTTCGTTTTGGGCATGGCACTACTACTCACGCTTACACAGCCACCATAGAAGCAGAGGAAGCTCAAGGTATGCAAGACATCAATAGAATCTTCTCAGTGTTTGTCTGTCACCCTCCCCCCATGAATAACTGTCCTTTGTGTGTCTTTTGTCTTTTTGTTGTTTCTGCTTTTTATTTATTTCTGTGTCTATGTAGTACACATACAGTACTAGTTACGTTCACTAGTTACTCTTTTATTTTATTGATGTTTATTTGTCATTTATTTCATTTAGTTTTATTTGTTCATCTAAATATTTAAAGGCAATGCGAAACTACATTCGCAACCCATTTAAATTCTGTTATGTGACGTACTTGTATGTAATGCAACAAGAAGAAAAAGTATGACTGGACTTGATTTTATCCACCGAGGATTTGCAAAGAATGGCCCCCTGTTGGTAGACAAGCTAATTTAGTGGCTGGATTTGTTCTACAGTGTAGTTAGAGGGCTTGCCGCAGAATAATGTGATTAGTATCCTTAATAAATACATCTGCATATGTAACATCTTTGTATTGTTGATCCCAGTTAAAGAATGTTCTAGGTTCAAGTCAAGCTCTGTTGACAGTATCTGTGGCATGCTGTCCATTTACACAGAAATTAATTACCATGTTAAGCGGTCAACTTTGTAACCTTCATATTATATGTGAAAGGATACCTAAAAGGGACTATTCACAACGAAAAAAATCCTACAGTTTCTTGGTTACACGTGACTACAAGTGAATTCACCTAGAACATTATTCACACTGTTGGACAATTTTGACAACTTCACAGCCTAAACACATTTTTGTATGACTGTATTAATTTAAGCGCTTAACATAAATATGAACTTCACATTACTGCTTTTCTACCCTCCTTGCTTCATAAACTTCCATTGTAAATGCATTACCGTAAACACAATTTTTGTTTTTACAAACTGAGGGACGAGTCAAATTATTTTCTATTAATCGACCGCATGCTACAGATGCTAAAAAAAAACATGTTTTTAAAAGAAGTTTAGTTTTTTTTGTTTTTGTCTTTGTTTGCTTTGTCATGTTAAGTGTATTTGTAATAATTAACTGGAATGCTATTCTTGCTGTGTGGTATGATGATGATATTATATTATATTTTATATTTTTATATACATTTTTTATATTTTATTAGCATGTATTAGTCATTCATAACAAAGTGTGCCATAGTAAAACTCTCCGAGGCCACGCAGGTTGTTTTGCCATTAACATGAATTCACTAATCAAGATTGAAATGCAGTCATGCCAATAATTTGATTGACTCCGCTATTTTAAACACACACACAAAAATGTTTTCTTTGTTTTGTTCTCAACAAACTTAAAACTGTAGCTAAATGCACTAAAACGCAAAAAGGAAACAAAAGCCTCTTTTCCACCATCGGGCTGAATGGTTCTGAGCACGGTATGGAACAGTTACAGTAGCATTTCCACTAGAGCGCGGTTCAGCACGGCACGATTGTAAAAGAAGATTGGAATTCATGGCACGGTTAGCTAAACGTACTCAACCGTTCTCAAACGTGCTGGTTGAATGGCTTTAGTACGTGGCGACTCACGATTGTCAATTTGCCAATGCCAAGGTAACTTGTAGCGGATTAATTTGTTTCTAGCTTGCAAAGTTTGCTAATATTATATAAATAAATAAAAGTTAATAACAAATGGTGTATGTTTTTGCGGATCTTCATTATTTTATGATGATGGTTTGACTAGAAATGTAAACTACATTTATTTTTCTACACGCCTTTTTCGACAGGGAAGTAGATTACTAGCTCATTAAAACTCAAAATATATCAATATACTCTCATATACTATTTTTATATAATACTTATATTATATTTGATCAATAAATATCCTTTTAGCTAGTCTGGGAACTTTTAACTTTCTGCATGTTCGTGTCCGGTGGCATACACAAGCCCTCATGAGGGTAAACTTCTCGTCTTTTTCTCTTAGCTTTCATTTTATTGACATGGGCTGTGTCTACTCTGTGTATTAGCAGTGTAAAACCAGGGGAGAAAAGCAATACTAAAAACTGGAACATGCGATCGTCCTCCATAGCGCACTCGCTGCAATGTTTACTTCTCACGCCGTCCCCAAAAGATGGATCTGGTAAGGACATTCTCCTGATTTTACCCACACCACAGTGGAAAAAGAAACTGATACCACGCTATCTGGCCCGGATCGGAATGGTATGGTTTTGCGATGAGAACTCTTCGGCCCGATGGTGGAAAAGTGGCTATAATGTACTCACGTTTATACCAGGATTGTTGCCATTGCTGTTATCTCAAAGTTAACATGATGCTAGCATTAGCTAACTTCCTACTTTCCCACTACATCTCCAGCCATCCAAGGCTTCAACCCTCAACACAAGATCCAGAGCTTCGAAGAAGCACGCGGTCTGGACCGAATAAACGAGAGAATGCCTCCACGAAAGGACAGCGTGCAGCCGGACGGCACTGCCAACTCCATCAACGTAGCCAACTCCCCCGACAAGAATGGCACCAACAACCAGGCGTAGTAACCTACAGCAGCTGCCTACCACTCCCTCTCTCCCTCATCCATTTCTTTCTCTCTCTCTTTTTTGTCTCTCTTTTCCTTCTCATTCTTACTTTTTCTGGTAGAGGTGATGCCCCCTACATGCAAAACTCTCCTGGACAAGATCAGGGGAGAATCGCACAATACCATGAAGAGGGCGTAGTGAAAAAAAACCATGGTTCTTATTTATTTATTGATATAGATGAAAAGAAATGTAAGTTCTCTAACAGTTGGAAAATCAAGATGAATGAATATTACATGTGTATATTAAATACAGAATATATATATAGAAATAGCATTGGGGTGGTGTAAGAGCTTCTTAGATTCAGTAGTTTAAAAAAGAAAAAAAAAATCCATTTTGTAAATTTGCGTTTATAAATTAGATTTATTTCTGTTTTTTTTTTTTTTTTTTTTTTAAACCAATATTTGCTCAGCAGAATTTCTTTAATGTTGTTTATTGTGTGCTTGGCATGGGAATTTTGGGCCCAACATAATTATATAGAGTGCTTATTTGTGAATACCCAAAGCAAGTATGATAATATCGTTAAAGCTAAAAAAAAAAAATAAAAAAAAAATCATATGACATAAAACAACAAAATATGTTTTTGTTAATGAAAAAATATGTGGGGAAAAAACTTCATTATGCCAATTATAGATAAGGGGAGTGCATTAATAACTCAAGTGTTGACACATTTTTATGTACATTTATATTTTCAAGTGTTCCCTCAACCAAATGTTATGTTTACTCTGTTTCAGTTGTTTTCTTCCTGTTTGTAACTCAAACTACAAAATGCAAAAGACTGAAAGCCATCCTAAGAGGCCCATGAGATGGTTTGAGGAGTGATCATGTCTGCTTGTGTGTTTTTTACTTTCTTGTTTTGGTTCCTCCATTTTGTAGTCCGTCACTCTTTAATTCTGTGAATTCGCACACTTTTACCGTAATCCACTGCATGCTAGAACTGCGTAGCTACGGTTGAAGGCCCCTAATTCTACTTTAAATCTTGAATTTGATGCAGACATTCTGTCACCCTGCTTTGGCAGTTAAAAGAGTAAAATAATTGTGTGGAAAGTGATTGAGATGTTTAACATCCACCTCATCCAGAGAATGAGAGTACATGCCTTACATCTTGTATCTCATCACACCTATAACACACTTTAGTAGCACATAGAATTGGACAAAATTCTGCCTTGCCTTTTCTTATCAAAAGCTTATCATAAAGTCCCACCGGTTGAACATTTGAAACTTTAAAAGCCCATTTATTGATTTTCAATTTGTCTGAATAATGTATTGTGTCTAATTATTATTAGTATTCAGTATCTTCAGTGCTAGTATTTCTATAGTTCTTCTAAACGACTGTATTCTCTAGAGTGGACCATTTTCCACAAATACAATTGATTGAAGCCTTGTCTTTGCTTATACCAAAAGCAAAACAAAGTCATTTTAGTTGCTTTATTGTGTTTTTTAAGAGGGGCAGGATTTGCAAGAACTGTTTACCAAATCTTTTTTTTTTTTTTTTTTTTTTCAGACCTATTGTTTTCTTTTTTTCCTTTCTTCACTGTACTTTTATTGTTGAGTAAAATCGTAGAAATCCGGCGACTGGAGATTTCGCTGTGCAAAGGCTCCGACTTCCTGTACATTATACGTTTAAGGTTATGTGCCATGCTAATAACTATAGCAAGAGTTCTGTTTGTGGGCATTGAGTTTGCACACATGTATCTCCCTTTTTATTTAATACCGCAAGCAATCCAGGATCCATATGTCTTGCGCAATACTTCGATTTGTGGTGCAGAAAGGAGACTACGAGGGTAAACCTGCATGTTATCAATAATGTATTTAAAAGGAACTCTCTCATCCAAAGAAAAAAAAAATCAGTGTTTTCAATGTAAAAAATGGCTGTAACATTGACAGAAAAAAAAAAAAACTGCTGGTTGTTTAAGGTTGTTACCTCTCCATTTGCTTGAGAAGAGGCAAGCGCTTCAATCAGCCCGGTAAAGAAAAAACAAAGGAAGGGAAAGAGCCTTGAATGCTTTACTCTTTGTGATCTAAACACACTTAGGGAGGCCTACATCCTTAAACAGGTAACAAAAGTTAATGAGTAGGTTGTCATGCCACCTTTTTTGTGTCCTCTTTTTAAGTGTTTGTCTTTTCAAGTCTGTTTTATGTAAAGAGCCTCTGCAGACTTATTTGTCTTGTTTTCCTCCATGTTTAATTTAAAAGGGGATATCTGCTATGGTGTGAGAGAGTCATGGGTTTTGGGTGGGAGGGGTGCTTAGGGTGGGCTATTGTTCAATATATCGGATAAGAATTGGGGCGTTTGGATAACAGATCCCGTTTTAGGAGGGCTTCTTTTTTGACTTCTGTTACAAATTCTAAACATATCTTGCTGAATCTACAGAAAATGTTGATGTTTTTTTTTTTTTTTCTTAATAGCTAATAAAAGAGGACTTTGTGTCAAGAACTTGTAATGTAAGGCCTCTAAAAATCTCAATTTATGTTGATGTATCACTCCATTAAAAAAAAAGAAAAACAAAAGTAAAATGAAATACAGACATGTGGGGAAAAGAACCTGGACTTGTTTCTTTATTTGTCTTGTTAATTGTGTGATTTGAAAATTGGCCTTTTTCCATCACTTGATTTTTCGTCTGCTTTTACTTTGAGCGGTTTGAGCCTGTAATTGATGGCCAACTAGTGTTTTGAGACACCGGCTTTGTAATTTTCGCTTCCTTATCCAAGTCTGTTCTTGTCAAGGTTTATCTATGATTGCGTCTCTAACATTTTGAACATTCTGTGCCTTAAGCGCTGTGAAGGACAGCTAGTGTATTGTTACCTGTCTGAGTAGAGCACATACCCCCACACACAGTACATGCCAAGCATGGCTGAGATTTTATGTTTTATGTGCTGGTAAGGGTAGACTTATAATACACAATAGGTTATGTTTGAGAACTTTTTACATTTAATATATATCAATATTCATATAGCCAGCTTTTATCATATAAGAAGTTTTATATATATATATATATATATATATATATATATATATATATATATATATATATATAAAATAAAGAAAAATCTTAAACATTTAACTATCTTTAAGCTTTAGTAGCAATTATGGGGAACAACATACAATAATAATATTGTGTTCATAATATAAGTGTTGTCATAATGTTTTATACCCTTAACCTAAGATCAACATTTAAAAAGCTTAGTTTTCCAGTCTGAAGGTCTTGTTGAATGGTATTTTAGTCTGTAGGTTTTTCAGCATCCTGTACACTCATGTGAAGGATGCAGCTGAACATAAAATGATGCTTTTGTTTTTTATTGAAAGGCCTTGAATTGAAGCAGACCCTTGAAATAACATTTGTTGCACCACATAATATTTCACAAGTGCTTATTCAGTGCATTTCATCAGTCTGATTATTCCCAACAAAACGGCTAAAAAGTGCAGATGATCAGTTCCTTAGTAACTTAGCACATTGTGTGGATCATGCATTGAAAGTACTGTGGAAAACAAATCCTGGAATGAAAAGTTGCACACCGTTTAACTGGAGTCATTGGCAATATCGAACTGGTGTTTTACCAGTTTATTTAAAGTAATGCTCTTTTCATGTGATAACACCATTAAAATGAATAATGTGTAATGTAACTTCTATATAGACTTTACTCTGCGTTTGTTCTTTGGATGCCTATGCTGCATTATTATTCGGTTAACATAAGTATTGGTCTGGAAGAATAAGTCTCAAGATAGCTTTAGGAATGTGTGGATTTACTGTACAGGATTGCTTAATTGAAATTGGCTTTACCAGATGATCTGTTTATTCAAATGTATTAAAAGTGAGTAATGGCGCAAGTCGGTACCGCCCTCGTGCTGAATAGTGAGATATTGCAAAATATACAGCTTGACATAGTGGAGTTCACTATGCATTTTACAGTGCCACTGTCTGACAGTGGCTCTTTAATGCTTCCCTGAATATTATTTATAACTTAAAATTAAGTTATATTACATTAAACTTTTGTTCTTACACCTTGGCTTTCATGTACACAAGGCTCTTAACTACCCATTACTTGTGGATACTGACTGGCTAAAAATGCTTGATCTCTGTGCCATCAGAGTGCTGGTCAATTCAAACCTGTATGACAGTAACATAATACCATCAAACTAGTCAAATTTTGAATGTTGTCTGTCCAAAAGTTTTAAAAAGCCTTGAAATTTGAAAGGATGGATGGATGAAGATAGACAGACAGACAAATAGTGTCTTCGATATTAAAGTGTCAAACTCGCTTTGTGGTTTTGATGAACCTTCATGGGCTGTTACGTCATTTTTGACCGATTTGAGATTTTTTATTTTTTTATATATATATAAAAATGGTTTTCTTAATCTGAGTGGTACAAGACTTTGTGACTAACTAGACTTGCAATCTGAACATACAAAAAGTGCATCTCCAGACAAAACACTGAAAAATATATCCAAATGCATAGATTGTGATAATTTGATTTAAACCTAAAATTAGAAAATCCAAACTTAAGTTATAGCAGGCAATAAGACTACACAGTCTCTGCAGCCATATACTGGTTATTATTGTTATGAGATGATTTTTAAAGTCATGTAATAGTTCTTTTTTTCACCAGATGTCAGAAATTTGTCCCCAATAGATGACGCATTCTCATATTTTCTTCCAACTTATAGAAGTGTAGGTTTTTACTGAATAAAATTTCAGATAAATTTGCTTATTTGCATATGCAAATTATATAATTGAGAAAGGTACAGGAAAATAAGATCTAAATAGCATAAATTCCCAAAAGAAGTGCTTACTTTTATTGTTATTACTTCAGGGAAGAAAAAATGTTATAATTTCTTTTACAAAATAAAAATAAAGTAACAAAAATGACTGCGAACAGGCAAGGTGTTGATCTTTTATTGGAACAGCCTAGGAGGGTTAAAGGAAATTTGACAATGTGACTTCAATATCAGCATTGGTTCTTTAACAGCTATTCCACCTCATTGATGTCAGGCTTGCTGATACTTTTGTTGCTCCTGTGATTTGCTCCAAATGCTTTTGTTGTAATCCTCTGAAAGCACATTGTCCATGTAGACATGCTATTGTACTCACTCTAAACTGGCTTATTTCATTTAAACCAGTCTCATCCATTATGCTCAATGAGAAATGGGATTATCTAATCCGATTAATGAAATAGTCATCATGTTCAGTGTTTAATCTAAAAAGAATCATTTATCAGTACCTGTATTAATGCTTTTGTAATCTGATGTTAGCGGATGCCTTTAAGAGATCTACTCTCTTCCCTGCCTTCATGTTTGACCACATTCTTTTATCAAATTGTTCCTTTAAAAACGCATCCACTAAACTGCTGACTATCTGCCAATACCCAATATTACAGAGACTGTATAGAGTGGTTTCTTGTAAGAGACGTAACACAGTAGCCATATTGGAAACAACAGAACAATGCTTCCCAAAAAGTGTTAGATGGCACCAAACAGATCAAATATAATGTTGTGAAGGTAGTTGTATTTTTCTTAGATAACACTAAGCATTAATCTTCAGCGCAAAACTATGAACATTTTCAAATCATGAAGCTTATGGAAGAGCGGAGTGCTTTTACTTTTCTAATCAATTGGATTTTCGCCTGCTGGAGGAACGTGAGCTATACCTTGGGACTAATAATCAGTATCATTGAGACAGAGGGGCTTTTTTGAATTGGGCCACAAAGCAACTACCCAGGACACCCCAGCAACCTCCAAGCAAGTGCATAGCAACACACTAAAAACCCATCAGAATGCTTTAGCAACTGCATAGCAAGCAAGTCTATAACATTTTGGTGACTAGTTTTGCATAACACATTTTTTAAAAGGGTCATGTCATGAGGAATCAAATTTCCTTAATATTTTGACATATAACAGATCATTCTGTAATGAGCTGCAAAAACACCATGTTCTCTACTTCCCTGCATGACAAGGAGGATCACTAATAATTAACGACTGCCTCCACAGCAGCAACAACAACGCCTGCTTTACGTAATGGCATCCCTGGCCCCGCCCACTGGTGCTTCAGTTCGTAAACTGAGACAGAGAGAACATGACAAACAGGCTTAGTGTGGCCTAACTATTCCTGAACACCAAAGGGGACCCATCTGGACTATTTTGAATTATTTTTGTATATAAACATGCACTACACAAACATCTTTGACCATTGTCATGTATCTCAGGCCACTTTTAAAAGATGTGGTGTCAAGTTACAACAAAGAAAGAAACCATTCGGTTTCATTCAGCCACTCTTGCTGTTTGAGCACAAATGCGTCCTGGACGTATTCTTGCACACATCTGTGTTATTTTTAATGGTTAGTGTGACCGGTTTAATGTGTTTTTGGCAGTGTGCGCCTCAGTGCAGGATGATATTGTATGTGTGTGTGTTTTGTTTCATCATGCTTTTGACTATGTATGTGTGTCTGTTTGAAACATAATCATTATCCGTCATTTTGACAGAAGGAGAAGATTAAAGAACTAAAATCATGGACGACTGACTAGCGCGAATTCAGAGAAACAGAAAAGTTCTATTCATTAATTTTGTCAAGAAATGTATAAAGTCAAAAGTTTAAATCAGTGCATCTATAATAAACATCACTGTTATTGTTCAATAAAATGTTTAGGATCAGTCTGATTTACTCTCTCTGTAATGGGACAGTTTTGAAAGCACTTTTTAGATGTTTTTTGTTCAAGTTACCAGTATTTATTTTTATTTTTTTTTTCTCCAGAATTTCCTGCTAAGTGGAAATATTTCTCATGAGAATAAATAAATCAATCAATAAATAAAGCTATTAAAACACAAATATTATAGGCCTACTATAACACAATATCTGTGGATAGAAGCTTTTCGATAATGAAATATCTTGGCTTGGCCCGCGTGCCCCAAAGATTTTTTCCATCTGGCCCACTTGTCAGTGAAGTTGAATAGCTCTGTTCTACGCAGATATCAGTATTTGAGATGACGTCTCAATGATTTTAATAAACATCAGCTTTGTAAACCAAAACTACATTCGACCAACATTGTATATAGCAAAAATCATTAATCAAGGGAGACACCATTTTTTTTACTTATTGATATGCATATCTCAGAGGGCACCTAATAGCAATAGCCAAACAGTTGACAGCTGACAATTACCCATTTTGGCAGAAATGCTTTGCATAGCACAATTGGCCACCCACTTGTACTGGCTCGGTTACTTTTGGCTGTTCTTTGTAATTCATTTATCTCTATCCTAGGCGGTTTGTGTCTAACTGAAAGTTAGATGTAAATCTCATCTTTCAGCATGGTCATTATGGGGAGGAGAGTTATAAGAGTTTGATTTGTATAAGGGCTTCAGTGTGCTCATCAGTGTGAGATCCAGTGACCACAATACACTGAAAAAAATGACTAGTAAGATTTACTTAATTTTTTGTTCAGAAGTTTTTGCATACAGTTATACAAGTGAATCTTAATGGGATAAAACTAAGTAAAATCTACTTTAAGACATAATATTGAAGTGAGTTAATTTAATTCAAACATTCAGTAACTTTTACTTAAATACGATATACATGTTGCTTACATAAACTTGTAAAATTTAAATAAACACCTTAATAGAACATTCACGTTTTGAATTTTCCTTAGGCTACAAAAAGTTGTGGCCAAAAATATTGGCACCCTTTGTAAATATTTTTTTTTTCGTTTATCCTTTTGATCTTTCATTCAAAAAAATCACAAAAATCTAACCTTTAATTGAAGTAAAACAATTGAAAGAGGGGATATATCTAATTATTAAATAAATATTTTTCACCAAAACGCATTGGCCATAATTATTGGCACTTTTATTCAATACTTTTTGCAACCTCTCTTTGCCAAGATAACAGTGCTGAGTCTTCTCTTATAATGCCTGAAGAGGTTGGAGAACACCTGTCAAGGGATCTGAGTCCATTCCTCCATACAGAATCTCTACAGGTCCTTCAAATTCAGAGGTCCACACTGGTGGACTCTCCTCTTCGGTTCACCCCACACATTTTCTATGGGGTTCAGGTCAGTGGACTGGGATGGCCATGGCAGAACATTGATTTTGTGGTCAGTGAACCATTTTTGTGTTGTTTTGATGGTTGTTTTGGATCATTGTCCTGCTGGAAGATCCAACCAGAGCCCATTGTAAGCTTTTTGGCAGAGACAGTCAGGTTTTGATTTTTTATCTTTGGTATTTGATAGAGTCTGTGATGCCATGTATCCAAACAAGATGTCCAGGACCTCTGGCAGAAAAACAGCCCCACAACATTAAAGATCCAGCACCACATTTAACCGTGGGCATTGGGTACTTCTTCTCTGTGTGCGCCAAACCCATCTCTGGTGTTTGCTGCCAAAAAACTCTATTTTTGTTTCATCTGACCATAGAACCCGGTCGCATTTGAAGTTCCTGTAGTGTCTGGTAAACTGAAGACGCTTTAGTTTGTTGTTGAGAGCAGAGGCTTTTTTCTTGAAACCCTCCCAAACAACTTGTGGTGATGTAGGTGATATCTGACTTTCTGAACCCAAGACCCATCTAATTGCTGCAATTCTCCAGCTGTGATCCTTGGAGATTCTTTGGCCACTTGAACCATCCTCCTCACTGCGCATGGAGACAATATAGACACACGTCCTTTTCCAGGCTGATTCTTAAGATCTTCAGTTGATTGGAACTTGTTATTAACCTGATGGTGGAAACGGGTATTTTCAATGCTTTGGCTATTTTCTTATGGCCACTTCCCATTTTGTGAAGCTCAACGACATTTTGCCGCACATTAGAACTACATTCTTTAATCTAACCCACTGTGATTCATGATTAAGGGAATTTTGGCCTGTGAAACAGGAAGTCATAGCTGAACAATTTCACATTCCTAGTCACCCAGGTGCACTAAAAAATGTAAAATATGAATGGTAATATACTTCAGATATATTTTACTCATAAGACTTTCTAGGGGTGCCAATAATTGTGGCAAACGTGTTTTGGAGAAAAAGATTTATTTAATAATGAGATATTTCCCCTCTTTCAATTGTTTTACTTCAATTAAAGGAGGGATTATTGTGATTTTTTTTTTTTTTTTTTTTTTTAATGAAAGATCAAAAGGATAAACGATGCAGATTTTTTTCCACAGCCTTCTTTGCTCATATTTACAAAGGGTGCCAATACTTTTGGCCACAACTGTACAGTATGATTAATCATACTACATGACATATGGAAGCCTTCCACAGGGAAACTTAATACATGCTGTAATCTATGAGACAGTATCACCCTGCATTACTGGTGACAGAAACTAAATATATAGAGCTGTGTATACACACCTCAATACTTGGTGCACAAATCACCATGATGGTGACAATCAACAGATCATTTATTCATTTTTGTATCATGAATGGGTAATTTTGAGTAGAAAATGACCTCAAGACTACACAAAACAAGAAGTTACCAAACGTTACAACAAAATCAACAATAAAAACAGTGTAAGTAAACTTGCAAACACTGAAACCATGCAAGCCCATTAATTATTCAAGCTGGGAACATCAGCTTTTGAAAATTGTATTTACCTGTGAAATTTACTCAAATTATCAAATAAATATGACAAGGTTTTCTACTTCAGGATTAATACATGACACATTGTAAAAATAACAAACAATCATAAATAATATTTAGTTATAAGCCAGAGAATACTTTTTACATGTTTGAATGTAAAATTGACTTTATATTTAAGTTCATGCTTCAGCTTATTTAACCCTTAAATGTATGGTAATTTTCCCAAACACTCTTACATATTCGGGTCTTTAGAGACCCAGCACTTATATCTATCAAAAATGGATGTACAAAATGCCCGGATAGTATCACATTTTTTAAAATATTTTCAAGACAATTAGAAAATAATCAAATAAAATTTATTTTGATATATTTTGGTGTTTTATTTTTCATAAATCAAAAAGATAATGTAACAAATCAGGACAAATCAAGAACAGGATTCATTATTTTCACACTGAAATTTCATGAGATGCAACTAGCTGTCAAACAAATATTGAGCTACACATAACACATAATCTACACATAATCTACACATGAGATACACATCAGCTACACCTAAGTTACACATAATTATCATAAAAAATATATTTTATGGAAGTGCAAAAAAACAACACTCTTACATACCTCGGGTCTCTAGAGACCCAATACACTTTTGGTACTTAAACTATTATAAATATATATATATATATATATATATATATATATATATATATATATATATATATATTTAATTTTGACTTTTGTGTGTGTGTGTAAAACTATTTGTAAGAGATGGACTGAGGAATACTAAAGAGGTTTGGGCACAACTCCAAAAAAAAAAAAAAAAAAAAAAAAAAAAATGGATGAGGTGCAGAGGATGGAATAAGGTCCCGGGTCTCTAAAGACCCAAGGTATGCGTTTAAGTGTTAATGTAGAAAATTCTGCTATATTTACCTCACCACAAATGTTTTTGTTTTTTTCTTCAGTGTAGAACAGCAAAAAAATCCTAGTACAGTGTGAAAGATACCACAATTATAGATATATGGGAAAACGGGGCTAGTTGTCACAATTTTTACTCCAGGTAACAATTCTCGGGTTAGGCTTATCCTTGAAAGTCAGTTTCTGTAGGGCCACTAACTTCAAGTCTTTAAAAAAAAAAAAGAAAAAAAGCTATTGAACATTTCCATTGATATTGCACAAGGAAGATGTTATTCATTGAACACACGTTGACCTTTTGTGTCCAAAAGCAGGGTATGTTGTCACACTAAATGGGGTAAGTTGTCAAAATGGAGCCTGCCATTTAACAGCCTATTATTGGCTTTTTAGCTAAATTTAAACAGTGAAACAATTACAAAATAAAACACTTCATGAAACAGCAAACATTTAAAAGGTAAGGTACAAAAATATCAAATTGTATCATTGTGATTATCATATCAAATATTGTGATTCACAAATTGTAGGCTATACATTTATAGCATTTTAAGAATGACAATTTGCCCCAACTTAACATTTATGACAAATGCCATTGTCATTAGAACACAAGGTTAAAATCTTCCTTCATTACCTAGTTAGACCCTCGTGTGGTTTATTGCACGTTCACTTGTTTCCACCGAACTATAGTAAAAATATTATTTTGGAATTTTAGTTTAGAGAATAGAATTCACAAATGGTATTCTAAAAAAAGGTCAAGGACGTAGAGTTGGCTTGAACATTGGTGGGGGGGGGTCACCCCCATCCCCCCGGAATCTATGCCCCTGAAAAAGGTTGTTTGAAACCAACCTACAAAACCAAGGCTGGATTTTTTTTTTTTATTATTATTTATTTATTTTTTTTATAATTGGACTTTTATCTCAAAACCCCTTACTGAGATATAGCACTTGTCACAACTTCCCTATGTGACAACTAGCCCCAATCTCCTCCTATTTTAATCACAAAAAAGTAAAAGCACTCTATTGCAAACTATTCAAGTAATTCATACGACATGTATTTTTTGCTAATGAACCATACATGGGTTTGCAATTGTGATTTAGTTTATTGTTCACCTCCGCTTGCCTCTAATGGAGCTTCCTTCTCAGAATCACGATATTTTAGAGCGATCACTCTTAGATAATAATTTTGTGCCAAATTTGAGTGTCAACTCACTGTTGCTTTGTTTCACAGGGTTAAATAATACATATTTTTGTGTGCATCAACAGTGCACACTATTACTTTTAATTTTCCACTATGGCTGAAACATCTAAAAATGACTTAGCAAATAAAACCCTTGTATCTTTTCCTTCAAACACTCAACCGTGACTGTTCATAAGAGAAAGAAAGTGCAGAGAGCTCCCCCTGCTGTCTCGTTTGTCTCACTGCCACTTGGTGGTTCGGCCATTTTAAACCAAGCAGTTTACAACCAGGTCTGTCTCCTACTTGTGAGTGTGTTTTATCTGGCATCTTAAACATTTAAAGGAGTATGTGAACGTTATTTTGGCATAAGTGTTAGTTTACTTTTATCTATATACATTGAATTCTAGTACACATCAATGCTAGGAATTTACCTGTGTTGGATTAATTTGAATACTTTGCCGAGTCTGACGATAATTTGAGGTAATCGTTTGCGTGAGCAGTTGGCTACTTGCAAAAGAAAAAATGAGAAACACTCATTAAAGGAATTTAAGTGTAGTTCATATTAGTTCATCCAAAAATGAAAATTATATATATGTACATACAGGGTTGGGGAGTAACAGAATACATGTAACAGGATTACGTATTTAAAATACAAAATATAAGTAACTGTATTCCACTACAGTTACAATTTAAATCATTGGTAATTAGAATACAGTTACATTCAAAAAGTATTTTGATTACTGAAGAGATTACTTTGCATTTTATTGTCATTTGTTTCATTTAATATTTAGTCCTTTCAGATGGAAAACATTTATACATATGAATGATGTGATTCAAAGTGCATTTGAGCAGCGGTGAAACACTTTCTTATGATGTGTTACATTCATACGAGCAGACAGAGAAGTAAGTCTGAAGTAAGTTTGGAGCAGAAGAAATAGAAATAAACCTTGTGTAAATTGTCAGCTTTACGCTAAGCTAAAATGCTATTTCTAGACATTTTACATGCATGTTACCAGGCACGGTCATATTTTTTTATCAAGAAAATTCACGTTAGATCGTAATTTCTTTTTTTCCTTGTAAGACCTTTGATATTAGGGCAAAAATCATATTCTTGATAATAATTTTTGTATTGTTTTCCTGTAAAAATATCTAAAAATCCTTAAAACAAGGTCAATTTGATTTATCTTGTTTTAGAAACAACACTGCATAAGATATTTAGGTTTTTCAGAGAATGTATTTTTAACATGTGTATTTTGTCTTACTGTACTGGCAGAGTTTTTATAGTCAAAACAAGTGAAAATAATCTACCAGTGCTGAAGAAGTAATCCAAAGTATGTAGAATACGTTACTGACCTTGAGTAATCTAACTGAAATACGTTACAAATTACATTTTACAGCAAGTATTCTGTAATCTGTAGTGGAATACATTTCAAAAGTAACCCTCCCAACCCTGTATACATACATACACACACAGATGAGCCAAAACATTATGCTTAATATGCTGCTGGTGTTCCACGTGCCGCCAAAAACTCTACAAGACCCCTGAATGTGTCCTGTGGTATCTGGCACCATGACATTAGCAGCAGATCCTTCAAGTCCAGTAAGATGAGATGGAGCTGCCATGGATTGGACTCGTTGGTCCAGCACATCCCACAGATGCTCAGTTGGATTGAGATCTGTGGAATTTGGAGGCCACCTTGAACTCTTCATCATGTTCCTGAAACCATTCCCGAACAATGAGCGCAGTGAGGCAGGGTGCATTATCCTGCTGAAAGAGGACACTGCCATCAGGGAATACCATTCCCATGAAGGAGTGTGCCTGGTCTGCAACAATGTTTAGGTAGGTGGAACGTGCCAAATTGACATCCACATGAATGGCCGGCAGAACATTTCTGTGACTTGTAACACAGTAGACCTTCTGTTGGTTCGGACCAGATGGGATAGCCTTCGTTGCCCTCGCGGATTGATGAGCCTTGGGTGTCCAACACCCTGTCGCTGGTTTGTGGTTTGTCCCTCTTCGGACCACTGTCGATAGGTACTCACCACTGCTGACCAGGAGCACCTCACAAGCCTTGCCGTTTCAGAGATGCAGTAACCCAGTCGTCTGGCCATAACAATTTCGCCCTTGTCAAAGTCGCTCTGGACTTTACTCCTGCCCATTTCAACTGCATTCAACACGTTGACTATGAGAACTGATTGTTCGCTTACCATCTAATTTACCCAGACCTTGACATGTGGCCTTGTTAGGAGATAATCTATGTTATTCACTTCACCTGTGAGTGGTCATAATGTTTTGGTTCATCAGTGTGTATATACACTGATCAGCCACAACATTAAAACCACCGACAGGTGAAGTGAATAACATTAATTATCTTGTTACAGTGGCACCTGTCAAGGGATGGGATATATTAGGCAGCAAGTGAACAGTCAGTTCTTGAATTTCATGTGTTGGAAGCAGGAAAAATTGGCAAGCGTAAGGATCTGAGTGACTTTTGCCAAAACGGCATGTCTTATGGGGTGTTCCCGGTATGCAGTGGTTCATACCTACCAAAAGTGGTCCAAGGAAGGATAACCGGTGAACCGGCGTCATGGGTGCCCAAGTCTCATTGATTCGTGTGGGGAGCGAAGGCTAGCCCGTCTGGTCCGATCCCATAGAAGAGCTACTGTAGCACAAATTGCTGAAAAACATAATGCTGGCCATGATAGAAAGGTGTCAGAACACACAGTGCATCGCAGCTTACTGCGTATGGGGCTGCGTAGCCGCAGACCAGTCAGAGTGCCCATGCTGACCCCTGTCCGCTGCCGAAAGCACCAACAATGGGCACGTGAGCGTCAAAACTGTACCATTGAGCAATGGAAGAAGGTGGCCTGGTCTGATGAATCATGACTTCTTTTATATCATGTGGACGGCCGGTTGCGTGTGTGTCATTTACCTGGGGAAGAGATGGCAGCAGGATGCACCATGGGAAGAAGGCAGGCCGGCGGAGGCAGTTTGATGCTCTGTGCAATGTTCTGCTGGGAAACATTGGGTCCTGGCATTCATGTGGATGTTACTTTGACACATACCACCTACCTAGAGATTGTTGCAGACCATGTACACCCCTTTATGGCAATGGTATTCCCTGATGGCAGTGGCCGCTTTCAACAGGATAATGCACCCTGCCACACTGCAAAAATATCGCAACTTACAGGACTTAGAGGATCTGGTGCTAACGTCTTGGTGCCAGATACCACAGGACACCTTCAGAGGTCTTGTGGAGTCCGTGCCTCGACGAGTCAGAGCTGTTTTGGCGGCACGAGGGGGATCTACACAATATTAGGCAGGTGGTTTTAATGTTGTGTCTGATCGGTGTGTGTGTGTGTGTGTGTGTGTGTATATATATATATATATATATATATATATATATATATAGTGCACAAGTCGCATGGAATGATTTTATAGTGCTTTTTGTTTTTTTTTTTTTTTTTGGAGCTTTACAGACCCTGTTCAATGCTTCTTTCATTGTATGGTAAAGTAAGAGGAGGAGCGTAAATATTCTTCAAAATTTCTCACTTTATGTTCCAAAGAAGAAAGAAAGCAATACAAATTTTATTTTGGGTGAACTATTTTCTAGAATGTAAACACTAACCAGATTTATTCTTCTCTTTTATGTGAAGAAATCAAATGATGAATGTTATGCTCTTAGAATGTGGGAAAAGTGCTTGATAAAATTTCAAGTTCACAGTCTCCTTGAATCAGTACCTCTTGTGTCTGGAGTAAAGGGTTCTTTGTTTGGGGAACATGGAAATGGCCAAAACCAGAAAACAGACACCTAAACCCACACTGATGCCTATTGCAATGTAGCCCTCTACAGCAAGACAGAAACCAGTCAGTTGTTATGGCCCTATACTGTGCTAAAATTAAAGATATAGAAACTTTTAAAAGTCCAGTTTCACAAATTAGTGATAAACTAGTAAATGTAATGCAGTTTTAGAAATGAGTTATCTAACAAATAGTGTAGCTTAAGAGCCATTAATCAGTCAGTCACTTTTATTTATATAGCACATTTAAAACAACAACTGTTGACCAAAGTGCTTTACAATATACCAGATTAAAAATAAATAATGCATTACAAGATTCATAAAAACACAAGGAACAAAATCACATAGACAAGACAACAAAAGTAACACTGCTACACTTGCTTATTTCCATGAGCTACAGAAAATAAATAGGTTTTAAGAAGATATTGAAAACCTTCAAAAGTTGGAGAGGAGGATCTTATATGGAGGATCATATATGGAGAGGCAGATTATTCCATAGCCTTGGGGCTGCAACTGAGAAAGCACTATCATCCTTCAATTTTAGGTGTGACCTGGGGACATTCAAGTGCAAGCTATTTGATGACCGTAAAGGTCTAGGAGTCTGATATTGAGATAGGAGATCAGAAATATAATGAGGTGCCAGACCATGCATGCCCTTATTGACAATCAATAAAACTTTGAACTGGATTCAATATTGAACAGAAAGCCACTGGAATGAAGCCAGCACTGGAGAGATCCTTTCTCTTTTTTTTGGTTCCAGTCAGAAGCCTAGCAGCAGCGTTCTGAAGTAGTTGAAGACTGAGAAATTCCCAGGCAAAGTGCTTTACAATAATCAAGTCTAGATGAAATAAAAGCATGTATCACAGTCTCCAAGTCCATGAATGACAGAAATTATTTTAATTTTGCAAAAGTCCTAAGCTGAAAGAAGCTGGTTTTGACCACATAATTTATTTGTTTATCGAATTTTAGGGCTGAATCAAAGATATCTCCTAATTTTCCAGCTTGTGTATGTAAATTACCGGTTAAATGTACCAGATTACTGGCTATAGTTTTTATGGAATCAGGAGGGGCAAATACTGTACTATGATTTCTGTCTTGGATTCACTGAGTTGGAGAAAGTTGGCTGCAATCTAGCTTTTAATGTATTTAAGGAAATCAAACAAGGATTATAAAACAGAGGCTCACCCTGAGGATACTTAATATGGTATCTGTACATCTCATTACAGTTTTGAGGCATCCAGAAAAATTCTGACATTCAACCAAAAATTATAATTCTCATCATTTACTTACCTTCATGCCATTTCAAACTCAAAATGATTTACTTTCATCTGCGGAACATAACGAAGATATTTTGAAGGAAGTATGAAGTGTTTTTTTCCATTTACAGTTTTTCTCAATCGCTTTGGCTCATTTTTTTTAAACAGTCTTAACATTCTCTAAACTGGGTCCTGGGTAGCTCAGCGAGTATTGACGCTGACTACACCCCTGGAGTCACGAGTTCAAATCCAGGGTGTGCTGAGTGACTCCAGCCAGGTCTCCTAAGCAACCAAATTGGTCTGGTTGCTAGGGAGGGTAGAGTCACATGGGGTAACCTCCTCGTGGTCACAATTTGTGGTTCTCGCTCTCAATGGGGCGTGGATCGCGGAGAGTAGCATGAGCCTCCACATGCTGGGTGTCTCTGCGGTGTCATGCACAGCGAGCTATGTGATAAAATGCGCGGATTGACTGTCTCAGAAGTGGAGGCAACTGAGACTTGTCCTCCGCCACCCGGATTGAGGTGAGTAACTGCAAGTAGTGGGAATTGGGCATTCCAAATTGGGGAGAAAGGGGATTAAAAAAAAAAAAAAACATTCTCTAAACTGCAATTGTCACAACTGTTTTATGGGACATCACAACTCTATTGCATGTATGCAAAATGTAGTAACTCACCCAAAACATTTAATTCATGCTTCAAAACCTAGTTATTTTGTCAGTAAATTAGCCAATGCCACCAAAATGGAAAGGTTTTTTGTCATTGTGTGAGCCGTACTGGTCAAAATGTTTTTTCACCATGGCAGTCAACCCTGAAAATGTTTGTTATATACAAATTTCATATTTGTTCTACTTTTTTGTTGACACTGACTGCTTACTGTACTATACAAGAATGTCAGTTTTGACTAGCTGAATGCTATTGTATATCACACTGAGCATTGTATATACCGATTTCAGCTGTAGGTAAAAGTTTACTGGGAAAAGTCAATACTGTACAATACTGTAATACACAGAAAAAGGATCTGCACATTTGTATGTATACAGTAAATGTATTTTTGTAGCAATGTGTTACATGTAAACAGAAAATTCACATTTGCATGTCCATTTTTACACATTTCTTACATGTAAAGTCATATATAGTGAACAGAAAATTGCCACAAAATGACATCCATGCAAAAAAAAAATAAATAAATAAAAAAACAAAACAAAAAAAAAAACAACAACAACAAAAAAAAACCCGTAACAATGAAAAACATTCCATCTCATATATATTTTTGGAATATACATGTATGTCTGACAGATTTTGATAACTGAATGGATCATTTTGCATGTGATGGCTCACACGATGAAAGAATGTTTAGAAGTTGCGAAGAGTATGACAGTTTCACTGAGAATCAGCTCATCAGTTTTGATCAGCAAGCCATGTGCATGTAGTTATTGGGCAAATTGTAGACAATTGTACTTACTCTTGCACACATGTGCCAAAACATGTGCAAATTGCTTAAATGAATAAAAAATTCAAATCTGGTGTGAACAAAAAAACTAATTGTTCATAGATCTGAACTAATTGTTTTAAAATAAATAATTCTCATTCGAGAATTGATTTAAAAAAGATTGAGAAAAACTGTAATATGAGTCAATGGGGTCCAAAACTTTCAAGCTCCAAAATGGACATAAATGCATCATAAAGGTAATCAATATGACTCGAGTGGTTTAATCCATATCTTCTGAAGCGATATGATCGCTTTGCTCAAAAGTCCTCAAAGGGATAGTTCACCCAAAAATTTAAATTCTGTCATCATTTACTCACCCTCATGACATCCCATATGTGAATGACTTTCTTTCTTCAGCAGAACACAAACTAAGATTTTTAGAAGAATATTTCAGCTCTGTAGGTCCATACAATTCAACTGATTGGTGGCCAGAACTTTGAAGGTCCAGAAAGCACATAAAGGCAGCTTAAAAGTAATCCAAACGACTCCAGTGGTTAAATCCATATCTTTAAAAGTGATATGATAGGTGTGGGTGAGGAACAGATCAATATTTAAGTAATTTTTCACTATAAATCTCCACATTCACTTTCACTTCCAAATTCTTCACTTTTTTGTTTTTGGCGTTTCGCATTCTTTGTGCTTATTGCCACCTACTGGGCAGGGAGGAGAACCCCAGGGAAAATACTTTATGACAAAATCACTATGGATTACAATCAGCGTTTGTGATGATAAAACATTCAGAACAGAGCATGATGTCAGATCTGTTATACATGTAAATGAAGTTAAACAAGCCCTCTACTGGCCGGCAATTATGTAAATGAAGTTTACGCCTGAAAATCCAAGGATAAATCGGCTAGTGGAATGCCGGCTTCAGGATACAGTGTGACTGTGGAGGTTTCAGATAGTAACTAACAGGAATCATAAAGTATCACAAGGGCAACTTACAGTCTCCTCACATTTCAGTGCATTTCTCCTGTCTGCAGGGATACAGGCCATCATAACAGTAGCCAGTTCCATTTTTGCAGGGAAGCCGTTCACAGCGAACACGTCCTCAGGGCACTTTGCAGATGTCCCAGTACTCGGGCAAGTCACAGTCACCTGTACTGTTCCTGCACCCTCTGGAGAACAGCAGTAGTTATAAATCAAATGGCACAGAATGAGCCACATCGCAACTGCTCTACGTCAAGAACGCACAGTACACAATGAATAATTTAGTGAGCAAACAGGGTTGACTGCAGAGTTTGCCTTATTTGCATTTAACGTGTTTGACCCCGTCCCCGTACCTTGCAGTTCTTGCAGCATTCTCCTTTGGCACACTGCGATCCAACTGTGAGTGTGCATCTAGCTGCGTGACAGCAGGGGTTTGTGCAGTTCTTTCAGAAATCCAGGTAATTTAAAGAACACAAAAGGAAACTTTTTATTTATTTATTTTTTGTTCTTCTCCCCTTTTCTCTGCAATTTGGAATGCCCAATTCCCAATGCACTCAAAGTCCTCGTGGTGGCGTAATGACTTGCCTCAATCCAGGTGGCGGAGAATGAATCTCAGTTGCCTCCGTGTCTGAGACCGTCAGTCCACACATCTTATCACGTGCCTTGTTGAGTGCGTTCCCATGGTGCGTGTGGAGGCCCACGCTATTCTCTGCGGCATCCACGCACAACTCTCCACACACCCCACCAAGAGTGAGAACCACACATTATAGTGACCACGAGGAGGTTACCCCATGTGACTCTACCCTCCCTAGCAACCGGGCCAATTTGGTTGCTTAGGAGACCTGGCTGCAGTCACTCAGCACACCCAAAAGGAAACATTTTGATGAATATTCTGGTCTGTCTTTTCAATACAATGGCAGTTGATTGGGACTCACTTAAAAGCTTAAAAAAGACCCCAGATTATCATGAGTCCATGCATTTTGTGTGATGAGAAACAAAACAAGATTTATGTAATTTTTCTTGACATCAGTTGCATCCAACACTATATCAGGTGAGCTACTGCAGAAGTTAATCACATTTGAATAAGTGTGTGAATGTAGGTGGGTCTGTAATACAAGCGTTAAAATGTTTCGTTTTTCAAATTATGCGTTAAAGTGTTTTGATATAATAAAACAGCAGTGTGTGATTAATAGAGTGAAAAATAAGTGTTTATAAAGTCATAAACAGCCATAATGTAGTACCTGTGATTTGTGTGAAAGTGAATAAAATGCACAGTTGTTGTAGCGCCTCTAGTGTTATTTTCACAAGGAAACTGCAGCAAAACCTAGAAAATTGTAAAACTCAATTTGCAAAAATTTAGTTATAGTAACGTTCATTCTATGAGACTGGGTTGATAGCATCTCTTTGTGTCTGAAGCATGTGCATTAACCGCTACACCACGCCTCTGACTTGCTTTTTTTATTTTTAAATTTGCATATCCATTTTTACTATCTGATGAAAAAAAATTACATATTTTTTTTATTGGCTTATTAGTTTATCATTCTCAAAATACAGCAAATTCTTACCTCTACAGGTCCACAGTCACACTGTTCTCCTTTCTCTACGAAGTCGTTTCCACACACAGGAGGAGAGAGCAGTGAATCCTCATCAGGTTGGTCTTCAAGGCACTGAAGATTAGGGTACTGTAAGTCTCTAGGAACTCCCTTTAATTCTCTGTACTGAACTGCTGTGCAGGTATGACACTAAAGAAGAAAGCATTGTTAGTTCTTTATTTATTCAGTTTACAACTGAATAAACTACTTTATATGTCTCAGCCTCTGTTAAGCCCAAAACATGGGCAAAATATTCTACATGAAATCTTGTACAACAAATTACATTTTCTCTGTATTGTGGTGTAGGCCAGGGGATTGTATAGCGTAAACATCTATTATATCTATTGTTAACCTATAGCTACGCTTATGAATATTAATTATGTGATGTAACTGATTTGCATTAAGGCATGTAAGTGGGTGCTAGCCAAATTAGTATTACTGTTAAACTCTTACATGTTTGTTCAGTCCATTCTGATGGAAAAAGGCTGGCAGAGGCTTCTGCTTGGTCTTAAAGTTGTCGTTTTATGTGGCCAACAAAAAGATTTTCTTCACAATATACAGCCAGGTAGAACAATAAATAAAATAAGCTACACCTCTGATTCCTATAATAAGTGTAGGCTTAAGTAAGTCGCTTTGGATAAAAGCGTCTGCTATGTGAAATTATACTTCTGGCTAGTATCTGAGAAAGGGTGCCATGATGCAGGTACAAGGAGAGTAGGAGCACAGTGGAAGCTCATCATGCTCCATGCCCAAGCTGTGGCCAGCTTGTGGGCTGAAACCCAACCAGTGCAGCGCTAGTGGCATAATCCTGAGAAAAGAAGTCAGAGGCATCATTGCTCCCACACTTTAAAATGATTACATGTCTCTCTAGATTATATGATTCTGATTGGTCCTGATCACTCTGTCAGAGTTTATTTTGCAATAATGACTGGCTGACTGTTCATGATCCTTTTTTTGTTGTCTTTATTGCTAATCACTACACTAAATTAAATCATCAAATAAAAAGTAGTACCCTAATAAGGACTGTGGAATACATGCCACACAGACCTCTAACGGAGGCCATACCAACTTTTTTCCCTAAGTCCACTGCTCTGAAACACAAGAAAAGATCAAAAGTGAGTGTGTGTAAGACAGCATGATCACACTGTACATCAGCAAGTTAATTCCAAATTCTTTGCCACCAAAACCCCGATGTGCAGAATTCCCGACAAATGCCACCATGCAGCAAATGTTCATGCCCAAAAAATCGCCCGCGCTGTGCCTTTAAAAGCGTCATGATATGCCTTTTTTATTGTTTGAATATGTTCCATGAGGTTCACTTATAATATTAGTAAAGTTTTCTGGACAAAAAAAAAAATAAATAAATAAAACAAAGAGTCATATGTTTATAAAACATGATTATTTCTACCCTTATTCTGACTCTGTCTGAAACGCTTCGTTTTGGTGCTGCTTCTCCTTTAAGACTCGACAGTAAACACCCACTGTTCTGACTGGCTCTCTGCTCTTGACTGACCTGCTCTCTCTTCTCATCTTACTGCTCACCACTACAGGGCGGGCTACGTAAGTGATTAAATGTAAAGTAGACACTGATATGTTGTGGAGGCGTTCAGCTGCAAATGTCTCAGTGTGACATCACAGTGTGGAGGAAGTAGAAAATGAGTCGTTTTGGCAGCTTGGTTTCAACAACAAAAAAAAATTGTATACTTACAGTATGTTTTTAGAGTACAATGACCTCATATGCCAAAAGATCAAGGAAACTTTGATTCCTCATGTCATGACCCATTTAATGTCACATCCTTTTTTATCTCTGACTAACGGGATACTATATAAAAAAATGAAGTGAAAGAACGCTGTTTTGGTCTCAGTACTTTAGGGTTTGGCAAGGTTTAGGAGTACATACACTGGTAACCAAATGTTTGGAATAATGTACAGATTTTGCTGTTTCGGAAGGAAATTGGTACTTTAATTCACCAAAGTGGCATTCAACTGATCACAATGTACAGCACCATCATTATTTGAAAAAAGTCATTTTTGATCAAGTCTAGACAGACCCCATTTCCAGCAGCCATCACTCCAACACCTTATCCTTGAGTAATCATGCTAAATTGCTAATTTGGTACTAGAAAATCACTTGCCATTATATCAAACACAGCTGAAAGCTATTTGGTTCATTAAATGAAGCTTAACATTGTCTTTGTGTTTGTTTTTGAGTTGCCACAGTATGCAATAGACTGGCATGTCTTAAGGTCAATATTAGGTCAAAAATGGCAAAAAAGAAACCGCTTTCTTGAGAAACTCGTCAGTCAATCAACGTTTTGAGGAATGAAGGCTATACAATGCTTGAAATTGCCAAAAAACTGAAGATTTCAAACAAAGGTGTACACTACAGTCTTCAAAGATAAAGGACAACTGGCTCTAACAAGGACAGAAACAGATGTGGATGGCCCAGATGTACAACTAAACAAGAGGATAAGTACATCAGAGTCTCTAGTTTGAGAAATAGACGCCTCACTGTCCTCAGCTGACAGCTTCATTGAATTCTACCTGCTCAACACCAGTTTCATGTACAACAGTAAAGAGAAGACTCAGGGGTGCAGGCCTTATGGGAAGAATTGCAAAGAAAAAGCCACTTTTGAAACAGAAAATCAAAAAGAAAAGGTTAGAGTGGACAAAGAAACACAGACATTGGACAACAGATAATTGGAAAAGAGTGTTATGGATCTTAACCCCATTGAGCTTTTGTGGGATCAGCTAGACTGTAAGGTGCGTGAGAAGTGCCCGACAAGACAGCCACATCTATGGCAAGTGCTACAGGAAGCGTGGGGTGAAATGTCACCTGAGTATCTGGACAAACTGTCAGCTAGAATCAGGGGCGGACTGGGAAGAAAATTCGGCCTGGGATTTTACATAGAAACTGGCCCAAAAGCCACATTCTGTATAACGCGGTGGCCCATGTGGCCCCATTTTGCGGCCGGCCCACTGGGAAAAGTCCCGGTTCTCCCAATGGCCAGTCCGCCACTGGCTAGAATGCCAAGGATCTGCAAAGCTGTCATTGCTGCACGTGGAGGATTTTTTAATGAAAACCTTTTGAAGTAATATAAGGTTCTGAATTTTATTTTTTTTCAAATTGTAATAGTAATTTTTCACGTTATTAATGTCCGTATTATACATTGTGATCAGTTGAATGCCACTTTGGTGAATAAAAGTACCAGTTTCTTTCCATAAGAGCAAAATCTGTACATTATTCCAAACTTTTTTTATATTCATAATATACTAAGTGTATATTAATGTAATTACTTCTCAAATGTTCCATTCTCAGTGGCGGATTTAGGCATAGGCGACATGGGCAGCCATCTGTCATGTCTGTGTCATGTCTGTATTCTTTTCAACCACTAGAGTGCACTATTCTTAAATCACTATGTCAGTACTTACTGTAGAGACAGCAATCTAATATCATAAATTCATTTTTCTATTAATATTGCTCTAAACCTTTGCACTAGTGAGGTAAAATTCATATTCATTCAGCCAGACTCCAACAATGTTGTGGCAAAATATGTACATATGCTGAATCAATAAACACACACACACATTTGGATACTTTTAATGGTGCAGATTTGCTTTCAGTATGAGATTTTAGGAGAATTCTCACAGCATTCCAGTCCCTATATGTCATGCAATACAATATTACACTACTGCAAGCCTACTACAGAGGACCTTAGTGGGCCAACCTCTTCACAGGGTATGGGAAAGCGCTCCCCTGACGAACTTGAGTCCTGTACTCTTGCAATAAAAATAGTCTGATGTGTTCTGTTTCCTCAGAAAAGGCTGTGTATTAGCATGAGATTGAACATTCTGCTTTAATTTTACAAACCCCACGCTTTCCTTTCATAGAGAAATTATTCGTTCTCATGCACCAGCCAATCCAAATACAAATGCTGATTATGAAATTAGTTTACACTGGTCTGTAGTAGAACAATCAGTCTGTTGCTCAAATGCTTTTTTGGAATGAATGATTTGTTTTTTGGTCTATAGTGGTATAGTTAATTACTGGAATAATGTGATTTTGACTAATTAAACAACTTTACAGCTCAAATAATACATACAAATAAACATTTTAACAGAAGAATTAATGTGTGCTTTTAAAAAATTATAGCTTCACATTTCTGCTTTCAAACCCTCCAAAAATTGTCCCCATTCATTTCCATTGTATAAGTACCTCACTGCAAGGCCATAACCATGTCTTGAACATTGGTGGGGGGGTCACGGGTGTTGAGGTCACAAATATAATGGCCTTCTTTGGTCCTTTAATATAGTAAAGGCATTGAATGCAATAATTTTCTGAATAAAGGCTTGAAATGCGATAAAGACCCAAAATTTTAAATTTTTGTTTTTAAAAGATACATGTATTTTTAAAGTTCACACAGTACAAGACAAACACTGTGTCTGCATTGCTGGCAGTTTGCCTGTTTCAGTCATCTTTTCTTTCTTTCTTGTGCTGTTTCAAAGAAAATATGAATATAATTTGAATATATTTTCATCACTGATGTATCTGTAAAATGACATGACTGTGTCAGCTGGCTAGCAAAATGAAAATACACAAAATTATTTACGGTCATCAAGTTATCCCTCACTGTTTCTCCTCCCAGTAAAATCTTAACACAATATTTTCTTCAAGAATCCTAATGCTGCTCTTTTCCATACAAAAACACTTCATATTGACCACTGCTGTCAAGGTCCAAAGAGAAAAAAAAAATCATTATAAAAATACCATAAAAGTAGTCCATACAACACATAGCTGTTGTACGGCCCCAGAAAGCTTGGAATATAGTGCACTTGTCATATGGACTACTGTTATGATAATAATAATAAATAATTGTGCTTTATAGTATTTGTCCTTTATGAAGCTCGACCGCTCCTGCTCACTATAAACTGTTTTTCTATGGAATAGAGCTGCTTAAAATATCTATTTTTATGTTCCAAGAAAAACCCCAGCATATGGGTTTTGAACAACATAAGGGTGAGTAAATGAGTGAGTAAAAGTACATTTTCCATTTTTAGGTGAACTCCTTTAACTGGTGGCTCATTTTTTGAGCACAGACCTGACAAGACATACTCAAAATAAAATGATCTCTTTTAAAAGAAGACTCTTAGGAGATGCTGTACAAAATTCAGAATTAATTAAAGACATAAAGAAATTATTTAGAAAATCTTTAATTGATTTAAAATTATGACCTAATAATATTTGCATTAAGAATATATGACACTGTCCTTGCCAAAACCTAAAAGCACAATAGAAGTCATGAGTCACAGGTCTCACCATGTTTTAGTTCTGATCTGGGTGAAAATGCTCTAATTTGTGTTTATTTTATTTTATTTTATTAGACATTATCAAGAGAATTTTCACATTCATTCAATTCCTTTACAATATAGACACATTCACTCTTTGTCTTAAGCCTGATTCGCTGAAAACTGCTCCGTTAATGTTTTCACATTCACAGTTATGAATGACATAAAAATCATGTACTGTACATGACATATTTTAAATTCAAAACGGCGAATTTCGCCAAATGGTGAATAGTTTGCTCCCTTGGAAATTACTGTCGGTCGGTACAACATTTCAATCATAAAACAGTGGCCAAAAATTGCATGTATAGTTAGATACTGACATACATGACACAAACACTCTTAACCTGAACTGCTTGCTGATGCGTGGCGCTGGGATAATCCACGAGGTTCCCGTTTAGCGTTTTAAATTTGATCTCATGTGACATTGACGAGCGTGTTAGACTATTGAGCACGGTAAAAATTAAACTTTTTTAAACCATTATATTATTCCTGCAACAACTTAATGACAGTTGGACAGCAGTGCATAATGGACTGCAGCAGAACAGCAACAGGATATAAATTACTGGGGGGACAATCTGGCCATATCTGACTATTGGGGGACTTGTCCCCCTCAAAATGTATTGTGGTTACGGCCCTGCCTCACAGTAACACAGATTTTTGCTTTTTAAAGAAAAGGAGGGAGAAGCTGTTGAAATAATTTTCGTGTTAATCGACATTATGCCACAAATGCTGTCAACTGAGCTTAATTTACCCGTAATAATCCTTTAAGGAAACTAAGATGTTTGCTAGCTCCGCAATGTGTGGCAAAAACTACTACGCTCATAAAAGCCAGGCTTTCAGTGCATGATCCACTTGCCATGGCACATGCACTTTAACGCATCATACACGCATGCGTGGCATACGTCATGCACTAAAGTACATCAGTGCTTATTTTTGGACATAATCTCATAAAATGAAAGAATACATGTTGTTCCTCATTACCAAACCAGCATCACTGATGAGATCTAATCCACCAATATAACACAATACTGTAGCTCATTTACTCTACGTTATGTCCAGAAAGAAGATAAGTACTGAAATTTTAAATAAAGGAGGTTGTTTACATGAAGTTTAAAGGCTTAAGTATCCGAGCATCATGCAGTTACTTCCCAGGTGACATAAAACTTTAATATGTTAAACTTGTACAGTTTAACATATTCACCCTGTGTGTCTCCCTCACCATCAATAAACCAGATCTTATGACAACATACAGGTGCATCTCAATAAATTAGAATGTCGTGGAAAAGATCATTTATTTCAGTAATTCAACTCAAATTGTGAAACTCGTGTATTAAATAAATTCAGTGCACACAGACTGAAGTAGTTTAAGTCTTTGGTTCTTTTAATTGTGATGATTTTGGCTCACATTTAACAAAAACCCACCAATTCACTATCTCAAAAAATTAGAATATGGTGACATGCCAATCAGCTAATCAACTCAAAACACCTGCAAAGGTTTCCTGAGCCTTCAAAATGGTCTCTCAGTTTGGTTCACTAGGCTACACAATCATGGGGAAGACTGCTGATCTGACAGTTGTCCAGAAGACAATCATTGACACCTTTCACAAGGAGGGTAAGCCACAAACATTCATTGCCAAAGAAGCTGGCTGTTCACAGAGTGCTGTATCCAAGCATGTTAACAGAAAGTTGAGTGGAAGGAAAAAGTGTGGAAGAAAAAGATGCACAACCAACCAAGAGAACCGCAGCCTTATGATTGTCAAGCAAAATCGATTCAAGAATTTGGGTGAACTTCACAAGGAATGGACTGAGGCTGGGGTCAAGGCATCAAGAGCCACCACACACAGACACTACAGTTGTCGTATTCCTCTTGTTAAGCCACTCCTGAACCACAGACAACGTCAGAGGCGTCTTACCTGGGCTAAGGAGAAGAAGAACTGGACTGTTGCCCAGTGTTCCAAAGTCCTCTTTTCAGATGAGAGCAAGTTTTGTATTTCATTTGGAAACCAAGGTCCTAGAGTCTGGAGGAAGGGTGGAGAAGCTCATAGCCCAAGTTGCTTGAAGTCCAGTGTTAAGTTTCCACAGTCTGTGATGATTTGAGGTGCAATGTCATCTGCTGGTGTTGGTCCATTGTGTTTTTTGAAAACCAAAGTCACTGCACCCATTTACCAAGAAATTTTGGAGCACTTCATGCTTCCTTCTGCTGACCAGCTTTTTAAAGATGCTGATTTCATTTTCCAGCAGGATTTGGCACCTGCCCACACTGCCAAAAGCACCAAAAGTTGGTTAAATGACCATGGTGTTGGTGTGCTTGACTGGCCAGCAAACTCACCAGACCTGAACCCCATAGAGAATCTATGGGGTATTGTCAAGAGGAAAATGAGAAACAAGAGACCAAAAAATGCAGATGAGCTGAAGGCCACTGTCAAAGAAACCTGGGCTTCCATACCACCTCAGCAGTGCCACAAACTGATCACCTCCACGCCATGCCGAATTGAGGCAGTAATTAAAGCAAAAGGAGCCCCTACCAAGTATTGAGTACATATACAGTAAATGAACATACTTTCCAGAAGGCCAACAATTCACAACAATTTTTTTATTGGTCTTATGATGTATTCTAATTTTTTGAGATAGTGAATTGGTGGGTTTTTGTTAAATGTGAGCCAAAATCATCACAATTAAAAGAACCAAAGACTTAAACTACTTCAGTCTGTGTGCATTGAATTTAGTTAATACACGAGTTTCACAATTTGAGTTGAATTACTGAAATAAATGATCTTTTCCACGACATTCTAATTTATTGAGATGCACCTGTACTTGGGAAAATGGATTGCAACCTCTGTAAAGAAAGAAAACTGCAAACTTGGGTGATATGCTACGCTGTCAAACGAGGTAACGTGCTGTTGTTACCTTAAGGATCTACTTCTACCTAATCTAACCCTTAAAATCAACTTCTGTTGGTTTAGTCAGGTTGATTCAGTAATATTAAGTACTACTTTTTTTTTTTTTTCATAAAATAAGTTTATTTAGATTTGACCACACATCTTTTAAGTTACCTGACAAATTAGATTAAATGTTAATTTAGATGTTACAAGCAAATTTTTTTTAAAGGTTACCTGACAAAACATTTTTACAGAAGTGTACAAGGTAGAACAACTAGAACAAAATATAGTCTTAATTTAAGAAGTTATTTTATTATGTTATATCTATGAATCTGATTGGACGAGCGGTGTTCTAAGAGTGCTGATATGCAGTCCAACAGCACTAGGATACTTTACTTGTTGTATTCTGTGCTCGAAGCTTTCCAAATAGCTTTGGGGATTTTGAGTCATTGTTCATTTTAATTACATTCACTAATTCGTTCAGTTACCATTTCCGGAGATTGCATATTTATGCCAGTAGGTGGCGACAAATGAGCGTCCCATATGTTATGAATGAGTCATTCAAACATCGACTTGTTGTTGACTTGATTTGTTAAAAATACAGGGTCGTTCACCACCAAAACAATGTAGGTGAATAAGAAATATTTGTTTTCTTAAAAGATTTGTTCAAAAACATTGATTCATTAGCGAACAAAACACCAATAGTTGAAAACTGAAAGCAGTGCAGAAAGCAAGTTATGCTTTTTTACGACAGTGACAATGCGGCCTAAATCGCTAATTCGGAAAAACAGCATGATTGCGATTTTGATATTGCTTAAATATTATATTATAGGCCTATAGAGCTTTTAGTTGTAGTCCAAAAGCCCGGAAGAGAATTCGCCAAAATGTGAATTTTGAAGCCGTATTCAATTGCATCCTTTTTAAAAATAAAAATAAAAAAAAACACGATGGCTTCAAAATTCACATTTGAGGTATGAAAGGTGGTTATTTATTTTGTAGAACAAAACGACCACGTATTGTCAAGCAATGTTTACAACAAACCTTATTTTACTCATAATTTGAAAAACCCCATTATAAAAACCCATAGGAAAATCCCGAGGGAACCCATGGCGAATTAGACTTCTGGGTTCACCTACAAATTGATGTCATGTCTGAATGGCTCTATAGAGTGCAACAGTTTGGTTCCGGAAGTAAAAATCTCATTCATTTTTTTACATAGACAAACTGATTTTTAACAGTTACTTATAAACCTTTAAAGACAGACCTACTGTGAGCTACGAGGTTGTTCATCGATGGTATATGCTTCCTTTAAAGCCACCTGTCTACATTATTTCAACTTCATTGTTTAAAAATTGTGTTTAATAGCGGAACTCCTGGTAAACAACTACACTACCCATGATCCAGCAGGAAAAGCTTCACCAGTGATGGGAATGATGCAACCAAGTCGGTATCCCTTCACCCGAAAACTACTTATATATTTCTACATATCAGGATATTTTGCAATAAACGTTTACTATATATTGTTTCTAGACTTATTATCAGCAACTTAAAATCAATAGTTTTATATATTCCCATCTAAAACCCCATTTTTATTTAATTACATCATTCGCAATGCTTCATGGGATTGTAGTTCGTGCCCTCATGATAGACAGCGAGTACACAATCTTGTACTTTTGTCTTTTTGTATGATTTTCAAATACTTTTTTGCCTCAAAACAATGTTGTGATTTACCCCAGGGCTGGATGGTTTGATTCATGGCTTGCAACTGGCTTATGGAGGATTTTATGACAATCCTATGCAAACAATGGGAATTGGGAAAAGTTGCTACTTCCAAAACCCAGACCCAGGGGGGTACTGTTGCACTCTATTATTGATAAATTATTGCAATTTTATTGTGGTACAGTATTGCAATTTATAACAATATTTATAGCCTACTCAGTTACTGTTAAACTGTGTTAAGGTTGAACTGAACTCAGCTTAAAGATTTCAAGATAGTAGGCTATAGAGCTTAGGGTTGCCACCCGTCCCGTAATATACGGAATCGTCCCGTATTCATAGATAAAATGATGCGCGATTTGTCCCGTATTTACGCTGGTCAGGTGGCGTAACGGTGAAATCGTTCCAGATCGCCAGTTTAACATTAATACAAGTTGGAAAATTTGCCTACGGTAGGTAAGGGACCGTCTAAAATGTCCACACTTTGTGCTAAAACGTGCTAATACTGTGGCGGGTGTGGTAAGGGACCGTCTGAAAAGTCAACAAATGGTGGTAAAACTGTGGAGTTTTTTTCTATATAAATGTCCAATAAGATCAAACAATGTATGAATACAATCATAAAGACAAGTACAGGTGAAGGAAAAAATAAACAAATAATAATAATAAAAAAAATTATATATATATATATATGTATAAACCATCTAAAATGTATACATAAAATAAAGTAGACAAATAATCGAAAAAATTAAAATAAATATATTTTTTAACATATAAATGAAGTATTTTTTTTTTTTTTTTTTTTTTTTTTTATTAATCATGGGTCAGGAAAGCTCTAATTTTAGCATATAAGAAAGGATATACCATTTTAATATATCACCATTTAATAACGTCAAAAGTGGCAACCCTTATATAGCTTAAAAAAGGTTCCTTCATATTCTTTATTAATGAATTCTTAGCTAAGTTAATCTATGTGTCAAAACAGGAGCTCCCGGAGTGCGTCTTGCTTCCAGAAATCAGCATTTGAACTTGGGCGGTCACTAACCGGTATGATGTCACTTCAAAAGGGAATTCTCTGTCCTAGAAAACCCTCTATAAAAACCGGCTGTCATCTCCAATGCTGCAGTCAGTGAGAGCCACACAGACACAGAACGTCTCGAAAACAGTCTTCTTCTACAGCCATGTCTGTTTTCACGACCTCAAACACGCGTCGCGTGAGTCCCGTGGGCGTCGTCAAGTTCCACACCGCGCACCGCAAAAAAGCGTCGGCGAACATCTTTGAGAACATCAACCAGGATGTTCTGGTGAAACTCTTTGAAAAAGCAGGAGACCTGAAGGCGGTGGAGAGAGCCAGGAGCGTCCTCGAGCTCTACCAGGATCCTGAGGACATCTCCAAAGCGCTCATGGCTCTTCAACAGGACAAGAAATACAAATGTATGCTTATTACTGCACTGACGCGCCAGGCGTTCAAGTTTTTCTAAAGTTTGTTTAGAAATTGTACAGATGTATGCACAGAGAAAGGGGCCATAGTGACTTGATGACCTCAACGCTGGAGGCTGGTGTTCCTCAAAGCTTTGTGTTGAACTTGTAATGGTTTGCTAGTCGAACCAAGTCGGTATGGTGCAAAAATAGAGAGATAAAAGACTGAGCTGTGGGTGTAGAAATGCCATGTGACCTTGTCTGCTGACAGAGACTTTGGTGTTGATAATTCTTCACTCCTGGTCCTGGAGAACATCTGAATAAACACCATGGACTGATACAATTGGTGATGCAATTGGTGCGATATGACTATGAAGAAGTTCAGTAATGTCTGTTTTTTCAGTGTTACAATCTACTTAAAATAAATTGTTTTGAATACTTGCTATATTGCTGTGTCGAGTTTGAATTTGTTTCAGTTTTTTTATTGTTGTCACTAGTTTGGTAGAAATATGAAGTGCTATCACATAGAATCGTGTGATCTTGATAAAGACACTTAAAAACAAACAAAAAATAGTTGCACCAGGCAATAACTGCATATAGGATTGGCATTCTGGGGCATAGGGCAGCACACGTAGGCTACACTATATTCAGTATCAGTACAAGTTAAGCGCATTTAGCATTTGTGGCATAATATTGATTACCACAAAAAATAGTTTCAACTTGTCCCTACTTTTCTTTAAAAAAAAAAAAAAAAAAAAGGCAAAAATCGAGATTACAGTGAGGTACTTACAGTGGAAGTGAATGGGGCCAATTTTTGGAGGGTTTAAAGGCCAAAATGTGAAGCTTTAATTTTTATAAAAGCGCTTACATTAAAGGAATAGAAATAAATTCTGTCATCATTTACTCACCCTCATGCCATCCCAGATGTGTATGACTTTCTTTCTTCTGCTGAACACAAACAAAGATTTTTAGAAGAATATCTCAGCTCTGTAGGTCCATACAATGCAAGTAAATGACCACAATTTTAAAGCTCTGAAAAATACGTAAAGGCAGCATAAAAGTAATCCATAAGACTCCAGTGATTCAGTCCATGTCTTTTTAAGCGATCTAATTGGTTTGGGGGTGATAACAGACTAAAATGTAACTCCTTTTTCACTTTACATCTTGCCATTGCAGTCTCTAGGCACGATCATGATTTCAAGCTCGATTACACTTCCTAGTGCTTGACGCATGCGCAGAATGCTAGATGGCGCTAGGAAGTATTATCAAGTTTGAAATTATGATTGTTGAGGTCAAGATTTATTGTGATAAATGAGTTACATTTTGGTCTGTTCTCACCCAAAACCAAATGGATCGCTTCAAAAGACATGGATTAAACCACTGGAGTTGTATAGATTACTTTTATGCTGCCTTTATGTGCTTTTGGAGCTTCAAAGTTTTGGCCACCATTTACTTGAATTGTATGGACATACAGAACTGAGACATTCTTCAAAAAATCTTTGTTTGTGTTCAGCAGAAGGAAGAAAGTCATTCTAATTTGGGATGGCATGTGGTGAATAAATGATGAGAAAATTTTCATTATTAGGTGAACTATCCCTTTAAATTAATAATAATTTAAACCTGAGAACCAGTATTGTTTTTATGGCCAGAGTAGACTTAGATGCTAGGAATCATTTCTGCCAATATATACATGCTGAATCAGCAAAGTCATGGCAGATGTCATGGAACTAATTGAGTCTGTTCACTGAGATAAGAACGTATTAAATATTGACGCTCTGATCTGGCCGTTACTGCCTGAGCGAGAGTCAGTTAGGCTACATCTAGTTTAATCCAGTCCACACACTCTTAAAGGTGGGTATCATCGGGGGCAGTGTTATTATAGTTTTGGATTTTATATTTAGTTTTTATTTCTATTTTATATTCAATTTGTCATTACAATTTAGTTTAGTTTTTGCAGTTTGTCTGTTAGTTTTAGTTTCGTTTTCTCTGTTTCAGTTCAGTTTTTTTATTTTATTTTTATTTTTAGTATTTTTTATGTCTGCCAAAGCTGAGCGTTTACTGATGTAATTTAACAAGTCTAACATCATTACATTTCTCAGGGCATTCTTGTGTTACCTTTATCTAGTGGTATGTTCATGTTTAATGTGGATTGTAAATGTTGCAAATTTTATAATATAGGGTATAATATTTTATAATAAAGGGTAAAGTGACAAAGGACATTAAAGCTTGATCCACATTGTATCCATATGTATTTCCTTAAATAATTATAAATCATTACTAATCTTTGGGGATTAAACAATTAAAGGGATAGTTCACCCAAAAATTAAAGTTCTCTAATCATTTACTCACCCTCATGCCATCCCAGATGTGTATGACTTTCTTTCTTCTGCAGAACACAATATTTCAGCTAGTAGAATATTTCAGCTCTGTAGGTCCATACAATGCAAGTGAATGGTGACCAAAAAATGTTAAGCTCCAAAAGCACATAAAGGCAGCATAAAAGTAATACACACGACTTCAGTGGTTTAATCCATGCCTTCAGAAGTGATATGATAGGTGTGGGTGAGAAACAGATCAATATTTAAGTCCTTTTTTTTTTTTTTTACTGTAAATCTCGACATCAGCAGTCTCCTTTGCAATTATGATTTCAAGCTTGATTATATTTCCCAGCGCCATCTAGTGAGAAATTTACTATTAAGTGTAATCGAGCTTGAAATCATGATCGTTCCTGTAGAGTGCAATTGCAAGATGTACAGTAAATAATGTAAGTCCTATAACTGTAATGGAATTTAAGCACATTGTTCAGAAATAAAGTATTTTAGTTTAGTTTCAGTTTTTTTCCAATAATTTCAGTTTTTATTTTTTAGTTAACGAAAATGATTTTAGTTAGTTTTCATTAACTATAATAACACTGATCGGGGGTCAGACATATGAAGTTGTTTTGGAAAAGAATAAATTACAAATGACCTATATTGCCAGTTTTCTTAGATTTAAAAGGGTCTGTTTCAGAATTACCATGTTTGTTTTGCCCTTGCCACAATACACTCCAAATCATGCATTATTGCATATATAATATATATATATATATATATATTATTAAAAAAAATTTAAGTCACAAGTTCAAATTGTTGTTTGTATCCAGTAGTATTACTATTATGGCAGTTACAACAGAGTATCACAATACCCTAAATATAATCCAACTGTCTACACCCATATGTTATGACTCAATGTTCTTCTGTTAGTATGCTTTTTTCCAGTCCTTGCCTATTTGAGGTTAATGGTTTTTGAACCTAGAATCTTAAAAACAGACTTTTCAGGCCTGTGTTATTTTCATCACCACAGTGACTTACACGGCTTATGTGGGCACAAAAGTATGTATAATAGTAATTATTAATGTTGTTGTTTTGTGGGGGTGTTTTTCTTTTTCTTTTTGTATGCAGAGAAAACAATCCCATACATAAACTGGTTTAATCTGGACTTAATGTGTCACATTTACCGTTTCATAAGTATTTCAACAGTAACATTAGTCACTGATTCACCCTGGACAGCGGCAAGAGCATCTAGAGGACACAAACCCACAATCAAATGGATCAGTATTATTCTTCATGCTTAATCACATTTTCAACAGACTGACACATTTAGTCCTATAAATGTAATGGAATTTAAACACATTGTTCAGCAAAGTCAATTATACAGTATGTTTTGAAATGCAAAGTCTTGTCCAGTATGAAGTTGCAAGCTGATGTATTGCATAATTTTTAAACTGTAGATGCTCTCAAGGGGCATCAGACTGTCCCAAATGGCCAATAGTCTCGCACTGAACTCTTCTTCCTCAGAAATCCAATGTCATACGTACAGACAGACTATGAACATTATTCATTCTTTTGGTCTTGTCGGACTGACTTCACAGAATTCTGCTTTTATTGAGTAAAGGGGGAAAATCAGGTTTACATGATTATACTTTTGTCAGTTTTGTCAAATTTTCAACTCAGTTTGGGAAAGTGTGAAAATAGTCCATCTGATCTCTTTCAACCAGATGTGTTTTGGTAAAAGTGTCCCTCCCACCATGTTTACTCTCAATGTTGAACTCTGTAGGTCAGAGTAGGCCATGATAAACAGCTGAACTGTGTCATGCACTCTGCAGCTTTGAATTTCTCACTAAATATATCTTTCTCGCTCCACAAGTTATTTGATACATAGCTGGAAGCCCAAGGTGTGGTGCCAGGAAAATATATTTATTTGGGTTATCCTGTTTGAATCATGCATTGTATATCGGGTTCTCTACTTCTGTAAACATGAGCTTTTTTTAATGTTGTTGTTGTTGCTGTTGACTCACACTTTTAATATTTGAAAATGCAAAGTACTGCATTTTTGGACATGTGGCCACAGTGCCACATTTTAAAAAGGACACAATCAAAGTAAATATATTTTCTTTTTTTATGGACTAGTTAGTAGAATCAATCAAGTAAGATCTTGGAACATTTCGGGCAACTTTCCTCTTACTGTTTTAAATTCAGCACAAAATTATGTACATGTTTCCACCTTCTGGTCAATTTTGGATTTGCACCCATTTTTTTAAACGTTTTTTTTTTTTATGGGCTATGTATGTAATTTTCTCTACTGAATAGACAAAAACTATATGCACTACATTCTATGGATTCCACTGAGAATATGCAGTACAGCTTTATTGCTGGATATACTGTCAGTGTTGAAAAATATATGAAAAACTTGCTCTCAGCATTTCCTTTGCCTCAAGTAATCCCATTTTTTGAAAAGGTTTAATCATAAGGTTATGAAACTTGACAGATTTACCAGCTAGTAAGCACTCCAGTGTGTATGCATGTTGAATGCAATAACATGCATTTTCTAATGTGGAATATTTGTGAAGTTGTTCTGAGAAAAGATCTAGCATCATTTGTTTGCAGAATCTGATCGCACTTTTTTTGATAGCTATGTAATGCAATGACATTCGGACATTGTGTCTGAAGTGTCCAAATAATTTTTTTGGGCTACTGTATAACATGAATGCTTTACGTCTATCACTCTGGTAGCAATTAATAATGAAAAATACTTAGTGATCCAGCTTTAACAAGCCTACATGCAAATACTATGAATTGGTGCTTTACAATGTTAGACTCTGTTTCAGTGTGAGTAAACTCGTTATTACCTGCCAATACTGATCATCACCTGCTGCCAGTTCAATGGAGCTAAAATCTGCAGTATTGTTTTATTATAGTTAACTGAGTTGAATCTGCAAATAAGGTCCTTAGCAAAATGTTATTCAAAATTGCTAATTCATATGACAGAACAATTGGCTTTTGGATGTGACATTTTTCCCCCTCCAAAGCACATGCATGTACATCAACTGTATATGACAGAATACCGCAGAGATGTCCCTTCTTTATATTATATTATTTAAAGGTAAAAGTTATGAATACATTATCACTGGCCCTTGATGTGCTATTTGCATTCATTTGAATAATCAGTCATGATATCGCTGCAACGCATAATGAGCTGCACCCACAGAAATAAAGAGTCACAGTTGTGGTTGTGCTTATAATATATCTTTACAAAAAAACGACTCGGTCAAACCACAATATTTTGTTTAAACTTACAGTATTAACTGAAAATGTATTTCGATATAATGGCACCTCCATTGTTATAATATAATCAAGTAACTGTAGTAGGCAATAGCTTAAAGGAATAGTTCACCCACAAATGAAAAGTCTGACATTATTTTGTACACTATCAAGTCGAGTTTAACAGAACCGCCTCAAAAGAACAATTCGTATTTGAGTCGAACTGATTCGGTTCTCGGGTTCAACTCACTGAGTATGTTTACATAGGCAAAAAAGTACAAAAACAAAGTGCTTTCTCAATAAAACAACTATTGGTTTAAGTTAACATATTTCTTCAGTGTAACATATTTACTAGTTGCAAAGCTTAAGCATTAAACACCTTTTTGATATTATAAGGGAAAGGATGTTTTCCCTAGTGAGTTTATCAACTATGTTACGGACAAACTGCATGCCATTACAGACACTAATTAAATGCTACACTTCAAGTAGCACACATAATTTAGGGGTATATTGTCTGTTCTGCCATATGTGAAGTAATTCTTTTAAAATAATTTTAGGAATTGTATATTTTTGCAGATATGCATGTGATATTTTCTGCATGGTCACTAGTGACCAGGGGCAGTGCCAGGATTTTTTCACAGGGGGTACCGTGATCAGTCTGGGGTGGAACCGAAATTCCGTCTCGATCCAAATCCGGTACCGCATATTGGTCATTAACGTTACTGTTAAGCTCAAAGAATAACATAAATAACCTTCAAATCACCATTAAAGTAGTCCATATAACTCGTGCATTTTATTCAGGCTCTTACAGTCATCCAAAAGCTTTGTGAATTGCAAAAGGCTGTGTTTAATACTAAATATACAGTCGACATGCACAGCTAAGCAGTCTCTGGCACCACGCTTTACTGAACGAGCGCCACTCTGTCGACACGCACACATAAACGCGCAGAGGCTCGTGATGTGCTGCTCAGCACAATATCTGGTCGCTCCACACTAACTCCATCTCAGATGTAGATGATCAATAGTTCGGTAGGGCTGGGAATCAATTCCAAAAAGAATCAGCAGTTACAGAAAAACTCAAACCAGCCCGTCTGGCACCAACAATCATGCCACGGTCTAAATCACTGAGATCAAATTTTTTCCCCATTCTGATGGTTGATGTGAACATTAACTGAAGCTCTTGACCCGTATATGCATGATTTTATGCACTGCACTGCTGCCACACGATTGGCTGATTAGATAATCGCATGGATGATTGTTGGTGCCAGATGGGCTGGTTTGAGTATTTCTGTAACTGCTGATCTCCTGGGATTTTCACACATAACAGTCTCTAGAGTTTACTCAGAATGGTGCCAAAAAAAAAAAAAACATCCAGTGAGGGGCAGTTCTGTGGATGGAAATGCCTTGTTGATGAGAGAGGTCAACAGAGAATGGCCAGACTGGTTCGAACTGACAGAGTCTACAGTAACTTAAATAACCACTCTGTACAATTGTGGTGAGAAGAATATCATCTCAGAATGCTATTCTGAGATGCAGGTTGGCGCTCTTTTGTCAGCACGAGGGGGACCTACTCAATATCAGGCAGGTGGTTTTAATGTTGTGGCTGATCGGTGTATATAATGATCAGTTATTCCCTAAATTATAGAATGAACCAGTATTAATCGAGGTATAATCGAGCTATGGCTGGGAGTTTTTTGTAGTCGAGCTACAGTCTTTATCTCTCTGTCCAAGTATACATGACCATGCATAATGACATAGCTGAAGGAAGGACGTAGACGGTTTCAGGGTGACCTTTTGCATCATATTAGCACGCTGAAGAAGTCTGCTAAACTTTTCAACAGCAAGACGCACAACAACAGGCTCAACATAGCAAACTTTTCAGACATGTGCAATTCGTACATCTTTTACATGTTGATTTTTGTGCAGATCAGATATACGTTATCCGTTGTGCCTATAGTGATGTCCGAAGGCAGAAGGCGACGCAGTTTGCTACTGGATAGTTCTATATGGTTATGCTTTGCTTCACTTAGCGCCTTCATTTTATAAGGATATTATCCTTAAACTCAGTGTAAAGTGTAATAATAAAGTTTAGGCTGAGGAAAGATGTGAATAAATAAGATTTAGAAAATATATGGTTTACCTATAATTTACTAGTGATCGCTTCAGTTTTGTATCTGTCACTGAACACGTCATTTGCCTTAGGTTGCATATTCAATAAATATCATGCTTTCTGCCTCATTTTATGAATGGATTCCACATGAAATCAGTAAAAGAAGCTGTTATAACCACTCGATGATAATTGATAAGATATATGCAGATAATGTGTAATTTTGAATGTTTACATTCTGCATTAATGGCTTAGCATGCTAAGCATGGCCATAGTATGCACCTTTTAATGTATTTTATGATGGAATTTGTGAAAATAGTCCATGTAAGATAATGAAAATGTTTTTTTTTTAATTATTATTATTTATTTATTTTTTATATTTAAGACATTTGATGCTACTGCAAAGATGGGTGTTGGGTGATATGGGAGACACCCTTACAAAAATTTATTGCACTGCAAATTTGCCGCAAACTCGCCACAGATCACATGCAAATGAGCTTTGCAGCAAACTTGTGGCAGATTTTTTATTGTTGCCAAAGGTTTGCTGGAGGTTCACCACTACCGGTGAAGAGCTGCAAACTTCTGGTAAACATTCGCGGCAAATCACAAGCTCATTTGCATGTGAGAATGACTAGCGACAAATTTGCGGCAAGGTTAGATTTTTTTTAAGGGCGGATTTAAGACAGAGGAATAGTCGATGGGAAAACTACAGACAAAAGAACAATAATCAGAGGTACATCAAATCTGTCATAAGTGTGAATGGCTTACAGACTGCTGATCTGTCCAAAAATGAACATTTCTAGCATTCGTCATGATACCTTTGTGTTGTTGTTGCTCTCCTCCTTTTTCTCTGCTTTGTGTTGCGTTGAACTTCCGGGTTAAATGCACATCACATGGTACCTCTGTTTTTCGGAGCAACCGGATAACGCCGAGGCCAATTGTGGTAAGAATAATGTGTATATATGCTGGATGAAGCTGATCTACAATCGCATTATCTTGGTGTGTTAGTTCAATTTAGCAAAAAACTGAACGATTTAGCAAAAACGGACAATTTCAGTAAGACTAAAGTGTTTACAAGACATTTTAAAATGATGACTTATTGCTTTAGTCTTACTGAAATTGTACTTTTAAAGTGCATGTAAACGCACTCACTGATCAGTCGTAGCGGTTCTCAAGTTCACTTGACTTACATTTAGCTCTGTTCCCCACATAAGGCTATCGTGTATGACTTAAGAAAGTGTGGAATATCGCACATGAGTGGTGTGAACTACTTTTATGGTGCTTATTTGTCATTTTTGGAGCTTGACAGACATGTTCGCCACGTCATTGTGTGGCGATAAAGGCCTGCGTGAAGATTCTCCTTATGTGCTCCACAGAAAAGATATAACAATAAACGGTTTCGAAACAACATGAGGATAATGACTGCACTTTTATGTTTGAGTGAACTATTCCTTTAAAAAGATTTAAAGAGTGACTGCCTAAAAGCTAAATGGTATAAATGATTAAACCAGCTAAAATTTAGAGTTTTATGTCATTAAGATTTTAACAAGCATTTAGATTTTATATTGAGTAGATTTAAAGAGCATTTTGATTCTTTATGTGTCCCTAATACTATGAGTCGATTCTGAAACGATTATCACGGGACCATCAGTAGATCTGAAGATCTGCACAAAGGATACCCCTCCGGGCCCAACAGAAATTCAGCTGCTGGTTTTCTGTTGGGAATCACTTGCAATGCCTTTCATTTCTAAAGATTGTTTCCTCGTTCTTTTATGCTGGTCCTTTTATCTTTTAAGCTCAGTGGGCCCTCTTAGCATGCACATCATTTCAGCTAAATGGAAAACACCATAAGAAAAAGGCCTTTGGGAGACACTTAGACGTGATTTATTGGGGCCGCTTTTTATTTCTGTTGTTTGCCTCTCATTCCAATACACAAACAATAGTGGCAGTTGCTAAATATGTGTGAATTAGCATTAGACAACTTGATAGTGTTTGAAATTCAAGCCCCATGATACTATAACATATAGAGAAAACGGAACTGCAAATTGTGTTTGTGTCAGAATAGCTTTTATTCTCTTGGAAGCCATTCAAACAAGACAAAACTATACATTAAAATAAATATGAGTGGGAGCTTCATTTAAAAAAGTTTCAGGATTTCAATAAGGGTTGTTGTTTTGGGGACAATTCAATTAGATTGGCTCATTTTAAATGCACAATGTACATTCAGTCCTTTGTGAAAAGCACTAAAGTGACCCCATCAGCAAAGAACAGCACCATGTCATTCTAATAACTTTTTAATTTCAGAATTAATGCCTTCCTATGGTGATGCCTTGGGTTTCTTTCTTACAGTCATTGAAAGAGATAGTAAACAGTTTATTGTATATCTATTTATGCAACCCTCATATTTTTATAATGCAGTAATAACTGTTCATATCAGGAAAGTGTATGCCGAATATTAAGCATTAGATGAACAACACTGGAAGATAAAAACACTATTTTGCTAAAGCAATGAAGAAGATAGTTTCCAAACAATTTCAAAGAAAGATGTTTGCAAATGGTTTTATAACATGTACTAATCACTGTACTTTGGTCCACTACCTTTGTGTGTATAAATGCAGCCTCAAAACTTTTAATATCATTAGAAAGCAATCTCTCCTGACTGTTATGTACAAAATACCTCAAGGGAACTTAATACACCTTCAATGGCAATTAAATATTTTTTCCTCTAATACAATTTTTTTTTTTTTTTTTTAGTTCTGAGCATACATTTAAATTAAAATATAAACAACATTATTATAAAAAGGACAACATAACACTTTTGGAACTGTGTCCATTATACATGCTTTAATTATATACAGTACTTCAAAGTTTTCAGGACTTGCTGGAGCAGGATTCTTTTCTTTTTCTTTTCTTTTTTTTTTTTTTGTGCAAATGTATACACTGCAATATTTATCATAGTTTATTATCACCATATTGTCCATAGTGTCCATATCCATATCATGTCCAAATCAAGGAAGAATTCTTTGAGTTCCACAGACAGACTTGAAGTTTGAGTTTGATATCAGATGAAGAATGAAAAGAGACCCTTTTTGTTCCATTAAACTTCATTTGTTCTTTAAGCTGGAAGAGAAATAAAAAACAAAGATGCTTACGTTTTGTACAAAACAGCAGTAGAAATACTATTTCTGAGACCCATGAGCAGCAAGAGACAGATAATTTACATGAAATATTTCAGATATAAGGCAGACTAGGGCTGTTTGTCACACTTTTGAATCCAGTGAACATTTCTTGGGGTAGGTTAATTTTTTAAAAGTCTGACCAGCTGTTTCCTAAGTTATGGCTACAAATAAGCTATTGAACATTTTCACTATTATTGCCTAGGAAAAAAGATACAGTTCATGAAAAATACACTGACTTTTTGTTGACCTCTCTGTATGTTGTCACACTATCTGCACACACACACACACACACACACACACATATATACATATATATATACATATATATATATATATATATATATATATATATGTTTGTTTATCTTTCATTTCCATCTCATCAAAGAATAAAACGCCCCGTTTCCACATGGTATTAAGATGCATCTTGGGTGATCCGATCACATGTGGTCAGGTGAGACACATCGCTGTCACTTGGTCACAACCTGGTCACTTAAATGCGTCTCCTGTGACTACTTGTGTTCGGATTTGGAGGGGAGGGTCTCTGAATCATGAGGACATACTGTACATCAATCACTGTGTCAGTGTGTTACTGCATGATAATAAAGGGGAATAAAGTAAGAATAGACAAAGAAAGCTTGAAAAAAAATGGTGCACTGTTTCTCCCAGATGCGGTTGAAATTTTATCTAAGCACAAACGCAACGTCAAGCAGAATTATCTGTTATTTTAGTGTATTACCTGTATTAAAGGTGTTAGTGCTTGTCATCTGTGTTGATATCAGACACACTAAAGAAGATCTGTGAAGCTCTCATGATTGTGTATGTATCTGCTTTTTAATTTTTTTTTCGATCAGATGGTTATTTCTTTCAAAGCAGCTCTTAAACAGCAAAGTTTAAACTCTTGTTTTAGTGCAGTGGTTGACTGATAGGTGAGGGGTGATGCTTCACTGCTGCCTGGACACATGCAGGATGGAATAGCATTTACACCTCAAATGCAATCTGGTCACATGCGTTTTTGACCACACTTGTATGTGGTATTTGTGATCCGATCACAAAACGTTTTAGACCCCGTTTAGACCTGTATTTAGGGCTGACCACATGTGATCAGATCACCCAAAATGCATCTTAATACCAGGTGGAAACGGGGCCTTTGTTCAAGTTTTATTCTTTGTAACACTTGCAAATACTTTGGCAATACACTGCAGCTTTTGTCATGCCAATAAAGCTCATTTGATTCGAACTGAATTGATTGTCATAAGCAACCTCCAACTGAGCATGACGTAATCTCTCAGTTTACTATAGATCATTGAGAGAAGGGTGTGCAAAGAGTGACCCAAGCTGAACTTCCTGCAGTATCACTCATTGCTCTTTCATTGATCCATCACTGACTTTCCAATTCGGCCGCACACGCTCCCAGGGACACTCAATGGAGCAGAGTCATGGGCCTCTGGCGAGATCTGTGACTCCTTGTAATCAGTCAAACGATTCTTTCCATCAGGTCGTTGAGGTTAATGGAGTGCGGTTCGAAAGATGAACAAATCAGAGAGACCCAAAAAGCATGGAATTTAGGTTGCTGCCAAGCAAATCTCCTGCTGTGTTTGACAGCGTTTCGGGAGGTGAGTCGTTCAGAATGTGTGTCTAAGTACCCATGACTAAACAGGCTTAGTGAACTTTTGCATTAGTTCACGTTACTTGACCCGAGTGCGTGAAAGCATTCTTCACTACGTGTTCCCTTCACTGTTGTTACTCACAGAAGTGTAGAGATCATTTGTAGGGGAGAGCAGGGATAGGGCTTAATAAATGTAACATTGGTAATAGCTTAAACCGCAATGCTCCTTTGGGAACTGAGAACCAGTCAGAATGTGAATGTAAAAGTGGGAAAATTGAGATTTATAGTAAAAAAGGACTTAAATATTGATCTGTTTCTCACCCACACCTATCATATCACTTCTGAAGACATAGATTAAACCACTGGAGTCATAAGGATTACTTTTATGCTGCCTTTAAGTGATTTGTGGGCCAAACTTCTGTCTGCATGAATGTATTATCTGTCTCAGAAAAGTGTTACAATTATCCCTGCTCTACCCTCCATCTTGCCTCTCCAAATTTAGCTGCATTCAAACATCAACTCCAGTAATGCTGCAGTCCAGTGGCCCATGTATTGTGGATTGTCATTTTGTGTGCTCTGAGCCTCTTTAGCATGCTTATGAACACATAATGCAGGCCGAGAGTGTGTGTGTAATAATGCCACCACATGCCACTCTGTGACAGCTTGGACATGCCTTACCTGACCAAATAATCAGATGTGGCAAAATTGTCTCCACCCCAATAACTGATATCCTTGTTGCTGTTCTGCTGCAGCTCATTATGCTCTGTTGTCTAATTGTCAATAAGCTGTTGCAGGGATCATATTATGGTTTATCATCACGCTCAGTAGTGTAGCACCCCTCGTCAATGTCGAATGAGATGGCTAATCAAATGAAAGAAGATGGGACTAAAGTCTTTCAAACAAATAAGTCCATTGTCGGCCATCAGTGCTGGCCCTACCTATTAAGCGACGTAAGTGGATGCATAGGGCCCTTGTGGCCACCAGGGGGGCCCTCTACCATTGGTTTAGTATAGCCAAATAATTATTTGCAATAAATGTAAATAGAATTGGCCTCACAGCCCAGCTATATGCACGCCAATAGTCTGGTGAAACCTGTCAAACTATAAAAATATTACATAAACTTTGAAGAAAGACATGGAGATATAAGTAGGCTATGTGAATTTGAAAATCCGCAGCCTAAGAACTATGTGGCGACATTAGTACAACTGTTGATTAGTGGAGTGGACGATTGGGGTTCAAGTCTACCTTTTACCAATTTCACTGTTGTCCCCTTATCGATCCATGTAAGCAAAGACAGAGAGTAGATGTACGGCAAAAGAAAATTATAATAAGAATAAGAAAATTATGCTCTTTTTTGGGGGGGGGACTTCTGAAATTGTTATACCTGTGCTAATAAACTACAGTTAAAAGTTTTAAATTCTTAAGTTTTATGCATTTGAATAAATACACTTGTTTATTTGCACAATTTTAAGCTTGATTTGTTATTAATGTTGAGTGTATTTGGATAGGTGTACTTGTAGTAAGGGAGCCCCATTTTTAAAATCTACTTGGGGCCCCCAAAATGCTAGGGCCGGCCCTGGCAGCCATCTTTGAACACTCTCGGGAAGCTATTTCCAGTCATGAAAGTGCAGCTCCAATCTACTAGAATGGGGGAAGACTGAAATCTCCAAAACGCTTGGTCAAAATTACAATCAAAGAACATTTTTCAAATGAGCAGGAAAATCTGTTAACACTGGTATCATAAATTGTGCTTCTTTACCTCAGATTACGTTAAAAAAATGCAATTTTCCTGGCTTGTATAGCTAATGCGCATACTCGTTCTTTAATTGATTGGCAGGCGATGTCTGTATCTAAAAGGTGATTGTCTCTTTTACCTGTAAGGTGGGACTTCCTTTGTACATCCATTGACCATTGGGCGTTCCAATTCCTCCCATTAATTTTAACAGAAGTGACCCGTCTCTGCTAAATAGTATCTGGCAGCACCCACGTTTCATTGAAGCTTAGCGGGTCCTTTTTTACTATAAATCTCCCCTTTCACTTTCACATTCTTTTTCTTTTGTTTTTGCAAACAAATATGCATTCCTCATGCATATTGCCACCTACTGGGCAGGGAGGAGAATATACAGTGAACAAGGACTTTGGAATACCTCAGTGAAGTTGGCACCCCATATAATTAAATCATTACCAAATCTATACCATTTGTTTGTGCTACGTTTGTGCTAATTTGTGCCACAAAAATTAATGTTTGTGCTGGTTCGGTGTTTGAGATATTAGATATTATTTTTCATGCAGACTAAACCCCATGTCAATCACTCTCACATGTTTCCATCATTTGTGCTCGCTTCTGGTTTGTGCCATGTTTGGTATTTGAAAAAAGATTTGATTTTTCACCCCATCAAAGTCAAACACATCTCTCTTTCTCAGAGTAAATGATGAGAGAATTTTCATTTTTGGGTGAACTAGCCCTTTAATTCTAACTTTTGGACAACATTCTTGTCAGGGTTTGTGTCGAGAACCCAAGCGCAGACAGAGTAAACTTTAAAAAAGCAAACAGAAAAGAAACCAATTCTTTCCATGGGAGGGCAACAAAATAATGAATGCAAAACTAGCACTGACAAAATACACAATATAAACAGAGAAAATAAGAGCTAATCAGATCGACAAGGGAAAAAACATGACTGAACAGGAGGAGACCAAGAGGAAGAATCCAACATAAGATAAGAGACACAAGGAGAATATAAAGAGGGAAAAATCAGAAGGTAAAAGAGGGGGCATGTGAAGCAAATGAACAGATAATCAGGGAAACGAGACAGAGAACAGACAGGGCAGAGAAACACATGGGAGAGACAAAATACAAACAGAAAGTACAAATAGCAACAAAGTACAAGGTTGTCAGGATCCTGCCACTAAAAAGTAAGAAAAGACCAAACAGAGATGGCAGGATCCTGACAAATCTCCTAATTCCCTTCTTTCAAAAGAGACCAGGGTTTATAACAGGGTGAACTGCAACCATTTTATTTTGGATATGTCCTTGTCAGGTCTGTGCTCAAACAATGAGCCACCAGTTAAAGTTGAGTAATTCACCTAAAAATGGAAAATTCTGTAATTTACTCATCCTTATGTTATTCCAAACTACAGTATATGTTGTTATTTTTCCTAGAACATAAAAAGAGATATTTTACACAGCACTATAAAATTATAGTGAGCAGGAGCTTTCAAGCTTCAAAAAGGACAAATACGATAAGCACTATTAAAGGTTTCATTATAGAGAATAAAGATGCAATGAACTGAGGCTAATATGTTGCCTTACATCTCCTTTTGTGTTCCAAACTAGAAAGAATGTCATATAGGTTTGGAATGACATGTGGGGCAGCAAGTGTATATAAACACTGTTGAAAATGAAATGGCAAATACTCACTTGTTCTGGTGTTTGGAGCCCTGCAGATGTGCGTGATATTGTGCCACAGAGTTCAGTGTAACACAGCAGACCTCACATGTGTGACTCCGCTTCAGGCCTGAACAAAACACACACACACACTTTTTTTCTATCGTGGTGGGGATTTTACATTGACTTCTATTGTTTTATATTAAGCTAATGATAGTGTCTATCCCTTACCTCTGAACCTAACCCTCACACAAACCTTTTTACATTTTCATTAAGACATTATTTAGTATGTTTATTTAGCCATTTTCCTTGTAGGAACCTTTGGCAAAATTCAGGTTTTACTGTCCTTATGCAAACATTTGGTCCCAACAATGCAGGTAAAATCTGACCCCCCAACACCCCCCCCCACACACACACACACATATATAAAACATCCTGATTACTTTTGTAACCTCCGTTCGCTGATGGAGGGAAGGAGACGTTGTGTCGATGTAGTGACACTAGGAGTCGCCCTTGGGAGCCCCAAACACCTCTGATCTTTGAGAAAAGGCCAATGGGAATTGGCGAGTAGAGTTCGCATGCCACTCCCCTGGACATAAGGGTATAAAAGGAGCTGGCTTGCAACCACTCATTCAGGTTTTGTGCTGAGGAGCCGAGACAAGGTCCCGGCCATTTCAGCGGGTAGTTCAGTGTTGTGGCAAGAGGGACACAACATCTCGTTCCCTCCATCAGGGAACGGAGGTTATGAAATTAACCAGGACGTTCCCTATCTGTCACTCACTCGACATTGTGTCGATGTAGTGACACTAGGGGTCCCTGTACAAAATGGCACAATATGCTGAACTGTGTTACGTGGATTGGCGGTGCGAGACAGGTGGACCGCTGTGTGCCTCGTAGCCAGCGCACCAGGCTGTCACGTAACCTCCCCAATGCTCCTACGAGCATCAAACGGTCCCCTACAACCCGGGGACAAGTCGACTGGCCAAAAAAATGGGGACAGGCTAGCCCAGCCGTGGCCTCTTCTCCTCTTTTTTCTCCCTGACCTTGCACAAAGTCTGTGCAAGTAGGCTCACTGGGGGAATGCTTACTTGCACAGCCCCAGGGGCCATCTGTGTGCCAGCACATCTGTGCCGAGGGGAGCCTCGGTCAGAGAATACCAGAGCGGGCAGTGGGAGGATTCCCGGGAAGCGAACAGGCCTACCTGCGCTTGACCAAATTGACTCCAAATCAGCTGGACCACCTGGGGGTGGAGTCTCCACTCTCCCGAGTGTGACCTGCCATGACAGCGTGTCCGCTGCGCTGTTGAGGTTGCCCAGGATGTGAGTGGCTCGCAACAACTTGAGCCGCTGCTGACTACAGAGGAGGAGATGGCGGGCGAGTTGCGACATTTGACGAGAGCGCACGCCGCCATGGCGGTTGATGCACGCTACCTTCGCTGTGTTGTCTGTCCGGACCAACACGTGCTTGCCCTGGATCAACGGCCGAAGCCTCCGCAGGGCGAGCAACTCGAGGCAGTTGATGTGCCAACGCAGTTGCGGGCCAGTCCAAGGACCTGCGACTGCGCGCCCATTGCACACGGCACCCCAGCCACGCTTGGAGGCATCCATCTTAACCACGACACGCCTGGAGACCTTCTTTAGGGGAACCTCTGCCCGTAGGAATCCAAGGGCTGAACAGACGGCGGCAGACCGGCGTGATGAGCACTTGGTGTGCCCCGTGGTGCCATGCCCATCTCGGACTCGAGTCTGAAACCAGTGCTGAAGTGGTTTCATATGTATCAACCTGAGCAGCGTGACTGCCGCTGAGGATGCCATATGCCCCAGGAGCCTCTGAAACAGTTTCAGTGGGACCGCCGTTTTCTGTCTGAACGCTCTCAGACAGTTCAGCACCAACTGCGTGCGCTCGCTCGTGAGGCGCACCGTCATCGAGACTGAGTCTAACTCCATGCCAAGAAAAGGGATGCTCTGAACCGGGGAGAGCTTGCTCTATTCCCAGTTGACCCGAAGCCCCAACCGGTTGAGGTGCCTGAGCACCAGGTCCCTGTGAGCACACAACAAGTCCCGCGAGTGAGCCAGAATTAGCCAGTTGTTGAGATAGTTGAGGGTGCGAAAGCCCACTTCCCTTAACGGGGCAAGGGCTGCCTCTGCGACTTTCGTGAAGGCGCGAGGTGACAGGGACAGACCAAAGGGGAGGACTTTGTACTGGTATGCCCGGCCCTCAAAAGCAAACCGTAGGAAAGGCCTGTGTCGAGGTAAAACCGAGACGTGGAAGTATGCGTCCTTTAGGTCTACCGCCGCGAAACAACCTTGATGTCAGACGCTCGCTAAAGTGCGTTTTTCCGTCAGCATCTTGAACGGGAGTCTGTGCAAGGCCCGGTTCAGAACTCACAGGTCCAAGATTGGCCGCAACCCACCGCCATTTTTGGGTTAGGGGCTGTAAAACCCCTTCCTCATCTCGGCTGAAGTGACAGGCTCTATTGTGTCCTTCTGTAGAAGGGAGCTGGTGTTGTTGCGGCAGGAGGACGCCTTACCCACCTGGGGAATCGCAGAGTACCCCCTGGCAGCCCCACAATTGAGGGTAGTGAGAGCGGAGGAGCTCAGAGACCGGGTCCGGGCAGTGAAAGGTGCCCGCTGCGACCTCGTGAGCTCCTCATGCAGCTCCGGGAAGAAAGGGACCGGGGTGGGGTGTGGCCATGAGCGGCGCTCCGGGCCCAGGAACCAATCATCAGGCTGCGAGGGTTCAGGGGGGGGTGGAGGGTTCCACCCGACACACGCAGCCGCCTGGGCAAGCATGGCTACCAGCTGCACGTCAGGCTGCAACTGGGCGACCGAACCCGAAGGTGGGAGCCCAGTCGAGTCCTCAGCGTCAGACTGGACAGCCCGCTCTCTGATGCTGTAATCGAGAGCTCATCCACTTCACGAGCGCTGAAACGAGATCGCGTACCCGCCGTGAGACGAGCTGGCGGTCTGATCCCAGCGGGGCAAATGAGCATACTGGGGAATGGGCTCCCTAATCGCCCCCAGTGCTAACCGACGTGGCCTCAAACCCGTAGGTAGAAGGACCGAAGTGAGGAGCCACTGGGGTGGCCTTTCCCTCTAACGAAGAAAAAACTGCGACCGCAATGTTGCCATGGTCACGCTCTCGAAGTGAGAACATGACCCGTCCATGAACACTGTCTCCGCGTGGGCAGCGCCCAAGCACGTAAGACCACGATCGTGGCCATCGGAAGCGGAGAGGTAACGACCGCAACAAGGAAATACACACAAACGGAAAGGCATCTTTAAAAAGACGCTCTCCATTAATACCACTTTTTAGAAGGGAAAATATACTCTTTTGGCTGCTGAAGCGCCCAGGGGCATTCTCTGCACTTCACCAGTGCAAGAGGGGGGAAGCCACTGTAATGTGCCGTAAATCCAACATCTTTTCGAGGTGAATGGAACGGCAGAGGTTTCAGCTCGCTGAACACAACCGCTCGGCTCCGAAGAGAAAATCTGAATGAGTGGTTGCAAGCCAGCTCCTTTTATACCCGTATGTCCGGGGGAGTAGCATGCAAATTCCACTCGCCAATTCCCATTGGCCTTTTCTCAAAGATCAGAGGTGTTTGGGGCTCCCAAGTGCGACCCCTAGTGACACTACATCGACACAATGTCGAGTGAGTGTCAGATAAGGAACTAGAACTAACATGTTCTAACATAATCCAACTTAAATCTTACATATTAGTGAAACTGAGTAAAAATAAACACCCTATTTAGACAAACACCCTTAAGACAGGGTGTATAGGATCACCGTACATACATGAAATTATGTAGCACATTGCTGTTCTCTCTCAAGCAAAAGATCAAGTGCCAGTGCCTCTGTAAACAAGACAGATTATGCATGAAACCAAATATACATGTCTCCTACACAAGTAAGCATAAGCTTATGCCTATACGTGACTCATATCTTTAAAGAGCATGTCCATGTGTGTTGAACCATCTAGGCCACGTAATTAGCTATAGGGTGACTGAACTTAAAGGGATAATTCATCCAAAAATGAAAATTTGCTCATCATTTACTCACCCTTATGCCATCCCAGATGTCTATGACTTTTTTCTGCTAAACACAAACAAAGATTTTTAAAGGAATATGTCAGCTCTGTAGGTCCAAAGTGAATGGTGGCCAGGTCCAAAAAGCACATAACTCAATCTAAATGACTCCAGTGGTTAATTCCATATCTTCAGAAGCGATATTATAAGTGTCTGTAAAAAAACAGTTCAAGGGAAAAATGAAATTTTCCTACAAATCTCCACTTTCACTTTCTTCTTCTTTTTGGCAATTCACATTATTTGTGCATATCGCCACCTACTGGGCAGGGAAGAGAATTTATAGTAAGAAATGACTTAAATATTGATCTGTTTCTTACCCACATCCATAAAATCACATCTGAAGATATGGATTTAACCACTGGAGTCTTATGGATTACTTTTATGCTGCCGTTATATGCTTTTTGGAGCTTCAAAGTTCTGGCCACCATTCACTTGCATTGTATGGACCTACAGACCTGAAATATTCATCTAAAAATCTTTGTTTGTATTCAGCAGAAGAAAGAAAGTCATGCACATCTGTACATACACAAAGTCATACACAAACCTATATGGAGCACAAAAGGAGATTAGATAGAACGTGTGGCCTCAGTCACCATCCTCTTTAATTCTATGGGAAAAAGATGCAATGAAAGTGAATGGTGATTGAGAGTAACATCCTGCCAAACATATTCTTTTGTTTTTTACAGAAGAAAGAAAGTCATATGGGTTTGGAATGACATGAGGGTCAGTAAATGATGACATCATTTTCATTTTTGGGGAAACCATGCTTTTAAATGTGTCCCTTTGTTTAAACATGGCGAATCCTTTGTTATTTTAACATATACGTCCATACAAAGGTAAATCCTAGCGATTAGGCCAGATAATGAATGTAGGCTCATCCCGAGGCATCATCAATACCGTTTAACATGGATCTATATTTAATCAAAACTGTAGATTGCACTGGCCTCATCACTGGTTACGGTGTACTACTGCAACTCCAACGAAATCAAGGCCTCAGCGTTTCCTTGATATTGTGCGCTTTCGCAATGATTAAAAAATAAATAAAGGTTTGGGCTGTGAAACACATTGATAAGTCGCATCTACCCACAGCTCCGTCTTCCTACACCAAATCTGTTTTCCACCTCTAACTAGGACAGGCCAGTAAATTATAAGCTTGTTAAAAGCTTGGAATATCAGTCACTGGCTTCATGTTACAGTAGGTGGGAAGTCAGAATGGAATGCTATATAATAGGTTTTGATTATTGCTGACATTGACTCAGTTTCCCACTGTTTCTAAAGGCTGACATTTTTGTATTCAATGATATAAAAGTGTTAGTGGCTTAAAGACATTAGCCAGCCAGTAGACAAATAAAAACAGTGTTGAGGAGAAATTAGCTAAACTATCTAACTTTTTTCAGTAAATGTTTTTTAGTAGCGTGACAGTCAACATGATCACACGGGAAGTCAGCATGTTGTTTCCGAGAGTTCGAGTTCCCTAGGATCGGCCCCATTATGCAGACTCACTTCACATCAGCTCCTGCATGTTTACCTTCCCTTGTGGGGTGACCAGAAGTGTGTTGCATCAGCAGTGTGGGAGAACCGGGTTCGGATCCCACGTCGAATCCAGGAAGTAATCCGTTTGCATAACTACTGATGGTTAGGTTTATATTTGGGGTTTGTGTTGTAAATATGCATTCCTCATCACTGTATTACAGCCTGTACAGCTAAAAACAACTCGCTTCACAACTTGCTTTTTGCGCCCCTCTGTGGACTTTACACCAGGAAAATGGAGATCACACAAGCCCATATGCCCAGCAACACTTACCGCTTTGGCCACTAGGGACAGTGTTTCTAATTTCGGTAATCGCAGACTGATCTTAGCTAAAGAAAAGTCAACCTACTGTTTCTGATTTCACTGTGAGAACAGTTTTCAAAACTTTGTACTTTTCCAGTAACATCTGTTTGGCATTGGAAAATATATTCTAGTGCATTCCAATTTATTCTATTGAATCATTTAATTTGGACAATTCATGTAAATGGGCTAACTGAAAAAAGATTGAAAGTTTTGACTCCTGACAAGCCATTTTAGGTTTTCTTATTTATAGCAAAATATTTAGTTAAATGTTAATGTTCATAGCAATGTTTTCGACTCGGTTATTAAAATTAGGATCATTTATAAATTATGGTCTGTTCAAGTTTAATGCTGTCATCTTGATTGAGATTGTTCATTCATTGGAAAAATACTCACTGTTATATATTAGTTTTATACAATATTTTAAAAGAAAGTGTCGCTTTTAAGTAGTTTCAATGTAGTTAGCTACTTGGTGATGGTTGTACATGGGTAGACTACCTGTAGTTACTACTTTAAACTATGAGTAGCTTGTAGCTTGGCAGGCTACAGTTCCAAAGTCGCTTCCCCAAGCCTGCAAAATACTATTCTGGTGTAAATTTATATAGGACTCAAGCGTAGAAGTCCAGTATTATAAATTCATAGTGTTATTTTTAATAGAGCCATAATCATCACAAGTACGCAGCAGAAATAGATTTGATTCAATCCACAGAGTGCTTGTATTATTATTTCAGAGTGAAGTACTGGGAAGCCTTACTGTAAACTGCAGCAGTGAGTCATATTTTTGAGTCACAAACGTGACGTAAGGGACAGAAGACTTTGCCATCTGAATCTAAATGCAACATTCGGCCAAACTGGCAGGTGGTAAACACCTCCCACGAAATGGATCTTTTCAAAACACGTCATAACTCACAAATAAGGTGGCTTTGTTGTGTGAAATCACCACCATTGTTGGTTTGCTTAGCAAGCAAAGATCCTGTGCTTGGAGGGGCTTTTTGTCACCTTGTTAATTACCTATTGATAACTGCCTCTGACGAAAGCTCTTTAGCTATCTGCTGAATAATGCAGATCTTTAATGAAATACCTTCTTGTGAAAAGACTCTTAAGTGCATTAAATGTCTTTCCTGAAGCTTGTAAAAGAGTGAATGGTCAATGCTGAAATGATACAGTATCTGTGCTTAAACAGTGGCATTTATGGTCGTTTTGTTTCTGAGTTAGAACCACAAATTGATGACAGCAAAAATCGTTCCAGATGAATGTACTTAATCCCTGTACTTGTTTTTAACCCTGTTTAAAACACCATTATTGCTGGTAACCAGCATACAGAATGTTGTGTTTAGGATGCTGTTCCCCAGTGTGGGGTGCTTGTATGCTGGTGTCCCTAAAAGGATACTTAACCAGCTTAACCAGCAAGCCACACTTGGTGAACCATCTTCATCATAAAGACCATGCATGTTGACCAGGAGTTTGGTAAACAACATAGCATTGCAGTTTAACTAGCTAGAAAAGCACAAAACCAGCACTAACTATACTGGTTTGATTCAAGTCCAAAATATCATTTAACATCACTGAATCAACCTTAATACATTAGGTTACACCAACAAAACTTTTCAAAAGGGAACACACAGACAGTGAACAAAACGTACCGATCAGTTCATCTCCGTTTTCCAGACTCTCGCCCAGCTGTGCAAGGAGGTTAGCTTGGGCCGCATTTTTTTTGTGCTTCTTGCCGTCGTAGTGCTGTTTGGCCATGCCGGGGTTATTGAACCAGGCCTTGCACATCTGGCAGTATCGATGTGAGAGTCTGCCCTGTCTGGAGGGACATCCTGGGGAATCTTCAGTAACCATATGCTCCAAACTGGATGTCACCTCTGTAGGAAGGGATAACAGACTTGAGCCGCAGTCACACTAGGCTTTGAGAATGCTAAATTATTTCAGACAATGTTACAGACAGAATATGATGCCACACTTGAGGGCTTTTAGTTTTAATAAATAATATATCACAAATAACATTAAATTCAACATGTTAAAATATGTCATCAACACACTTTGCAGCAACAAAAAAGCATGCAGTTTTGAAATATATATTATTTGTATTGAGCCAAGAGGTCTTTGTGTGATGATTCAATCTTCTATTGGTCAAGCATCTTCTCGTCTTCTGAATTCACAGGTCAGATTGTGTGAAACTTTGAGCGCAATGGAATACTAATTATTTTTTTTTTTTTTTACAACAGAATAGTAATTTATCCACATGAAATGTAGTGTGACCTTGGCTTTCGGGGCAAATTCACTAAACAGTTGCGTCACTTTTGCGTGCAGTATTTCAGCACAAAACCCTGTATCCTCCACAACCTAGCATTTTGGCATTGCAGCATTTAACTAATTTGCATAATTCCTTTTGCAATTTGGGTGCTAAAACAACACAGAAAGCGTGTGCAAATAAACAATGCTGTCAGCAGGTGCAATACATTCTTCGTAAATTTCCCCCTAAGTACATTGTAATGTACCAAAAAGGCATCAGTATATTAGTGTATTAAAGTGTATTAAAAAGAAATAAATTTGAGCTGTGGACAGGGTTGGGGAGTAGCGAAATACATGTAAGGGGATTACGTATTTAAAATACAAAATATGAGAAACTATATTCCACTACAGTTACAATTTAAATTGTTGGTAATCAAAATAGAGTTACTTTCAAAAAGTATTTTGATTACCGAGGAGATTACTTGCATTTTAGTGTCATGTGTTTCATTTAATATTTAGTCTATTCAGTTGGAAAACATTTTATTTATTTAAATGATGCGATTTGATAAGCATTTGAACAGCTGGGGAACATTATGTAAGGAATAATTGATGACGGACCATTGAATTAATGCACACCCGAGGTGGTAATGTGGTAATATGGAACCCTTATGCGGTAAAAACCTGGAACTACTTCATAGCCGTGTGTTTACGTAAGGAATAATTGACTCTGGCCCATTGAATTATTGAAAAATAATTCACAACCGAGGTGGTAATGTGGTCATGACGCGCAGCGGACCACATTACCACATTGTGTGCATTTATTTTTCAATAACTCAACAGGCCAGAGTCAATTATTCCTTACGTAAACACAGTTACCACACCTTAAGACCTAGTTCAGGGTTTTATCTCAAGATATTTTCTGGTTTCCGTCCCTAAAACGCTCTTGTGAGTGGAACTTCATTCTTCCGCCACGGATTCAGTGTCTTGCTTTGATACAGTCCGAGATCTCATTGCTAGTTTGAAAATGTCACTTTAGAACTAGCAACGGAGGATAGCGAGGCTTGTGATGCTTTACTGGACCACTTACTGGAGTAATAAGGTAGTGCGTTTGTGTGTGTGTGTGTGTGTGTGTGTGTGTGTGTGTGTGTGTGAATTTGTTTTTGAGGGATCGAAAGAGAGAAGCTCAGAAACTGAGAGAGATCACCTGTGGGATTACCTTTATTTGTTGCAGCTTTCATCAGAAGTAACATCGCTTCAGAATCACCAAGATGTTAGTTTAAGCACTTCTCAGCAGCAGCGAGTGGCGCCATATTTCCGTTTTATACCACGGATCTGTTGAAAGCTTGATTCTGATTGGTTGACGGACGTTCTAAGGCGTGCAGTTATTTTTCAAGTAAACACACCACTGAGAAATATTTCCAGGTCTTGACCGCATAATGGTTCCATATCACTTCACCAAATTATTTCAGTTATTTCAAATTTTTATATAAGTGAATTTAGTTTTACTGTACTGACAGATTTTTGGCACGTTATTCTAGGTCTACTAGGATCACACTGACAGCCGCCTCACCGCAGTGATGGACTGCCACCGGTGAGTTAAGCTATAGCTATTTACACTGGCAGCCAAAAGTCTGGAATAATGTATTTTGCTCTTATGGAAAGAAATTGGTACTTTTATTCACCAAAGTGGCATTCAACTGATCACAATGTATAGTCAAGACATTAATAATGTGAAAAATTACTATTACAAATTACGTGCAGCAATGACAGCTTTGCAGATCCTTGGCATTCTAGCTGTCAGTTTTTCCAGATACTCAGGTGACATTTCACCCCACACTTCCTGTAGCACTTGCCATAGATGTGACTGTCTTGTCAGGCGCTTCTCACGCACCTTACAGTCTAGCTGATCCCACAAAAGCTCAATGGGGTTAAGATCCATAACACTCTTTTCCAATTATCTGTTGTCCAATGTCTGTGTTTCTTTGTCCACTCTAACCTTTTCTTTTTTTTTCTGTTTCAAAAGTGGCTTTTTCCTTTGCAATTCTTCCCATAAGGCCTGCACCCCTGAGTCTTCTCTCTACTGTTGTACATGAAACTGGTGATGAGTGGGTAGAATTCAATGAAGCTGTCAGCTGAGGACATGTGAGGCATCTATTTCTCAAACTAGAGACTCTGATGTACTTATCCTCTTGTTTAGTTGTACACCTGGCCTTCCACATCTCTTTCTGTCCTTGTTAGAGCCAGTTGTCCTTTGTCTTTGAATGACTGTAGTGTACACCTTTGTATGAATTCTTCAGTTTTTTGGCAATTTCAAGCATTGTATAGCCTTCATTCCTCAAAACGATGATTGACTGACGAGTTTCTAGAGAAAGCTGTTTCTTTTTTGCCATTTTTGACCTAAAATTGAACCAAATAGCTTTCAGCTGTGTTTGATATAATGGCAAGTGATTTTCTAGTACCAAATTAGCAATTTAGCATGATTACTCAAGGACAAGGTGTTGGAATGATGGCTGCTGGAAATGGGGCCTGTCTAGATTTGATCAAAAACGACTTTTTTCAAATAGTGATGGTGCTGTTTTTTACATCAGTAATGTCCTGAGTATACTTTGTGAACAGTTGAATGCCACTTGAATTAAAATACCAATTTTCTTCCAAAACAGCTAAATCTGATGTATAAGATTTTTTTTGCATGCACCACCTCCCCCGTACAGCACCGTTTACCGATGGTAGTTGGCCCTTAACAACCACAGTGGTAAAAAAAAATAAAAAAATCCCTACATTATAAAATGAAGATTATAAAAATCCTACATTATTCACATCTTTATAGTCAAAAACTAGTGAAAAAATTCTGCCAGTGCTGAAGAAGTAATCCACAGTACTTAGATTATGTTACTGACGATGAGTAATCAAATGTTACAAATTACATTTTACAGCATGTTTTCATTTTACATTCCATGTAGTGGAATACATTTTAAGTAACCCTCCCAACCCTGGCCATGGCCTAGGGGTTAACACAGTGTGCTCACAACAAATTAAGCCTTGGTGCTCATGTGGGAAATGCTGGTTCACATCCAGCCCACATCATGTCCCAATCTCCATCCCCCTTCTGGCCCCATCATTTCCTGACATCTCTTTATTTCCGCTCTCAGTTGAATGCTTAAAGGAATATTCTGGGTTTAATACTAGATAAGATCAAGTCTCAATCGACAGCATTTGTGGCATAATATTGATTACTACAAAAATATATTTAGACTTGTCCCTCCTTTTCTTTATAAAAAGCAAAAATCTGGGTTCCATTATAAGTGCCTCACTGTTTTTTTAAAGGGATGAGTGGAGGGAGGGAAGAGTCAAAATAATTTATTGTGGTAATAAACATTACATCATACATGTTGTGGATTGAGCTAAACTTGTATTGAACCCTGAATATTCCTTTAAAGAAATACAAATTTAAATAAAAACATTCACAATATTAAAAGAGCATCCAATTATTTTTTGGAGGAGAAAACGTATAGACTGGAAAAAAATGAAAGAAATAAAATGGAAACAGAAAGAAAGTAAACAAGACCTATTCAGTTTGACATACCAACTCAGCTTAACAGCCGGCAATGGCACGGCCATTTTTCATATTATTTACGTAATATCCAGGCCACAACAGCAGGTGTGTTATAGCATTAATAACACCTTTTAGAATTTTGGAAACATGCGGACGTGACTAAATTGACATATTTTGCTAGCGGTCTGTCTCTCCTGTCATAGTATAGGGCACAGTCTCTTGTCAGTTTGAAATATTTCACAGGTAAAGGGTGCAAATTAGGAACACAGAATGTCCCCAGCGGCTGCAACTTAATAAGAGGCATTCTGAATCTCATGACACTAATATGATGAATAAGTTTCATAAACAGACGTGAGGTAATTTGTCTCACACTAGCAGGTATATGTTCATGTTTTTCCTGTCTGTTTTAATGATAAGTGAATTTTTATTACAAAGCCGAGGTGTGTTTTTCCCTTTTCCTAATCTAATTATATTCATTCCAAAATGGCTAACAAAAGAGACTACAATGACAGCTATCCCAATTTATAATGAATATGAAAAAGAAACAACGGAGAGCACAAATGGGGCTGCTCTTGGCTCAGCTAAGGTTTCTGAAATGGAAGATATCTGGGTAGATGACACTGGCAGCTTATCATGAGTATTTATAGAAGGTATCAAAATAACCAGATAATATGAGGCATTCTTTCCTTTTTTTTTTTTTTTCTGTTTCCTTCTGTCTCACTTTTCATCCAATTCCCTGAGGTTTTTGAATGAAAGGGTTGTTTTGATTATGACACATAATCAGAGTGTGATAAGAAATAATACAAGCGTGACAAATATATTCAACAAACAGGGCTGTTTTTAGTTGTGCTGCCCTCCTTACAGGTATCAAAAAAGTCTTTCAGTTTAGAATCATGCAGGTGGAAACAGATGTCTGCAACAGATGTCTGGTGAAAAGGGATGTCGCTGACTTAGGCTATATTCGGAATGGGAAACTGGAGTACAACTTACTGCATACTGCACAGTATACACTGAATACTGCTAACAGTTTTTTTTCTAATTGTGTGTGAGGCAGTGCACATTAGTTCAGTAGTATGCTATATCTTGGTCATGTGAGCTCATTATGTGTATGTTTAATTGCATGACTGTTTTTCAGTTATCATCTTGTAAATAAAAATGTCACAATTTTACTTTAATATCATTAGTGTTTCATTAGTCTGTACACTGTAAATGCAAGGTCAAGTCGAGGACAGTGCTTTTGGGATATAGTATTCTGCACAGTGTGCTCTTCTTGTTTACCCATTGTTTGACCATGGTGGCAAATCTGTATATAAATCATCCAGGTATTATGCATACAGAAAATGTGCATTTAACAGTATATATACCATTAACTATTAAAATAATAAGAGTAGTATATAGAGTTGGGATACTCGAGTTTGGACTCGGACTCGAGTCCGAGTCACAAGTCCAATTTTAATGGACTTGGACTTGTCACGGACTCGGATGCATTTTTACTCTGACTTGACTCGGACTCGAGCCTTTGGGACTAGGGATTTTTTTACGAGTCCAGCCGAGTCCATGACATTTGTGATGCAATGAAAAAAAAAACACACAAAAAAGACAGAAATTAATGAACACATCTCTGTCTGCATGCAGCTGTATTAGCCCTGAAGTTGTAGATGTAGCCAGAGTTGTTTCACTGTGTTTAAGCAAACACACGCACACACACATACGCACGTGCACAGGCACACTCATCAGTCAACCAATACGCTTGAATGTTACTACAGAGACTACCGAGGTGGCTGGCATGACGAAAACATAAAGACGGGTATGTATCCAATGTAATAGAAGCTAAACAAGGCAGTTTCACATGACACGGGACCTGACAACTGGGAAAATTGCGTGTGGTGTTTGTGCAGCCAAGATGGTGCTCGCATTGCGGTTTCAACATGGTTAAAAACTTAAAATCAAGAACTTCATTGAGTCAAGTCACCCACATCATGTCTCTCACAGTTTACTAAAAATAGCATATCAAAATAAAAATACATAAAAATAGTATTAGTATTGGGCTAAGTCTTTTTAGGCGTAATTTATCAACATATGTAGGCTTCTGTATTCTCTTGTGGTCCACGCAGTGTTGTCAGCTTGAACTGGTCCATAATATCTTGATGAATTAACTGTGTAACTTTTTAAATAGTCGGGGGAAAAAAAGTGTTATTGCTAAAGCAGACAGCAACTCTAAACAGATAAACAGCACCTATTTATCATTGATTGACTGTTTTCAAAGTATTGACGAGCTGCTTAAAATATATTATTTTACAGCATTTGTCCACCATTCACAACATTCAACCATGCACAATAAAATATCAGGATATTTTGGGCAGTGAAATGTTTTGTTTATAATTTAATTATAGACTATAAAATAAATGTATTATTTGATGACAGAGTTTGTGTATGAAGCTACACTTCATGTTACGAGATGAATTTAGTTGGTTATGACTTTTTATGTTATTTTTATTGTAAACCACTGGGTAACATATGCATGTCTTTTTTTTTTTTTGAAGGACAATTATGTTAAATTTATGACTCAAAATTATTATTCTCCATGTTTTTGCGGTTAAAGAAGAGCTCAATTAAATTTTCTTTGGATGGTATTTAAAGATTTCAGACTGATTGCAGACCAACGCGGCTGCCGCTCAAGCATTTGCAGTCAAATCGTGAGACGTAACTTCTCAGCGAGTGCTAATTACTACTGTGTTGACTCATTTGTACAGTATGTATTTTCCCAAATCAGTCAGCAGAAAAAAAAATTCAGAAAGAAATCTCAGTTTAGACTATTATTTCTTTAGATAGGGATCATTTTAAATAAAACTAAATTAAATTGAATTGACAAATTGAAAATGAAGTAGATATAAAAACTAAATTAAAATTCGAAACATAATAACCTTGGTTGTAAAAACTAAAGCAGCTTTCTCTTTCTTTGGTGTATGTTTGAGTGGAGGGGAAAAAGCAACAAATAATTGAAATGTCAACTGAACACAATAAGAAATGTGTTGAAGGACAGTTTTGTCTTCATACACCTAAAACATATACTTTCATTCTGAAACCACTCTGAAGTCTGTTCAGCAGGATACTAATCATAACATATATATATGAAAGGCAACCGAGGTGTTTTTGTTACATTTATATTGACAAACTTTTTTCTTAGTTGTGAAGTTTAAAATAAGCTTAAAATATTGATGTTGAGTTTACGGTTACAATTTTAATTCAGATTCATGAACAGATTAATTTGGACTCAAGTCGGACTTGGCCTGTTATGGACTTGGTTTTGAGTCCGACTCGGCCCCTTTTGGACTCTGACTTGACTCGGACTCGACTAAGGTTGACTCGAACCCAACACTAGTAGTATGGTAACATGAGCTGTCTACTAGGGATGGGCATTTCGACTAATTTTATAGTCAAGTACACTAACACATAAAAAACGAGTAATTGATTACTTGAAATTTAGAATTTAAGTTCATCCTTTAAGCTTTGAATCAGTTTTTCTCATTAAAAAATTAGTACAATGTGTAAACAACAACATCTAGGTTTAAAAATGACAACAACAAAAAAACATTTGCACTCGTACATACAAACATACATTCAAAGTCTTCGGAAGCGATATACTTTATATATCACTATAAATAATGATAGAATTTTGTTTTTATATTCCTTATTATTATAGAATATATTATATTCTATTCCTTTAACATCATCATGTATTCTCAGCGCCAATCAATGCATTCAATTGTAATGGAAAGATTTAGGTGAAAGAAGCAGTTTCATTGTTGCCCACAGCAGGCAATATTCAAGTAATGTTTCAACTAGTTGAATATTCAAAACTGAACGAGTACTCGATTAATCAATTACTTGTGCACATACCTATTGTCTACCAGTTAAAAAAAAGGTTTTCCAGAATCGATTACATTTTTAATTGAATTAATAACATGATATTACGATTAATTAATTACAAGTAATCGCATATATTAATATTTGGCCTCCAAATAAAGGTTTTTAATATTATTACTGTTATATTTATTATATACTGTATATTTACAGTATATAATCTAGAAATTAGTTGGGTCTTGGGTTCAGAAAGTCTCCAAAACTACAATCAGACGTCCAAGGGTGTCGGACCATGGGTAATGATTAGTGGTCAACCGACATGGGGTTTTTAATGGCCGATGCCGATATCCAGAGAGCATGGTGGCCGATAGGCCGATACAATGCCGATATATCACACAATTTAATATAGTAAATAACAAAAATAAAATTGCAAAATAATAATAATAATAATAATAAACTCTTATTTAGCACTTTATTTACTCAATTTCACACAAAACTAGAGCATCCAAAAACGTAGGCAACTGACTTGCTACCTTGCTGCCTAATCAGTTAATGGCTTAACTGACAGCTGTTTTGAATGAATGGAACTCTTTAGGAAACTGGTCTCTGAACAGTTTGAAAAGCACCTTATTTTCATCGTACCTCCGTATATAACCTCCGGAGGCAGCATTTTCCTGGTTTCGGACAAAGCCTTGAAGTTGCACTCACGCGCTCGTGCGGATCCAGCGCGAGCTTCAATCTTCTGACAGTTTAAACGGCCCAGATGGCCTGCTTGGATTGTCACAGACGGACCGTCATTATTTGTGAATCAGAGAATCTTTTGATCCTGATCCTGAAGTTTTGATTCTGGCTGATGGAATACACGCTTCAGAGGAAGATTTTAGATGAGCGTTCGATGGGAAGAAAACGCTGAATTTTCGCAAAGTTCGTGAATGACATCTGTTTAAATTAGATATCTGCATATTTGCAAATGGTAAATAATAGAAGTTTTATTGATATTTGCCTTTTATCATTATAAAAGTTACAGGGAACTGTTGAGGAGAGACTGTTAAAATACATACTTCAGAGGAAGATTTATGAGCATTCCACAGGATGCTGGATCTGCTGAAGTTGTGTAAGCAGGGGCGCATTAACGCACGGACTTATACGGGCTGAAGCCCAGGGGCCTACATCTCCCATGGGGCCCAGCAGTAAGAGTGCGTTAAAACGCTTTCATCGGGAGACGCGGTTGTTGGCATGGTGACAGTGCGCAACCGTTAAAGGCGTCTGTGTAGTGCTCGTTCAATGCATAGTAGTTTCCCCCCTCCTGCTCAACAACTTGAAGGAGGGCTCAGTGGACCAATGTGCCAGTGGGCCCAGAGGTACCATAAAGCGCCTCTGTGTGTGAGGTTTGTGTATTACATCTGTTTAAACAAGATCTGTGCATATTTGCAGACAGTACATGATATAATGTTTTGTTTTGTTTTTCCCAATTTTGAATGCCCAATTCCCAATGTGCTTTTAAGTCCTCGTGGTTGCGTAGTGATTCGCCTCAGTCCCGGTGGCGGAGGATGAATCCCAGTTGCCTCCGCGTCTGAGATCGTCAACCCACGCATCTTATCACGTGGCTTGGTGAGCGCGTTGCCATGGAGACATAGCGATTTTCGGCACCCTCAAGACAAACTTTGGTCATACGGGAAAATGTATCGTCTGTTGCTGATAATTAAAAAAAGTCTGAATATCGGCCTCACTGGAGGGGGGCCCACAGAAAGGCTTCATTGATATTCCATCATATTATCATTTGATATATATATATATAGTAATAACATGCAAGGCTCTATTTTCCACCTGTAAAAATGGGAAGTTCCCCTATATTCTGCCATGTCCCCTCCCATGTTAGCGACGACCCCCCCCCCCCCAACAAAAGCAAAAGTGGTCCGATCCATCAGCTGCGCAGTCCAAACTCACTACACGCTTACTTATCTACAGAAATTAATCCAAAATCGAACATTCAAAAGAAAAAGGAGCAGAGAAAGAGCGGGAGGTAGCAGAGTTTTTTACAGAAGGAATGTGAGCCATACCTGTCAGCATAGCTATAGGTGAATATTTGTTTGATATTCACGTAAACATGGTCTAAAATTAACACTTGGCACGTGCCAAATGTGAGAGAAAAAAATTGCTTTTGGTGAGAAAATAAAACGGAAATATTCACCAGGTGGTTGGTAACATTATTACTGCATCATTACATGATTTTCATTAAACAGTGAATGACAATGAGATGCTTGCTTAATAAAGTGACGTGTACAATCAAACTGTTAACATCAGCCTCATTCATCTACTGTATAAACATATTTTACTTCAGTGCAACATTTCCATCAGATGTTTATCTATAATGCCTAAATGTTATTTTTTTCCAGAACTCCATGAGAAACATGTGAAATTTTCCTCACATTAAGCCACCAAAAGAATATGTGAGGAACAATATCACATGTTGTTGCGCTCAGATGCCGTTATCTATTTAAAGAGTTCTGAGTATCAATGTAAATCATTGTAAATAGAACAATTTATGCATGTAAACTATAAACATGTGACAAATATATATGCAAAATAATAAATTAAGTTTTAAAGACATTTATTGATGGAATATAAATGAATTTTACCATTTTTCAAAAGCTAAAATGCAACCAATATGATGAAAAATTGACAAAGTATAATTTGTAAAATGTATATATTCAAATTGTATCTTGAAGGGTTACCTAGAAGGTTAGAAGGTCCCTTCATAATTATCAGCATGAGCTATGAAATAATTTATTTTATATTTAAGTTAAATGGACATTGTAACAAAATATCAGTTAGCAAGTTAAGACTTTCTAAAAGCAGAAATGTCTAAAGATAGACTGAACAAACTGGCACTCTTCTAATTTCAGAAATGTTATGGTGACTTTGCCTACAAGAAAACTCATACATTTATACATAATTTATTTTGTTAAGAGGTTTTGTATATATATATATATATATATATATATATATATATATATATATATGTATATATATATATATATATATATATATATATATATATATATATATATATATATATTAGGGATGAAACGATTAGTCGACGTTATCGACAACGTCGACAATAAAACAAATTCGTTGTCAAATAGTCATTTGATCTTAACATAACATAAGATCATATGAAACTCTAATGATTGCACACAAGAGCAGCATTGCAGCTCGCGCCTGACTGAGGAGAGGAAGAAAACACATCTCACAGTCCAGACACACTCTAACTTTCCCAACAGCTTCAGGTGATATAGATCACAAAGTATGAGGGAATTATAATGCAAAAATACAAAATAAGTCCTCTTTAATGTTAGCAAGCACATTTAATACAACCTTTTAAGTCGGGGCACAAGCTGAATAGTCGGTTTAGAGCTAATGATTAATCATTGCAATAATCGCCTGAATAGTCGAATAATAGTTCTAATAATCGTCAGATTAGTTGATTATCAAAATATCATTAGTTGCAGCCCTATATATATATATATATATATATATATTCAGTTGTATAGCTCAGGTGCATCCTATTTCTCTGGATCATCTTTGAAATGTTTCTACACTTTGATTGGAGTCCACCTGTGGAAAATTAAATTGATTGGACATGATTTGGAAAGGCACACACCTGTCTATATAAGGTCTCACAGCTGAAAATGCATATCAGAGCAAAAACCAAGCCATGAGGTCAAAGAAACTGCCTGAAGATCTCAGAGACAGGATTGTGTCGAGGCACAGATCTGGGGAAGGCTACAAAAAGTAGATAAGAGCATAGTGGCCTCCATAATGGTCAATCTGGTTGAGCTCCAGAGATCATATGTGGAGATAGGAGAAACTTGCAGAAGGACAACCATCACTGCAACACTCCACCAATCTGGGCTTTATGGCAGATTGGCCAGACGGAAGCCTCTCCTCAGTACCAAACACATAAAAAAGCACCTAAAGGACTCTCAGACTGTGAGAAACAAGATTCTCTGGTCTGATGAAATGAAGATTGAACTGTTTGGCCTCAATTCCAAGCGTCATGTCTGGAGGAAACCAGGCACCGCTCATCATCTGTGCAATACCATCCCAACGGTGAAGCATGGTGGTGGTAGCATCATGCTGTGGGAGTGTTTTTCAGCGGCAGGGACTGGGGTACTGGTCAGGGTTGAAGGAAAGCTGAACGCAGCAAAATACAAATACATCCTTAATGAAAACCTGGTCCAGAGTGCTCAGGACCTCAGACTTAGCCGAAGGTTGACCTCCCAACAGGACATTGACCCTAAGCACACAGCCAAGTCAAAGCAAGAGTGGCTTAATGACAACTCTGTGAATGTCCTTGAGTGGCCCAGCCAGAGCCAGGACTTGAAACCAATCAAACATCTCTGGAGAGACCTGAAAATGGCTGTCCACCAACAGTCCCCATCTAATCTGACAGAGCTTGAGAGGATCTGCAGAGAAGAATGGCAGAAAATCCTCAAATCCAGGTGTGCAAAGCATGTTGCATCATTCCCAAAAAGACTTGAGGCTGTAATTGCTGCCAAAGGTGCTTCAACTAAGTACTGAGTTAAGGGACTGAATACTTATGTCAATGTGATATTTCAGTTTTTTCCTTTTTAATAAATTTGCAAAGTTATCAAAAATCTGGTTTTTGCTGTCATTATGGGGTATGGAGTGTAGATTGATATAAATAAAAATATATATATAAATATAAATATATTGGTTCATTAAATGAAGCTTAAAATTGTCTTTGTTTTTGTGTTGCCACAGTATGAAATAGACTGGCATGTCTTAAGGTCAATATTAGGTCAAAATGGCAAAAAAATAAACAGCTTTCTCTAGAAATTCGTCAGTCAATCATTGTTTGAAGGCTATACAATGCTTAAAATTGTCAAAAAACTGAAGATTTCATACAAAGGTGTAGACTACAGTCTTCAAAGATAAAGGACAACTGGCTCTAACAAGGACAGAAAGAGATGTGGAAGGCCAGATGTACAACTAAACAAGAGGATAAGTACATCAGAGTCTCTAGTTTGAGAAATAGACGCCTCACATGTCCTCAGCTGACAGCTTCATTGAATTCTACCCGCTCAACACCAGTTTCATGTACAACAGTAAAGAGAAGACTCAGGGGTGCAGGCCTTATGGAAAGAATTGCAAAGAAAAAGCCACTTTTGAAACAGAAAATCAAAAAGAAAAGGTTAGAGTGGGCAAAGAAACACAGACATTGGACAACAGATAATTGGAAAAGAGTGTTATGGATCTTAACCCAACTGAGCTTTTGTGGGATCAGCTAGACTGTAAGGAGCGTGAGAAGTGCCCGACAAGACTACAGGAAGTGTGGGGTTAAATGTCACCTGAGTATCTGGACAAACTGACAGCTGGAATGCCAAGGATCTGCAAAGCTGTCATTGCTGCATGTGGAGGATTTTTTGATGAGAACTCTTTGAAGTAGTTTACGTTTTTCACATTATTAATGTCCTGACTATACATTGTGATCAGCTGAATGCCACTTTGGTGAATAAAAGTACCAATATCTTTCCATAAGAACAAAATCTGTACATTATTCCAAACCTTTGGCCACCAGTTTGTGTGTGTGTGTGTGTGTATATATATATATATATATATATATATATATATACCAATCAGCCACAACATTAAAATCACCTGCCTAATATTGTGTAGGTCCCCCTCGTGCTGCCAAAACAACACCAACCTGCATCTCGGAAAAGTATTCTATAATAGATGTAATATAATAGATGCTATTCTTCTCACCACAATTTTACAGAGTGGTTATCTGAGTTACCATAGACTTTGTCAATTCTAACCAGTCTGGCCATTCTCTGTTGACTTCTATCATCAACAAGGGATTTCCGTCTGCAGAACTGGATGTTTTTTGTTTTTGGCACCATTCGGTGTAAGTTCTAGAGACTGTTGTGTGTGAAAATCCTAGGAGATCAGCAGTTACAAAAATACTTAAACCAGCCCGTCTGGCACCAACAATCATCCATGCGTTTATCTAATCAGCCAATCATGTGGCAGCAGTGCAGTGCATAAAATCATGCAGATACATGTCAGGAGCTTCAGTTAATGTTCACATCAACCATCAGAATGGGGAAAAAATGTGATCTCAGTGATTTGGACCGTGGCATGATTGTTGGTGACAGATGGGCTGGTTTGAGTATTTCTGTAACTGCTGATCTCCTGGGATTTTCACACACAACAGTCTCTAGAGTTTACTCCGAATACCATGGGTCTGTTGAATGCTTGATTCTGATTGGTTCACGGACATTCTAAGGTGTGCAATTATTTTTCAAGTAAATGCACGGCTATGAAGTAGTTCCCGGTCTTGACCGCATAACGGTTCCATATCACTTTGCCAAATTATTTCAGTTATTTCAAAGAACCCTATAGGCTACCACAACAAAATAACCAATTAAAACAAAGACACTGGTTAAGCAAATCAGATAAGAATGACAAACAGTGTCTATAATATCCTAAATTTATTTCAATTTCGATTGAAAAGTGTCCTTGGGATCCTTCTCTTTCGCTCCAAAAATTGTTTAAAGTAAATTGGTTAGGAACGTCAAAGACACTGGTTAAGCAAATCAAATAAGAATGACAAACAATGCCTATTATATCCTACATTTATTTAAATTTCAGTTGAAAAGCGCCCTCGTCTCTCCCACACTTACACACACTCACACACATACACAGGCACACATACGCACACACACACATTGAGGCATGTGTCGTGACCAACAAATAGAGCCGCACCCCCGCGACTTGATCAATACAACAGTTTCAATTATCTGAAATAACTTTTAATATGTGAAACTTTTTATGTTTCAATGTATTTTGCCCTTATCAGCCTCACATAGAGTAGATATAGTGAAAAGCACCATCGCTCTCACACAAACTTTCTCGGGAGCAACCCCGCATCTCACTGTAAACAGTTGTTTAGCAATGGAAAAGACATTCTGTACAAGAATGGCGACACTCGCTGCTTCTGATAAGTAAACTTAAACTTAAATCTTGGCAATTTGAAACTACGTTACTTCTGATGAGAGCTGCAACAAAAAAGGTAATCCCAGAAGCAATCTCTGGACTCTGGACAAACGCATTACGCACAAACTTACTAGCGAGCGAAAAACAGAGCCGTCACGTCAGCACACTGTATCTCAGTGGTGTTGAAAACAGTTGTTAAGCTTTACGTCGGAGAAGCTATATACAATAATGGTGACACTTGCTGCTGCTGAGAAGTGCATTAACTTACATCTTGGCGATTTTGAAGCGATGTTACTTCTGATGAGAGCTGCAACAAAAAAGGTAATCCCAGAAGCAATCTCTCTCAGTTTCTGAGTTTCTATCTTTCGATCACTCAAAAACAAGCTCACACACACATGCATAAACGCACTACCTTATTACTCCAGTAAGTGGTCCAATAAAGCAGCACAAGCCTCGCTGTCCTCCGTTGCTAGTTCTAAAGTGACATTTTCGAACTAGCAATGAAGGCTTGGACTGTATCAAAACAAGATGCTGAATCCGAGGCAGAAGGAAGTAGTTCCACTTACAAGAATGTTTTATGGACGTAAGCCAGAAAACGTCTTGAGATAAAACCCTGAACAATGTCTTAATTTGTGGTAATCATGGTATAAGCGGAATAATTGGCTCCGGCCCGTTGAATTATTGAAAAATAAATGCACACCCGAGGTGGTAATGCAGTCATGACACGCAGCGGAGCATCCGTCATCAATTATTCCTTAAATATATACAGTATACACACACACACACACACACACACACACACACACACACACACAGGCGTCCAAAGTTTGGAATAATGTACAGATTTTGCTCTTATGGAAAGAAATTGGTACTTTTATGCACCAAAGTGGCATTCAACTGATCACAATGTATAGTCAGGACATTAATAACGTGAAAAATACTTTTACAATTTGAAAAAAAACAAAATTCAGAACTTCTTAAACTACTGCAAAGAGTTCTCGTCAAAATAATCCTCCACATGCAGCAATGACAGCTTTGCAGATCCTTGGCATTCTAGCTGTCAGTTTGTCCAGATACTCAGGTGACATTTCACCCCACACTTCCTGTAGCACTTGCCATAGATGTGGCTGTCTTGTCGGGCACTTCTCACGCACCTTACAGTCTAGCTGATCCCACAAAAGCTCAATGGGGTTAAGATCCATAACACTCTTTTCTAATTATCTGTTGTCCAATGTCTGTGTTTCTTTGCCCACTCTAACCTTTTCCTTTTGTTTTTCAACAAGCCACCAGTTTATATATAATTTTTATTTAATTTAATTTAAATATATTTATATAAATATCATAATTACACATGCATCAGACAGACACATTTGGAGCATCTTACTGGTTGTCACGTTTTACTGGTTTTCAGCATCTCATGCCATAAACTCGTTAAAATGCCGTAAAATCGTTGTAGGATGATGAGTAAAGTTAAATCTGCATTCAGAGTTGTGCTCTGAACAGCTCTCGGCTTGTTGCCTGTACAACTGTTGCCCCCTGCTAACTACGAGTCGCAAAAACATGAAGGTGGTAGTTCAAGCTTGGATTGCTCCATTGGTAGAGACATGCATCATTATGAAATTTACGTAAAGTCAGGGGGAATAACGTTAATTTTCTTTAAAACATGTTCTTTTTTAAATAATTAATTGCACTTAATTAACACGTTAAATTGATAGCCGTGTTATGTGACATGACCTTCTCTTGGTAATCCTACCCAATTTGCTGAAAGGCAGGCAATTGTTTTCTTTGCAATTTGGCCAAGCAAGATGCAACTTATACTATAATTATTATTTCACAAAAAATGCAGGGGATAAGCTAAAAAATTTACAACACAATATGTCATTAAAGAGGTACCTGTGTTTTGTCTGTCTGCTTAAGACACTGAAAAATAATGGTAGAAATTCTGCTTCAGTATGTTTCCCCCATGCAGTTGTTCTGAATTGTGTTCCTATAGTACTCTTTCCATGTTTTCTTTTTGGATCATTTCACCCCCTGATGTGTTGTGGCCACACAATTATGCACGCTAAGTGAGTCGAATGATGTTTTGTTTCTGCTAAAAGCCGTACTCTTATCTCAAACATGCTACAAGTGACATGCTTGAGAGCTCAAAATTATCTTGAGTGTTATACACTCACATTTGAAGGAATGAATGACTAAATAAAGGACTTCCTGCATTTTTTTAAATCCCTAAATGTGAGTAATAGTCGTGTCATAACATATTTTCTCATATTTAAAGTCCCTCCTTTGCTAAGCAAGTAATTTCCTTCATAACCGACTGCTTTAGACGTCATATGCATACAATTTATTTGAGTATGGATACTGATCTATTAACATGTTTTGGCCTTCCAATATGGTGTATAGACAGCACAGAACTGATCCTAGATCACCACCTCCTACCTTTGGATGTGATGGCAGGTGGCTCCCCCAGCAGTAGTCTCAATTTCTTGGCATGGATCTTGCCCTGGTAGTGTGACTGGGCCACCACCGCTGACGTGAACGACATATTGCACAGCGTGCAGCACTTGTTTTTGTCCACATCGCCCTCCGCACTGCCCTGGGATGACAAAGAGGAAGACTCATAAGGCTGATATCCCATAACAAGCACCATTTATCATGTTCAACTCATAATATGGGAAGAACAGAATGATTCAAGAACCAAATGTGTTATCAAATCTTTTAGAGAAAGATATGAAATTTGGTTGTCACGTTGGCATATATAGGTCATGCTGTTTGAGAACTAATTTGAAAACTTCTAAAGCAATGGCATAGCATCTCTTCTACAGTATTTCATCCACTGATGCAACAGCTCTGACATGCTCTGAGTTTCTCATATTGACTCCTATTGCTGCTTTGGAGTTATTACTGGAAAAATGCTTTATTCTTTATTTCAGCTTTTCAGGTTCCCACACATTTTGACTAATGAAATTCCATGATTTTTCCGTGACTTGCATGACTCATTCTAATTTTACTATTGTGATTAAAAAACATTTTTTTTAGATTTCTAATGTGGTTTTCTATTTATATGACAGGTACCAATACCTTGAAATAAATGGATTAAAATAACTATATTTATTAGTGTACAAATATCTGAAAAATATGCATTGCAATATCAACATGATAATACAGTTAATTTGTAATGATATCAAATCATATCTAGTACAATTATTTAAAGCAGAAGAACAACTTTTGCATGATTTGTATTGATGGTAGTAATTGTCATGACTTTTCCAGGCCTGGAAATTATAATTAAAAAATTGAGAGTTTTCCATGATTTGTAATTTTTCCCAAAGATTTTATTAATTGCCATGAATTTTCCCTGATATTTCCAGGTTTTTCATAACCTTAATTGGGAACTCCAGGGCTCCGGACTGCAATTACATTGTCGCGAATGCGACCAAAAATAATTGATTTTGACAATAATATAAAATCTAGTCACCACTGGCGACAGTCTGGTTGTGTGCGTTCATATGCGGTTTCGTCAGATATCATCTTGTGAGTAACTGAATACATCTTTAGAGCGCGCACTAATATGTCTCGCGCCGCTTTTAACCCGTTCTGTTTCTGATGAGCTCACTGCACCACATGCAACATCAAACCAAGCGTAAGAGAGTCATGAACAAATGACTCTTTTGAACCGGATCTTTTTCATGAATCACCCGAACTTAGGAGATCAGGTTAGCAGTTTGAATCAGAGTCACTTTCTCAGCAAATCATCCGCCAGGTTGTTCACAACTGGGAGCACAGACATTTCAAAATAGAGGTCCCATTTGTATTTTGGGCTTCTTTATAAATAAAAGTCCCACACCACATATCTGCTTATGTAGATTATTAAGGGCAGTACTAAATAAAATAAATGTTTTATCTCTTATATTTGTATAAATTATGAAAGGGGTGTGAACATTGATGAGACAAAAGGGAATGCAAACTTACGTATCTTCTCAACTATATATACTGTTTATTAAATCTCTGATTAATGGGTTATCAGCTGTCTTCCTTTTCTTCGGCTTTATATATTGTTTCTGAACAGCAGTATAAATTGAGCAATTATATGTCTTGGCGACTAAAAACAGCCATTTGGCTCCTTAATGTTTCAATTAAGGAGCCAATGGCTCCTAAGTAATTTTTTTTTTTAGTCTGGAGCTCTGAACTCTGTTTATAATGATTTGCCATAATCTGCCAAATCTATTTAGGTCAATTTGAGTAAATAATCTGAAATTCAAAGCATTTTACAGCAAATCAATAATCAATATCCTGAGTACTAAGGAAGTGGCATTGCAAGGTCAAAGTCATCCAATAAGCATGCAAGACTCAGAGCAGCTTAGCTTAGTTGTGTTGCTGAGTCTAAACATCTGAAAATGAGACCCTGGTATGCCCTGATTACATTTCTAAACTTTAATTGTTCTGTAACAGCAATAGCACCAATGCAGCCAATGCAGTGGGCATTGAGATTGAGGGAGAGACGCAAAGCAAAGTTGGTTAAAATTAAACTGATATGCTAGATTAAATGGCAAATAAACATGTATTTATGACATGTATCCATCTATGACTACAGAGAGCACTTCAATATGAAAACAAGAAAATCCTGGGCATTTAAGGTGATTTAGAAATCTTGGTCTGATTTTTTTAAAGTCCCTTTCGGGGGTAAGGACATGATGTCACTCTAAACAAGCAGATATTACAGCTTTTCCTACTTACATTATAACTTGAGGACAGTTTTCCCGCTTCCTTTGGTGATCGTTGTGCTGCACTGATAGACTGAACACTGGGGTAGGTGCTCTAACATCATGATTCGCATATATTTTCTCCCTCATAACAAATATTATCCATAACAAGCTAATTAAACATTAAAAATGATTGTTACTAGAGGGCGAAATGCAACTGTCGTATCCGCATTTCAGACACGGTGAAACGGGGGTGTTTTCTCCTGTCAGTCATCGACACTCTATGAGAGGTTGGACATACCAAGATGGCCGCTTGAACACTTCTGGTGGCTTCACCTCCTGCTGGCAGTTTACCATTGCATCAGCAATCCACCAGTGGTGGTTCCTCTGACCAAATGAACCCATTGCATGATTCACCATGAATCACTGTCAGCCAAAAAATTCCCAAATCACTGGAGTCTGTTCTGCAGCAAGCTGTACATATAATACATTTTATCAAAGCATGGCCACTGAACTCACACTTATTTTCTTTAATGTTCTAGGAAATGTGGTCTGAACATGAGCAGATTCTCCTGCATTCAAAAATTTGACCCTGATTTAGACAATAAAAAAGTGTCTTTAAACGTCAAAATATTAATAGATTTTTCTATCACTGAACATAACCCTATTAATGGCCTAATTCCATCTGCACTATTCTTAATTGTTGGTCTATGTACCCATGTGATAAATGGACGTTTTTGGAGCGTCTAATTTTGGTTACGTCGCATCTCACTGGGTCTCAGGGCCTCTAGTCATAAACACTGTGTTTTTCGGACGCTGTGTTTGGACGCAAGTTAAACATAGTTTGAAACTTTGAAAATAGAGTCTCGAGATCTCAGATCGGTCCAGCTTAGAGGTCTGCAACCCGACATGGCCTGACGGGTTTCAGGCCAGTTTCGGGTCAGTTTTTTAAGTAGGACTTCGGGTTTGGCTCGGTTTTGGGTTTGTAAATAATGAAAAAATAAACAGGCTGTGACGAGGAGGAGGGCGTGGCCGGGCTGTGGCCGGCGCTGAGTCACTAATCAGCGGGAGAGAGAGACATAAAGGGGAGCCAGAGACGCCAATTCGGGAGAGAAAGTGCCACATGCTGCCGCTGTGTGTGTGTCTATGTGTTTGTGTTAAAGTTGATTTGAGTTCATTTCTGTTATTAAAACTTACGTTGACTGTTCAGCCGGTTCCCGCTTCCTCCTCGCCCACCTTACCCCGTTACACAGGGGAACTTGTTTCGTGCACGCGCTCTCACTCACGTGCGAACGTACGAGTTAGGGGCTGTTTAAACACTGTCAAGTTAAAAAAAAACTTCACATTTTCAAAAACGCATGTTGAGATACCTGCGCTCTGGTTCATTCTTTGCGCTGCATCTAGATTGTTTTTAACGCAGGTGTCATAAAGATCCAACGTTCTGAACAAGTTGAGGCTGTAAAAAGGGGAATGTTGCATTGTTTCATATTATTCCAGATTGTTCTGCACCAAGTGAAGTTTCAGCACACAAACGGTAATTCAATTATCTTTTTTCCATTCTACTCTAGTGTACTAAGGGGCTGCTGTGTCTTGTTAAAACTGTATGTTTCCTGTTTCAATACTGTTACGAATGTTGCCTATATGCTTACATAAAATATAGCCTATTGAAACAGTACTTGCTAGGACAGGAAATGATAAAGATAGTGAGTGATTTTGGGTTGGGGTTTGGGCTTATAATCTGACAGTATCTTTTGGGCCAGGTAGGGTTGGGCCACACGGTCTCGGGTCTGAGTTGGTTTCATTTTAAGGCCCGTGTAGACCTCTAGTCAAGCTGTCTTTGAGCGCAACAGCACATCTGTGGAAGGCTGAGCTGCCTGCTGCTTGTTGGTTTGATGAGGTGTGTTGCCTGTGCAGCTGGAGTGCTGACTGCCCCCTAATGCATCAAGTTGGTACATCAAATTGAATTGCTCCAACAGCAGGAACATTCCTTATTAAGGAGTTTACATTCAGGTCAGGGCCATGATTAACTTTGCGTTATTTTCCATATAATTACATTAATTACACTTAATAAACAATCTAAATCGGCAGCCTTAGTACATATTGATCACCATGATTTGGGGAAAATATATGACATGAAAAACTGCCATTTTGTAGTATTTTTAAATATGTAAATGAACATACACATTATAAATGTGTTTTAAATATATAGCATGTATCAGATTTCTGTATGGGGATAAATCATTTTGGATTGTAATATTTATTATATACTATTATTTTGATCATTACTTAAATTGTTATTTAGTAAATTATCTTTATTTGGGGCCCTAAATATTAATATGCAATTCGCTGCGATAAATTTGATTAATTAATCGGCACATCATGTAATTAATTTGATTTCAATTTTTAATTGAGTGACAGCCCTTAAAAAAATTATTAGCTACAACTAAAATTGTTGTCAGTGGATTTTGATAACCAGTCAATGCTGATTCAGTGTGATCAAAGTTGAATAAACTGTTTATATCACAACAAAAGGTCAAAACTAAATTTTTGAGAAGAAACACAACTATTTTTCCCCAATACATATAAGGAGAATATTAAAAAAGTCAAAAGTGTTCAAAAGTCAACAGTGTGATTGCGAGTGTGATATTGCTTTTATACAACAGTTCAACTAACAAGTAAATAAGTAGGGAAAAACTTAGGACTGCCCCCCCCCCAATTGTCACTAATTCAAAAACCCAACTTTAGAACTAGTAACGACAGCTTGGGCTGTTTCTAACAAGTTATTGGAGAAATAAGGACGTGTGTGTGTATGAGAGAGAGAGAGAGAGTGAGAGAGAGAGAGAGAGAGAGTGACTGAGCATGTGTATACCTTCATCTGTTAGTTTAACTTTATTCCTCAGCAGTAGTGTGATAGTAATTCACTCCCATCGTGGAGTGATGCTGCCTTATGTGCTGTTTGAATTCTTCTACGAGTATTTCACTCATGTTCAAATATTTTGTTGTCGGAGAGAAAACATGGAAACATGGCAGTTTTATTCTTGTATATTTCTTGGGGAACTCTTATTTTGACATGACACAGAAAGTGTTCTCTCCTCCACCATATTGAAAATGTACGTCTTGTAACTTGTATCAGGTAGGCGCCCTGAGCATGTCTGATCACTTCGTCTGACGCGACTCTCCGCTGTGATCAGCAATAATGCTGAAGCTCTTAGTTTAACTCTTTTCCTCAGCTATAGTGTAGTAGTAATCCGAGCGATCATAAAGTGAGAGACAATCCCGGATGATTTCAAAGACATTTGCGCACTGAATGACAACACACAGTTTGTCAACGTCAGCTCAAGTCACTCATAGCACACACATGATGGTCTTTTGTCATAACCTGCTGGCTCAGATCTTTATTGTCACAGGGATGAATGAAAATTCACACATCTAGCTGCTCTTACATGACAATTTGGAATGCCATGAGCACAAGCAGAGTGATACAAACAGCAAAGTGTCCCAGTGCTGATGGTGTGAGCTATCAGCACTTTTGGAAGCGTCTCGTCCAATCAGATTTGAGGACAGTTGTATGATTTGAGATTATGAAAGGGTGATTGTCTAGAAACTTGTCAAAAAAAATTCCTGGTAATATTTACCCCCCCCCAAATATGAAATATTATTTTGCATAAGAAAATTTAGCCTATATTTAGGGCAATTAAGATTTTATGCATTATGACATTATTTTCAAGACACTTAAGCACATTTTAAGCACAGGCAGTACGAAGGCAGTACTACTATGGTGTATATCATAATATCAGAAATGACCATCTTTTTTTTTGCATTGCAGTAATAAGAATTGGGGGGAGATAAAAATCTTTATGGCCCTAAATAGGCTTCATTTTCATTTAGCAAAATATAATTTCTTATTTGTTTATTTTGATTTTGGAGTAAAATAGGACCAGGACATTTTCTTGACAGGTATCATGAGGATATGGCAAACATATCTATTCTAGATGAGAAAACATTTTACTATAGTTTATACCAGTATTATACAATCCCTAGACCTTCTACCATCCAAATCATGACCTGAAGTGACAGCTTGTCAAGTGAAAGCCATAACAAAATGGATAGGGTCATTCCTCATATTTCTAAAAGATCCACTTCATCACTAAATCCCAATGATAGCCTGAAATGTGAGAGACGCAGGACCGGTCAGGAGTGATAAGCTTAGATGCGCAGGTCATCCATGTCAATCAATATGTTGTCGACATAAAACCGCTTTCCTGGGTAGCTATGTCAGGGTTCCTCAACAGAGTAATGAAACTGTCTGCTTCAATTTTCAGGAAGAAAAGTGGTCAGGGATCATATTTTTTATGTAATCTAGCACAACATAAAATTACACATTTTCTATTTGTGCATGTTTCTTCTTTCTATTCTTTTGGTTTTCATTTTTCGTGTTTTAAGAGTCTTACATTGTCTGTCCGAAGCTTCTTTGCAGGACAACCCCCATCCACTGGATGTAACATGTAATACAGCCGAACTTTGTTGGCATGCTTTCGACTCTGCAAGGGATGAAGAGAGACAGAAAGAAAGTGAAGGAGAGGACAATATATGAGGTGGTTTCACAAGCAGCCTTTTCATTCTAGCATAGACAGAAAAACAGAATTTTCCATTGATTATGAAACTAAGCAGTGTCAGGCCCCGACAATTCTCATCAGAGCAACAAGAACAAGATTATGGACCACTGCTCTCATTTTTCAAAGCTAGATAGCCCCTCTGCAGCCTTTGAATGATTATTCTGGTGGGTGGTTAAAGGCCCATATTGATCGTTGTGTCGCAGATGAAAGCCCAGCCATACGAACAGCTAAAATGTGAAGTAAAATCTCAACTTAAGCCATCATAAACTAGAATCCTCAATACAGATTTGTGATAGTTATGATCCCTGGAAGATAAAATATTTTGGGAATAAAAAATATAGGGCAGAAAGATGAATCATCAGGTATTAAAGGAATAGTTCAGCCAAACAATCTTCATGTTGTTCCAAACCTGTATGACTCTCTTTATTCCATGGAACACGAAAAGTTATTTTGGAGATATTTTGGCTTGGCAGCATCATGCCAGATTTGATGTCAATTAAGATCAGTAATGGAACTAATTACAATATTTGAATGTATGCAAAGGCAAGCTACAATGCTATTTTCAGGATAAAGGCTTAAATTTAAGTCTGTTACTCACACAAAGCTGACATATGTCACCTGTTCCCTCTCCTCTATACTGCATCATCTCATTCCAGACCATTATCACTTTACGAACCCTCAAATTTCCTACACTTTAAAGGGATAGTTCACCCAAAAATGAAAATTCTCCTATAATTTACTCACCCTCATGCCATCCCAGATGTGTATGACTTTCTTTCTTCTGTTGAACACAAACGATGAGTTTTAGAAGAATATCTCAGCTCTGTAGGTCTAATGCAATATTTATGTCTTTTTTTTTTTTTTTACTACAAATCTCCACTTTCACTTTCATATTCTTTTTGTTGTTGTTGGCGATTCACATTATTTGTGCATATCGCCAACTACTGGGTAGGGAGGAGAATTTATAGTCAAAACGGACTTAAATATTAATCTGTTTCTCACCCACACCTATCATATCGCTTCTGAAGGTATGATTTTAACCACTGGAGTTTTATGGGTAACTTTTATGCTGCCTTTATATGCTTTTTGGACCTTCAAAGTTCTGGCCACCATTCACCTGCATTGTATGGACCTACAGAGCTGAAATATTCTAAAAATCTTCGTTTGTGTTCAGCAGAAGAAAGAAAGTCATACACATCTGGGATGGTATGAGGGTGAGTAAATTATGAGAGATTTTCATTTTTGGGTGAACTATCCCTTTAACAGCTTTATCGAGTTTTTAATCAACAAAACCAACCTCCCTACCCAAACCTTAAACCTAAAAGTTATTTTGAAGATATTTTGGATAGTGTCATAAAAACAAATGTGAGATGAAAAATGCAATTGCTGACACAACCACATCATTTTGTGGTGCTTCTATGATACTTTTGCCACGTGTGCAATTTGATTGCATTCGAAAAAGTAGTTGATTATGCGATGCAAATTTTAGTCATGCACTAAGAATTTAGATGTCATAAGATAGCATTGTGTGAGAAACAGAGTGAAAAGTAAGTATTTGTGAACTGATTTTACTCTGAATTTGTGTTAAAGTGAATAAAAGTCATTTGTTTTAGCACCTCTATTGTTAATTTCACCAAGAAACTGCCGCTGTATGTAAAACAAGATACGTAAAAATAATTTAGCAAAAATGTAGGAATAGTAACATGTTTCTATGAGACCAGGTTGGATTTCAAGGTGACTACAATGAGTTTTTCTTTTTAAAAATTATAAAACTATTCCTTTAAATTCTGCAGAAATGCATGGTGTGTGAAACAGGCCTAAATCATTGCATTGTGGCTACATTTACTCAGGGTGCATAAAGAGGCCACAACCTCCTAGTTAAGCAGTTCTAGCAAATATTTGGCATTGGTCTTAACCGTCTGTTCTCTTTTAATAAGTGAAAGCCAAGGCTATCGTTAACTTTTTTCTTTCTTGTAACCTAGACACTCTTCAGCAGGGTTGGGGGTGGTGAAGGGATCTGTCTCATTAAATGCATGACCACATAGCCTCATCACTCTGTCTTCTGTTAACTTCTGTCCTTGTTAATGGCAACTGCCCAGGCCAGCTGACAATAACAAGCATAAAATAATTCTTCAGTAAAAAAGGAAGAAAACCAAAAGCACTGCTGAGCAGATATGTCACTCTGCTAATTGTAATTGCAAACCATATGACAAGTTTGAAGAATATTAGTGTCAGACGGTAGTCAGTATTACTTTTGGATAAACAGAATTATTGATCACAAAGTCTGATTAGCATATATAATAAATATTATAAATATTGATCATCAAAGACTGTCATATTTTTAATTTTTAATCTTATCTGCGGCACTATCATGGTATCATTTATTTTAGGTTTACCCTTTCCTATATACGCTCACTGAGCACTTTATGTACACCTACTTACTGATGCGATTATTTAATCAGCCAATCATGTGTCTGCAGTGCAATACATAAAATCATGCAGATACAGGTCAGGAGTTTCAGTTAATGTTCACATCAACCATCAGAATGGGGAAAACATTTTATCTCAGTGATTTTGATCAAATCTGCATGATTGTTGGTGCATTCTGGCTGGTTTGAGTATTTCTGTAACTGCTGTTCTCTTGGGATTTTCACACACAACAATCTCTAGAGTTTACTCAGAATGGTGCCAAAAACAAAAAACATCCAGTGAGCGGCAGTTCTGCAGACGGAAACGCCTTGTTGATGAGAGAGGTCAACGGAGAATGGACTGGTTCGAGCTGACAGCATGTCTACGGTAACTCAGATAACCACTCTGTACAATTGTAGTGAGCAGAATAGCATCTCAGAATGCACAACATGTCGAACCTTGAGGTGGATGGGCTACAACAGCAGAAGACCACGTCGCTGTTATAGCCCATCCACCTCAAGGTTCGACATGTTGCACTTTATTAGGACCATAGTGTTCCTAATAAAGTGCTAAGTGAGTGTATAAAAAACAAGATGATTCGTGGTTGGTTGTTTCACATGTCAGTCAGATGTTTTTTTCCTGTCTTAGTGGGCCATTTTTCAGATCAAATCAAATCACTTTTATTGTCACACAGCCATATACACAAGTGCAATAGTGTGTGAAATTCTTGGGTGCAGTTCCGAGCAACATAGTAGCCATGACAGTGATGAGACATATACCAATTTACAGTAAACATCAGATTTACACAACACAATTTAAAATCTAATATACACATAATTACACATAACACAATATACAAATAATAATATACAATGTACAGTATACAATACACACAATATAGAATACACATTATACAATAAAAATAGTATATATAGTATATATAAAATATACAGTAGGTTGTATTGTACTGTATTGACATTCAGACATTCAGGCTGTCGGTTGATAGTAAGTTGCCAGTGTGTTGTTAAGAGAGAATATAATTTATGACAGTCCAGTGTGAGATATAAGAGTAATAAGAGTAATAAAGTGCAGTACTGATGTATTTTGATCATGGGAGATCAAGAGTTCAAAAGACTGATTGCTTGAGGGAAGAAGCTGTCATGTAGTCGGCTGGTTCGGGTCCTGATGCTGTGATACCGCCTGCCTGATGGTAGCAGTGAGAACAGCCCATGGCTCGGGTGGCTGGAGTCTCTGATGATCCTCCGAGCTTTTTTCACACACGGCCTGGTATATATATCCTGGAGGGAGGGAAGCTCACCTCCGATGATGTGTCTGGCAGTTCGCACCACCCTTTGCAGGCTTTGCAGTTGTGGGCGGTGCTATTGCCGTACCAGGCGGAGATGCAGCCAGTCAGGATGCTCTCCACAGTGCAGGTGTAGAACCGTGTGAGGATGTGGCGGTGCATTCCAAACTTCCTCAGCCGTCTCAGGAAGAAGAGGTGCTGAAGAGCCTTCTTCACAACGGCCTCAGTGTGCAACGACCATGTGAGTTCCTCAGTGATGTGGACACCCAGGAACTTGAAGCTGCTGACTCTCTCCACTGGTGCTGTATTGATGGTGATGGGGCTGTGTTCTCTTTCTCTTCTCCTGAAGTCCACCACAAGCTCCTTTGTCTTACTGACGTTGAGGGAGAGGTTGTGCTCCTGACACCAGTGTGTCAGAATGCGCACCTCCTCTCTGTAGGCTGTTTCATCATTGTCAGTAATCAGACCTAACACCGTCGTATCATCAGCAAACTTAATGATGGCATTGGAGCTGTGTGTTGCCACACAGTCATGTGTGTACAGGGAATACAGGAGTGGGCTGAGAACACAGCCCTGCTGGGCTCCAATGTTGAGCGTCAGTGATGATGAGATGTTGCTGCCCATTCTAACCACCTGGCGTCTGCTTGACAGGAAGTCCCGGATATAGCTGCACAGTGAGCTGTTTAAGCCAAGAGCCCGGCGTTTCTCATCAAGCTTGGAGGGCACTATGGTGTTGAATGCTGAGGTGTAGTCTACAAACAGCATTCTCACATAAGTGTTCTTTTTTTCCAGGTGGGAGAGAGCAGTGTGTATTGTGGATGCAATGGCGTCATCAGTGGAGCGGTTGTTGCGGTAAGCAAACTGCAATGGGTCCAGTGATGGAGGCAGCACAGAGCAGATGTAATCTCTGATTAGTCTCTCAAAGCATTTGCTGATGATGGGGGTCAGAGCAACAGGACGGCAGTCATTTAAGCAAGTGATTTTGGATTGCTTTGGTACAGGCACAATGGTGGACATTTTAAAGCATGTGGGGACTACAGACAAAGAGAGGGAAAGGTTGAAAATGTCCGTAAAAACACCAGCCAGTTGGTTTGCACATGCTCTGATGACGCGGCCCGGAATGCCATCTGGACCCGCGGCTTTGCGGATATTCACCCGTTGGAAGGATCGGGTTACATCCGCTACAGAGACGGAGAGTAAACTAACCTCTGTAGCTTCGGCCACGAGAACTCTCTCCATGAGAGTGGTGTTATTTCCCTCGAAATGAGCATAAAAAGTATTTAGCTCATCCGGGAGAGAGGCAGCAGTGTTCGTGGCGGAGTTTTTATTCCCTTTAAAGTCCGTGATGATGTTAATTCCCTGCCATATGCTTCTAGAGTTGGTGGTGTTAAACTGTCCTTCAATCAAAACTGTCCTTCAACTGTCCTTCTTGGCCAGAATAAGACGTACTATGAACCAAACTTATGCCACAAGACATACCAGACTACATGAGACTAGATGGTACGTAGTTACTGTAAGATTGTGACCTACTGCACTAAAAGAGATGTTTCCTACAGTATGTGATCTTTCATTTGGGAATGCTGTCAAATAAGAGAACCCAGCTGGTCCATGTATCAACAGACATCTTGCATAACCATGCCAAGCACAAGAAGGCCAGATAAAATCTGAACCTCTTATGTGAAAGCCTCATCATTTAAACATAAGAGACATGATATTGCACCGAAGATCAGACTTTAGATTGGGTTAACAAGCTAACAGCTGTTTCTCTGCCAGCCCAAGTGTCGACCACATGGCTCAATTCCTTCAGGAGATGGAAAGCGATTGCAATAATTAAAACATCGACGTTCACGGCTGGGGTAATGACACATGATATGCATGAAGTTCATCTGAATCAAGGACTGTCTGGGCTCTTATCGGGCCAATGTATCGGCTAGGACGACAGAGATAAATACCAAGAGTCAACTGAAGATGTTGGGCAGTAGAAATGGACTAAAACTAACGAAAAGTAGTGATGCTAACTTTACTATGTTTATAGTAGAGTGACAACAGTTCAACTGTTTTCAAAACAGTGCAGCTTTTCCTCTCTTTCACATATGTAGCAGTGGGAAGAATAATTTGATTGAAATGGTTTGTTCGGATGGTTCATGTAAATTAAGCACATCAGAACGATTCACTTAAATGATTCACCAATTCATCTGAGGCCCTGCACAGAAGTTCCTGCAAAACATTTCACATCTTTTTTGTAGCAAATGTTTTTTTTTTGTTTGTTTGTTTTTTTTTTCACTCTTTATGAGAATTTAGCGCATTTTATAGTTTTATTAGCTATGGTGGCGGAGGGATGCTGGAGGAATCATCGCAGCATGGATGAAAGCAGCTGTTTGTATACGCTTATTCTGGCGATGTGATTGGTCAGATTGAATGAACATGCTCCTCCCGAACTTTGCTATAAAACTACATGTGATGTCATTTAGAACAAAATCTGGACAAAAAGAAGGTGTTTTTGAGTTCATTTCGGTGGTTTGTATTATTCATATAATTGGTGTGTATAGTGTGTTAGAGCATTAGCGTCATGAATTCAGAATGTAAACAAGACAAATTACACAATATCTACTGCATATATATATTACTTTATATCATCATCAATTGGTTGAAACAACTTCTTTTACTGATCTCGTGTGAATTCTACTCATTGATTGAGCCATGATTTCATTGATAACACATTTCAATGGTACATTAGTTGATATTTTACAGGTGCATCTCAATAAATTAGAATGACGTGGAAAAGTTCATTTATTTCAGTAATTCAACTCAAATTGTGAAACTCGTGTATTAAATAAATTCAATGCACACAGACTGAAGTAGTTTAAGTCTTTGGTTCTTTTAATTGTGATGATTTTGGCTCACATTTAACAAAAACCCACCAATTCACTATCTCAAAAAATTAGAATACATCATAAGACCAATAAAAAAAAAAAACATTTTTAGTGAATTGTTGGCCTTCTGGAAAGTATGTTCATTTACTGTATATGTACTCAATACTTGGTAGGGGCTCCTTTTGCTTTAATTACTGCCTCAATTCGGCGTGGCATGGATGTGATCAGTTTGTGGCACTGCTGAGGTGGTATGGAAGCCCAGGTTTCTTTGACAGTGGCCTTCAGCTCATCTGCATTTTTTGGTCTCTTGTTTCTCATTTTCCTCTTGACAATACCCCATAGATTCTCTATGGGGTTCAGGTCTGGTGAGTTTGCTGGCCAGTCAAGCACACCAACACCATGGTCATTTAACCAACTTTTGGTGCTTTTGGCAGTGTGGGCAGGTGCCAAATCCTGCTGGAAAATGAAATCAGCATCTTTAAAAAGCTGGTCAGCAGAAGGAAGCCTGAAGTGCTCCAAAATTTCTTGGTAAACGGGTGCAGTGACTTTGGTTTTCAAAAAACACAATGGACCAACACCAGCAGATGACATTGCAACCCAAATCATCACAGACTGTGGAAACTTAACACTGGACTTCAAGCAACTTGGGCTATGAGCTTCTCCACCCTTCCTCCAGACTCTAGGACCTTGGTTTCCAAATGAAATACAAAACTTGCTCTCATCTGAAAAGAGGATTTTGGACCACTGGGCAACAGTCCAGTTCTTCTTCTCCTTAGCCCAGGTAAGACGTCTCTGACGTTGTCTGTGGTTCAGGAGTGGCTTAACAAGAGGAATACGACAACTGTAGCCAAATTCCTTGACACGTCTGTGTGTGGTGGCTCTTGATGCCTTGACCCCAGCCTCAGTCCATTCCTTGTGAAGTTCACCCAAATTCTTGAATCGATTTTGCTTGACAATCCTCATAAGGCTGCGGTTCTCTCGGTTGGTTGTGCCTCTTTTTCTTCCACACTTTTTCCTTCCACTCAACTTTCTGTTAACATGCTTGGATACAGCACTCTGTGAACAGCCAGCTTCTTTGGCAATGAATGTTTGTGGCTTACCCTCCTTGTGAAGGGTGTCAATGATTGTCTTCTGGACAACTGTCAGATCAGCAGTCTTCCCCATGATTGTGTAGCCTAGTGAACCAAACTGAGAGACCATTTTGAAGGCTCAGGAAACCTTTGCAGGTGTTTTGAGTTGATTAGCTGATTGGCATGTCACCATATTCTAATTTTTTGAGATAGTGAATTGGTGGGTTTTTGTGAAATGTGAGCCAAAATCATCACAATTAAAATAACCAAATACTTAAACTACTTCAGTCTGTGTGCATTGAATTTATTTAATACATGAGTTTCACAATTTGAGTTGAATTACTGAAATAAATTAACTTTTCCACGACATTCTAATTTATTGAGATGCACCTGTATATGTAGTCTTGAGCATCCTTATATTTAAATGCTCCTCTAAATGCCTCCCTCAGCGGTGTGGCAAGTGTCTGAATGTTCGCTAGAAGTATGTTGTTACTCAGCTGTTTCGAACTTTACCTCTGAACGAAGAAGAACTTCCCAGTAAGTGTGTTGGGGCCTTTACAGGCTCCATTTGGTTAGGATTAGGGGTGGGGTTAGGGCATCTGCTGCCTGCCAGGAACAATCCCAGGCACCCTTGTACAATGGGCCTTTTCTTTAGTAGCTTGTTGCTAATGGCTATTTTATAAGGGTAGCTTCACTGCTCTTTAAGTACTTTAAAGAGCCTGACGAGCGCAGTTTTCTTTGCTGTGTTGACGTGTTTCCTATTAAAACAGGAGATTTGGCGGGTCATAACGAAGGGCTTTTCCCCTTTTTTTTTAAATAGCCAACAGGCTTTAGTTATGTTATGATTTGTTATTTGCTTGCAGGTGGTATGAGTGGGTGGGACATTGTCATCTATAGAGCATTTGACAAAAATCGTGATTACATTTTTTGGGGAGCCTCAGCTTGTCTATGTGATTGGATGATTGGAATACAATATAAAGGCCAGCACATCTAATTCCACAGGTTGGTTGGTGAAATGGTGTAGGGTGGAAAGAGCGAATGAGGAACAGCTGGGTATTTCTAAGATCTGAGATAGTGCCAGGGGTGTAATAGTCATTTTAAAAGTGGGGGGGGGGACACAGCTGTCAGTAGGTGGCTCACACACAGGGGTTAAATTGGGCCGATATTGTCCGGAACAGGGTTCCGGCACCTTTGATTCTAAAAAGAAAAAAAATTCTTGTTTGTCAGTCCTTCCCATGTATTGTATTCTCCGTTGTGGTTTTTGTTTGATCCACTTGACACATTCTGTCTCTATTTAGTGAGTGTACTTATAAAATATTTCAAGCTCATTATGCTTTGTTCTAGTCAGTTGCGGACACTGGTGGAGCCAGCATATTCAAGAGCAGCATGAGACCGCACACTCCAGCATAGACACACGTTCCACTTCTGTACCGCACCGTGGTCCAATCTCCGATACATAGAAATCACATAATATGGAATCAACTGCTCACCCGTTTCTTAGATCCACTGATGTGCAGTAGTGAATTGACTTTTCTTGTTAAAAAGCTGAATACCCAAAGGGGTTTTGAATCAAGAATAAATCACATCAGACATCAGATCAAAATATCACAGGCCTACAACTTGAGAACAAAAGAACACTCGACCGACACACTGTAAAAGGTTTCACTGTTATTTGTATTTTGATGTGTACTCCATTTTTGTTGATTCAGCATTTATTTTTATTTTTTTTATTTTATTTTACAATTAAGTTGAATAATGACATACGTAAATAATGATAGACATAACCTGGTTTTTAGAGTTCCCCCACCTACGAAATCCCAATTTAACCCCTGCTCACACAAACCCAACACTTACAATGCAGTATTAACATATTTCAGTATATATTAACATACAAGTATGATATAAGTATTATATTAATATATACTTATTATTTACTTTTAATATTTGAAGTATTTTAAAGATTTAAGTATGCAAAATAACTGCAAAATTATGCAAAATTAGCTGCAAAAATAAAGGGCATCTTGTGGAGCACTTGCTTCTGTTTCACACATGACAATAAAAGACTGAGCACAAGCTGGTCCTGAATAAATTATTTAATCAATTACTATAATGACAATTGTGCATGTGCACAATTTTATTTTTACTCTGTGCTTGTGAATTGTGGGATTTACATTTATCCAAGTGGCTTGAGTGTTTTGACTACGTTCACCAAAATTCATTCAGATCCATTTAGTGATTCAGTGACCAATTCTGGTGATGCCAGAAGGTGGTGACAAATGAGTGTCTTGTGTGAAATGAGTCACTGAATCAATGATCAAAAGAAAATTGTAATCCTTTAAAATTTGTATGTATACAGACCTACCAAGAGACTTTAGTAGAGGTTTTAAGCATTATAGAAACAAAGCAACTCTATCATTTCCCTACAGTTTGAGAGCTGCTGTGCATGACTTTTATCAAAAGACAACAATAATAGTCTTATAATAATTATAGTGAGTTTCAATAATGTCCATAAAATACATGTGTTCTAAGAACACAGCAGATCTATCTTTTTTCCTACAGTTTGTTGACTGCACACCAACATAGAGGTAAAAAACAGGAGCTGATATAAACTCCACTTACAATGTGTGCTTAAAAAAAGGATTGACCTTTGTTTTGTTTTTTTTCTGCAGTGCATTTCATGTAATGCTGCCAATCAGGTATGATATGCCGATAAATAACTCTCATTTGTGTGTTCGTCATCTCTAGATGATTAATTTAGATAAACATCAATGCTGATAAAAAAAACATGGATAAATGAGCATTGTTGAAAGCAGCTATGTAGAAATGAACGAAGCCATGTTGATTAGACTGTCTGACTGATGGCCTATTACGTAAGGGTTGTTTCGGCTCATAAAACTCACCTGTGATTGGCTGGATGGTCGCTCAAGCAGCCCAAAGTAAAAAAACGCAAAGAATACTGTATACAAATCCACAATTTGGACTCGGTATGGGTTTAGCTTGGAAAAGTACAGGGGACAAAAATCACCTTTTTAAAGAGTGTGGGGGACATGTCCCCCACATCCCCTGCGGCTGCTACGCCCTTGGTTAGAGCCAATAGAAGTGTTCGACTTGAACAGCATCTCGATTTACCTATCGGCGAGATTTGCCGGTTGCAGTCGGGGGAGGAGTTGAAAAGAGAGCAGTCAAGCCGGACATTTTGCGCTTCATGTCATCTGCTGAACCTACACCAGTCACGGAAGATCACGCGATGTTTGCAGAAAGAGTGAAATTCAGATAGATAGATGCTTGAATTTTACACAAAATAACTGCTTAATACAGTGTCTGCTGTGTGTACAAGAAGAAAGTCCAATAAAAGCCTGTATTATTTTAATACCAAAAAAGGAGTCAGTATTTTTAATCATGCTGAATGTTTTTTTTTTATTATTAAACATAATATTACTATGACAAACATAATATAATATGATATAAACATGTACTGTTATAAAAACACGGATTTGTGAAACTTTTCGCAGAACTGGAGGTGTCAGAATAAACACCTTTGTAACGGCATACTACTCTTATTTCTGCAATAAACTGATGTAGCAGAAGTAGTAAGAGTAGAATGTGAAGTATGCCATTGTGGATGCAGCCCTTGAAACACATGTAACCGTTGTCACGTTGTGAGTCTGGCCAATCACAAATAAGCTGTGTTGTCATTCAGAGCTCATGCAGCCGCTCTGGAGAAACTGCAGCGGCTGCACCAGCCGGCTGCTCTTGAATCGCTCTCGCGGTACTTTGATGGCATACGTCACCACCGTGTCACCGTTTCAAGTCCGGCAAAATTTCTAACCGACATGCACTACTTCAAGTACAGTGCTGATCGGTCTGTGCAGCGCTGCTTGAAGTCGAGTACACCTATTGACTTTTTGAGATAACTGTAGGCGTAGCTGTCAAATCACATATGTAGATATTAAATGCACTGGCATGCAATTATATGACTTGGATTCTACCATTGAAAACTGCTCTAAAATTGCCAGGAATAATGTTTCTCCTAGCAAGCTGCAGGGAAAAACTGGGAGATTTTAAGAAAGACAGAATGCTGACAATGCGCTGCTAGTAATCCATATGTGTCCTTTTAATGGCTACTCCTGCTGGGCTCTATGAATCGGCGAACCATTAACTGCCGCAAATAAATAAAAGCAATTACCTCTTTTAAAATGTACTAAAATGCTTGCACAAAGACGGCAATTATTGTAACACCCATGCTTGGTCAGCACAATATAGAAGTTCAAAATGGTCTATAAGACACTGTGTAGTCATGTAACTTGTGTTTGTAATGGTTAAAGTGTGCGTAAAATAGAATATATAATTTCATACAACTGACCTACTCACATACTATATCTATTTTGACATTATAAAAAAAAAAGATTTGCATGCTGTGATTGATGGTGGGTGAAATTTTACACCCCTTTTTTAATTGCATCTGAATATTAGCAGCTAAAATCTAATTAACCTACTTTTCTGCCCTCATTTAAGAAAGTGCGCAGCAGACCGAAGGAAATTATTGACAGCAGATAAAGTTAACGGATGTAAGTAAATGTTTATACTTTGTGTGTGCGTTACTCACCTCATAGTGGGCGACTCTCTGTGACTCGGAGATAAGCTGAGCGCTGCATACTTTGCAGTAGCTGTCAGTGAAGAGTCCTGGCTCCACTTCTGTAGTCTTCATCTACAAAGGAACATTATTTACAGTATTACTATGAAAAATATTAACAGTTAGGAGAGACTGGGGCTAGTTGTCACACTTTTAACTACAGTGATTTCAGTTTATTTATTTACTCCAGTTTATTTTTGAAAGTTATTTAATATACAAGCACATACCTTAAAGGGATAGTTCACCCAAAAATGCAAATTCTCTCATCATTTACTCACCCTCATGCCATCCCAGATGTGAATGACTTTCTTTCTACTGCTGAACACAAATTAAGATTTCTAGAAGACTATTTTCAGCTCTGTAGGTCCAAACAATGCAAGTGAATGGTGACCAAAATTGTATCTATAATAAATCTATATCTTCAGATATAGAAGCGATATGATAGGTGTGGGTGAGAAACAGATAAATATTTAAATCCTTTCTTTCTATAAATTCTCCTCCCTGCCCAGTAGGTGGCAATATGCATGAAGAATGTGAATCGCCAAAAACAAAAGAAGAAATTGAAAGTGGAGAATTTAAGAGTAAAAAGTACTTAAATATTAATCTGTTTCTCACTCACACCTATCATATCACTTCTGAAGGCATGGATTAAACCACTGAAGTTGTGTGTATTACTTTTATGCTGCCTTTATGTGCTTTTGGAGCTTTAAAGTTTTGGTCACCATTCAGTTGAATTGTGTGGACCAACAGAGCTGAAATATTATTTTGAAAATCTTTGTGTTCAGCTGAAGAAAGAAAGTCAAACACATCTGGGATGGCATGAGGGTGACTAAATGAGGAGAGAATTTTCATTTTTGGGTGAACTATCGCTTTAGAGACAAAAAAGGTATTGATCATTTCAAATGTTATTGCCCAGGAAAAAGATATGGTTCATTGAGCACAAGTTGACCTTTTATGACAATAGCAGGGAATGTTGTTTCATTATATGGGGTAAGTTGTCACAATGGAACCTGCCATTAAGGGAATATTCTGGGTTCAGTACATGTTAAGCTAAACCGATAGCATTTGTGGCATAATGTTAATTATCACAAAAAAAAAAAAAAAAGCAAAAACATCAAGATAAAGAGTGAGTCACATACAATTAAAGTGAATGGGGCCACATTTTGGAGAGTTTAAAGGCAGAATTGTGAAGCTTATAATTTTATAAAAGCACTAAAATTTTTCTGTTAAAACTTGTGTATTAATTGAGCTGTAAAGTTGTTTAAATGGCTGAATTTACAGTTATTTTAGGGTTTTAGGGTTTACAGCTTTACATCATCAAGGCAACAGAGTTGTAAAATTAGATATTACTTTATTAATAAAATAATAAATTGAATACATTTTTAAAATCCACGAGACAACTTGCTCTGACCTGGCATTTATGAAAAAAACTACTGTCTTGAAAACATAGTTTAACCTTTCATTGACCTTTGCATGTATCTATGCCAAAATGTATTTTCACTTGTTTATTCTAAAGCTATAGCAAAAATATGACATTAGTTTGAAGGTTATTAGGTTTTGAAATAGGTGTTTGAAACCAAGATACAAACTCCACTGCTAGAGAAAACACACATTTGACTTTTGACTCAAACTTTACAGAGGTATGGCCATTGTGACAAATAGCCCCAATCTACCCTACACATTTTCAGGCACACAGAACCATTTGTTTCAGGCATTCATTAGGCACACTTCAAACAAGACCATCTCAAATTTCATAAACTCATAATTACAAATTTTTTAATTGTAACAATCCCATGAACAAAATTAGCAATGCTGCACAGATTAACTAATAACCGAAGATGCCCATAATTGTAATTAACACTTGCTGAATTGGGTAATCAAACAGACAATATCTTACGTTCTTGTACAGTCATAAACTTGCCAACATCAATCATGTAATATTTTATCTGTGTGACATTTTGGATTTATCATTAGGTGACATTTTGTCTGCAAACTAATTAAATTTGTGACATTTGGATTTGGCAAAGGGAAAGGGAGCTTAAAAAGGAAGGTGTATAATGATACTGACAAGAGGAGAGATAAATCTGGCACAGCTCTGTCAAAGAAGCACCAACTCACTACCATACCTGGAGGAGACAGTAGCAGTGTAGAGGACACCCTTATTTAGGCTGATCTGGGACCAGTTGGCATCACCCTATTCTGGCCTTTAATACTATAGCAGAGGCTGCATAACTGATTTGAGATCATAATAAGGGAATTTTTCTAATGACAGTAGGAAAAGAGGTCATGTGTATGAATCATGCTCTCTATTTAAGATTATTCTGTCCTAACAACAACAAAAACAGCTAAGAGGCTAAAAAGAGTCCTGAACTCTGCCTTAACCCTGCTGAAAAAAAAAAAATACTTAAACTAGCCTAAGCTGGTTTCCCAGCCTGTTCAGACTGGTCTGTTGACTGGTTTTAGAGTGGTTTTGGGCACTTTTCAGCTAGTCAGCTAAAATCATCATGATCAGGCTGGGAGACCAGCTAAGGCTAGTTTAAGTATTTTTTTTCCAAAGATGTTTTTGTTGGGTTTTTTTTTCTTTTTCTTTTTTTCTTTTGCAGAAAACCAAGGTAAAATCACTGTAACGCAGAGCCTCCATGATCAAATACATCACTGTTCAATCAATAGTACATTTATTAACAATAATATTCAGAATAAAAATGTTACCACTTTGTAATATAGAAAACAGTGTACAAAATGAACTACTTTCAAATCTTTTATTTATTTATTTTTAATTTTTTTCAAAAAGCAAACCTATAATTCTGCAATTTCCCTGCATTTGCATGCTTTGATGGAGCTTTGTTTCATTCACAACCATTTTAAGAGAGTGTCATGGGCTCTAGATTCCACACTGGAGGGCCACATCTGAAGAAAAAATTGCTTAGGGCTTATTTGTGATTCAAGGGCATTGCCAACTAAAATTTGAATAATGATAAAAGAAAAAACAAACACTTTTTTTCTCACTCTAGGGATAACTTCAAACCTACACATTTTTGATTAGTTGTTTACAGACAGAGAAAAACTTTCAAAAACTGTTTCTCACCATTTGTCTGTGACTCTCTAATACCCCCAAAACTAAATAACACCCTCTGGCTGCCTGCAATCCATTACTTTACACTCAATAATCCAAAATAATTAGTTAACTTCCAAATGTAAAATAGGCCATCTGTCATCTCTCTACAACAAATACGTACAGTATATTCCTACTGGTGCTTTTACCTTCTTAAACAATTTTTTTATAATAATCTCCTCCATAAACCTTTATCAATAATGATAAATTAAATAATGTAACTGTGGGTTGTATTGAAGCAATTTTCAATCCAAAAGCCCTTCTAAATGCTAATCAATGGGTCAAATGGAGTTCAAAATAACAACTGGCTCAGCCAATTTCTCAGAAATGCAACCTTTAATTTAGACGTGCAAGACTATGGCAGCTTGAGAAATCAATTGAGAATGACACCCTGATTGATCAGACTTTAATAAGAACTGTGAAGGACTGGCTTTATACACAGAAAATGTCACTAGGGTTCTATATAAAACCCCAGCCTATAATGTTCTAGAAAAACAAAGAAGGCAAAAAAAAAAAAAAAAAAGAATATACAGGTGCATCTCAATAAATTAGAATGTCATGGAAAAGTTCATTTATTTCAGTAATTCAACTCAAATTGTGAAACTCGTGTATTAAATAAATTCAATGCACACAGACTGAAGTAGTTTAAGTCTTTGGTTCTTTTAATTGTGATGATTTTGGCTCACATTTAACAAAAACCCACCAATTCACTATCTCAAAAAATTAGAATACATCATAAGACCAATAAAAAAAACATTTTTAGTGAATTGTTGGCCTTCTGGAAAGTATGTTCATTTACTGTATATGTACTCAATACTTGGTAGAGGCTCCTTTTGCTTTAATTACTGCCTCAATTCAGCGTGGCATGGAGGTGATCAGTTTGTGGCACTGCTGAGGTGGTATGGAAGCCCAGGTTTCTTTGACAGTGGCCTTCAGTTCATCTGCATTTTTTGGTCTCTTGTTTCTCATTTTCCTCTTGACAATACCCCATAGATTCTCTATGGGGTTCAGGTCTGGTGAGTTTGCAGGCCAGTCAAGCACACCAACACCATGGTCATTTAACCAACTTTTGGTGCTTTTGGCAGTGTGGGCAGGTGCCAAATCCTGCTGGAAAATGAAATCAGCATCTTTAAAAAGATGGTCAGCAGAAGGAAGCACGAAGTGCTCCAAAATTTCTTGGTAAAGGGGTGCAGTGACTTTGGTTTTCAAAAAACACAATGGACCAACACCAGCAGATGACATTGCACCCCAAATCATCACAGACTGTGGAAACTTAACACTGGACTTCAAGCAACTTGGGCTATGAGCTTCTCCACCCTTCCTCCAGACTCTAGGACCTTGGTTTCCAAATGAAATACAAAACTTGCTCTCATCTGAAAAGAGGACTTTGGACCACTGGGCAACAGTCCAGTTCTTCTTCTCCTTAGCCCAGGTAAGACACCTCTGACGTTGTCTGTGGTTCAGGAGTGGCTTAACAAGAGGAATACGACAACTGTAGCCAAATTCCTTGACACGTCTGTGTGTGGTGGCTCTTGATGCCTTGACCCCAGCCTCAGTCCATTCCTTGTGAAGTTCACCCAAATTCTTGAATCGATTTTGCTTGACAATCATAAGGCTGCGGTTCTCTCGGTTGGTTGTGCATCTTTTTCTTCCACACTTTTTCCTTCCACTCAACTTTCTGTTAACATGCTTGGATACAGCACTCTGTGAACAGCCAGCTTCTTTGGCAATGAATGTTTGTGGCTTACCCTCCTTGTGAAGGGTGTCAATGATTGTCTTCTGGACAACTGTCAGATCAGCAGTCTTTCCCATGATTGTGTAGCCTAGTGAACCAAACTGAGAGACCATTTTGAAGGCTCAGGAAACCTTTGCAGGTGTTTTGAGTTGATTAGCTGATTGGCATGTCACCATATTCTAATTTTTTGAGATAGTGAATTGGTGGGTTTTTGTTAAATGTGAGCCAAAATCATCACAATTAAAAGAACCAAAGACTTAAACTACTTCAGTCTGTGTGCATTGAATTTATTTAATACACGAGTTTCACAATTTGAGTTGAATTACTGAAATAAATGAACTTTTCCACAACATTCTAATTTATTGAGATGCACCTGTATATATATATATATATATATATATATATATATATATATATATATATATATATATATATATATATATATATACACTGTATACTGATGAGCCAAAACATTATGACTACTCACAGGTGAAGCGAATAACGTTGAACATCTCCAAACAAGGCCAGAAGTCAAGGTCTGGGTAGATTAGATGGTAAGTGAACAATCAGTTCTTATAGTCAACGTGTTGAATGCAAGAGAAATGGGCAGGAGTAAAGACATGAGTGACTTTGACAATGGTCAAGTTGTTATGGCCAGATGACGGGTCAGAGCATTTCTGAAACAGCAAGGCTTGTGAGGTGCTCCCAGTCAGCAGTGGTGAGTACCTACTAACAGTGGTCCGAGGAGGGACAAACCATAAACAGGCGACAGGGTGTTGGGCGCCCAAGGCTCATCGATGCGCGAGGGCAACGAAGGCTATCTCATCTGGTCTGAACCAACAGAAGGTCTACTGTGGCAAATGTCAGAGAAAATTTTAATGATAGTTACAGGAGGGGGGCCTGAGTAGCTCAGTGGGTAAAGATGCTGAGTGAATCCAACCAGGTCTCCTAAGCAACCAAATTGGCCCAGTTGCTAGGGAGGGTAGAGTCACATGGGGTAACTTCCTCGTGGTCGCTATAATGTGGTTCGCTCTCGGTGGGGAGTGTGGTGGGTTGTGAATGGATGCCGCGAAGATTAGTGTGAAGCCTCCACACACACTATGTCTCCGTGGTAACGTGCTCAACAAGCCACGTGATGAGATTGAAGGTCTCAGACGTGGAGGCAACTGAGATTCGTCCTCCGCCACCCAGATTGAGGTGAGTCACTACGCCACCACGAGGACTTAGAGCGTATTGGGAATTGGGCATTCCAAATTGGGGAGAAAAAGGGGAGAACAAATAAATAAATGATGATTACAGGAGTAATGTGTCACAACACACAGTGCATCGCACCCTGCTGCACATGGGGCTGCGTAGCCGCAGACCGGTCAGGGTGCCCATGATGACCCCTGTCCATCATTGAAAGCACCTACAACGGGCACATGAGTGTCGTAACTGGTGTAAGAAGGTCGCCTGGTCCGATGAGTACCGTTTTCTTTTACATCACATGGACGGCCGTGTACGTGTGCTCTGTTTACCTGGGGAAGTGATGGCACCAGGATGCACTGTGGGAAGACGACAAGCCGGTGAAGGGAGTGTGATGCTCTGGGCAATGTTCTGCTGGGAAACCCTAGGTCCGGCCATTCAAGTGGACATCAATTTGACACGTGCCACCTACCTAAACATCATTGCAGACCAGGTACACTTCTTCATGGCAATAGTATTCCTTGATGACAAAGGCCTCTTTCAGCAGGATAAGGCGCCCTGCCACACTGCACACATTGTTTGGGAATGGTTTCAGGAACATGATGAAGAGTTCAAGGTGTTGCCCTGGCCTCCAAATTCCCCAGATCTCAATCCAATTGAGCATCTGTGGGATGTGCTGGACCAACAAGTCTGATCCACGGCGGATCCACGGTGTGTGTGTGTGTGTGGGGGCAGGTTTAAGTGGTTTACAAGGACTTTTTTTAGGTTACAAACTGGTAATTACTAGGGGATTATGCTATAAATGTGGTTTATGAGGACATTTCTAGTGTCCCCATAATTCAAATCACTTAAAAAAACATACTAAATGATGTTTTATTGAAAATGTAAAAATGCAGAAAGTTTTTTGTGAGGGTTAGGTTTAGGGGTGGGGTTAGGGTTAGGGGATAGGATCTATAGTTTGTACAGTATAAAAATCATTATGTCTATGGAGAGTCCTCATAATGATAGCTGCACCAACATGTGTGTGTGTGTGTGGAGGGGGGGAGCTAGAGAACCGTATGGGGCTAGGGGCTAAATTTGAGATAATTTGAAATATTTTTAGGTCAAATTTGATTCATAGATATACAAATAACTATTTAATGTTGCAAAATATCTAGAAAGTCAGAAGGTGAAAGGTCACAACTGGTTTTTACCATACAGGTCAAAATTGACTTGTTAAGAAAATGAAAGGAATAATTTGTTTAAAATATGCATTTCTCTTAAACAATTATATACAAATATATATATAGTTTTTTATATTGTTTGTTTTGATTATCTTGACAAAATCACGTTTGGTTCCAGTACCAAAAACTATGTGGTATTTATGGAAATATTCACTGAATTTTTTTTCTTTCTTTAAGTAATATATCAGTAAAGATTAAGTACTTTTGACATTGAATAAGATAGTTTAAGCATGAACTTGAAAAAAAATAAGTAAATTCTACATTTGTACTCAATTCAATCATGTAAAAACGAATGCTCTATCTTATAAGTAAAAATTATTTTTGATTGTTTGATGTCTCTTCAATGCATCATTGTGTATAAGTCCTAAAGGAGAAACCCTTCTTATATTTATTTTCTAATTTGAGTAAAATTCACAGGTAAATAAAATAAGTACATTTTAATAAACTTTTCAAAGCTGGTATTCTCAGCATCCAATTGGCTTGAATAATTAATGAACTTGCATGGTTTCACTGTTTGCAAGTTGATTTACTTTGTTTTGTGAAGTCTGAAGTTCATTTTCTACTCAAAATTACCTGTTCATGATCACAAATATTATCTGTTGATTGTTACCATCATTGTGCTTTGTGCATAAACTGTTGAGGTCTGTGTGCGCAGCTCTGGATCTGGTTTCTATCACTATTAAAAGTAAGGTGATGTTTTCTAATATACTACATAGCATGCATTAAACTTCCATGTGGAAGGCATCCATGTGTCATGTGGTACAAGACTAAATATGTAAAAAAAAAGTTAAAAAAAAAAAAAAAAAAAGCGTTTAATTGCTATACACTTTTAAAAGTATGGCTAAATTCAGTGCTACTTTGCTTGAGTAAAATGTACAAACAAAGAGGTAGTAAAATTTACTTGAAACAGAGAATTGCAAAGTAAACTTTACTTGAGAAATACTAATTAAAATCACCAAGAATTCTGTGTAGCCGTTACTCGAAAATATGGTCTGTTAAATTTACTAGCTATTTCTGCGTGGAAATTGTTATCTGCTATCTAGTGCATGTTTGCATTGGAAAAACTATTCCAAAACAGCGCAGACATGCGTCCTGTGTGAACAGCCCTAAAGAGTCTATTGAGGCTCAGTCCAGAAATTGCAACCCATTGTACAACTGTAAAACCTCAGCTAAAAAGTCCAAACACTAATATCCATCCCTAGAAGGAGAAAAGGAAATTGTCCAGATTTTCTTTCTTTCAAGAGATGGATCTTATCAGAGTCTCTCATGTCAAATTTAATCATGTCAATAAAAGCTCTGGCTAACAAAGGCCTGCGCAGATGAGCAAGACCAATTTCTTTCATGTGACAGAAAAGTTATTGCTTGCTTCGTGTAAGCCCCAAAACCAGATATTGATTTCCTTGTGGTGAGCTCAAGTTAGAAAAAAACGCAATTTCAATTATTTCATTTGACGTTATAATGGAGAATAAAAGTGAGAAAATGATCAGTGAGAGGCACAGGAGAGCAGGTGTTTTCTGTTATTTCCTCAAAACCCACAGATGAAGAGAAGACTGACTACACAATTGATGCGCCGCATACCAGCGTCATAATATTGTAGAAGACAATGAGTGAAGTTTCTCATCAGGATAAGTGCAAAATATATTTTCCTATTCCATATGTAATGCTAATTTCCCATGAGGTGAAAGTATTTTGAGTATGGTGGGAAAATAGATGTATAGACTATTGGTACAGAATAGATGTACAGTGGTTCTCAATTAGTCGTCGTGACCCCAAAATTGATCACAGGCCTGTTCTGATGGGGTCATGGACAACAGGGAAAAAAAGCTAAATGCAAATAATACAATTCAACTAAGCATAGTTACAGTATATTTTGCATAGGATAGCAAAATAGGCTTTTCAAATTTTAAACAGGAGAAGAAAACTCTTTCCATATCTATTGTTGTTGATGTCGTGATATGATAGGTGTGGTTGAGAAACAGATCCATATTTAAGTCCTTTTTTACTATAAATTCTCCTCCCTGCCCAGTAGGTGGCGATATGCACAAATAATGCAAACTGCCAAAAACAAAAGAAGAAGAATGTGGAAGTGAAAGTGGAGATTCATGGTAAAAAAGAACTTAAATATTAATCTGTTTCTCACCCACACCTATCATATCACTTCTGAAGAAATGGATTTATCCACTGGAGTCTTATGGATTACTTTTATGCTGCCTTTATGTGCTTTTGGAGGTTCAAAATGTTGGTCACCATTTACTTGCATTGTATGGACCTACAGAGCTGAGATATTCTTCTAAAAATCTTTGTTTGTGTTCAGCAGAAGAAAGAAAGTCATACACATCTGGGATGGCATGAGGGTGAGTAAATGAGCAGAGAAAGCATCAAGCTCTACAGTATTTTGAGGCAATTCTTCTGTTTTACATGAAAATGTGAAAAGAGATAGTTCACCCAAAAATGAAAATTCTCTCATTATTCAACCTCATGCCATCCCAGATGTGTATGACTTCCTTTCTTCTGACAAACAAAGATTTTTAGAAGAATATTTCAGCTCTGTAGGTCCATACAATGCAAGTGAATGGTGGCCAAAACTTTGAAGCTCCAAAAGCACATAAAGGCAGCATAAAAGTAATCCATATGACTCCAGTGCTTAAATCCATATCTTCAGAAGTGATATGATAGGTGTGGGTGAGAAACAGATTAATATTTAAGTTATTTTTTACCATGAATCTCCACTTTCACTTCACATTCTTCTTCTTTTGTTTTTGGCAGTTTGCATTATTTGTGCATATCGCCACCTACTGGGCAGGGAGGAGAATTTATAGTAAAAAATGACTTGAATATTGATCTGTTTCTCACCCACACATATCATATCATGATTAAAGATGTGGATTTAACCACTGGAGTCTTATGGATTACTTCTATGCTGCCTTTATGTGCTTTTTGGACTTTCAAAGTTCTGGTCAACATTCACTTGAATTGTATGGACCGTCAGAGCTGAGATATTCTTCTAAAAATCTTTGTTTGTGTTCAGCAGAAGAAAGAAAGTCATACACATCTGGGATGGCATGAGGGTGAGTAAATGGTGAACTATCCCTTTAATACATATCAATGATTGATCAAGGACATTATTGTTTACTTTTGTATAATAAACAGTTTTACTGTGTTGGGTTGCACACCTTTTGTTACATGGATAATATTTTAATCTGTTAAGAAGGTGCAAATACCAATTAGACAAAACAAGAATAGCTTTGCATTATTGCCTTTTTTGTTTTAGAATTCAGTTTCATCCTAGATCCAGTTCTTGTAAGGTGTTTTAACAAAGGTAAAAAATGTAAGTTTATCATGAGAGATTTATAACATACACAAAAATGTTTTAAGAATCTTAAAATAAACTCAATAGTAAAAGGAAAGAAAGAAAGAAAGAAAGAAAGAAAGAAAGAAAATCCACACCCATACGATGTAAATCTTAAGTGAAACTTGTAAAACTCTGTATAACACTTGCCATTTGCCAATAGGTTGCACCTCTATTACAACTTCATGCATCATGATGAATGAGAAATGATGGACATTCGACTAAAAGTGAAAACAAAAGCTTACTTGTAATTCCAGACTGTAGCTCTGGTGCAAGTGATGTGGATATACGATGAGATGAGGCTGGAGGTACAGTCCAATGTGATGTTGAGTGATGCTGGATGCGTGCTTGTACTGCATCAGTGTCCGTTCTTCAGCTCCATGATAAACGGTTGCTCTCCGCCCCGTTCCGCGCTCATTGGATAAATACTTCCACACAGAGGCAATGTGAATTTCAGATATAATTAATTAAAAGAAAATTAAATGTAATTTACCTAATCCGTTTGGTGCTAGATGTCAAAACGTGTACGTAATTTAAAACGCGTTCTAAATTCTGCTGCAATCCTCTTGTCCTTCTGTTCTTTTTTTTTTTTTTTCGAGAAACCGTGCGTTACATTTTTTTATTATTATTATTTTTTTTTTACATTTTAAAATAAGAATAAAAGTCACATTGTTTTAATAGTTACATTGATTAATAATTAATAATCAGAATAAAAAATGTTCCACCAAGTAATTTAGTTTATTAGCTGCAAACTGTTTACGGTTGCCAAGTCTGACTTGCAACATACAAATTTATTAATATACAGTATTTTGTATGCTTTTTTTTTTTTATTAATGTTATTTTATGTATTATAAACAGTAGTTATCCGTAATCAGAGTCAGCCCAATTTTGGCATAAAACGCGAACAGTAGGCCTACTTCATCAGGTTCAATTCTATAGGTGATATGTAGGCTACTGTGTATGTAGGCCTACGTATGTAAGTTTAAACAAAGATTTATTTAGAAAGTAGATGTATTTTTGTAAAAAAATAAATAAATAAATAAATAAATAAATAAACTGTGTGAAGTGATGATCCACTGTATTAATTAACAGTTCATCAGGCAGATATTTTTCTTCATATATCTGTGTTGCAATGCGCTTGACTGTCAGATTAACAGCGAAAAGTAGGTACTGCCCTCTATTGGGCATTTGTTGTAAGTGCATATGGAGATGATCATTGTGCACACGTGTGTAGTAGTACTGTATGGTTGGAGATGATAAATCCGTTGATTTCCTTACATATACCTCCCATTAGAAATAAACATGTCACATGAGTCATTATGCATTTGAGACATTTGATTTGTCTTAATGCGTTCTACAGACATCACAGTGACTAACTTTCTCTGTATAAAGGTCAGGCCCTGATTACAGAAATGAGAAACTGAAAATCCCTTGAGACAATAATGGCCTGTAGAATGAAACTGAAACAACAGAGCACTCATAATTTTGGTCAAACTGTTATTTTACATATTTTCTCATGGTGAAAGAATTGACTTGAGATTTAGAGCCTGATTTTTGCTCTCAATCATCAGGGAGCTAGCAGTGCCAAACCGTAGCATGGGTAGACAGAGTGCAGAAACTCTTGGAGAAAAAGTTTTACTCAGACAAACAAATCTGTCAACTCCAAACCAAATGTAATATTATATTAATACACTGAATACAAGAATAGATGACATAACTATTGTTAAACTCAAAATATTTACTTCTCTTGTTAGTGGGTAAGTGTAATTCATAACTCCCTTTTAAATTTGTCAATGTCATAAATGCGACATTTGCAAAAGATGTGTTTATATCCAGGAGGTATGAAAGGTAATCAGCTGATTTATGACATCCTGCCCTTCTGCCAAAATCTGCCCTCACCTCACAGTAGGGGTCAGGCTCAAGAGGTACAACAGCAAATCAAGTCCAGTGTGTGTCTGCAACTCACATCTCTGCCAGATCCGTGATCCACAACACCCAAGCCAGTTATCATCTATCCTGGTAGCATTTCAACAGAAGTGCATGCATCTAGTTTTAATTAAACTGATTCAGTACTGAATTTTTGTCTGACAAGAGTAACAGCCTTACGGTACCAGATATCACCACATCGTGTTACAGAATACATCTAAATAAATTCTTCTTCTGTCAGTCTCATTGATTACTCAGGACATTTCTTGGACCCAAAGTTTGGGAAGCATTTTACCAGACAGCATTCTTTCACTCCCACACACAGGAGTTGAGGCCAAATGTATGATACAATTTTTAGATGTGGATGTTGAACATACTAATTTCTAAGCAAAGCGAGAGAGCTGCCTTCTGACTGAGAGGGATTGGTACTCCAAAAAAAAAAATAATAATAATTAATTAGTATTTTATGTTGTTTTCCAGTAAAAATATCTAAACATTCTCAAAAGAATATATATTTTCTTGAAAGCAAAATGGCATTAGATATTTTGTCTTCTTTTCAGAGAAATCTCACTAAATTTAGTTTATGCTTAAAACAAGAAAAAAACTATTTGCCATAGGGTTAGAAAAACTTATTTCAAAGGGAAAACAAGTTTATTTTTTATTGTTTTAAGCATAAAGTTTAATACATTTTGTCATATTTCTCTGAAAACAAGACTTAATATCTTATGCAATTTTCCTTGTCAAGTAAATATACCTTGTTTTAAGAATGTTTAGATATTTTTACTGGAAAACAAGTCAAAAATACAAATTAAGAAAAACAAATTTGTAGTGCGGACCAAAGGTAATTTGGCTTTATCCAGATAAAAAGGAATGCACAAGCGGACCTCCATTGTGATACTTTCGTATTGAACTGAAGTAATGTGCTAGTTTAAATTAAACATTTAAATATCACCCATATTCATAGAGCAAAACTGGTTTACTAAACAGTGATGGCACCAACTTCAGCGTTAAATATGATAACATGCTATTGTTACCTTAAGGATCAATTTCTACCCAAGTAAACCCTTACAAATTACTTCTGTTGTAACTAAATGTAATCAGACTGATTTATTCATGTTTAATATTTGTAATAAAACCAGTTAATTTGGATGTTACCACCTGAAGCCATTTTTTTTAGGTTCCCTGTCAAAACATTTACAAATTTGACAGATGGTTTTTATCCAAAGCAACTTAACAGTCCTTCAGGGCATTCATTGTATCAGCATGTGTGCTATGCTATACCAGTGGTGCTACAGTTGAGCTAACCTCTGCCAGTTGTGCTACAGTTGATATACACTCTACCAGTTATGCTACAGTTGAGATACAGTCTACTAGTTGAACTACAGTTGAGCAACACTCTACCAGTTGTGCTACAGTTGAGCAACACTCTACCAGTTGTGCTACAGTTGAGATACAGTCTACTAGTTGAACTACAGTTGAGCTACACTCTACCAGTTGTGCTACAGTTGAGCAACACTCTACCAGTTGTGCTACAGTTGAGCTACACTCTACCAGTTGTGCTACAGTTGAGCTACACTCTACCAGTTGTGCTACAGTTGAGCTACCCTCTACCAGTTGTAATACAGTTGAGCTACACTCTACCAGTTGTGCTACAGTTGAGCAACACTCTACCAGTTGTGCTACAGTTGAGCAACACTCTACCAGTTGTGCTACAGTTGAGCAACACTCTACCAGTTGTGCTACAGTTGAGCAACACTCTACCAGTTGTGCTACAGTTGAGCTACACTCTACCAGTTGTAATACAGTTGAGCAACACTCTACCAGTTGTGCTACAGTTGAGATACACTCTACCAGTTGCGCTACAGTTGAGCAACACTCTACCAGTTGTGCTACAGTTGAGCTACACTCTACCAGTTGTGCTACAGTTGAGCAACACTCTACCAGTTGTGCTACAGTTGAGATACACTCTACCAGTTGTGCTACAGTTGAGCAACACTCTACCAGTTGTGCTACAGTTGAGATACAGTCTACTATTTGAACTACAGTTGAGCAACACTCTACCAGTTGTGCTACATTTGAGATACACTCTACCAGTTGAATTACAGTTGAGCAACACTTTACCAGTTGTGCTACAGTTGAGATACAGTCTACTAGTTGAACTACAGTTGAGCAACACTCTACCAGTTGTGCTACAGTTGAGCAACACTCTACAAGTTGTGCTACAGTTGAGCTACACTCTACCAGTTGTAATACAGTTGAGCTACACCCTACCAGTTGTGCTACAGTTGAGAAACACTCTACCAGTTGTGCTACAGTTGAGCATACACTCTACCAGTTGTAGCTACAGTTGAGCAACACTCTACCAGTTGTGCTACAGTTGAGCAACACTCTACCAGTTGTGCTACAGTTGAGCTACACTCTACCAGTTGTGCTACAGTTGAGCAACACTCTACCAGTTGTGCTACAGTTGAGCTACACTCTACCAGTTGTGCTACAGTTGAGCTACACTCTACCAGTTGTGCTACAGTTGAGCTACACTCTATCAGTTGTGCTACAGTTGAGCAACACTCTACCAGTTGTGCTACAGTTGAGCTGCACTCTACCAGTTGTGCTACAGTTGAGCAACACTCTACCAGTTGTGCTAAAGTTGAGCTACACTCTACCAGTTGTGTTACAGTTTAGCAACACTCTACCAGTTGAACTACAGTTGAGCTACACACTACTAGTTGTGCTACAGTTGTGCTAAACTCTGCCTGTTGTGTTACAGTTGAGCAACACTCTACCAGTTGTTCTACAGCTGAGCTGTACTCTACCAGTTGTGCTACAGTTGAGATACACTCTACCAGTTGAGCTACACATGAGATACACTTTACCAAATGAACTACATTTGAGATAACACTCTACCAGTTTAGTTACAGATGAGATACACTACCAGTTGTGCTACAGTTGAGCTACACTCTACCAGTTGAACTATAGTTGAGATACACTCTACCAGTTGTGCTACAGTTGAGATACACTCTACCAGTTGAACTATAGTTGAGATACACTCTACCAGTTGAACTACAGTTGAGATCCACTCTACCAGTTTAGCTACAGTTGAGATACACTCTACCAGTTGTGCTACAGTTGGGATACACTCTACCAGTTGAACTATAGTTGAGATACACTCTACCAGTTGTGCTACAGTTGAGATACAGTCTACCAGTTGAACTATAGTTGAGATACACTCTACCAGTTGAATTACAGTTGAGATCCACTCTACCAGTTTAGCTACAGTTGAGCAACACTCTACCAGTTGTGCTACAGTTGAGATACACTCTACCAGTTGAGATACATATCTAAAATCTAAAATCCACTAACAGCACCCCCTCAGCTCTAGGAAAGCTAAATTGCTGCCTTGAGGAGATTTGAGCCTGGATGTTGAAAAAAAATTATTTCGTTGAACAGCTCAAAAACTAAGGCCATGTTAATTGGCACCCCCAACAAATTACTGCTGCAGGCCCTCTGTCCCCTGAAATTGGTGGCCAAATCATTCCTCTTTCAACTGTGTTAACTAACTTTGGTGTTAAGCTTGATAACTGCTTGACCTTCAGCGATCATTTAAAAATGGTGTGCATAACAGCTTATATTTCACTTAAAAACATTTCCCATCTTAGGCCATCTCTCAGTCTGGGTGATGCTGAGAAGCTTAATCATGCATTTTTGTTCTCTCATTTGGATTACTGCAATGCTAGCTTGTGCGGCCTGCCACAGAAAGACCTTAACAAGCTACAGATGCTTCACAACAGCACCGCCAGAGTTCTCACTACAACTAAAAAATCCTCACATATGACTCCAATTTTGAAATCATTACATTGGCTGATTGTTAAATCTAGAGTGGATTATAAGGTGCTCTTGCTTGTGTTCAAAGCCTTACATGACCTGTGCCCTTTGTATTTGAACAAACTCATAGTGGTCCAGACCTCGGCTCATTTATTAAGGACCACCCAAAATTCAACCCTTCATGTACCCCGAACTAGACTTTGTACCATGGGTGATCGAGCTTTCTCAGTGTATGGTCCACGTACTTAGAATTCCTTGCCTCCCCATCTTTGCAATTTAGACTTTGTGGAAGTCTTCAAGAGGGATCTTTCAGTTGTGCTACAGTTGAGATACAATCTACCAGCTGAACTACAGTTGTGCTATACTCTACCAGTTGTGCTACAGTTAAGCTACTCTAACCAAATTGGGATACAGTTGAGCTGCACTCTACCAGTGTGTGCTACAGATGAGCTGCACTCTACCAGTTGTGCTACAGTTGAGCTACACTCTACAAGTTGTGCTACAGTTGACCTGTACTCTACCAGTTTAACTACAGTTAAGCTACACTCTACCAGTCATGCTACACTCCAGCAGTTGAGCTAACGTTGAGCTATACTCTACCAGTTTAACTACAGTAAAGCTACACTCTACCAGTCATGCTACACTCCACAAGTTGTGCTACAGATGAGCAACACTCTACCGCTTGTGCCACAGTTGAGCTACTTGAGCTGCACTCTACCAGCTGAGCTACAGTGGAGCTATGATCTACCATTTCAGCTATAGTTGAGTGATGCTCTACCAGTTGTGTTACAGTTGAGCCACGCTCTGCCAGTTGAATGAATGAATGAACGTTACATTTATATAGCACTTTTCTGACACTACACTCAAAGTGTTTTACATTGTGAACAGAGGACTCTCCTCAACCACCACCACCATCAACCTGGTGAGCCACCGGTTGAGCTACACATCCCATATGGCAAGGATTCGCAGTTGGCATGTGTGAGAACTTTGCCAGAAACCTCATATGGAAGTATGTTTACTGCAAAGCTGATCTTACCTCAGATGCTGTCCTGTGTGAGAGCATCATATTATTTATGGCTTTAAATGCACTTTTTTCCCCAAGGCTGGAGGCAAATGAGCAAGGCTTTTTTATTCAATGAAGCTGGAAAATATGCAGCAGCACAGCCAACAGCTGCTTCTAATGATCATCCCATAGAGTCTGGCAGTCAATTTGATCCCAGAGCACAAAAAAAAATAGCTATTTGCTTAACTTGGATAAACCATCACTAAGGTTTTTCATGAGCTGGGATGAGTCAACTTTACATGGGGGTTACATGCACACAGGGTATTTGCTCTTTAGATGTATGGATTTTCTTTCTAGAGGTTGCTTCCTTGCAGTTGGCATACGTAAATAAGCCTTGAGCCACCCCAAAGGAAGTCAAAACAAAAGGTTGTGGGGGTCTTTAAAAGTATCTAAACAGTTTTAAAGGAATGTCGTGGGTTCAACACAAGTTAAACTCTATCGTCAACATCTGTTGCATGTTGTCGATTACCATAGAAAATAATTTAGACTCGTCCCTCAGTTTGTAAAAACACAAAAATATACATTCAGTGGAAGTCAACGTGGCAACGCATTCTAAAGGGTTTATAAACAGCTATGTAAAGCTCTTATTTTGTTGAAGTATTTATATAAATTACTACAAAAATGTTAAGTGAGCTGTAAAAAATTTTTAAATGGTCCTTTTACCAATGGGACTACTGTTCTAGGCAGATGAACTTCTGGTTATGCATCGCAGATGTCACTCCTGTAAGTGGAGTTTGCTTCATCTAAATAGTATTTTCTGGAGTGTTTTGTCATGTCTCTTTCTGGTCTCCTTGCATGTATTGTGTGAAAGATACTGTGTTTACAGGCTTTACATGCTCAAGACAGGAGATCAAATATTGGCTTTGTACAGGCAAGGTTAGGAAGCAACTCTATCACACTAGTCTTGTGGCTATACTTTTGAAACAGTGTGTATTGCAATGTTTATTTTGGTGCAATGCCTTTCTGCATAGACATCCATTGTAAGTTAATTACTTTACATCCATGTTTTGTTGTTTGATTGTTCATTTTAAAATAATGTTTAAACAAAAGGAGTTTCAAACAACATATTTAAGTTTCATTTTAATTTGAGTTCGACTACTGTCAAATTTAGCACTTAATTATAGATTTACAAATTACAAACAGGATATATATATATATATATATATATATATATATATATATATATATATATATATATATATATATATAATAAAAAGTTTTTGAAAAGTGGACATTTGATGACATGCTTTGCTGCACAATGAATTAGTTCCACACATGAATGGAGTAAATATTATTTTTTCCACATATAAACATGACCACATTATGCTTTTCTAAAGCAGCACCTGTGTTCAGTCTAGAATGATTTGATGGCAGACTCATTCGAAAGCATTATCTGAATATGATGGTATCTCGATTGCACACTGCATGACACTGGGAATGTAAACAGGTGTAGTGCCAAAGGCAATATACAGTTTGATATACAGCCACACACACATATTGTGCACTACCACTTTGGGTCATGCATAATTACACTTCAGAGCTCCATTGTTTGCAGAGTAGTATGTGTTTGTCCTTAGTTATCTGGTCATCATCTTTCAACTGTTCTGATTTGCTGACTTTAAATTTCACTGACTCCTGTATGACTTCTTTCATGGCTAGATAACACATGCAGTCGATTCCCACTAAATCATATGGATGATAGTGAGGAAATAAACAACTTATTTTGATACAGTTTAGGAGCAGTATGCATTACTGCAAAGTCAGATAATTTGAATTTGTGTCTGTTGTGGCATGATAGTAGTAGATAACAGATCTTATACTTCTTCACAGCTCATCAGCAACAGATATGGGCCTTTAAACCGTATCAAGGTAATAACTTATTGGCAGGCAGTACACCACAGATGTTTCCTCAAGAAAATGCCTTGGTCAAACAAAAGCAATTTTTAATGGAGGCCTTGTTTTAAAGGAACAGTTCACTGAAAAATGAAAATTCTGTCATCATATACTCACCCTCATGTTGAGGAAGACCTTTTAGCTGCATACATTTGTACATCTTTCAGCATTTAATATCATGGATTGTGATTGTTGTGATAGATTATATTTGAAATCCAAAAGTATTTTAAATATGGTAAAAAAAAGAAAAAAAATGACAAAACAGCCATTTATCATCTGATGTTTTAGCTTTGATAGTAAATATATCATTTACTCCCCTCAACTTTCAACATCTGAAAATGAAAAACAGGAGGGTACAGTCAAACTGCATTTCATCAGGTGAGCTGGGAGGAAACAAATTTCACATTTATCTCTTTATCCTAAACAAACATCTCCACTCTGTATATGTAAGATAAACACTTTGGCTGGATGTTTGCTTATGCACAGCACGTGCAGTGTCAGAGATTTCTCTAATCCAATCTCAGTTCCAAGTAATGTTGCAGTAATCTAACTGCATAAGGCTTGCTATGAAGCTGCTCTGCTTGGCAGGTCACAATTACTACTTGTGTCTTGCGATTTAATGCTGTTATAACTGTATAAATTAAAGACCGTCACGACTACACAAACTACAATTCTGATTAATAATCAATGCAGTCAAAGATAGTAAAAATATGTTCTTTTTAATGATTTAATGATTACAGTCACAGTGCATCAAGTTAATCCTTAAGTATTTTAGGAGGAAACTTTCCAATGCATGAGTATTTGTGATTTAAATCCCATGCAAGCCAACTGCTACTGCAGATATGTGCATGTACTGTATTATGGTTTTACTAAAAAAGGCTAAGACCTCACAGCTGTGGTGACTACTATGACACGTAAAACAGGCAGGTCCTATAATAGATAGGTGTTAATCTGGCATTAAAATATCAAGATATTTCAGAAAAAATGTTGCAATAGTGCAATACTATTAACATGCAATAGTTAACATTAAACGGGAATGTAAAGGTATGACTGAAGAGCAGGTACTTGCAGCATAATGGAATGTAAATAACTAAGTGTTTTTTTTACTTGGATTGGTTAAATGGTGATAGAAATGTTTAGAAAAAGTAACTATAGGAAATTTGAACTAAAGCGACCCTTTTTGTCTAATACAGAATGTATTCATACATTTTTTGGGCCAATAACTCTTTCAAGACTAACTAGATTTTTGTTTTGTTGGTTTAATCTCAGTATTGGAGTTTAACTACCATAGTTCTTGTCTTAATGTCAACAATACATTATTTACTTTCTTAATGCATGTTCCTGGCCTTATTGTAAATGATTCATATGTGTTACTTTTATCAAAATCCTCTGAAACAACCTCTCTTTTTTTGGCTGACGTTAGGATACCTCTAACTTTTCAACCCCTCCTCTCCAACCACCTGGCTATTCTGGGCCACTTTTCATGATCCAATCAATTCCTGTTGGAAAAAATCCCACCCTAGATTTTTCCTAGTTGAGTATAATGTTTTTGTCTGATTATGGAAGTAAAAGGAGTTATGAACTGTTTCACAGTATGTACTGTAAAACAAAATATAATGCAATGCTATATTGAGTTTACAATTCAGTAATAATCAAATCCAAATTGGTGAATCATTAACCTCACAACACTGACTCAAACGCTGGACATTTATGGCTTTTGATTTTCTTAAGGGCCTTCCTAAATTCTTTGCTAGATTTGTCCCACTTGTGAATGCCAGTCAAAATATACTGTTTCCCCACCCAGCGACCCATAATTAAGTAGTTGCTCCCTGTGTTCTCCAGCTGTTGGCAAGGACAGTCTGCTCCATTTTTCAGGAAGAGAACAAGCTTCTTAAGGTCCTGCTTTTTCAGAGTTCCAAGCTTCACTGGCTTCCTCCTTTTCTGCAGAATGACTTTTCGGTCCAAGTTCTCTTTTTTGACCTCCTTAATCTTTGTCTTGATTGCTACAAAGAAAAAGATGACGATTTAGATTTTAGATGTACTCACTTTTTCCACACATAATCAAAGGTGATATGTGTAATTTCTGCGCCACTAGCTTCACCAAACATAATTGCAAAAAAAAGTGATTGTTTTCAAACAGGTTTACCAAACAATCCCCCCAAGCTGCCATTGGTTGTACAAAACAGATAGTTCCACCCCAAACTAACGCCATTGGTTTAGCCAATTTGTTTGTGTCGGACTGCTTGTGATGCTCAGACAAACAGAGGAATGTTTTGATAGCACAACAAATACACAGTGTTTACACTTTTCGAGGAAATCAACCTACAAATGGCTTACTTAGTTGTCTCTGCATTTTAAATGGGGATTTGAGAAAGTATTTTAACATAAAAAAAAATTACATGCTTCAGCTTGTACAAAATCAGAGGGGGAAAATGATCAAAAAATCTCAATGCATACAGCAAAGATACCAATGAACTGAACTGAATACATGTCTAAAGTAGGGCCAACTCAAAAACGGTTTTGTAAGTTTCAACCTTTAATTTAAACTCCAAATACTTGCAATAAGGTAAGATACATTTTTGCTTACGGTCATTGTTGTTTTTCTTTGCCAATGAGATGCTGAATGCTTGTCTGTTTCTGACCATCTCTTTTCACATTTGAGGCCAAGAATTCACTCAGGTTTCTGTCTTTGCTATTCTGTGCTAATTGTGCAAAGATAAGTGGTGCAATGTGTCTGCAATATCGTCCAGGGTGTGTGAGGATACGATTCCAGAGAATGTATCAAATTCGAAGAGAATAAAAGGACTGACCTTGAACCTGTTTCGTTGTCTCCTGACTCCTCCATTGCCTGAACTAAGAGATTTGCTACAGTGGTGCCGAGAACCCGGCTTTGAAAGAGAACACTGCTATGGAGTCTTCACTGCTGGGCGAAGTCTTCAAGACCCTCACCAGTATCCAGCAGTCCCAACACCATGCCCTCATGGAGGTACGCCGGGAGCAGGAACAATGCTTCCAAGTCCTGCTCCAGGCACAAGCGGAGGACCAGCAGGTGCCCTGGAGCCTGATCGCCAGGGAGGGGGCTGGCGCTGCGACTTCCTCGGAGCCCGTCCCACCGGTGGCCCTTATGAAATGGGGCCAAACGACGATCCGGAGGCCTTTCTCGACATCTTGGAGAAAACCGTGGAGGTTTGGAGGTGGCCTCCCAATCAGTGGGCGGCCCTCCTGTTGCCCCTGCTCTCCAGGGAGGCGCAGCTGGCGGTACAACATCTCCCCACCACCAGCCTCCTGGATTACAATCACCTGAAGAAGGCTATCCAGCAACGGGTCAGTTGGACCCCAGAACAGAGTCGGCAGCTCTTCCGCTCGTTGAGCTTTGGGAAGGACGGCCGCCCATTCGCTTTTGCGCAGCAGCTCCATGATGCCTGCCGGAAATGGCTGCTGGTGGGGGGAACCCGCGGCATCATGGAAATGGTCGATCTGGTGGTACTGGAGCAGTTCGTCTCCCAACTCCCCCGAGGTATGTCCGAGTAGGTCCAGTGCCACCGCCCGGCGTCGTTGGAGGGAGCCATCCAGCTGGAAGAGGACTACATGGTGGTGTTTCCAGGAGGCGGCGAAGCAGTCTCTTCTTCTCTCTGTTCTGTCTCTTCTCTCTCTCCACCCCCTTTGCCTCATGTTCCCTCCCCTCCCCAACCGTTCCTCTCACTCCTGCCCAGTTCCAGCTCCTCGGAGGTGGGGAGGCCCGCCCAAACCCTGCCCCCAGTCCAGAGGACCCTTCCCCTTGTCTGTCTCTCCTACCCCCCCATCTCTCTCCGCTATCCCCTCCAGGTTGGCGAGACCACCCCCACGAGTGCGGGAGGAAGACTTGGGCTGGTCTGCTGGAGCTGCGGGGAAACCAGACACAGCCAGGAGCAGTGTCCAGTAATGGAGGTGGGTACACTGGTCCGGATCCCTGACGCTCCACAGGCTGCCCTGGATCAGGCAGGAGTGTATCGGATACCGGTAAGGGTCAAAGGGGATACACATCAAGCTTTGGTGGATTCAGGTTGTTCTCAAACCTCGATCCACCAACGTTTGGTGCAAGGCGGGGCATTGGATAAAAATAAACTGGTGAGGGTGAGGTGTGTGCATTGAGATACGATTCAGGGGAAAAAGGAGTCGAGGCCGCGGTTAATCCCTGCCTCACCCATCCACTAATTCTGTGAACCAATTGGCCCGGTTTAAAAAATCTGTTGAGGGTAATATGTGTGGATGGGTCCTGCAAAGTAGTGGCGCGGGGTGTGACGTGCGATACTATTGCTGGTGAGGTGATGCCAGGGCTGTCAAAGTCGGCTCCGTGTCAGGATGACGCAGATGAGGGAATTCCCATTCTCAGGGGCTTCCCTGAGGGGGATTTCCCTCTGGAGCAGTCACGTGACGAGTCCCTCATGCACGCCTCCGACCAAGTGAAAGTAACTGGTGGTCAACAGATCTAGCCCGGTGTTGCGCTCACATACCCGTACTTTTCTATTATTAAAGAGCGGTTGTATCGAGTGACGCAGGACACTCAAACTAAAGAGAATACAACTCAGCTGTTAGTACCAAAGAGCCGCCGGGAAACACTCTTCCAGGCGGCTCACTATAATCCAATGGCTGGCCACTTTGGTCACGAAAAGACTTTGAACCGTATAATGGCCCATTTATTTTGGCCGCAAGTGGTGTGCGGCGTGCCATGAATGTCAGTTGGTAAATCCACCGGCCACCACAAAAGTGCCATTGTGCCCGTTGCCGTTGATCGAGATCCCCTTTGAGAGAATTGGCATGGATCTCGTCGGGCCATTAGAATGGACTGCATGCGGACATCGCTTTGTATTAGTTCTGGTGGACTATGCAACGCGATATCCGGAAACGGTGCCCCTGTGCAACATCTCGGCACGTAGTGTTGTGGAGGCACTCTTCAAAATTATCTCCCGAGTGGGGATTCCAAAGGAAATCCTCACTGATCAAGGCACAAAATTCATGTCATGTACACTACACGAACCATATGAATTATTAGGCATTAAGTCTTTTCGCACCAGCGTTTATCACCCACAAACCAACGGGTTGGTCGAACGATTTAATAAGACCTTAAAAAACATGGTTCGTAAGTTCGTACACAAAGACGCTAAAAACTGGAATAAGTGGCTCGAACCCCTGCTGTTTGCAATACGAGAGGTCCCGCAAGCCTCCACCGGGTTTTCCCCATTTGAGCTACTTTATGGGCGCCGGCCGAGCGGCGTGCTTGGCATCATATGGGAAGCTTGGGAGGAAGGACCTTCGAATAGTAAAAATCAAATTCAATACGTTCTTGACCTTAGAGCAAAACTCCACACTTTGGGGCAGGTAACACAGGAGAATTTGCTTCAAGCGCAAGAACATCAACGCCAACTGTACAACAGGGGCGCTCGACAACGGGAATTCGTACAGGGAGATAAAGTGCTTGTATTGCTGCCCACCTCATGCTCCAAATTACTCGCCAAGTGGCAAGGACCCTTTGAGGTCACACGACGAGTCGGAGATCTCAATTATGAGGTTAGGCGAACAGATAGGAGAGGGGCACGTCAAACCTACCACCTCAACCTCCTCAAACCATGGAGGGAGGCGGTACCTGTAGCCTTGGCGACGGTAGTTCCGGAGAGGGCGGAGCTCGGGCTGGAGGTATTTCCCAAATCAAGTTCATTCACCCTTGTGGAGACCACCTCTCGCTGTTGCAGCTTACAGATATTGCCAGGTTGCAAGCGGAGTTCGCAGACATGTTTTCACCCCTACCCGGTTGCACGAATCTCATAGAGCACTACATTGAGATCACCCCAGGGGTGGTGGTTTGTAGCCACCCCTATCGTCTTCCTGAACACAAGAAAAAGATTATTCAGGAAGAATTAGAGGCAATGCTTGAAATGGGCTTAATACAAGAGTCGCACAGCGATTGGGCCAGCCCAGAGCGATGGCTCGATCTGCTTCTGTGTTGACTACCGGAAAGTGAATGCGGTGTCCAAATTTGATGCATATCCAATGCCGCGAATTGACGAGTTACTCGATCGGTTGGGCATGGCTCAATTTTACTCTACGCTGGACTTAACGAATGGTTATTGGCAGATCCCTTTAACGCCAATGTCCTGAGAAAACACGGCTTTTTTCACACCGTTCGGATTACACCAATTTGTGACTCTTCCATTCGGTTTGTTCGGAGCCCCAGCCACGTTTCAGCGCCTTATGGACAAGGTCCTCAGACCGCACACGGCATATGCCACCGCATATCTAGATGACATCATTATTTACAGTAATGATTGGCAGCGACATATGCAACATCTGAGGGCGGTCCTGAGAGCGCTGAGACAGGTGGAATTACAGCCAACCCGAAAAAAATGCACAATTGGGCAGGTGGAAGTTAGGTATCTGGGGTTCCACTTGGGTCACGGGCAGGTGTGTCCACAGGTTGACAAAACCACAGCGATCGCAGCCTGTCAGGCGCTCAAGACCAAAAAGGGGGTATGGCAGTTTTTGGGGCTGGCTGGCTACTACCGAAGTTTTGTGCCTAGTTATTCTGATGTCACCAGCCCGCTGACTGACCTTACTAAAAAGGGGGCTCCCGATCCAGTCCAGTGGACAGAGTCATGCCAACAGGCCTTCCTTAAGGTAAAGTCTGCACTGTGTAGGGGGCCGCTTTTACATGCACCTGATTTCTCTCTCTCCCCTTTATTTTGCAGACTGATGCATCTGACAGGGGGCTGGGCACGGTGCTTTCGCAGGAGGTGGGAGGGGAGGAACGACCAGTGCTATTTATTAGTCGCAAGCTCTCCTTCAGGGAGACAAAATATAGTACCATCGAGAAGGAGTGTCTTGCGATTAAGTGGGCTGTTCTGACCCTCCGCTACTACCTGCTGGGGCGAGCCTTCACTCCTCTGCAGTGGCTCCACCACATGAAGGATACTAACGCGCGGATCACCCGTTGGTATCTTACTCTCCAGCCCTTTAAATTCAAGGTGGTCCACAGACCGGGGGCGCAGATGGTTGTGGCTGACTTTCTCTCCAGAAATGGGGGGGAGTAGGCAGGCCAGATGTTGCCCCAGCCTGAGTCAGCAGTGGGGACATGTGGCATGGGGGGCATGGTCATGTGTCAGTCTGCAGGAGAGAGAGAGCGGTAAGGCTCGTCACCTTGTTCATAATTATCTCTAATACCTGTCTCTCATTATAGTGATGGTGGAGGGAGACTTAAGAAGGCATGCCAGAGCATCAGAGAGAGAGAGAGAGAGAGAGAGAGTGACCAGAAAGCATGACAGCCCTGAGCCAAGAGAGTGGTTATTAGTTAGAGTGCTTTCATTTATTTAAAAAATGATTCCTTTGTTATCGACAGTTACTGTCGATTGTGTATTTAAGAAAGAGAATAAAAGGACTAACCTCGAACCTGCTTCGTTGCCTCCTGACTCCTCCATTGCCTGAACTAAGAGATTTGCTACACCCTCCTACCCGGTCTGCTTCTTCAGCCAGGTCACCAGAATCATGGCCCGACACTGAGCCCATGCAAGTCGGAAGAACTCAAATCTCACGTAGGGAGAAACAGCGATGCCTCGTTAATGGACTATGCTTTCATTGTGCTTGTTCTGGTCACCTCTCTGCATCCTGTCCAGTAAAAGACACCGCTCGTCAGTAGGAAGGGGGTTACTGGTGAGCACAACACCATTGGAAAAAAAACCCTGGACTTCGGACACTTCTCCCAGCCTGGCTACAGTATGGATCCGCCTGTCACATGGTCTCAGCCTTGGTGGATTCCGGAGCCGAAGGGAACTTTATGGATTTGGACTTGGCTTCTAAATGGAGGTTTCCTATGGTCCAGTTGGATGAACCATCACTGCCTACACCCTCAGTGGCCCACTGTCCATCATCACCCAGTCCACTGAGCCAGTTACCTTTGTCTCTGGAAATCATACAGAACAATTGTCCTTTTACCTGATCCAATCTCCATCGGCACCGGTAGTGTTGGGGCGTCCTTGATTGGTAACGCACAACCCACACATAGACTGGTCAACCAACACTGTTGTTGCTTGGAGTCCTTATTGTTTGTCACACTGTCTTAACTCTGCTGTTTCCCCTGTCCAGTCTTATATGATTTATGATTTATCTGGAGTACCGCTGACATACCATGACTTGAGGGTGGTGTTCAGCCGGTCCCGCGCCGCAACCCTTCCTCCTTATCGCCCATATGACTGTGCAACTGAATTGCTTCCTGGCACCTCGCCACCTTGGGGATGGCTGTATTCACTCTTGGCTCCCGTGAGGGAGGCCATGAACAGGTATATCAATGATTCTCTGGGAGCTGGTCTCATCTGCCCTTCCTCGTCGCCGGCAGGGGCGGGGTTCTTCTTCGTGGAGAAGAAGGATGGCTCGCTTAGACCCTGTATAGATTATCGGGGGCTGAATGAGATCATGGTGAAGAATCACTATCCTTTGCCATGATGTCCTCAGCTTTCGAACTCTTAGGAAGGGGGATGAGTGGAAAACGGCTTTTAACACTCATAGGGGGCACTTTCGGATTGGTCAACGCCCCCGCCGTCTTCTAGGGGCTTGTTACTGACATGCTTAGATACATGTTTGTCTATCTTGATGATATTCTGATCTTCTCCCAGAATATCCAGGACCATGTTCAGCACGTCAGGCAGGTGCCTCGGCGACTGCTAGAGAATCGGCTGTTCGTCAAGGTGGAGAATTGCGCTTTTCATGCACAGTCGGTTCTGTTCCTGAAGTTTATCGTTTCGTCTGAGGGAGTGTGCATGGACTCTGCTAAGGTCAGAGTAATCTCAGATTGGCCAACCACAGATTCTAGCAAGGTATTGCAGAGGTTCACTAATTTGTATCGGAGGTTTATCAGGAATTACAGCCAACTCGCCGCGCCTCTGACGGATCTCACCTCTACATTCACTGACTATTGTTGGTCCCTGCGAGCTGAGCTCGCGTTTTCTACCGCACCCATCCTCGTAACTCCCAACCCTGTAAGTCAGTTCGTGGTGGTGGATGCGTCTTAGGTTGATTTTGGTACGGTCCTGTCACAGCGCTCTTCCTCAGATGGAAAGATGCATCCTTGTGCTTTTTTTGGCACCGCTTAACACCAGCAGAACGGAATTACGACATCGGTAACCGAGAATTGTTGACTGTCCGGTTGGCCTTGGGCGAGTGGCATCACTGGTTAGAGGGTTCGGGGGTACTTTTTGGACAGATCATAAGAACCTAGAGTACCTTCGTAGTGCTAAATGCCTCAACTCTAGACAGGCTTGCTGGGCACTATTTTTCACTCGATTTAATTTCGTCCTTTCGTATCGCCCAGGCTCTAAAAATGTTAAGCCCGACTCCTTGTCTCAATGTCTTGAGATCGAGACCTCCACCTTCCCACCAGATACCATTCTACCCGCCACTCACATGGTGGGCATGGTATCCTGGGAGGTGGAGGCTAAAGTCTGTACTACGCTACGAAACACCACACCCCCACTATGTGCCCTGCGGGCCGGTTATTTGTTCTAAACCATTTTAGGTATGGCACCACATGCAACATCACAAGATGAACATATGTCTGTTACTGCACATATTCACACAGAATAAGAAGTATTTTTAAAGTACTAGCTCTTAAAATCCAGGACATCATTGCCTGGAGCATCAAGTTGATTTGACAACTATCAACTGTTATATTATCATCACCATTATGATCTGTTATGATGTGAAAACAATACACTGGTGTGATGGATGGGAATGGTCAAAGAGGAAAGCTATTAACCAAGCAATACATAAGCATACAACTGTATTTCAACACAGATGATTATTGCAGATGACAGCAATAAAATGAGATTGTTTTCTGTTGATATCTGTGCTAATGTTATTCATGAACTACATTTGTATCTTCAACGTAAAACACATAAACATAAATTATTTTCAAGTATTTTGTTTCTTGCTGAAAATTATTCTTGCTATAAAAAGTCTCAAGTACAGGGGACACATGGCTTGTGACCAGTCTCTTGTGCAGAGTACAAATAAAGTCTCAAATTTTTCCATGGCCAAATCCAAGTCAAGTCTTAAAGGAATATTCTGGGTTCAATACAATTTAAGCTCAATCAACAGCATTTGTGGCATAATGCTGATTACCCCAAAAAATAATTTCAACTCGTCCATCCTTTTCTTTAAAAAAGCAAAAATCTAGTGAGCCATTAAAATGGAAGTGAAATGGGCCAATTTTTTGAGGGTTTAAAGGCAGAAATGTGAAGCTTATAATTTTATAAAAGCACTTACATTAATTGTTCTGTTAAAATGTGTGTATTATATGAGCTGTAAAGTTGTTTAAATCTTAATTGTTTCAGTCATTTTAGGCTTTGTTGACGTTATATCATCATGGCAACAAAGCTAAAAAATTGGCCATAACTTTACACTTTCCTTTAAAGAAAAGGAGGGATGAGTCAAAATAAAATGCTGTGGTAATCAACATTATGCCACAAATGCTGCTGAGCTTAACTTGTATTGAACCCGTAATATTCCTTTAAATCTCTTTTGGTAACACTTTTCCATATGAAGCAGATTCGTTTTATAAACCCTGTTGCTAGACAATTAGTTTGATATATTTAAAAATATATATATTTTCTCTAGGGATTTCCTAAAAGTGAGCAAATGACCGCACATTTTCAAAGGAAAAAGCAACAGAGAGTGCATGAGAGACTCATATCTAAACAGTGTTTGTTGGGTTGGTGCTTGATAGCTCGCCAATAAAATAAAAGGTCCCATGAAATTCTTACCATCGGCAAGCTTTCTGTCTTTGACAACATCTCAGACCCTGAAAAAGAAATGTGCCATGTTCCAACCACAACACTCGTTCTTTAAAACTGAAATTGGAATGGAATAAGTAGCTCTGTTTTTTGTAAATCAAAAATATCTCCATTTGCGGTTTTAATCTAGTAATTCACTGTCATTGATTTGTGGTTGTACAAAGATGGGAAAAACAAACCAAATCTAGACATAAAATATACAAGAGAAAAACCTTTGAGGTTGCGTTTAAAAAAAAATCACACACACAATGGGAATGGAGCAACAAAAAGCACCAATCCAACAGTAAACAGTAGTGACCACGCAATACTGAGTGTTTATCAGTTTTGTCTGTGCACACACATGTTATGTTTAAAGGGATAGTTCACCAAAAAATGAAAGTTCTCTCTTCATTTACTCACACTCATACTCATGAGTATGACCATGAGTATATTCTTGTACCGAAGACAAACAAAGATTTTTAGAAGAATATTTCAGCTCTGTGGGCCTCACAAAGCAAGTGAATGTGTACCAAAATGTTTAAGCTCCACAAAGCACATAAAGGCAGAAAAAAGTAATCCATAAGACTCTAGTGGTTAAATCTATATCTTCAGAAGTGACGTGATAGGTGATAGTAAGAAACAGATCAATATTTAAGTCTTTTTTTACTATAAATTCTCCTCCCTGCCCAGTAGGTGGCGATATGCATGAAGAATGTGAATTGCCAAAAACAAAAGAAGAAGAATGTGAAAGTAAAAGTGGAGATTAATAGTAAGAAAAGGACTTAATTATTGATCTGTTTCTCACCCACACCTATCATATCACTTCTGAAGACATGGATTAAATCACTGGAGTCTTATGGATAACTTTTATACTGCCTTTATGTGCTTTTTGGACCTTCAGAGTTTGGTCACCATTCACTTGTATGGATCTACAGAGCTGAGATATTCCAAAAATCAGTTCAGCATGAAGGTAGAAATTCATAAACATCTGGGATAGCATGAAAGTGAGTAAATGATGAGAGAATTTTCATTTTTGGGTGAACTATCCCTTTAAGTACCACTGTTAGTTCTATGCACCATTCTTACTGTCTCAAGAGGGAAATATATTTATGGAGTGCAAATCCAGATGTAATATTAGAAATATTTTTCAGGCAGAAATATTATTGGAAACAAATGTGTGGACTAGAAACATGGATGAGAGCAGAATCACAGTGATGGGAATCAGCCGATCAGATTTTGATTTCCTAAAGTCATAAAGGTCTGGCCAATAATTGAATCAATTTGAAAATCACTTGCATAAGCTATATGCTGAAAAGAGTTTGAAATATAAAAATAAATTATTTCCAAAATGTTCATAAAATATCTATAAGTACATTTTAACCTTTTATTTATTTTTAATCTATTTTCCTTTATTAAAATTTACTGTAAAGAGTAAATAAAGAGAAAATATATAGTTCCAAAACCAAATGGTCTTTGAGTTTGTAGTTTGTTCAATAGTAAGGCCTTACTGATCAGCATATTGATAGTTGTCTTGATGAAAAAAAAGTGTAAAGCGTAAAAGTGTAAATACACTCTTTCATAATTAATAAAAAATCAGTTGTTTCTCTCTTGTTGGTAAATACAGATTTTACGTGCATTGTTTTTACTGCAGGAGACATAAAATGAATGTCTAAATTAGCAACTTGGATAGATAATCTCACAGATCATCTATATTGATGATATGTCTTGCTGCTGTTTTTTTATTGTTGTACACTGGAAGCTTCTGTCACCAAGACAAATTCCTTGTATGTGTAAGCATACTTGGCAATAAAGCTGATTCTGATATTTATTTTATATATGTATATATATATATATATATATATATATATATATATATATATATATATATACTGCCGTCCAAACGTTTGAAATAATGTGCAGATTTTGCTCTTATGGAAAGTAATTGATACTTTTATTCACCAAAGTGGTATTCAACTGATCATAATGTATAGTCAGGACATTAATAACGTGAAAAATTACTATTACAATTTGAAAAAAAAATTCAGAACTTCTTAAACTACTTCAAAGAGTTCTCATCAAAAAATCCTCCACATGCAGCAATGACTGCTTTGCAGATCCTGCAAATCTGCATTCCAGCTGTGAGTTTGTCCAGATACTCAGGTGAAATTTCACCCCACGTTTCCTGTAGCACTTGCCATAGATGTGGCTGTCTTATCGGGCACTTCTCATGCACCTTACAGTCTAGCTGATCCCACAAAAGCTCAATGGGGTTAAGATCCATAACACTCTTTTCCAATTATCTGTTGTCCAGTGTCTGTGTTTCTTTGTCCACTCTAACCTTTTCTTTTTGTTTTTCTGTTTCAAAAGTGGCTTTTTCTTTGCAATTCGTCCCATAAGGCCTGCACCCCTGAGTCTTCTCTTTACTGTTGTACATGAAACTGGTGATGAGCGGGTAGAATTCAATGAAGCTGTCAGCTGAGGACATGTGAGGCATCTATTTCTCAAACTAGAGACTCTGATGTACTTATCCTCTTGTTTAGTTGTATCTGGGCCTTCCACATCTCTTTCTGTCCTTGTTAGAGACAGTTGTACATTGTCTTTGAAGACTTTAGTGTACACCTTTGTATGAATTCTTCAGTTTTTTGGCAGTTTCAAGCATTGTATAGCCTTCATTCCTCAAAACAATGATTGACTGTCAAGTTTCTAGAGAAAGCGGTTTCTTTTTTGCCATTTTTTACATAATATTGACCTTAAGACAAGCCAGTCTATTGCATACTGTGGCAACTCAAAAACAAACACAAAGACAATGACAGTGTCTCGTTTGGAAGATTGTGTCCTCCGGAGGTCGCATTTGTCGGCCGCATACGTCATTGAGGCTGTCTAGTTTCAGAAAAGTGAGTAGGACACAACGAATGCAGCCTTCAAATGCGACCTTCTTTCATGGGAATTTGGAGGATGCATGATGTGTATCCTTCGTGGGCACTCACAACCCACAATTCTTTGCTTCAATGGAAATGTAAAAAAAACAAATGACGCCAATTTGCCCGTAAATATGATGTTCAATTGCAAGGAATGTTAATTCCCAAGTTGAAGTACCTCAGTAGATGAGTATAGAGTATATAATATGTATAATTATATTAATATATAATTAAAATAAAGTATTAGACTAAAAGTACACCTATAAAATCTATTTTCTTTTCTCTTTACATCATTATAACTCTCCTAAAATGTACCTCATACGTTCCCTTCCAGAGGGACTTTGTTCCCTTCTCACTCAAAGCGCTCGCGCTTGTTAAAGAGTGCCGTGCTGTCATAGCAACCATGTTACCTTCCGTTTCCGTTTGTCCTACGAAGGCCGTCTCTTTTAAACGAGGCTTGTTTAAAGGAGGACTCTTGGTATACTGCAGCCTTCTTACCTAGCACGCAGCCTTCCAAACGAGATACAGCCATAGTTAAGCTTCATTTAACGAACCAAATAGCTTTCAGCTGTGTTTGATATAATGGCAAGTGATTTTCTAGTACCAAATTAGCAATTTAGCATGATTACTCAAGGATAAGGTGTTGGAGTGATGGCTGCTGAAAATGGGGCCTGTCTAGATTTGATCAAATAGTGATGGTGCTGATTTTTACATCAGTAATGTCCTGACTATACTTTGTGATCAGCTGAATGCCACGTTGGTAAATTAAAGTACCAATTTCCTTCTGAAACAGCAAAATCTGTGCATGATTCCAAACTTCTGGCCACTTGTGTGTGTGTGTGTGTGTGTGTGTGTGTATATATATATATATATATATATATATATATATATATATATATATATATATATATATATAATATTATTATTTACCAATCTAAATAAGTAAGCTACTTAATTATTTTGTTGATACCTGATTTAAAAGTTGTACCATATTTTTGGGGGGTTTGGAAATTGAATTCCACATTAGTTGGCACAAAAACAATGATATCATGATATCTGATAATAATCTTTACCAAATTCACTGGCACACATGTGTTCCAGAATAACATCCGTATCCATCTCATTGTCACATGGTGGACACACAGGAGAGAAACCTGAGGAAAGAGAATAAAGATTGAATCAAAATAACCTGACATGCATATGCAATAATGTTTATATTATGGCCTAAATGTTGTAAACAGAGAGACAAACTGAATAATGTTTTGTTTTTTTATCCTCTTTTCTCCCAATTTGGAATGCCCAATTCCCACTACTTAGGTCCTCGTGGTGGTGCGGTTACTTGCCTCAGTCCGGGTGGCAGAGGACAAGTCTCAGTTGCCTTCGCTTCTGAGACTGTCAGTCTGCACATCTTATCACATGGTTCGTTGTGCATGACACCGCGGAGACTCACAGCACAGGAGGCTCACGCTACTCTCTGCGATCCACTCACAACTTATCATGTGCCCCATCGAGAGCAAGAACCACTAATCGTGACCACAAGGAGGTTACCCCATGTGACCCTACCCTCCCTAGCAACCGGGCCAATTTGATTGCTCAGGAGACCTGGCTGGAGTCACTCAGCACACCCTGGATTCGAACTCGCGACTCCAGGGGTGGTAGTCAGCGTCAATACTCACTGAGCTACCCAGGCCCCCAAACTGAATCATTTTTAAGATTATTAAATGATCTGCGATTGTAAAGTAAATGTACAGCTTCCTACACCAACAAGAAAAATTACTCAAAAATAGCTAACCTTTCAAGGTTACAATAATGATATAATAATATGCATTTAACAGTCCCTGAAAGCCTTGAATGTTATATTATTGTTATATTATTTTTATTATTATTATTACTATTATTTTTTTTTATTAATAGCAATAACACCATTACAAAATATTAAGTGTTTAGATACAGAATTGCATTTTTTTTCCAGTCACACCAGACACCTTACGTTAAAAATCTATATTTTCTATCTGATTTCTCAGAAAGATCCAAAACTAAGAGAAAAAAAAAAGAAGAAGAATTTATTATTTATTAAAAGCTTCCAACTTCATGAATCTTTCCAAACCATTGAGGTTATAGGCCAGAATGTCTGTCTGATTAACTTCGAGACATTAAATAAAATACAAATAAAATTAGGTCACACTTTACATTCCAGTGTTCAAGTTACTGTGCGATTACGTAATTTCTGAACGTAATTAATGTGTAATTACTGTGTGAAGCTGTGTAATTACACATTGTATTGATATTTCTATTCATTCATTATAAAACATGTAATATATGTAACATTGACACTGTAATGTAAAATATGAACTCAAATACATATCAGGAATGCTGCTTATTTGTTGAAAATGCATCACAATAATACACAAAGCATTGCTTCTTTCTCGCGTATTGTGTTTTAATATACACCTGCGGGTTTGGTCGTTTCATTGCTGTTGGTGTTGTTCATGGAAATGCACAGATCGTCCTGGGGAAACTTGTCACAGGTGAGCATTTCAGGCCAAGGGAACCCATACGCCTCCATAATAGGGGTACAACTGTCCCGCACATCCTCGCACAACCAGCGGCACGGATAGATGGGTGTCTCAAGGCACACGGGGGCGAAGAGCGAGCAGAGGAACACTTGCGTGACGGGGTGACAGGCTTTGTGCACCAGAGGAACCCAGCTGCCCGCTTGCTGCTTCACCTCCGCTATGGTTTCATGTTCCAGCAAATTGGGAAGCAACATTTGCTGGTAGCCCACATTAAAACACAACCTCAGGTCCTCGGGAATGTTCATGCATTGCCGACTTTTGCCGTAACTGTTCACCCCCATGTCCGGTTTCCAGTTAATGTACTCATACTCGGAAGCCTTGAGCGAAGGGAAGAAGAAAACTAGCACGATGAAGATCCACAGCTTGGGGAGAAGGTTCTTCATGGCACGCGGACAAATTCTTATGTATCAGTAACAGTTATATCCACCTGTTAAGACTTTAAAAAGTACTACGGTTGGTGCTGCACTAACTCGGTTTCTTTGTCGTCTTGGTTTTCGAAGTCCTGTAATGAGAGGGTCGCGCGCTGCTGTTCGGTTGCGCTGCGCGAGAGTACTGAACGCAGTTAAAAAGTGAAACAGCCAATAGTAATGCAACCGCGCGCGCACTTTGGCATGGCAAACTAAGAAAAGATTGCTCAATGTTCTTGGAAATTGACTCGTTTTCTTATGCAGGAGGAAACAAAACTGATATATTAACCCCTTGCATTGATTTATAAATGAGAGAATCTTATAGAGAAAATAGTGATGTGTGTATATTTAAGGTCCAGGGGAAAATTCTTTAACGTTTGTACATATAGCCTGCATGTTATATCTGTTTTTTTGTTTTGTGTTTTTTTATTTATTTATTTATTTATTTATTTTAATTTGGAATGCCCAATTCCCAATGCCCAAAGTCCTTGTGGTGGCGTAGTGACACACCTCAATCCAGGTGGCAGAGGACGAATCTCAGTTGCCTCTGCATCTGAGACTGTCAATCTGCGCATCGGGTTACCGCGGAGACCTAGGGCGTGTGGAGGCTTCACGCTATTCTCCGGGGCATCCACGCACAACTCACCACGTGCCCCATTGAGAGCCACATTATAGTGACCACGAGGAGGTTACCCCACACTGTAAAAAATTGCTGTAAATTTATGGCCAAATTCCTACATCAATCTACTGTGATTCTAAAATACAATAGTTTGCTGATAAAAATGTTGCATTCTGGGAGATCAAGAGCAGACTCTCTGTGAAGTGACTAGTTTTACGGTAAATAGCTGTTGTATGCATGGAATTAGGGGAAAATTAACATTTAAAATCATGATATCATCTTGGCTAAAGCTAGTGACATTTTGAAATGTATATTTTAACAACCCCCCATGAAATATTTAGTTTGTGGCACATGGTTAGTGTCCATGATGTTTCTGACCAACTACTCTGTTCTTTATCATCTCACATCAGCCTTCACTTCACCATTATGGTGATCAGTGTTCTCTTGAGCTGGCACCTTGGACCTTCTTTATTATTATATTATGTTCTTCCAGCCAGTCAATTTGTGTTTAATTAAAACACAAGCTGTTGCACTGTGCTACTTGGAAGACAAAACCTAAGGTCAGACTGAATGTCTGATTCTATCTTGCAAATGGCACTATATGTGGCAATAGTGATGCATTATACATACAAACATAAAAGCACGCTGCTGCCAGTTCTTTACTGTTTTTTGATGAGAAAATCTTTAACAGTGCATGTGACTCTACCCTCCCTAGCAACCAGGCCAATTTGGTTGCTTGGGAGACCTGGCTGGAGTCACTGGCACACCCTGGATTTGAACTTGTGACTCCAGGGGTGGTAGTCAGCATCAATACTCGCTGAGCTACCCAGGCCCCCGGCAATACACTATTTTTTTTTTTCTATAAATCAAATTCTGTGACTTTCTCACAGCATTTCTTTTTAAAAGTCTTTTGTGTTCAATACTCATTCTATTCCCATAATTCTTATAAAAGATAAAACACTTAATGAATCTTAAAAATCAATCAGTTATTCATTATCAACATGTTTCATTTTGGTTTGCTAAATATCTATACAGATTTTTTTTTTTTTTTTTTTTTTTAAATCAACCAGCATTATATGAACATTCAGTCATTAATTCATTCATTCATTTATTGAGCTTTCCAGTCCTCTGTATTATGGGCAATATAGTGTTGGCGAGAGTGTATATGTTGTAGCTGCACTATAAAGAATATAAAAAGTGCACTTTATTGGGAATGAAACTCTTCACTTAGAATTTAGACAACACTACAAAATAGCTGACACCCCATTTAGTAGGTATAGGTTAGGGAATAAGGAGTGATTTTGGACACAACTTGTGTCAGACTTCTTCATAGCTGTTAGGGAATCTCCACAATAATTTCTTTATTGCTTCAGTGTATCAGATTTATGACTAGAGTCCAGAGTTCGTGGTGCACACATGACACAAAGCATCAGAACACTAGCAAATCAGCACAAACACCAGAGCTTGCCAAACCAAAATTAAGTCCTCACACCCATTGCTAGCTTCCTAAATAAATGCCCTCATATACAGATGGTTTAAGTGTAAATCACAGAACAGAAACAGGCCATAGTAAAATACACATTACATGCCAAAGATGGTATATGTGTGTTCTCATTTCAAATTAATGTGGTTCATTGTATGTAAAACAATACAAGTTATATACTGCTTCAAAACAAATAAGAAGACTACATAAGGGTATCAATTATGGATGCACCGATGTATCAGCTGCCAATATTTATCAGCCAATTATTGACCAAGTAAAACCATCTGCATATTGGTAATAAGCATTAAAACACAGATATGAAAACCCAATAGTTTATTTATTAAGGAACACACTTTGGAAAAACTCTGTGAATTCAAATGCACAATCCAGAAATAGTAATAATAGCCACAATATGTAGAAGGGTTGGAACATGTAATAGTTTATTTTTATTCTTTCTCGTTCTCACGTTAATGCGGAAATGCCATAAATGGACATGACAGTTGCGAAACCGGCACTTACCTATAGTAGGTTACATGATTAGGGAAATCATCCAAATGCTTTGAAACCAGCAGACTTTGGCTTCTGAGAAACCAGTATGTCATATTTAGTCATTTTTTGTATCTTTTTTTATCATTTTATTCATACTTTTTTGTATGAATATTTCACTGTGGCTCTCTTTAAAAATGTGGCCTATCATGTGTTCAACAGATCTAATGTTGAATGGAAATTATTTATTGCTAGAACAGTGAAAAGGCTTTTGTACCTTTTTGTAAATTTTTTAAGCGTTTTTTAAAGTAAAACTTTGATCTGATGACAAAATAATGTAAATTGCAAAATATCAGTATCGTTATTGGTCTATAGTTTTTTGTTAAAATCGGTATCGATATCAGCCAAAAGTCTTCATATCGGTGCATCCCTAGTAACAATCATTATAAACGATACAATTAAAAAAGAAATTAATGTGTATCAATTTTATACATGCACAACAGAGTGAAATATAGAAATGAAATCGCGACAGTTCTGGCACATTGTGCACAATACTGACGGATCGGCTCAGGCTTAACTGTGGCAGTTTTTGCAAGTTCCTGGCTTCACTCGGATCATTTGGATAAAGGCTCAGGGTGAACAAAACATCTTTTTCAAGAGGAATTGGACCTCTTTCCAGCCTGTCTTGTTCAAATTCTGCTTGTAGAAAACTATTCCTCACTGCTGCATTTGTTGAAAAGGCTTTGGATTCAAAACCTCTTGTATAACACACAAATAAATAGTAAGTGAAAATGACTGTGTCAGTGGGTGCATATGTAAAACCTCTAATCTGATTCTATAAACGTTCCACAGCCTAATTTATAACAGTGTTTATCAGGTTAATCAAAGCAAGCCGAATGGCTCCTTTGCACATTATTTCAAAATTTATACTGAAGCATCTGCAATTTTTGGCTTTACAGTTGGGACTGAGATGCAGATGCTTGAAAGATGCCCTGTGTTGCATGTTGCTGGTTTTTCAAACTGATTTGAGGGCAGCTTCTCTTACCCAAATTCTATCCTCAACCATTATAAAGGAAACCATAAATCTGGTTCCCGGTCTGTGTGGGCATGTCCTCCCCAAGCGCTGCAGCTGTGTACTGGCTTTAACACACTGTCACTTTTTCAGTGGGAAAACAGAACACGATTGTTTCACAGTGTTAGAATTTTAATGAAGTGACATTTGAATGAAAACAGTTGTGTTGTCATGTCACCAACAATCATGGGACACTAACTTATAGTGACTTAAGATGCTTTCGTTAATGTCCATTAAAAACATCTTTAACTGATTGATCAGCTGGTCTCCCCACCCGAATAGCTGACAAGTGCCCAAAACCATTCAGAAACCGGCTAGCTGGGAGACCAGCTAAGACCTGCAAACTATTTTAGGATGGTTATACTCTCTACATACAATTGAAACATTGAGAAGGCATCTTTGGTGGTAGCAGACCATGTATCCCTCCAGTGAGACCACCTGTTGTATGAATCTAAGAGATTCCATGTATAAATGAGAGCCATTCAAAGATTTATGAGTGTCTCCACACATGACTTGGCTGGAATCCGATTTTTCCCCTCTTTTTTCACTCATATTAGGTAGACATTTTCAATTTCCATTGACATTGCATTGGTGAAATAT